>NC_141014.1:26018963-26618963 GCF_052327205.1 Somniosus microcephalus | reverse complement strand
AACCAGAAGCTGTGACTGAATAATAACAGGAGGTCTTTCCAGTAATCAGAATGTTTGAAGACAGCAAATATTCACAGCGGTGTAAGCATTCCATCCCATTAACCATCTGAATCTGACAGCTCTCCTCCAACTTGCCCATCTCCCATGGCCATCCCTGGTGTGTCTGACAAAGGGTCGCAGAACTTCATCCTCAAGCCTACAGAGACCCGATGCTTGCTACTCCCCATTCATGAGCGGGCCTTTGCTTTTGGCTGTGTGCATGTTTCACACATATTTCAGACGTGCCACCGACTAACCCACAGGTGTCTGGAGACATCCCCTGGTGAACATGTCATCAGGTGCAGCGAATGCAGTTGGAGGAGGTTGCTGAGTGTATCTTGTGCTCCTCAACAGTCTCATTCATTTCTTTTTCTTTTACACCGTGTGGTCCTGGATGGTGTGGAGGTGATATTCCAGCACTATCTCAGCATCTGCAAGGGCACTTATGCCTTCACTTGGCAAACCTAATGAGTTAATTAAAACATTTCTGTCACTGAATAGCCATTTGTGGGGCGGTAGAGTTGGCAGTGCCCATCAGAGACACCTCCCTCCAGACTGCATGGACATCTTTTTCCTTGGGTGCCAAGGAGTCTTGTCGTCTTGCACTTATATCTGCCAACATGACCTCCACTGCAGCTCTGAAAACCTTGGGGCCTTAGTTACTGCAGACCCAGAAGATAGAGCCTCCTCCTTATCCCATTGATTGTTGGCCCTCAGATGTAGCCCCCACTCCCCATCGCCCCCCACCCATTCTTATGCACCTTCTGTCTTTCTGGCCACTTTGTCTACTGAAGCCTTTTAATTACTGCAGCTAGTCCCAACTTCTCTGTCTCCTAGCGGTGGAGACTCAGTCAGGAGTGGAATGCCACCTCCTATTATCCAATGAAAATGCGGTCAGGTGCTGGGGAGGTCACGTGAGCAGACAAATGTCCACCGTGCCATTTTTTCAACAATTACAGGAAAATCCAGCCCAAAGAGTTTGAGTAAATGGGTGTTGCTCAGATCAGAGAAGGGTTGGGAGTGGTGTATCACAGGGACCAATTATAGGTCTAGCTTTGTCCTCGGTATATATATATATATATATACAGAAGGTTTGGACTTTGATGTAGGGAGCACAATATCAAAATTTGCTGATGACACAGAAGTAGGAAGATTGGCAAACAGTGAGGAGGACTGGAAAATGGACAGGCTAGCGGAATGGGCAGACAGATGGCAGCTGCAGATTAATGTGGACCGGGTGAGGTAATTCATTTTGAGACAAAATACAAGGAATGGGAGTATACACCTAATGGAGTGATGATGAAAGGTGTGGAACTAGGCCTAGGGGTTCAAATATATAATTCCCTGAAAGTGTGATTACAGATAGATAATGCCATTAAAAATAAAAGCCTACAGCATTTCCAGTTTTATAAATGGGGGCATAAGATACAAGAGTAAAGAAGTAATGATGAAATTTGTACAAAGCAAAAGCTAGGCCAAAGCCAGCATGCCATGTGTTTTTGGGTAGCCCATTATAGAAACAATATTAAACCCATGGGGGAGAAATTGCATATCACCCCGTTTTGGGGCGGTAACATCCTGGAGGCGGGACATTTTGCGCCAGGCGTGAAAGTTCCGCCCCGCTCGCTAACTTCGGGTTACCGCCCCCTGGAAGGAAGTGGAGCGTTAAATCAAGCACTCCACTTCATTCCTGCTGCGGGAGCGGGGGCGCACTCAATTAAAGGGAAGGGCCCAAGCTGCACACTCTGCCAACGAAGAAGCCACCTTACCTGGACCAGCGGGGAGCGGGGGTGCGGTGCGATCAGCCCGGCAGTCAAGCAAAGTGCCGGAATTAGCGATCGCGGCACCGAAAACGGCATTTTTATTTTTCACAGTAGCCGGCCACCTCCCCTTTAATTTTCGTTCCTGGTGGCGGCCGGCCGTCCGGTACGCGTCCCCTTGAAGCTGTCGCTGTCATCGCCCAACGCAGCTTCAGGGGGCGATACCCAATTTAGGGTCCGGGGCGCTAGCGGGGCGATGCACCCGGAGATGACGTCACGATCTCCGGGCGCAGGAGATCGGGGCGCAAACACCGGAGTGCCACCGCTAAACTCCCGCCGAATATGGCGGGAGTCATTCGCGGTGCTGCGCCCGGTTGTTTGCGTCCCGTTAGCACCCACGGGAAGCGATAACAGGAGGCACAAATGACCTGAATTCCTCCCCCATAGAGATTCGCCAGGATGATGCCAGGGATGGGAAACTATATTTATGAGGAGATACTCAAGAGACTGGGACTATTTCTGCTGGAGTGGCGAAGGCTAAAAGGAGATTTAAAAGAGGTTCTTAGATTTTGAGGAGTTTTGATAGAGTCAACGGAAAAGATTATTTCCTCAACTTGGAGAGTGACAAAGGGTCATTCATCAATTTAACTTTGTTACTTAGAGAGTGAGGAGAGACGTTAGGAGAAATGTCTTTATCTAGAGGGTTTTTGGAGGGTGGAATGCTTTGCTCCAGCAATCGGTTGACGCAGAGACCATTGCACCTTTTAAAGAAAAATTGGGTAAATATTTGAAACAGAGGTGACTGCAGGGCCATGGGGAGAGAGCAAGGCTTTGGGATTCGTTCTGAATTGCTGTGGTTCATAGACATTGCAGAAACAATGGGATAAACATCCTCCTTCTGTGTTATAACCTTCTTTGGTTCTGTGATAGAGCTCTTTACTGCAATGGGACCTTTTGGGGAAAGTTTTGGTTGGTTTGCACCTCCTGTTAGCGCCTTAAGAGGGCGCTAATGGGGCGCAAAGCAGCTAGCGCCCGGGCATGGCGATATTTGCGCCGCTCGCAAAATTGACGACATTTTGCGGCGGCGCTAAACACTACCGCCACGGTTTCCTGCGCCCGCAGATCGTGACGTCAGTCGAGCGTGCAACGCCCCGGTATGCCCCGGACCGGATACTGTGTGGCGTCCCCTGCCTTACCACCTGCCGCTAGCAACGACAGGTTGAGGGGAGCGTTTTGCAGTCGGTAAGGGACTGGGGGAGCGCTATTTAAAGGCGGCCGCTTCCTGCCTTTTTTTGTCGGCAACATTTTTGCACCACGCATTCTGAGAGAGAGAGAGAGAGAGAGACTTCTGGAGATATTCAACGCTATGTTGAGCAGTTTTGGGTACTGAGCAGCACTTAGCAAGTTCATTTTGATTTGATCTTCCTTGCATCGATTTAGAAGAGACTGTGGGGGCTGCACTCTGAGCTCTTTCCCTGGGCCTCTCCATTGTTCTTTCCAGCAGATTTGATGTACAGGTCTCTCCAGGCCGAGATTCAAGGCTGCAATGAGCAGGGTGTGGCTGGAGAGCAAGATCAACCCTCCCCTTTAAGAACTGGCCGGCGCCAGTGTGTCTGTGTTCCACTGCTGACTGACATCACATGAGCTTCGCCAGCCCTCTGAGGTAGCGCCTTGCTCCTTGGCGATAGCACCTTAAGAGAGGCGTGTAGCGCCTGATTTAGCGCTCCAATCAGCTCCAGGGGCGATAGAAGCCAGGTTTGCAGTCGGAGACAATAATTAGCGCCAGGCGCTAAAAATTCCGCCCGGCCGATAATTTCACCCCAAACGGGGCGATGCTGAATTTCTCCCCCTTTATGTCCACCTGAGAGGAAAGTCGTTTACCATCTCACCCGAAAGATGGCACCTCTGACAGTGCAGCGCTCCCTCAGTACTGCACAGCAGTGTCAGCCTAGACTTTTGTGCTCAAGTCTCTGGAGTGGGATTATGAACCCAAGACTACATAGGATTACATAGGATATACGACACAGAAACAGGCCATTCGGCCCAACCAGTCCATGCCGGCGTTTATGCTCCACTCGAGCCTCCTCCCGTCTTTCCTCATCTAACTCTATAATCGTAACCCTCTATTCCCTTCTCCCTCATATGCTTGTCTAGCCTCCCCTTAAATTAATCTATACTATTCGCTTCAACCACTCCCTGTGGTAGCGAGTTCCACATTCTCACCACTCTGGGTAAAGAAGTTTCTTCTGAATTCTCTATTTGATTTCTTGGTGACTATCTTCTATTGATGGCCTCCAGTTATGCTCTTCCCCACAAGTAGAAACATTCTCTCTGTATCCACTCTATCAAAACCTTTCATAATTTTAAAGGCCTCTATTAGGTCACCCCTCAACCTTGTTTTTTCAAGAGAAAAGAGACCCAGCCTGTTCATCCTTTCCTGATAGGTATATCCTCACATTTCTGGTATCATCCTTGTAAATCTTCTCTGCACCCTCTCCAGTGCCTCTATATCCTTTTTATAATATGGCGACCAGAACTGTACGCAGTACTCCAAGTGTGGTCTAACCAAGGTTTGATACAGGTTTAGCATAACTTCCCTACTTTTCAATTCTATCCCTCTAGAAATAAACTCTCGTGCTTGGTTTGCTTTTTTTATGGCCTTGCTAACCTGTGGCGCAACTTTTAGTGATTTGTGTATTTGCACTCTTCTGGCGCAGAGGCGAGAGTGCTACCCACTGAGCCACAGAGAGGGCTTTCAAAGATGGAGAAAGTGGCCGAGGATTACGGAAGCAGCCAAGGTGAGGCCTGGAGATGAATACCATGCCGCCAACACGGTAGCTCAGGCAAGGGATGTGGTGCAACATGTAGCCAAGCAGGATGGTTTTCGATGACGGGGACAAAGCCGCCATTTGTGAGCCTGTTTTGGCCAGCTCAGGTGTCAATGCGTGCCTTCAGCATCAGGTTGTGAATGAGGCTTTCTTTGAGAGCAAGCCAACATTTTTTCAGGGCAATGTGGAAATGGTGAGTTGCTGGAGTTCGAAAGCTTGCTGCTGAACAGTGTGAGCGTGTGTGGGCATCAGACGATGCAGGAGAACGTTTGACAGTGATGCACTCCAAGGTCAAATAACTTCTTGACGTTGCTCAGCCTCATTCACGAAACACCAACTTGAGGCACCATTAAAGGATCAGTTGGTTAGAGGCAGTGAATAGCTGCACAAACATATAAACCACTTGAACCCACAATGATGCTACCGTGTTCTATAGCAAGCTTCGGGCTGTGTGTTAACACTGTACTGTATTGGCGTGTGTCACAGGTTTTTGAGTCTGACACGAGATATTCTCTCGAGCTCAGGACCAGCTGGTCACTCCCTAATGCAGACCCCATGATCCGGAGTGCATCTTTCTCCCCCTAATATCTGTGTAAATGCGAGAATGACCCGGGGATTATAACTTAGAACCCTTCTTGATAATGGAGAAGAAAGCTGCAGAAGATATCAGTGAACTGGTCAGATGGGCAGAACAGTGACAAATGGAATTCAATCCGGAGAAGTGTGAGGTATTGCATTTGGGGAGGGCTAACAAGGCAAGGGAATACACGATAAATGGTAGGATACTGAGAAGTGTGGAGGAACAAAGGGACCTTGGAGTGCAGGTCCACAGATCCCTGAAGGTAGCAGGCCAAGTAGATAAGGTGGTTAAGAAGGCATACGGAATATTTGTCTTTATTAGCCGAGGCATAGAATACAAGAGCAGGGGGGTTGTGCTTGAACTGTACAAAACACTAGTTAGGCCTCAATTAGAGTACTGCGTACAGTTCTGGTCACCACATTACAGGAAGGATGTGATTGCTCTAGAGAGGGTGCAGAGGAGATTTACGAGGGTGTTGCCAGGACTGGAGAATTTTAGCTATGAGGAAAGACTGGATAGGCTAGGGTTGTTTTCTTTGGAACAGAGGAGGCTGAGGGGAGACCTAATTGAGGTGTATAAAATTATGAGGGGCCTAGATAGAGTGGATAGGAAGGACCGATTTCCCTTAGCAGAGAGGTCAATAACCAGGGGGCACAGATTTAAAGT
The DNA here is from genome assembly GCF_052327205.1 of Somniosus microcephalus. Taxonomy (NCBI): domain Eukaryota; kingdom Metazoa; phylum Chordata; class Chondrichthyes; order Squaliformes; family Somniosidae; genus Somniosus; species Somniosus microcephalus. Next base: position 26,613,090 of record NC_141014.1, on the reverse strand, counting down.
AATTGGTGGAAAGTTTAGAGGGGATTTATGGGAAATATCTGCACCCAGAGGGTGGTGGGGGTCTGGAACTCACTGCCTGAAAGGGTGGTAGAGGCAGAGACCCTCATCACATTTAAAAAGTGCTTGGATGTGCACTTGAAGTGCCGTAACCTACAGGGCTATGGACTAAGAGCTGGGAAGTGGGATTAGGTTGGATCGCTCTATATCGGCCGGCGCGGACACAATGGGCCGAATGGCCTCCTTCCGCGCTGTAACTCTCTATGATGTATAATTCTGGCATGTACTGGCCACTACAATCTCGCACATACTGCCACGTGCCTTCTCCTGGCTTTGTGGAAGGCAGACTGGAAAGCACTTTGGCAAGACAACAAATTGATTTATTTTGCAATAAAATACATGAATGAACGTAATTGCAGTTCCGCCAATTTCCTACCGCTTCTCATTCCATGAAGCTAACAAAAACACAAAATCTACCGACACTCTGGGCGAAAAAACCCCCTTTCAAGCAGGATGCGAACAGGATGTGTCTTTCCTTATTACAGTCTATGTACTAACTTTGTCATTCTGGTGTGTCTGAGAGAGTCAAAGAGACAGGGAGAGAAGACAGGAGGATCTCTGATTTCTCCCCTAACTCTCTGTGCTTGAGGAATTAATCTGCCAAGCTGTCAATCAAAATTTCAACTCTGTAGGCAGACACAGACCCTTAATTCTTCATTTTTAATTTCGATATTTATTGAAATGCTTTGCCAGGCCAAACGGTCTTTTTCAAAGTGAAATATAAAGTTGTCCCCGATAAAGCGACATGGAATGTGCTTTGATAGACACCAGAGATGAACAAACACCCTTAGTTTTATCAAACGTCACGGGCTAAAAATTGAGTAGCGCCCCATTTGGGATGCTAATTCGCCGGGGCGCTACTCCCGGAAAAATTATTGCCCCCCCCCCCACCGGAACTTGAGTGGTTGTGCCCCAAGAGGGAAGCGGGGCGCTACTGGAAGCGCCCCGCATCCCTCTTGGGGCGCTGCGAGGGAATATCGCGCCGCTACGTGCCACGGTACTGCAGGCCTTCCTCCCCTTCTTAAAGGGGAGGGGCCTTGCTCAGCGCGACCCAGGCCCAGCTGGGTCCCCGGGGATCGGGAGTGCCAGCAAAAGAGCCCGGCACTCAAGAGAACTGCTGGGTTCATGGAGCACAGCCAGCACTCCACGGGGCGGGGGGTGGGGGCGGGTCAGGAGGCCGGGGACGGGAGTGCAGGCAGGTGCTGGCAGGCGGCCAGCAACAAAAATGGCCGCCCCGCACCTCGCCTTTAAATAGCGCCGCCCCGGCCGCAGGTAGGCCCCCCCCTGACCCCGTCGGACATAGCGTCCGGCGGTAAGTCAGGGGGCGCTCCTGACGATCGTGGCCGGAGCGCGAGCGGGGCGCTGCACATGGCGATGACGTCAACTGCGGCGGCACAGCGTGGTGGGGTGCTACCGGTTAGCTCCGCCACTAGCCTCCCGCAGAATTTCGCGGGAGGCGTGGTCGGTGCCGCGCACGGGCACTAGTTGCTTTGCGCCCTGTTAGCGCCCTCTTAGAGAGGCGCAAAGCAACCCAATTCCCCCCCCCCATGTCTTTAACGACTTCTTTGTGGCTAAAGGGGAGGAGTCAAACCTTTGAAGTTTTGAAGTGCAGAATACGACGTAACCCATGAACTGTAACCAAGTGGTTTACTGCCACTTTTTTAAACTTTAGGAGTGAATGAACAATTTTGGGCTGTGATAAAGACAACTGATGGATAGCCGCGCAGGCTGTGTGAGTGTGAACGTTTGACAGCTCAAACTGCTCAGACCGAACATTAATGGGCCAGAAATTCGGGTCCCCACGGGTGAGTACGCACGGGGTACTCACGCGTAGGGCCAACGAAAGTGCCGGTTTCGTGCCTGCACTGCGCATGCACTGGAAACCGAAACTTCTGTTCCCTTGAAGGAAGGGGTTCACAGGTCGAACGCGTGCGCCAGAGAGGCAGCGCGAATGCCTGGAACTTCCGTTTTTTTTGCAGGTTTCTCCGGGAGGGTAAGTCTCCAGCAGCTGCGCGTTTAAAAAGCAGTCGCACGGCCTGCTTTTAACAAGGTAAGTGGTGAATTAAGTAAAATTAAAACATTTTTTCCACAGGTTTATTATTTTTAAATACTTTATAGAAAGGTAAGTTTACTTTTAGCCCCGTTAAAAACTGTAATTAATTTTTTCAAAAATTTAAATTATTGTTTAAAATAGTTATTTTATGTAATTTATAGTTATTTTAAAAATGTGATTTAAAAAAAAAAATTATTTGAAGTTTTAGTGATGTTTTGGGGCCGATCTCTATTCATAGATTTGACAGGTCTTCCTGTTAAATCTATGAATACAGATTCCCTGCTACGATTGGCTCTCTATGGCCCACGTGATCCCAGGGGATGCTGCGAACTAACTGGATACGCCATGTGTATTTTAATGTATAAAATGTATAAAAATGTAGTGTTTGCTGTAACAATTTGGGGAAGTCTGGCTAAAGACAGAGCAGACTGTCTTCCCACCGGTGCAATAAAGGCAACTTCACTATCGATCTGAAAACCTTGTGTCGAGTGTTGGTTTGAAATACTCCACAACAGTAACCAGAGAACACAGATTTAAGATTTAAGAACCAGAGGGGGAGACGACAGATGAAGATTATTTTTTTTACGCATCGAGTTGTTATGATCTGGAATGCGCTGCCTGGGCGGTGGAAGAAGATTCAATAGTGGCTTTCACAAGGGAATTAGAGAAACTTGTAAAGGAAAGTAATCACTTGTAATGTGGGAAGCGCAGCTGCCAATTTGTACACAGCAAGGTCCCACAAACAGCAATGTGGTAATGACCAGATAATCTGCTTTTAGTGCTGTTGATTGAGGGATAAATAATGGCCAGGACACCGGGGAGAACTCCCCTGCTCTTCTTCAAAATAGTGACACTTCGCACCAACCTGGGAGAGCAGACAGGATGTCAGTTTAATGTCTGATCCGAAAGACGGCACCTCCGACAGTGCAGCACTCCTTCAGTACTGCACTGGAGTGTCCGCCTAGGTGTTTGTGCTCAAGTCTCTGGGGTGGGACTTGAACCTAAATACCTTCTGTCGCAAAGGCGAGAGTGCTACCCACTGAGCCATGGCTGACACTTCAGTACATGTGTGGTTATTTCAGATGAGTTGTCAAACTGCCTGTGCTGGTGATTTAGGTGGGTGTTAACGATCCAAAGAAGAGCAGGTCCAAGCCAACATTCCACCTTCAACCAACAGCACCAGAAAGGACAACATCTGGTCATTCATCTCGTTGCTCTTTTTGGAACTCAGATGGTACAGAATGACAGCTATGTTTGCCTCCATAGCAGTCACAACTCTTAGAATCACAGGGACATAGGGACAGGAGTAGCTCATTCAACCCATAGAGCACAGAAGGAGGACATAAAAGTAAAGGGCCTAGAAATTCAGTATAGCCACATTTGGGGTGGTAAAGTCGGGCGGCCGCTAAAGTTTGCGCCCGGCGCAAAGTCACGCCCCGTTCGCCGATATTCAGTCGCATCGCCCCAAGAGGTTGCTGCTGCACAAAAACAGGCGATGCACGACTATCTTTAGGCGCTAAGCCGGCGGTGCTGAGCGATACCCCCGAGGCCGGGCGCAGCGCAGGTGCGGCGAGTTCTTGATTGACGGCAGACACTCTGGCACCGGTCATCTCTTAAAGGGGGAGGGTGTATTTGTTTGCCTGCCACGCCCTGCACACTGAAGCCCTCAACCTAGGCCTGACCACTTCAGCTTCACCTGTACAACGCCCAGGACTATGGAGAAGGCCAGGGAGAGAGCGCAACGCTTCAGTGATGGTGACCTGAGGCTGCTGGTTGGCGCAGTGGAGCGCAGGCGCCATGTTTTGTACCCAGAAGGGGGCAAAAGGCCGCTGCCCAGCGCCTACCAGAAAGCCTGGAGGGAGGTGTCCAACAGGGTGTCTTCCAACAGCGTGGTTGCCAGGACTCCTGTACAATGCCGGAAGAAGTTCAATGACCTCACTCGGATTGTCAGGGTGAGTACCCTTTCCAGTGTCCTCCTCATCCTTGCATGTGCACCTCACATTATGGGCAAAGGGACCTGAAAGCCCTAATGGCCAGCCCTCATCCAGCAGCTATGGGCCTGGCATGAAAATCAATTGCACATTCAGCACTTTACACACTGTCCAAGCTATTCGACCATGGGAGGCATTGCAGACAAGATCAGGGCTACACACTGTCCAAGCTATTCAACCATGGGAGGCATTGCAGACAAGATCAGGGCTACACACTGTCCAAGCTATTCGACCATAGGAGGCAGTGCAGACAAGATCAGGGCTACACACTGTACTTAGAGGCCGTCCTTTCTCTTGCAGGCCAAGGTTGCGCACAACCGGCGCAACCAAACTGAGACCGGGGGAGGCCGTCCTGACCTCAAAGAGCTCTCCGACCTCGACCAGCGTGTGGAGCGCATTATGGGAGGCCGGCTGATTGGCCCCGTCGCCACTGGAGATGCCGACCCTGTTCTGGGCACCAATGGTAAGGGCATCACCTTTTGGACCTCTCTCGTTCCACTTGCGCATCAGATCAGCATCCTTTGCCACTGTCCGACCAATGCGGTGAATGGCACCACTCATGCCTCCCTCGCTGCCGCCCTGTCCTCACTCTAAAGCTACTCTTGTGCCTTCCTGCTTTCAGATGGTGAATCGCCAGGTGAGGAGGCGGGCCCTCAAGCTGCCACTGTCAGCCCTTCGGAAGACGAGGAGGAGGAAGAGGAAGCCGGCCCATCAGTGCCACCCTTAGCCGTGCCAGCCCATGGCGATGTAGGGGACACGTCTTCCCTGGAGGGGAGCCGGGGGGAAGGGTCGGAGGAGAGTGAAGCTCCAGGGCCCAGCGGCCTGCAGCAACGCGGGAGGGGTGGGGAAGCTCTGCGGACTTCTCCCCAGAGGGTGAGTGCGGCCTCCAGTCCTGCGACGGTGAGCGCAGAGGAGGTGCGCCTCCTAGAGGAAATGGCCATCCAGGCTGAGCGCAGGCACACTGAGCTCATGGCTGCAGTGGGAAGGATGCCTGACTCCATAGAGTCACTGGCAAGGAGTGTCCAGGAATTCGGGGCAGCACAGGCCAGGAGTCTGCAACAATTCAGTGCAGCACAGGCCAGGAGTCTGGAACAGTTCAATGCAGCACAGGCCAGGAGTCTGCAGGACAACAATGCAGCACAGGCCAGCAGTCTGCAGGACATTGCGGCAGCACAGGCCAGGAGCCTGCAGGACTTCGCGGCAGCACAGTCGGCTTCTAGCCAAGTGCTCAGTCGTGCCGTCCATTCACTGGCTGGTGTGATGCGGACACAGACCAGGGCCACACGAGCACTAACTGCTGCCACCCTCGCTGGATCAGCCAGGCATCGCCTGCTTAGCGCCTAAAGATAGTCGTGCATCGCCTGTTTTTGTGCAGCAGCAACCTCTTGGGGCGATGCGACTGAATATCGGCGAACGGGGCGTGACTTTGCGCCGGGCGCAAACTTTAGCGGCCGCCCGACTTTACCACCCCAAATGTGGCTATACTGAATTTCTAGGCCCTTTACTTTTATGTCCTCCTTCTGTGCTCTATGGGTTGAATGAGCTACTCCTGTCCCTATGTCCCTGTGATTCTAAGAGTTGTGACTGCTATGGAGGCAAACATAGCTGTCATTCTGTACCATCTGAGTCCCAAAAAGAGCAACGAGATGAGCAGCAGCCCAGCAGTCTGTCCTTCAGCTGTTTGCTGCGCATGCTGCAGTGCTGGCCCGTGCGAGTGCCAATGTGTCAGGCGACCAGCGAGCACCTGCGATCTGCCAGGTTGCCACCATTCCTGCAGCCGACACTGCCACTCCGCCATTGCAGCTGCCACGAGCTGCTGGACACACTGCTGCCGCCCAGCCAGAGTTGGAGCAGTCAGCAGCCGGCCACTCCAAGGCCAGAGCTGGTGCAGTCCGACCCCCAAGGGCATCTGCCGTCTCGCCATCTGCCCCTCAGCAGCCTTCCCCCAGCCTTGCTGCAGCCGCTGGGGTCCCATTGAGGAGGAGCTGCAGGGCAGGAAGGGGCCACTCGCGGAAGCGAGGTGGATCACCCTCGCAGGAGAAAAAGTAGAAGGTGTGGCCATGTGTTTTTTTTATATATGAGGCCGAGAAGGTTTTTTTATATATGAAGGCCGAAGCTGTTGTGTTTTTTGATATATGAAGGCCGAGACTGGTGTCTATCTTTTTTTGTGTAAGGCCGAGACTGGTGTCTTTCTTTATTTGTGTAAGGCCGAGACTGGTGTCTTTCTTTATTTGTATAAGGCCGAGACTGGTGTCTTTCTTTATTTGTGTAAGGCCGAGACTGGTGTCTTTCTTTATTTGTGTAAGGCCGAGACTGGTAGTTTTGTGTTTTTGGAGGGGGCTTCTCCACATGAGCATGTAATGTGGGAAGGGCAGAGATGTTCAATAAATTTTTGTTGTTAAATTGCAGTGTGCATGGTTTTTTGGTTAAGTCCTGGTTGCCCTGCTCGGCTGAGGGCTTGTGGAGCGGCTACATTCATCTGCTGACATTGGCACAAGCCAGTCCCTGAGAGGGGGCCTAGAACCGACGTTCAATAAGCCGGCGACGGGCGGCCCTTGCACTTTGTGCCTCCCTCCTGTGCTGGTCCTCCTCCTCCTCCTCCTGCTCCTCCTCCTGAGGTGGTCCTCCAATCTGTGGTGGCAGTGGCTGAGTCCTGCGGATAGCCAGGTTGTGCAGCATGCAGCAAACGACCACGAAATGGGAGACTCGCGCCGGAGAATACTGCAGGGCTCCACCGGATCGATCGAGACAGCGGAACCGTTGCTTCAGGACGCCGATTGTTTGTTCGATGATGTTCCTGGTTGCTTGATGGCTCTCGTTGTATCGCTCTTCAGCAGGGGTGCTGGGCGCACGGAGCGGGGTCATCAGCCAGGTACACAAAGGATAGCCTTTGTCCCCGATAAGCCATCCTCGTGGGCGAGGCTGTGCCTGGAACATGTCTGCCACAGAAGTCTGTCGCAGGATGAAGGCATCGTGGCTGCTGCCTGGAAAGCGGGCATTGACAGCTAGGATGAGCTGCCTGTGGTCACACACCAGCTGTACGTTCAGCGAATGGTAGCCCTTCCGGTTGCGGTAATCCTCGGCATTCTCCAGAGGTGCCCGCAAAGCCACATGCATGCAGTCAATGGCGCCCTGCACCATGGGGAAGCCCGCGAATGCTGCAAAGCCCATTGCACGCTGTTGCTGCTTGTCAAGGGCCATGGAGAAGGAGATGAACTGACGTCTCCTTTTGAAAAGGGCATTGGTCACCTGGCGGATGCAGCAATGCACGGCGAACTGGGAGATGTTGGCAATGTCCCCAGTAGCGGATTGGAAGGAGCCGGTGGCATAAAAGTTGAGAGCCACTGTCACCTTCACTGCCACCGACAGAGACGTCCTGCTCCTCAGCTGTGGCTGCAGATCAACGGCAAGCAGCTGGCAGATCTCTGTGACCACCTCCCTTCTGAATCGCAGCCTCCGAACACACTGCTCCTCAGACATCTGGAGATAGGAGAACTGCTGGCGGTATACCCTGGGTGGGTAAGGCCTCCTTTGCCGACGCCTGTTGCCCCCTCTCCGTCTAACCAGGGCTGCCACTCTCTCACGGCGTCTGTGAGCCCTTTGGATGTAATTGAGAAAGCCTGCGTTGACACCCATTGCAGCCCCCATAATATGCTGGCAAACAATGAGATGTCAATGAAGGCAAAAACTTTTTGAAAGCTGTGGCCTGAAGCCTAGAAGTACCTGTCCAAGTGTTGGGCCAAAGCAGAAAGCTATCTACCTTGGTCTCTCTCCAAAGATCCGTTTTGCAAGAAGGTGTGCTGCAAAATGGCAGCCTTTTATATTGCAGGATGAGTGCCCTTTAATTTGCGCCCCCCGCGCCCCGCATCGGCTGAGCACCATTCCACTTCACAGTCGCTAGGGGCGCCAGGCGCACAATGGGGCGGCGCGACTGAAGTTCCGGTTGGGGGCGCACAAAGGGCGTTGCACGAGGAAATGACGTCATGATCTGCGCGCGCAGCTGAGCGCGCGCAAAGACTTTGCGCCAGCGCTAAATCTCTAGTGAAGTTGGGGCGAGGCGCAGTTCGCACTGCGCCCGGGCGCAACCCGCCTAGCGCCCGACATCTACTCCTCCTAAGGCGCTAACGGCTGGTGCAGCCAACTGAATTTCTAGGCCAAGACGTCTTACTGCAATTCTATAGGGCCCTGGTGAGACCACACCTGGAGTATTGTGTACAGTTTTGGTCTCCTTACCTAAGGAAGGATAAACTTACCATGGAGGGAGAGCAACGAAGGTTCACCAGCCCGGTTCCTGGGATGGGGGGATTGTCCTATAAGGAGAGATTGAGTAGACTAGGCCGATATTCTCTAGAGTTTAGAAGAATGAGAGGTGAACTCATTGAAACATACAAAATTCTTACAGGGCTTGACAGGGTAGATGCAGGGAGGATGTTTCCCCCTGGCTGGAGAGTCTGGAACCAGGGGTCACAGTCTCAGAATAAGGGGTCGGCCATTTAGGACTGAGATGAGCAGAAATTTCTTCACTCAGAGGGTGGTGAATCTTTGGAATTCTCTACCCCAGAGGGCTGTGGAGGCTCAGTCGTTGAGTATGTTCAAGACAGAAATCGATAGGTTTTTGAACATTAAGGGAATTAAGGGATATGGGGATAGTGCGGGAAGGTGGAGATGAGGTAGAAGATCAGCCATGATCTTATTAAATGGCACAGCAGGCTCAAGGGGCCGAATGGCCTACTCCTGCTCCTACTTCTTCTGTTCTTATGTCCTCATTTGGCCCATCGTGCCTGCGCCGGCTCTCTGCAAAAGCTATCCAACTAGTCGCACTCCCCTGCTCTTTCCCCAGAACCCCGCATATCTCCAGTCCCATTATCCCTGCCCCATTGTCCTACACTTGGTCACTTCAAAGAGCAATTCATTGTGTGAAATGATTGAGACTCTTGACGTGAAGAGGAACTTTGTAAAAGCAAATACGTTATTTTACAGTAGAATTGCTGAACCAGTCCAACCCCCCCCCCCCCCCAGGGATGTTACCCAACGTTGAACCAATGAGAAAGCTTGAGCACCAGGCTCCAGACTTTCAAAAGTTATCACATAAATCACCTGGAGCACATGAAACCTTATGAAACATAAAATAAATGATGTTGGGAGCAGGGCACTGCACAGTAATGGAGATTTTACAAACCTCATTAGACATATGGGTAGTACTGAAGGAATGTGATTTCAATCTTTTTTTAAAAAAAAGGTCAAAATCATTGGCTGCTGGAATTATTGCTCAGTCGACTTGACATCTATAATTGGAAAATCCTGGAATCCTATGAAAAGAAGAAATTATTGAGTACATAATGAGAGAACAGGTAATAAACCCAAGATAAGGAGGAGTAAGGGAACTAGACTGCTCACCACCACCCCCCCTCTGCCCCCAACAAATTCAAGCGGAATTATTTGAGTGTTTTAATGGCTTTAGTAGTTGAAGGTAATGTAGTGAATATTCCGCATCTTATCTTTCAGAAAGAATTTAATTAGGTCCATCGCGGGGAACTCAGGGCTAAGCTGAAAGCCCACGGATTCAAGATGATGTAAATTGGACCATTAATTGGCCAAATATAGGAAATGGAGAGCACTTATTAACGGCAATATTTCTGTTTGGCCAGCAGAGAGGATCAGAGACTCGCAGGGATTAATCCCAGGCCCTCGGCATTCATTAGCTATGTTAATGGTGTTGCTGAAGGCGCTGCAAGCAGAATTCCGACGAGTTTGGATAATTGTTTTTGGTAAATTGCGAAACACAGAGAAAGGGCCACGGCACTGCCAAAGCTGAAGAGTCGGGAACATGAAGTAAATCAAGAAATTGTGTTGGGCTGAGTCCAAGCATGGATTTCAAACGTCTGTACACTTTTTTGGATGGGAGCAACACTGGCAAGGCTTCAATTATTGTCCACCCCTATTTGCTCTGAAAAGAAAATGGGCCTTTGGTCTTAATTTTACAACAAGACCTGGACGACGTTCAGGCTTGGGCTGATAAGTGGCAGGTAACATTTGTGCCACACAAGTGCCAGGCAATGACTATCTCCAACAAGCGAGAGTCTAACCACCGCCCCTTGACATTCAACGGCATTACCATTGCCGAATCCCCCACCATCAACATCCTGGGGCTCACCAGTAACCAGAAAGTTAACTGGACCAGCCACATAAATACTGTGCCAACAAGAGCAGGTCAGAGGCTGGGTATTCTGCAGCAAATGTCTCCCCTCCTAACTCCCCAAAGCCTTTCCACCATCTACAAGGCACAAGTCAGGAGTGTGATGGAATACTCTCCACTTGCCTGGATGAGTGCAGCTCCAACAACACTCAAGAAGCTCGACACCATCCAGAACAAAGCAGCCCACTTGATTGGCACCCCATCCACCACCTTAAACATTCACTCCCTCCACCACCAGCGTACCGTGGCTGCAGTGTGTACCGTCTACAAGATGCACTGCAGCAACTCGCCAAGGCTTCTTCAGCAGCACCTCCCAAACCCGCGACCTCTTCCACCTAGAAGGACAAGGGTAGCAGACGCATGGAAACACCACCACCTCCAAGTTCCCCTCCAGGTCACACACACAGAAGATAGGAGCAGGAGTAGGCCATTCGGCCCTTCGAGCCTGCTCCGCCATTCAATGAGATCATGGCTGATCATCCAAATTCAGTACCCTGTCCCTGCCTTCTCCCCATATCCCTTGATCCCTTTAGCCTCAAGAAATATATCCAACTCTTTCTTGAATATATTTAATGAACTGGCCTCCACCGCCCTCTGTGGCAGAGAATTCCACAGGTTCACCACTCTCTGGGTGAAGAAATTCCTCCTCATTTCAGTCCTATATGGCTTACCCCTTATCCTTAGACTATGACCCCTGGTTCTGGACTCCCCGGCCATCAGAAACATCCTTTCTGCATCTAGTCTGTCCAGACCTGACAGAATTTCATAGGTTTTGATGAGATCCCCTCTCAATCTTCTAAACTCCAGTGAGTATAAGCCCAATTGACACAATCTCTCCTCGTACGTCATTCCTGCCATCCCAGGTATCAGCCTGGTGAATCTTCGCTGCACTCCTTCCATGGCAAGAACATCCTTCCTCAGGTATGGTGACCAAAACTGCACACAATACTCAAGGTGTGGTCTCACCAAGGCCCTGTACAACTGCAGCAAGACATCCTTGTTCTTGTACTCGAACCCTCTTGCTACAAAGGCCAACATACCATTTGCCTTCTTGACACCATCCTGACTTAGAAATATATCGGCCGTTCCTTCATCATCACTGGATCAAAATCCTGGAACTCCCTCCCTAACAGCACTGTGGGAGTACCTTCACCACACAGACTGCAGCGGTTCAAGAAGGTGGCTCACCACTACCTTCTGAAGGGCAATTAGGGATGGGCAATAAATGCTGGCCTTGCCAGCAACACCCACATCCCAGGAATGAATAAATTAAAAAAAACTGAGTGGCTTGCTAGGCCACTGAGCGAGCGTTAAGAGTTACCCTGCAGTGTGGAGTCTCAAGGAGGCCTGACCAAGTAGGTGGTTGCAGTTTCTTTGAAGGACATCAGTGAACCAACTGAGTCTTTTAACTGTCACCCACAAATTACCAGATTTATTGAATTCGATTTCACAAATGACCGAGGTGGGAGCTGATCATATCACCTCTGGGTGTCTAATCCAGTACCATAAATACGGCGCTACCATATCCTACTGCAACTGCAAGATGAGGAGAAGACCGAGGGAGAAAGAAAATTCTGGTGAAGTAATATATTATTTTACAACTCGCCAAGGCTTCTTCGGCAGCACCTCCCAAACCCGTGACCTCTTCCACCTAGAAGGACAAGGGCAGCAGCCGCATGAGAACACCACCACCTCCAAGTTCCCCTCCAAGTCACACACCATCCTGACTTAAAAATATATCGCCTTTCCGTCATCGTCGCTGGGTCCCTCCCTAAAAGCACTGTCTTCACCACACGGACTGCAGCGGTTCAAGGAGGCAGCTCGCCACCACCTTCTCAAAGGCTATTAGGGGTGAGCAATAAATGCTGGCCTTGCCAGCGATGCCCACATCCCATGAATGAATTAAAAAATAGTCAAATTGGAGGGGTAGGAATCAAAGGAATCTCCATATGCTTGACAAGATGAACAGTGTTTAATACTGAGAATATTAATATCAGTGCTAAATATAGAGCACATATTTTAAGTATATGAAAAAAGTTAGGATGATAAGATGTCGTAAGGGGCGTTAGGTTATATAACGGCAATTCTCAGACTAAGCAGGTGTAATGTTGGGCGGTTATGCTGGATTTATCGGACTGGAACTCAGTGACTGAACTGACATTCTACAAAACATTGGTGAGATCAGACTTTGAGTGTTTATTATGGTTTTGTTCAACCTATTATCAAAATACCTGGAAGCAGTAGAAACAAGGACAGCGCAGACTTACTGGGTCATAAACCAATGAGCTGTGAGGACGCCAACCCATTAAAGAAAGAAAGACTTGCATTTATATAGCGCCTTTCACAACCTCAGGATGTCCCAAAGCGCTTTACAGCCAATGAAGTACTTCTTGAAGTGTAGTCACTGTTGTAATGTAGGAAACGCGAAGGCCAATTTGCACACAGCAAGATCCCACAAACAGCAATGTGATAAAGACCAGATAATCTGTTTTTAGTGATGTTGGTTGAGGGATAAATATTGGCCCCAGGACACGCTATCATTTCAGAAAAGAAGATGGACGGACTATTGCATGACTTGGGGTACATCTTTATAAGCTCGTGAAATCACAACATAAATACTATTTAAGGAATACCACATCATATGTCGAGGTATTAACTTACAGGACGGTGCAGTGAATGTGGAGTTGGTTGACTCAACAGGCAGTAGAGAGGTATGTAGGGATCCTATTCATATGTTAACTGGGAAGTCTCCATTACATATTTTGGTCTATTGGTCACCACAGCCCTCCCACCCCCCTCATGCAAGCCTGTCTCAGATATAATACAGTATTGGCAGATTTTATAGTATAAATGCGACAGGAATTAAACATTCTTCTCAATGAGGAGTTATTCGATGTGTTATTTATTGCTAGTTACAGCACATACAGGGTTAAAACTGGTTACTAATTGGTATGTGTGCTGGCTGCAGGGAATATACTCCCAGAATCATTTAACATATCATTCAAGGTGAAAAGACAGATAACTGGGTTAAACTATTCAATTCAAATACAAACATCCGGAATCAACCATGTTGGTGTGGGACTTGTGTCTCATATAGGCCAGACTGGATCAGGATGGCAGATTCCTTTTACTAAAAGGTATTAGTGAACCACTTGGGTTTTTATGTCAATCCACCAGCTTCCTGGTCACATTTTTTTTAATGATGCCAATATTTTATTTCCAGATTTTTTTTGAATAGTATTCAAATTCGCAAACTACTCATGTGGAATGCAAGCTAAACACCAAAGGGACTAGTTGGGCCAAATGGCCTGTTGCTGTTATTCTATATAAGTGGGGTCTTTGAGTGCTCCAGCATCAAAGCTTTAACCACGCTCGATCAGCTCCGATGGATGGGCCACATCGTCCGCATGCCCGATACGAGACTCCCAAAACAAGCGCTCTACTCGGAGCTCCGGCACGGCAAGAGAGCCCCAGGTGGGCAGAGGAAACGCTTCAAGGACACCCTCAAAGCCTCCTTGAAGAAGTGCAACATCCCCACCGACACCTGGGAATCCCTGGCCCAAGACCGCACAAAGTGGAGGAGAAGCATCTGGGGAAGGCACTGAACACCTCGAGTCTCTTCGCTGGGGAGCAAGCGGAAGCCAAGCGCAAACAGCGGAAGGAGCACACGTCAACCCAAGCACCCCACCTACCCGCCCCTTCAACCACTGTCTGCCCCACCTGTGACAGAGACTGTAGGTCCCGCATTGGACTCATCAGTCACCAGAGAACTCATTTTTAGCGTGGAAGCAAGTCATCCTCGGTTCCGAGGGACTGCCTAAGAGATATAGGTGGATAAAGCCAAAGCTGTTTGAGACCCAGAAAAACATGTCATCAATTAGTAAAGCAAGCCACATGCCATGCTAGAGTAAACATCACTCGGCTTCTGGCACCAGGCTCCAGTCTCAGTGCACAGCAAGGTATTGAATCAGGTGAATACCTCACCTTCATGCTCGGTTTCATTTTAACAAACAACCTGCTACAGAGGCTAGGTGCCAGCACACAGGCTACACTTTACGACCTGACCTTGCTGCGGAGTGAAAGAAACTGAGGCATTTGGCAAAAGAACCAGAGGCGACAGGCGGAAACATTACTTTACGCAGCGAGTTGTTGTGATCTGGAACGCACTGCCTGCAAGGGCGGTGGAAGCAGATTCGATGGTAACTTTCTAAAGGGAATTGGATAAATACTTTGAAAGGAGAAATTTGAAAGAAAGAAAGACTTGGATTTCTATCGCGCTTTTCACAACCACCGGACGTCTCAAAGCACTTTACAGCCAATGAAGTACTTTTGAAGTGTAGTCACTGTTGTAATGTGGGAAACGCGGCAGCCAATATGCGCACAGCAAGCTCCCACAAACAGCAATGTGATAAGGACCAGATAATCTGATTTTGTTATGTTGATTGAGGGTAACTATTGGCCCCAGGACACCGGGGATAACTCCCCCTGCTCTTCTTCGAAATAGTGCCGCGGGATCTTTTACATCAACTTGAGAGAGCAGACGGGGCCTCGGTTTAACGTCTCATCCAAAAGACGTTTGCAGCGGAAAGAGCAAGGGAGTGGGACTAATCGGAGAGCTCTTTCAAAGAGCCGGCACAGACATGATGGGCTGAATGGCCTCCTTCTGCGCTGTATCATTCTCTGATTCTGTGTAACTGAAAGGGAGAAGCTTTCACCTGGAAGAGAGAAAAATACCCCATCCTGGGGATCCTCCCCCCACACCCGCAGCCCCCCACCCACGGCCCCCGATCTCTCCGTCAGTAAATGCACTGCCCACCATCATATGGAGCCATTCAGATCTGACAGGTCGCACGTGCTGTCTTTGGCATGTGCTGAGTGAACTGGCCTCAGCGGGGGTAAGAGCAGGCAGTGCTTGAGTTTGTCTCAGCACCGCCAGGCAAGGGAAATAAAAAAATACAGCCAGGGTTCAAGCTCCTAATCCCAAGGATGGACCTTACAGGGCAGCTGGCATCTAGTACACAACACAAGTGTGAATTGAGACAGTGTGAGTTGGCAGGCTATTTGACTGAGAAAGGTCTTTTGGAAAGCTGCATATGTGAAGGGCGAATGAGGCTTTTCACAGGAAGGGATTGGGCTGGAGTCCAACTGGCTGTGAGCTCTGCCCTCCATGTGTAACGGTGCCCACACTGTAGCAGCAATGATTGGCACCTCATTGAGTAGAAGTTCAGTCTGCTCAATACACACTTTGCAAACCTGTGACTTCCACCACCTGGAAGGACAAGGGCAGCAGGCGCATGGGAACACCGCCACCTCCAAGTTCCCCTCCGAGTCACGCACCACCCTGACTTGCACATATTCCTTCATTGTCGCTGGGTCAAAATCCTGGAACTCCCTACCTAACAGCGCTGTGCATGGACTGCAGTGGTTCAAGAACTTGGCTCACCACCACCTTCTCAGTGGCAGCTTGGAATGGGCGTTAAATGCGGGCCATGCCAGCGACGCCCACATCCGGTGAATCCATTAAAAAAAAACAGACGAGCATATACAAAAATGACAGACAGAAGAAAACCCACGGGTCCATCCAACCTGTCCCACACAGTCGTGATGTCCTATACAGACACATCCTACCCACCCAGAGCCATGTAACCGCCTAGGAGAGGCAAATAAAAACAGAGAGAACCCTAGGCCAAATGGGGAAAAAAATGGAACATTCCTCTCTGATCCAGGAGACCACTCCAGCCCTGATTAATGGTAATACAGGACCTACCTCTGGTACGAGGTGATCTCCACCCCAGCCTGAAACAGGTCCAGCTCTCACTTGAAGGAATTCAGCGAATCAGTGTTCGCCGCACAAGCCGGTAGCCTGTTCCACAGGCCCACTGGCCTCTGGGGAAAGAGGAACCGGTCAACATCCAACCTCATTCTGTTCTCACATATGTTGCCCACTGGTCCTCCATAACCTATTCAGTTGAAACAATTGGTCTACACAAACAAAATCTAGTTCCTTCATCGCGATTAAGTCGTTGCTTCTCTGAAGTCTAGAGACTGAACCCGTTGAGTCTATCCGGGCAACTAAGGTGTTTTAAACTGGGGATTAATCTTGTGGCCCTCATCTGCACCCTTTCCAAAGCCTCAATATCTCCCACCGTCCGAGGTGACCAAAAATGACCAGAACTGTCCTAACTGAGGCCTTGCCTTTAATTACCAGATGGTTCTGTGGTCAGTATTTACTGCGTCACATCAAACTGAAGATTTGTGTTAGACCTTTCGGCTGTGCAGCACAGTGATTGAAGATGCTGTTTCAGCCACTGTACCAGGTCTGTGTGTGTATGCCCTGGATTGGTATATTACTCAGTTGGTTCAACAGGTTTGAGTCAAAAAGGACTTCCCCGTTAATTTTCTGATGCCGCACTGCCAGTAGATATCACAAGGTCGGGCAGGCGGTGCGCACGATTTTCTGCCCATTAATTTAACCGGCTGGAAAATCGCCTGCAACATACGGTCGAATTTCCGACGCCGACTTTTGCTTGGTGAAGCTGCCCGCAGCCTGCAGACAAAGAAAGACTTGCATTTCTATAGCGCCTTTCACAACCACCGGACGTCTCAAAGCGCTTTACAGCCAATGAAGTATTGGTTGAAGTGGAGTCTCGGGGTTGTAATGTAGGAAACGCGGCAGCCAATTTGCGCACAGCAAGCTCCCACAAACAGCAATGTGATAATGACCGGATAATCTGTTTTTTTTTGTTATGTTGGTTGAGGGATAAATATTGGCCAGGACACCAGGGATAACTCCCCTGCTCTTCTTCAAAATAGTGTCTATGGGATCGTTTACATCCACCTGAGAGGGCAAACATGGCCTCAGTTTAACATCTCATCCGAAAGAAGGCAACTCCGACAGTGCAGCATTCCCTCAGCACTGCACTGGAGTGGAGTGTCCACCTAGTTTTATGTGCTCAAGTCCCTGGAGTGGGATTGTGAACCCACAACCATTACTGACTCAGAGACGAGTGTGCGACCCACTGAGCCACAGCTGATAAAGTCAGATAATTACCTGGAACTTCTAAAATAACAACAGAAAATGTTGGAAACACTCAGCAGGCCAGGCAGCATCCGTGGAGAGAGAAACAGAGTTAACGGCCCAGAAATTCGGGTCTCCACAGGCGAGTACGCACGGGGTATTCACGCGTAGGCCCAATGGAAGTGCCGGTTTCCTGCATGCACTGCACATGCGCGGGAAACCGGCACTTCCGTTCCCCTGAAAGAAGGGGTTCAGAGGTCGAATGCGTGCGCGGGAGAGGATGCAATCGAACTTACGTTTTTTTTACAGGTTTTCCCGGGAGGGTAAGTCTGCAGAAGTTACACATTTAAAAAGCAGGCGTAAGGCCTGCTTTTTACAAGGTAAGTGGTGAATTAATTAAAATTAAAACATTTTTTCCACAGGTTTATTATTTTTAAACACTTTAAAGAAAGGTAAGTTTATTTTTAGCCCCGTTAGAAAATAAAATTATTTTTTTCAAAAATTTAAATTATTGTTTAAAATATTTACTTCATGTAATTTATAGTTTATTTTATAAATGTGATTTTTTTAAAATTTATTTGAAGATTTAGTGATGTTTTGGGGCCCGTAGTATTTCTAAGTTTTGACAGCACTTCCTGTTAAACTTATGAATGGCGCATTCCCTGCTCCGATTGGCTCCCCATGGCCCACGTGATCCCAGGGAACGCATCGAATTAACTGCGCCCCTGGGATACGCAAGCACTGCGCACCGGCAGTTGGAGGAGGCCCAGGATCGGAATCCCTCAGGGGCCCACAGCACAACGGCTGGCGCGCTAGGTAAGTGCAGGTCGGGGGCTTACACCCGCGGGAAGCCCCCGACCCGAATTTCTGGGTCAATGTTTCAGGTCTGTGACCCTTTGTCAGAACTGGTAAAAGTTTCAGATGTAACAGGTTTTAAGCAAGTGCAGAGGCAGGGAAAGGGCGGGGTGGGGGGGGAACATAAGAACATAAGACATAAGAAGTAGGAGCAGGAGTAGGCCATACGGCCCCTCGAGCCTGCTCCGCCATTCAATAGGATCATGGCTGATCCGAACCTAGACTCACGTCCACTTCCCTGCCCGCTCCCCGTAACCCCTAAGGGGAGGAAGGAACTAAAGGGACAGTCTTTGCTAGGATTAAAGGCAGGAGAGATAAAATGTTGCAAATGGGGATGGCGGAATCATCAACAGCTGCCGCCTGAAAAAATGGAGGGGTTTATAGTCTGAAATTGTTGAACTCGATGTTAAGTCCAGAAGGCTGTAAAGTGTCTAATTGAAAGATGAGGTGCTGTTCCTCGAGCTTACGTTGAGCTTCGTGAACAGTGTAAGAGGCCGAGAACGGAGAAGTCAGAGTGGGAATGGAGGGGAGAATTAAAGTGACAGGCGACCGGAAGCTCGGGGTGAACCCTTACGGACTGAATGGAGGTGTTCCGCAAAGCGGTCACCCAATCTGCGTTTGGTAGAGGAGACCACATCGTGAGCAGCGAATATAGTATGCTAGATTGCAAGAAGTACTTGGAACTTCTAGTCTGGCTCCCTGAGTGAACGCTGCAGTGTAAGGGTCGTTTGAGACGTCCAGTGGTCGTGAAAGGCACTATATAAATGCAAGTCTTTCTTTCTTTTTCTTTAGTACACTCAAGTGTTTAAATTACTGGCACTAGTTTGATCATGCAAATTTTGATCATATGTACAACAGCAAGAACTTGCATTTATATAGCGCCTTGAACGTAGTGAAACATAGAAACATAGAAACATAGAAGATAGGAGCAGGAGTAGGCCATTCGGCCCCTTGAGCCTGCTCCGCCATTCAATGAGATCATGGCTGATCATCCAAATTCAGTACCCTGTCCCTGCCTTCTCCCCATATCCCTTGATCCCTTTAGTCTTAAGAAATATATCCAACTCCTTCTTGAATATATTTAATGAATTGGCCTCAACTGCCTTCTGTGGTAGAGAATTCCACAGGTTCACCACTCTCTGGGTGAAGAAATTCCTCCTCATCTCAGTCCTAAATGGCTTACCCCTTATCCTTAGACTGTGAACCCTGGTTCTGGACTCCCCCGCCATCGGGAACATCCTGCGTCTAGTCTGTCTAGTCCTGTTAGAATTTTATAAGTTTCAATGAGATCCCCTCTCATTCTTCTAAACTCCAGCAAGTATAAGCCCAATCGACTCAATCTCTCCTCATACGTCATTCCTGCCATCCCAGGTATCAGTCTGGTGAATCGACCCAGGGCGCTTCACAGGCGCAATTATCAAACAAAAGTTTGACACGTAAGGTGATATTTGGACAGGTGACCAAAAGCTTGGTCAAGGAGGTAGCTTTTAAGGAGCGACTTAAAGGAGGGGCGAGAGGTAGAAAGGTTTAGAGATGGGAATTCCAGAGCACTGGGCCTCGGTAGCTGGAGGCACGGCCACCAATTGTGGAGTGAAGGAAATCGGGGATGCTCCAGAGGCCAGAATTGGAGGAACGCAGAGATCTTGGTGTGGGGGGTGCTGCAGGGCTGGAGGAGGTTACAGAGATAGGGAAGGATGAGGCCATTGAATTCCTCGCTCTGCTCTTATAATGGTGGAGGTAATCAGGGGTTAACGGTGTTAAATTCTCCTTTAAAACTAGTGGAAAGAGGAACTCGATAGGCTGAGTTAAGTGCTACATGAACATCACTAACAGTTGGAAACTGCGTGAAGAGCCTTGAATTCAACACAGTTATTTTGGCCTTCTATCACGTTTTATGAATTGTTTGTTAAGATAAGGCTCCCCTAACTCACTGGGTAAAGGGACCCAGTGCAGTGCTGAGCTACACGGAGGAGGAAGATCCCACGTTCGATCCCCAGCCTCTGCCAGCCTCAGCCAGGATGGCCCCTGGGGTTCAGTATGTGCGCTCAGCATCCGTCTGCTGCGGAGCGGAGAGAGAAAACACCTGCCAGTGTTACCGCTCCTGCTCGCAATCCAGTGCAGATGTGGAGAGCAGGCGATGAGAGGAATAGGCGCCGCCGCGATGCCCCCATGGTTGAATAGCCTGCTGAACCTCACTGTCCCGCCTCGGGCATAAAGAAGGAGCAGCTAGCGGTGGGGGGTGGGAGGTTATGTCACCCATGAAACTAATGTAGAGACACCCGGGGCCCTCAAGAGCGGAGAAAGTTGGCCAAAATATGGACTTATTCCAGCTGGATGTTGGAAATATCGGACGGAATCTATTTAATCCTTGGATGTATCCAGCAGCCAGGAAAGAGGACTCGAAGCAACACATTACTTTCTCTAATCTTCTAGGTAGTCCATCTGCCAATTTTGGAGAACTCTTCACTGACAATCAATTAAGATCTTTGAAGGATTCAAGGGGACAACCAGGGATTCTTTCAAATGGTTTCAACGGACGCAGCGACATTTAGCGGCTTCAACTGCAACTTGCAATCTCCAGTCCTTGCAGGATCACCTTGTCAATCTGGTCGAGTACCCATTAAACTCCGTATGTTTCTCCAGAGTCCAGGAGCTGGGATAAACTCTCTAATTGGGGGACAATTCCCTCTGTGTGCTTTGTGCAAAAGGGAGATTATAGGGGGGAAAATTGGGGTTGCTTTGTGCCTCCCGTTAGGGGCACAAAGCCCCTCGCGCCCGAGCGTGGCGCCGCTAATGCCTCCCGCGATATTTATCGGCAGCGGTATCCGGTAGCGCCCCGTGGCGCTGCGCCTCTGCCGATGACATCATCGCCGTGCGCAGCGCCCCACTCGCGTCCCGGACGTAAACTTCGGCTGCGCCCCCTGACCTATCGCCGGACGATAGGTCCAACAGGGTCAGGGTGGTGTTTTTGCAGCCACGGTGGTGGTAATTAAAGGGGCAGGCATCAGGCGGCCATTTTTGTATCTGGCCGCCTGCCAGCACCCGCCCCCCCCCCCCCTTTCCCCACTTATATTCTGGGTGCTGGCCGCGATCGCTCAGCCCAGCACTCCTCTTGACCGCCGGGCTCTTTTGCCGGCACCCAGCTCCCCGGAGGGCCAACAGGGTCCCGGTACACGCAGCGCTAGGCCCCTCCCCTTTAATCAGGGGAGGGAGGCCTGCAATGATGTGGCGCTATGTGTCGACGCGCGGGGCGCTGTTGCACGTAGCGTCGCAATATTCACAGGTAGCGCCCCAGGAAGGAGGGGGAGCACTTCCAGTAGCACCCCCTGCCTCCTGCTTGGGGTGCTACCACTGAATTTATGGCATGGGGGTGCTAAAACTTTTCGGGGCGTTAAAAGTAGCTGGGGGCGTCGCCGAATTTTTACCCCTAAAACGTTCTGAAGGGCCGAGGTCCATCCTAAATGGCATTGCCACACCTCCAGGATTGTCCTGTAGTCGCCGGGAATTAGAGATTCATCTCTAGGACACAGCTGCAGGCAAAACCTAGGAGAAAAAAATCATAGGGGCTGACGTAAGAAAACTACTAGGCACTTGGTCTAAGCATTAAACAAAGCTTTAATCAACTGTTTTACAACATGGAGGTCTAGTTGTGTCCTTCACTAGTTCCTGTTAAGAATGTCCTGCGCAAGCTGGGCCCGTGCCCGAGTATTTATACTCTCCCTGGACAGTGCCACCCGCAGGCCACTCAGTATTATTTCATAAGCCTTTCTTTCATGAATGACTGATTCATGTCAGGGGCCATTAAAAAAATTGTTCTTTTAAACTTTAAAAACATGCAACCAATACGTGAGTTAATATGGTATATTAAAAATACTCAGATTCTCATCACTACCTTTAAACTTGTATTTTCCATGGTCTTAAATGCACTGCTGCCATGTTTCGAACAGCATGCCAAATCATAGATGAGAACCGTCAAATGTGTTTACTTGAGGTAAAGTACCGTAAAATGAACCCCGGCACTTCGGTATCAAGTCACTAAACAGATCAAGATTACCATTTTCATTTTATTGACTCAACCTGATTAACTTTGTCCTCAGCGAAGCTTCCATCAGGCAGTCTGGTTTTTCACGAAGAAGCGAGGAAGAAGCCTGTGGATGAGGACAAAGGGTCACCTCTAGGGTAGCCAGTCCTCCGGGACTGGCCAGCAGTCTCCAGGGATTGAAGCTTAATCTCCAGGACACCACTGCCAGTAAACACCGGGGAGAAAAATCATTGGGGCATTAAAAAGAAATTGTGTGTTTTTCTCATTTTCTTTCAACACTTGTGTTTATTCGGTATAAAGTTATTGCGGGGGGGAAATTGGTGGTGGCCATTTTGGGGCGCTAACGTCACAAAAAAGTTAGTGCCCCTCCGCCGTAAATTCAGTAGTAGCGCCGGTAAGATAGAACATACCTGTAGGATTTAGTAAACATTATTAAATTTTAAACCATTATTAAATAACGATAATGTGTGACAATGTGCGTTAAAAACCTAAAGTCTGTATAAAATGGCGAATGGCTGAGATCAAAGCAGGATGGGAAATTATGCCAACCTGACAAAATTACTGAAGTAATGGAATGTGGTGCTGAATAAACACAGAGACTGTCGGGGACATGGTATTCAGTAATGTTTTGGAAAAGAGAGAAGAGCTAGAGAAGAGGGATAGGAGTTGGAGACATCCTCCATTTTAGAAACTGCAGAATAGACAAACTGTTTAGAAAACACCTCAAGGATGTTCTGTAAAGTGATAAGGGTATTTTGTTATGCACAGAAAGAGGCCTAGAGGGACTAACGAGGCCATAAGACGATTGGCAAGGAGAGGAGGGACATTTACTAGGTGTCAGAGAGTTAATTACTGCCACTTAGGCAAAATGGGAGAAAAAGAGTATAAAAATGCAGATATTGAACACCGAAAGCAGCGCGAAGCCAGAGGAGGAAGAACAAGCTTCAGTCAACAGAACACAGCAAGAGAATAAAGAGACCGCGTCACAGTCACTCGGAAGGAACGCCAGGGTTCAATGAACAGACTGCGACTATCTTCTTGTTAAGTATTATTTCTTTGTACTGGATCTTTAATGCTTAATAAATCTGTTTTACTGATTCACAACATACCTGTACCCAGAGTGGCTTGTGTAGTCACGGACAAATTATTCTAAAGAGCTTTTAAAAGCTACACGCCCCAAGCAGCAGGTAGGGCGTTACTGAAATCGCCCCACCTCCTGCTTGGGGCACTACTACTGGATTTTGCGGCACTATGTGCATCATTGCAGGCTTCCTCCCCTGATTCTTGCAAAAATATTGAGTTCAACAATTTCAGATCATAACCTCTGCCCCTATTTTTTGGGATGGCAGCTGTTGCTGATGATTCTGCCATTCCCATTTACACCTCCTCTAGACCCATCTTTTGTTTCTTTACTTGTCCCATTAACATCTCCTTTCACCTCGCACCATCACCCCTTTTGTCTTTTAATCTCTCCTACCTTCCATCCTATCACAGACCGTCCCTTTTGTTCTTTCCTCCCCTCCCCCCTTTCCCCGCCCCTGCACTTGCTTAAAACCTGTTCCATCTCTAACTTTCTCCAGTTCTGACGAAAGCTCATCCACCTGAAACGTTATCTCTGTTTCTCTCTCCACAGATGCTGTCTGACCTGCTGAGTATTTCTGACAAAGTATTAGGGATATCCTGTGCTGTGTGCAACATGATGGTTCCTGATTTACTAGGATCATGGAAATCAAGCACCTGGTCCAGAGTGAATGTAGGATGTCAGGATAGATAGTCTAGAGCCTTACTTAAATTAGCTTTTTTGAGAAAAATCAGCCAGTTGTAAGACCTCACTCCTGAGACCTACAGGTTACTGATTCGTACTTGAGATTTACGAGAAATTATGTGAGACACGAGTTCTGTTTTTAAGATTTTATTGTCCTTAAGACAGATTCAAAACCCCTATCACTATTGCTATGAATTCGAGCAGTCCACCAACAATGTTACAAGAGATCATACATACAATCACCCGCGGATGATCAGTCCAGCGTTGATTGTAGGTCCTTGTAGGCGAGATGACTGGCCAGGCCACCTCCTTCTGACTGAAGCCTGATCCT
Source organism: Somniosus microcephalus (assembly GCF_052327205.1). NCBI lineage: Eukaryota > Metazoa > Chordata > Chondrichthyes > Squaliformes > Somniosidae > Somniosus > Somniosus microcephalus. The sequence goes on along the minus strand of NC_141014.1, from coordinate 26,588,782 downwards.
TGTAGGCGAGATGACTGGCCAGCCCACCTCCTTCCGACTACAGTGCTGATATCTTTTAGTTACTGTCCTTTTTACAGTTCTTGTTCTTCTCCATAAATTTCCATCATGCAGGCTGTGAGGGGCGATCCTCCAATGTTCGGCTTAAGTTGTCTGAGCTGTCAATCTCTCAAACATACACATCTTGTGTCGGCCGACCGTTGTTACTTGCAGATGTGGGCGGCCGACCATTTGGTCACAGTACACATTGTGCAAAACTCGTTAACTCGTGTCCTGTTTTGCAGAACTCCCAAGGTCTGACTCCTCCCTTCAGCACCTGATGTCTCGTTCCATGACCCCGGGGCCCCAAGGCCGTTCACACCATTTGCCTGAAGATGTTCCTGCCTTTGTAATGCCCAACCGTTTCTTCCTGCCCAGGGTCTGTCGCTTCCTTAACTGATTAACAGCTTGCAGCCTTCACAGCTCACAGTCACAGCAGTTTATTCAGCACATGCTTATTTCCTTACACAGTGTTCCACTAGTCAATAATCCACGTTGGAAATTGTGCATTTGCGGACATCAGATGAGGACAACATCAGGATCGTTTGTGATTTCCCCAATGGCCAAATTTTCTTTGGTCATTAACTGAAGCTAAGTCAACTGAAAATGTCAAAACTGAGATTGACAGATTTTTGTTAGGCAAGGGTATTGAGGATTACAGAAGCAAGGCTCTGGAGAAGATGCAGTTAAGATACAGATCAGCCAAGATCTAAGTGAATGGCGAAACAGGCTCGAGGGGCTGGACGGCCTCCTCCCGTTCCGACGTACCGTCTAGGTTTGCGCGCAAAGAACGGGCACAAGCGTGAGGGCGTTGGAGGGCAGCCACCGTCTGTAGTATCATGGCTCAGTGAGAGGAGGAGAGAAAATTGGGCAGGGAAAATGAAACGCACTGCAAAGATTTTCTCCTGCAACGTGGACATTAGCTGCTGCAGCACAAGCTCCCCCAGGTGGAAGCACGGCACATTTCAGGGGAGTTCTCAGAGTGGGCTGTTCTGGCTTGCTGCAACACTCACAATCCCTGCCCCTCTAAATTGCCGTCCCCTGTTTTGTGCACACCGCATGCAATTTGCATAAGGCCGACTTCACTAATTAAAGTAGCCGGGCCTGGGCTACCAATTGCATTGATTGGCGTCAGAAATAAGAGGATAACAGCCACTTCCAGAATATGGAGATGAGGAGCAATTTCTTCTCTCCGAGGGTCGTGAATCTTTGGAATTCTCTGCCCCAGAGAGCTGTGGAGGCGGAGTCAGTGAATATATTCAAGGCTCGGATAGACAGATACTGCCATCGCAGAATCCCCCACCATCAACATCCTGGGGGTCACCATTGACCAGAAACTTAACTGGACCCGCCACATAAATACTGCGGCAACAAGAGCAGGTCAGAGGCTGGGTATTCTGTGGCGAGTGTCTCACCTCCTGACTCCCCAAAGCCTTTCCACCATCTACAAGGCACAAGTAAGAAGTGTGATGGAATACTCTCCACTTGCCTGGATGAGTGCAGCTGCAACAACACTCAAGAAGCTCGACACCATCCAGGACAAAGCAGCCCGCTTGATTGGCACCCCATCCACCACCTTAAACATTCACTCCCTCCACCTCCGGCGTACCGTGGCTGCAGTGTGTACCATCTACAAGATGCACTGCAGCAACTCGCCAAGGCTTCTTCGGCAGCACCTCCCAAACCCGTGACCTCTTCCACCTAGAAGGACAAGGGCAGCAGACGCATGGGGACACCACCACCTCCAAGTTCCCCTCCAAGTCACACACCATCCCGACTTAGATGTATATCGGCCGTTCCTTCATCGTCGCTGGGTCAAAATCCCGGAACTCCCTCCCTAACAGCACTGTGGGAGCACCTTCACCACACGGGACTGCAGTGGTTCAAGAAGGCGGCTCACCACCACCTTCTCAAGGGCAATTAGTGATGGGCAATAAATACTGGCCTTGCCAGCGATGCCCACATCCCATAAAAATGGATTAAAACTAATTGTGCTACAGGGAAATCAAGGGTTATGGGGAACAGGCAGGAAACTGGAACTGAGGTCAAAGATCAGCCATGGTCTTATTGAATGACGGAGCAGGCTCGAAGGGCCGAATGGCCTGCTCCTGCTCCTATTTCTTATGTTCTTATGTTCTAATAGGGTAGTCATCTCTCACCAATTACTAGTAATCCTGGTACCCTCTGAAAGAACAGCTCGGCACTGACTCACACACTAAGAAAGGCTTTATGTTGCTTTATATAATACAGAAAAAGCGCCCTGCATCGAACCAAAGCGTCACATTGATGAATCAGTGGAGCAGCGCTCGGCATTAAAAAACACTCCATCAAAGTAATGAAGAATGGGCCATGTCACAGGTAGTGACAAAGGATTGAAACCTTTCTTTCATACATAATGGAGAATTGTTATTCTGTCAATACATTGATAAATGTGCACTTTTTTTTTGGTTCAGATCTTACCAAGCCTGTCAACAGGGGGAGAGCACAGAGTGGTTGAGGCGAACAGCATAGACGCATTCAAGGGGAAGCTGGAGAAACACACGAGGGAGAAAGGAACAGCATGATATGCTGCTAGGGTGAGATGAAGAGGGAGTGGGAGGAGGCTCGTGTGGAGCAGAAACACCAGCAGGGACCAGTTGTGCCAAATGGCCTGTTTCTGTGCTGTAAATTCTATGTCATTCACAATTCCTCCGGTAATGGAGTAGCCCTGTGAGCCTACAGCACGACTTAGATAAGTGCCAGGTAATAACTATCTCAAACAAGAGAAAGGTCTCCCCATGATCTTCAACAGGACCATCATTGCCCAATCAGCCACCGTCAACATTGCCCAGAGGATTAACTGGACCACCGATATCAATACTATGGCTACAAGAGCAGGGCAGAGCCTGGATACCGTGCGATGGGCTTACCTCCTTAGCCCTCAAAGCCTATCCAACATGTTCAAGGCTCGTCAGAACCGTGATGGAATACTCCCGCTCGCCTTGATTGGGTGCAGCCGCAACTGTAATCAAGAAACTCAACCCTCTTATAAAATTCTGACAGGACTGGACAGACTAGATGCAGGAAGGATGTTCCCGATGGGCGGGGAGTCCAGAACCAGGGGTCACAGTCTAAGGATAAGGGGTAAGCCATTTAAGGACAGAAATGAGGAGGAATTTCTTCACCCAGAGAGTGGTGAACCTGTGGAATTCTCTACCACAGAGGGCGGTGGAGGCCAATTCATTGAATATATTCAAGAAGGAGTTGGATATATTTCTTAAGGCTAAAGGGATCAAGGGATATGGGGAGAAGGCAGGGACAGGGTACTGAATTTGGATGATTAGCCATGATCGCATTGAATGGCGAAGCAGGCTCGAGGGGCCGAATGGCCTACTCCTGCTCCTATCTTCTATGTTTCTATGTTTCCTCTCCAGAATAAAGCAGATTGGTGCCGCTGCCACCGGATTCACCATCCACCCTCTCCACCACCAGCACACTGAGGCTGCAGTATATGCGATGTACAGGATGCATTGCAGCAACTACTTTGACAGCACTTCCCTCCCCCTGTGACGGATGCTGCCCAGAAGGGCAACAGCAGCAATGTCACGGGGACACCATGACCTTCAATCAGGACCATTATGATCTCCTGGACTAGTTTCAGTTGCCTAAGAGGGTTGGAGAGGAATTTTCTGGTTCACCCACCCCTCTCCCCTCCACCCCTCTAATTGGCCTGGGTGTTGATCTAATTTTTTTGCCTCGCCAAGAGCTTAAATGGTTCTGCCATTCCCATTTACTCCTCCTCCAAACCCATCTTTTGTTTCTTTACTTGTCCCATTACCATCCCCTTTCGCCTCGCACCATCATCCCTTTTGTCTTTTAATCTCTCCTGCCTTCCACCCCATCACAGACCTTCCCTTTTGTTCTTTCCTCCCCTCCCCCCTTTCCCAGCCCCTGCACTTGCTTAAAACCTGTTACATCTCTAACTTTTTCCAGTTCTGATGAAGGGTCATCGACCTGAAACATTATCTCTGTTTCTCTCTCCGCAGATGCTGCCTGGCCTGCTGAGTGTTTCCAGAATTATCTGTTTTTATTTCAGTTTAAATAGCAGAGCTTTTAAAGCATATGTTTCTGCCACTGGCGCTTCAACATTGCATCGTTATCCTCTTGACATCATAGGACCCCAATTTGCATAGGCTAATGAAGCTCCCGCCAGTTTCTAGTGGGTTCCTGGGATGTCCTTTCAAGGCCTCAACCAAACTGATGGCAACCTTAATGTCAGCGGGAATGGGGCTGCAAGTGACGGCATTGCTATTTAATCACGTTCCCGCCCGGGAACCAGCTCCTGAGTATGTAAAAATATGACGAGTACTCGAGTGATTCTGCAATCCTGCACTGCCAGTGAAGAAAGAATGCCCGCATGCAGCAAGGACTCAGAGATAGCCTACAATCTTGCACCCTCCCTGCCTGCAAGCACGACCTTGTGCAAGCACCCCTTACACACTAACTGTTAGGCTCGCAAAATTATACAGATTCCCCCAAATAAGAAAGAGGAGATAATGGACTGTTTGAAATAATATTGGGCCAAAGGGGACCTAAAATCAAAACCCCAGGAAGATTTGGCTAGTTTAAAAGGCATGTTCAGGCCTGTGGAAAAGCTGCAACAAAAGGAATGGGTGGGACAGACAGTTTGAGTATTGGAAAAGGGGCCAGATTGTCTGCGAATGTTCTGGGCCATCCCAGTCATTCTACTTAAAGACAAAAAGCCCACGGAAAAGACTGTTCCCGCCGAAACTTACAGGGCCACCAAGAACATGAATAATACAATACATGCCAACAACCAACAAAAGAGAACCTGGCCCCAGCAGGAGAAAACAATCAAACAACAGTTTAAAACCACTCAAAGATTTCCAAAACACTTTGCACATTTTAAACTGATTTCAAAGCAATCCCGAAACCAGTTAAAAGCCAATTAAAAATAGATGGGACCATCCCCGAAACTCGATGAGAATTTAAACATATTAAAATTAACGAGCCCACCAAAATTAACAAAGGACCAGAGGAGATTTGGCAGTCAGATAAGCCAGGCCTCAAAACAGTATAATCGAGGCCTGCCTGTTCAGTGAAACAGATCACGTTGCGTTCGAGAGACAGTACAGTTCACACCGTTGAGGACACAGCTCCAGAAGGTTCAAGTTCAGTACAGGAGAGAGAAAGTATGGTTCAGAAAAAGATATCCTCATCACTGTACCTAGTCGAAGGATCGGAGACTTGAGGAAAGAAGAATGAAATGGAAGGAAAAGGAAATCGCGGCAACCAAAGGCCTCAAGAAACCAACAACTAACAATATTACCACCAACTAGGTAATATTGGGCCACCGCGACCAACAAGAAACCAACCACCAAGAAGTCAAAATTTCACAAACTTGTTTCCACTCTACAAGCTAGTCTAACTTACCCCTGGGTAAGATTTGACACAAAAGACTCTAAAAACTATACCTAACCAAAGAAAATTGGGTACTTACCCAATAAATCCAACTACGCATCCAACCGCATCAGCGGACAGGTGAAAGCTGAAAACCCAACGCAGGTGCAGTCTTCCACCACGTCCAGGGTACGGCAGGCCCCAACCGTCATAACTAAAGAGAACCCCGAAATCGCGAACCTCTACAATCTGTCAAGAAAGTCATTTGGTGAGCATTTCCTGTTCCTCTGGAATTCAGCCTAGTTAGGGTCGTGGGATTGGGAGGGTAAGGTATTTTTTTGTCTATTGTAATTCTCCCTCGCATATTCCGAAGTGTTCCCCCTTTTAAAGTATAAGATTTATTGTATTGTATATTTTCCTGTCTCAAAAATAAAAAATCTCAATTCTTTTGACCAACTCAGGTATCTGTTGCAATTTCATTACAACTCCTCAAATAAGTCCAAAGTCTAGAACCAAGGGAGTGGGAGCGATTCGAACCGCTCAGGGAGTCAGAGGTGATGCTGACCACACACACCACCCCTTACATAACAGAGAACCCTGGCGAATGGAACAGCAACTTTTTAATCAGTATATTAAGAAAGAATGGTAAAGAGGAATGGGCCCATGAAAGACAAATGTAGGAGATACTATAAGGGACAATAAAGAAATGGCAGACATGTTACTTTATATTTTCTTTCACAGTAGAAGAAAAAAAATGCCTGCAGTACAAGGGAATCTAAAAATAAGTCAAGGGAAGGAACTTAGTGGATTTAATATAAGTAAGAAAATGTTAATAGAGAAAATAATGGGACTTAAGACAGACAATTCTTAGCACCTAACGGCTTCCACCCCAGGGTTTTAAAAGAAATAGGTGCAGAAATTGCAGATGCATTAGTCATAATTTTCCAAAGCTCTCTAGATTCAGGAATTGTGCCTATGAGAATTGCAAATGTCAAAGAAAAGAGGGAGGGCAGAACCAGACCTGTCAGTTTAACACCAGTTGTCGGGAAATTACTGAAATCTATCATTAGGGATGAAGAGACTGATCACTTAGACAAGTATCAACTGATCGAGGAGAAGCAGCATTGATTTGTGAAGGGTACATTGTGTCTGACTAATTTACTTTTTTTTTTAGAAGGGCACTGGCATGGTGGATAGAAGAGTATCTATAGACATTATATGGACTTTCAGAATGCATTTGCTAAGGTTCCGCACAAGAGATTATTACCAAAAATAATAGCACATGGAATTGGGGGTAAACTTATGATGTGGGTCGATTATTAGTTGGGAGGTAGGAGACAGAGCAGGGATAAAGGGAATGCTTTGATTGGCGGGACGTGACAAATGCTGTTCTCCAAAGATCTGTCCTGGGACCTCAGCTTTTCACCAGATATAGCAATGACTTGGATGAAGGAATGGAGAGTTGTACATCCAAGTTTGCAGATGATGGTGAGTTAGGAGGCTCAGTAAGTTTTGTGGATGGGAGTTTGAAGTTACAAAGGGTCATTGACACACAAAGTGAATGGATAAAACTATGGCAGATGGAGTTAAATTTGGGCAAGTGTGAGGTCAGCCACTTTGGCTCCCGGGAAAGATAAATTGGAATATTTTCTTAATGGTGAGAGATGAGGAGCTGTGGAGGAGCAAAGGGGTTTAGGCGTTCACATACACAAATCACTGACAGCGAGTGCACAGGTACACAAAGTAATCTAAAAGGCTAGTGGAATGTTGGCCTTTATCTCAAAGTGATTGGAATAGAGAAGTGAAGAAGTGATGCTTCAGTTGTACAACGCCTTGGTCAGGCCCCGTCTGGAGCACTCTGCTCAGTTTTGAACACCACACCCTCATGAAGATCTGCTGCCCTTAGACGGGACCCAATATATCCTTCCTGAACTGCGGATTCACCAGAATGAATCTGGGGCTTAAAGGGTGATGGGATGAAGGGACTGAGTGTAACGTATCCAATAGCAAAATACTGTGGATGCTGGAAACCTGAAATAACAACAGAACGTGCTGGAAACACTCAGCAGGTCCAGCAGCATCGAGGAGAGAGAAACAGAGTCAATGTTTCGGGTCGAGGACCCTTCGTCAGAACTGGAAAAGGTTAGGCAAGAGAGATTTTTAAGCAGGGGCAGGGAGGAGGGGAGGAAAGAACAAAGGGAAGGTCTGTGATAGGCTGGAAGGCAGGAGAGATTGACTGACAAAGGGATGATGGTGCAAGGCAAAAGGTGAGGTCATGGGACAAGTTAAGAAATAAAAGATGACTCTAGATGAGGTGTGAATGATGAGGGCAGCAACATTAACAGCTACCATGTGAAAAAACAAGAGAAAAAAATATATATAAAGAAATACAGGAGCCAATTTATAGACTGAAATTATTGAACTCGATGTTGAGTCCAGAAGTCTGTAAAGTGCCTAATCGAAAGATGAGGTGCTGTTCCTCAAGCTTACGTTGAGCTTCATTGGAGCAGTGTAAAAGGCCGAGGATGGAGAGGTCAGAGTGGGAGTGAAGTGGTGAATTAAAGTGACAGGCGACCGGAAGCTCAGGGTCATCCTTGCGGACTGAACGGAGGTGTTCCACAAAGCGGTCACCCAATCTGCGTTTGGTCTCCCCAATATAGAGGAGACCGCATCGTGAGCAGCGAATACAGTATACTAAATGTTAAGAAGTACAAGTAAATCGCTGTTTCACCTGGAAGGAGTGTTTGGGGCCCTGGACAGTGGGAGGGGAAGAGGTAAAAGGGCAGGTGTTGCATCTCCTGTGCTTGCATGGGAAGGTGCCGGGCAAAGGGGTAGGGGTGTTGGGGGTGATAGAGGATTGGACCAGGGTGTCGCAGAGGGAGCGGTCCCTTCAGAATGCTGAAAGGTGGGGGGAGGGGGAAGATGTGTTTGGTGGTGGGATCACGCTGGAGGTGGTGTAAAATGGTGGAGGATGATCCGTTGAATGTGGAGGCTGGTGGGGTGAAAGGTGAAGACAAGGGGAACTCTATCGTGGTTCTGGGAGGGAGGGGAAGGGGTGAGAGCAGAAGTGCGGGAAAATGGAACGGACACAGTCAAGGGCCATATCAACTACAGCAGAGGGGAATCCTCGGTTGAGGAAAAAGGAAGACATACCGGAAGCACTAGTATGGAAGGTGGCATCATCAGAACAGATGCGGCGGAGATGGAGAAACTGGGAGAATGGAATAGAGTCCTTACAGGCAGCGGGGTGGGAGGAAGTGTAGTCCAGGTAGCTGTGAGAGCCCGTGGGCTTATAATGGATGTTGGTCGATAGCCTATCCCCAGGTTTCTTGAGCAGTATGTAACTGAACCGACCAGGGGGCAAGCAACATTAGATTTGGTCCTGTGCAATGAGACAGGATTAATTAAAAATGTCCTAGTAAAGGATCCCCTTGGAATGAGTGACCATAACATGGTTGAATTCCATATTCAAGTAGAGGGTGAGAAGGTTGGATCTCAAACAAGCGTGCTGAGCTTGAATAAAGGAGACTATGAAGGTATGAGAGTGGAATTGATTAGAGTGGACTGGGAAAATAGATTAAAGGGTAAGACGGTACATGATCAGTGGTGTACATTTAAGGAGTTATTTTACAACTTCCAAAAAATATATATTCCACTGAGGAAAAAAGGGTGTAAAAGAAAAGATAGCCATCCGTGGCTAAGTAAAGTAATTAAGGATAGTATCCGACTAAAAACAAGGGCATATAAGGTAGCCAAATCTAGTGGGAGGATAGAAGATTGGGAAGTCTTTAAAAGACAGCAAAAAATAACTAAAAGATTGATTAAGAAAGGGAAGATAGATTATGAAAGTAAATTAGCAAAAAATATAAAAACGGATAGCAAAAGTTTCTATAGTTATATAAAAAGAAAAAGGGTGGCTAAAGTAAATGTTGGTCCCTTAGAGGATGAGACTGGGAAATTAATGGTGGGAAACATGGAGATGGCAAAAACGCTGAACAAATATTTTGTATCAGTCTTTACGGTAGAGGACTCTAAGAATATCCCAACACTGGACAAACAGGGGGCTCTAGGGGGAGAGGAGCTAAATATGATTAAATCACTAAGGAAGTGGTACTTGGTAAAATAATGGGACTTAAGCCGGATAAATCCCCTGGACCTGATGGCTTACATCCTAGGGCCTTGAGGGAAGTGGCGGTAGGGATTGTGGATGCATTGGTAATAATTTTCCAAAACTCCCTGGACTCAGCAAAGGTCCCGGCAGATTGGAAAACTGCTAATGTAACACCCTTATTTAAAAAGGGTAGTAGGCAGAAGGCTGGAAACTATAGACCTGTTAGCCTAACATTTGTGGTTGGTAAAATGTTAGAGTCCATTATTAAGGAGACAGTAACGGGACATTTGGATAAACATAATTTAATAGGACAAACTCAGCATGGTTTCATGAAGGGGAAGTCATGTTTGACAAATTTGCTTGAGTTCTTTGAGGAAGTAACATACAGAGTGGATAAAGGAGAACCAGTGGACGTAATGTATTTAGACTTCCAAAAGGCATTTGACAAGGTGCCACACAAAAGATTATTGCTCAAGATAAATAATCACGGGATTGGGGGTAATATTCTGGCGTGGGTGGAGAATTGGCTCTCTAACAGAAAGCAGAGAGTTGGGATAAATGATTAATTCTTAGACTGGCAACCAGTAACTAGTGGTGTTCCGCAGGGGTCAGTGCTGGGTCCCCAACTCTTTACAATCTATATTAACGATTTGGAGGAGGGGACCGAGTGTAACATATCAAAGTTTGCAGATGATACTGTGGTGTATGTGCCTTTAAGAGCCCCTGTGTACTGTAATGCCGGTAATGGCCACTCGGGCTATATAAGCCTGTATGGTGTCTTGTATCTGTTAGTTCACCTCCAGACTTTGTTCAGTAAACACCTGTGAAACCAACTCCTGCATTCCGTGTCTCCATTAACACACGGATACAACAGTGGCGACGAATTGGAAACGGACTTACCTGAAATTCGGCAGCACCGCAAGGAGATCGATTCCTCAGACGAAAGTCGAAGAAAAACAAGAAAGAAAAAAATAAAAGAAACTGTGGTTTCACCAGCTAGCCGAGCTGGTGGCAGGTACTGCAATAATCCTTCCTGGGCGGCGGGCTGGGGCTCCATCGGCTGGCTCTGCAGCGGGGCCGAGCAGCGAAGGCGGAGGCAAACGGAGACAGAGGGTGGAGCATTCAGGAGACGGCCGGCACTGCAAAGCAGGTCGGCGTTCGGACCAAGCAGAGGGAGGGAAAAGTCCCAGAGAGTCCGGCGGGAACGAGTCTCCACCTATTAAAAATACCTATGTAAATAAAAACCGTGGAGAACAGCGTTGTCAGAAGCGGCAGTGGCGGGAAAGCGCGGGAGGCGCCATTTTTTTTCTGCGGGGAAGAAAGGAAAGTGCGGGAGGCGCCATTTTTTTTTCAGGATGCCTAAGACTGGCAATATTACTGATTTCGATAGCGATATAGAGGATTGGACCACATATGTGGAAAGAGTGGAAGTATATTGCACAGCAAATGAAATAGAGGATGATAAAAAGGCATCAGTACTTCTAAATCTAATGGGCGCAAGGACATACGGGCTGTTACGAAACTTAATCACTCCAGCCAAACCGAAGGACAAGAATTTTAATGAGATTGTTGATACCCTACAGGTGCACTTAAACCCAACACCGCTGCTGATAGCAGAACGATTCAAATTCTTCAGGAGGAATCAGCACAAGAATGAAAGTAACGCTGATTACCTCACCAAATTAAGGAAGCTGTCAAAGCACTGCCAATTCGGGGCAGGACTGGCAGATTCTCTTCGAGACAAATTCGTCTGCGGTCTCCTAAGTGAAGGAACACAGAAAAGGCTACTTTCTGAGAAAGATTTGACGCTGGACAAGGCTTTCAGAGTGGCTGTATCATACGAAGCAGCCGCAAGAGGAGCTGCAGAGATACAGCAAAAGCCACAGGACTTCGGCACCCATGAAATGACACAGGGTTTCGAGAGATGTTATCGCTGCGGCAGATCCACCCATAACCAGAGGGACTGCTGATTCAAGGACAAAGCATGCAGGCAATGCGGAAAGATTGGACACATTGCACGTGTATGCCGATCTGGAAACAAAAAAATCCACGGATAGGAAAAAAATCAATAAGGAAAAGTACAGAAAGGTACAAATGATGATGGCCAGTAGCTCCGAAGACCAGAAGAGCGATAGCGACTCCGGAAACAAGAGGCTAAGCTGTCTCAAATTACATAATGTAATTGCCAAAGAAGATTACCAGACCATTTGGGTTACCCTCACGATAGCGGGGTCCCCAGTCAAAATGGAGCTAGATACAGGATCGGCTCTGACTGTCATAAGTCGACAGGATTACGAGAGGCTATTTCCGCATATACCCTTGAAAGACACATCCATTATCTTGAAAACATATACGGGGCAGAAAGTATACCCCAAAGGGAAAATAAGGGTGCCTGTTGTATACAACGGCAAGGAAATACAGAAGTTGTATTTATACGTTCTGCAAGATGGTGGTCCACCGCTGTTGGGACGTGAATGGATCAGGAAGATACGTTTAGACTGGCACTCCATTCAGGCACTGACGGTGACCAGTAAGAAAAAAAATGATGATGACGTCATACCTGAACGATTAAAAGACATCTTGGCCAACGCCAAGGAAGTGTTTCAACAGGAACTAGGAACCTTGAAAGGCGTCACCGCCTCAATAAAAGTGGAAGATGCGGCAATTCCCAAGTTTTTTAAGGCAAGGCCGGTGCCATACACAATTGGTCCAGCAGTCGAGGCAGAGCTGGAGAATTTGGAAAAGGCAGGCGTATTATCCAAGATAGATTGGAGCGAGTGGGCAACACCCATCGTCCCGGTCATGAAGAAAACGTTGTCTTGTATCTGTTAGTTCACCTCCAGACTTTGTTCAGTAAACACCTGTGAAACCAACTCCTGCATTCCGTGTTTCCATTAACACACGGATACAACAGATACAAAGATGGGAGGGAAAGTAGTGAGTGAGGAGGACATAAAAAACCTGCAAAGTGACATAGACAGGCTAAGTAAGTTGGCAGAGATTTGGCAGATGGAATACAATACTGGAAAGTGTGAGGTTATGCACTTTGGCAGGAAAAATCATAGAGCAAGTTATTATCTTAATGGCAAGAAACTGGAAAGTACTGTAGTACAAAGGGATCTGGGGGTCCTGGTGCACGAAACTCAAAAGGTTAGTATGCAGGTGCAGCAAGTGATCAAGAAGGCCAATGGAATGTTGGCTTTTATTGCTAGGGGGATAGAATATAAAAACAGGGCGGTATTGCTGCAGTTATACAAGGTATTGGTGAGACCGCAACTGGAATATTGCATACAGTTTTGGTGTCCATACTTAAGAAAAGACATACTTGCTCTCGAGTCAGTACAAAGAAGGTTCACTCGGTTAATCCCGGGGATGAGGGGGTGGTCATATGAGGAGAGGTTGAGTAGATTGGGACTCTACTCATTGGAGTTCAGAAGAATGAGAGGCGATCTTATTGAAACATATAAGATTGTGAAGGGGCTTGATCGGGTGGATGCGGTGAGGATGTTCCCAATGATGGGTGAAACTAGAACTAGGGGGCATAATCTTAGAATAAGGGGCTGCTCTTTCAAAACTGAGATGAGGAGAAACTTCTTCACTCCGAGGGTGGTAGGTTTGTGGAATTTGCTGCCCCAGAAAGCTGTGGAAGCTACATCATTAAATAAATTTAAAACAGAAATAGATAGTTTCCTAGAAGTAAAGGGAATTAAGGGTTACGGGGAGCGGGCAGGAAATTGGACATGAGTCTAGGTTCGGAATGGTCATGGCCCTGTGGGTAGTGGAGCGGGCCCAGGGGCCGTGTAGCCTGGTTCTGCTCCTACTTCTTGTGTTCTAATTCTGTGTTAGATTTCAGGAGATGGTTTTATTCCTGTTCCTGGCTGGGGTGGAGATCGCCTTTACAGAAGGTAAGTACTGTAGAAAATATAGGGACAGAGTGATCTCCTGGAAGAGTTTCGATCGCCTAGATGAGTCGGAGAGGAATTTCCCAGATTTTTTCTCCCAAATTGGCCATTGGGTTTTTTATCTGTTTTTTCGCTTCTCCCGGGAGATCACATGGGTTCGGGTGGGATGGAGAGTGATAGAAGATTTGAGGTTAGGATCAGATCAGCCATGATCTTATTGAATGGTGGAGCAGGCTCGAGGGGCCGATTGGCCTACTCCTGCTCCTATTTCTTATGTTCTTATGTTCTTATGTTTAAATGGAGACAGAGAAGTCGAGGAAGGGAAGGGAAGAGTCGGAGATGGACCATGTGAAGGTGAGGGAAGGGAGTAAATTGGAAGCAAAGTGAATGAAATTATCTAGTTCAGAGCGAGAGCAGGAAATGGCACCAATACAGCCATCAATGTACCGGAAAAAGAGGTGAGGGAGGGGACCTGAGCAGGACTGGAATAAAGAATGTTCCACATATCCCATGAAAAGGCAGGCATAGCTAGGGCCCATGCGTGTACCCATAGCAACATCTTTAATTTGGAGGAAATGACTGGAGTCAAAGGAGAAGTTGCTCAATGTGAGAATAAGTTCAGCCAGGCGGAGGAGGGTGGTGGTGGATGGGGACTGGTTGTATCCAAGTTTGTTGATGATACAAAGTTAGGTGGGAGTGAAACTGTGAGGAGGACGCAAAGAGGCTGCAGAGAGATATAGACAGGTTGACTGAGTGGGCAAGATAATGGCAAATGGAATACAATGTGGGGAAGTGTGAAGTTATCCACTTTGGTAGGAAAAGCAAAAAGCAGAGTATTCCTGAATGCTGAGAGACTGGGAAACGTTTGCACTCAGAGGGACCTGGGTGTCCTTGTTCATGAATCACAGAAAGTTAACATGCAGGTACAGCAAGCAATTAGGAAAGAAAATGGTATGTTAGCTTTTGTTACAAAGGGATTAGAGTATAAGAGTATAGGGGCTAGAAATTCAGTAAGGCCCTGCCAGCTTTGCGCCCAGTTACCGCCCAAAGAGGGCTTCTGCGCCAATAGAGGAGTTTGCGCTGATATTCAGTGCAGCGGTAATGGCGGCGGTAGCCAGTAGCGCTGCGCCGGCACCGATGACGTCATCGGTGTGCGCAATGCCCCGGTTCCGCCCCGATACCGGCCCGACTCCCATATTTAGTTGCGGCCGCCTCTTCCGCAGCGGCCGCAAACAACGTTCTGCAACCGTGGCCGTCCTGCAGCCTTAGTGGCGCTAGTTAAGGCGGAGGTGCGGCCGGCCGCTTTTTCGGCGGCCGTCTGCCCGCACCTCCTTCCCCGGCCTCCTCCACCCCCCCCCCCGCGGCATTGCCGGCTGCTTTCCGCGAGCCCGGCACTTCTCCGTGGTGCCGGGCTCATTTGCCGGCACTATCAAGCGGCGATCTCCCCGTTGCAGGCACCTCCCTCTTAAGAGAAGGAGGAGGCCTGCAGTACCACAGCCTGCCGCTCCGCAGCGGGTGGCGCAGCGGCACCTACAGCGCTGAAATTCAGTTTCAGCGCCCCAAGCGGGGGCGGGCACACCCTGGAATAGCGCCCGGTTCCGACTTGGGGCGCAAAAACTGAATTTCTGACGGTCGCAACTGGCTCCGCGCGCAGCGCTAACTTTTGGGCGCAAGCGAGCTGGCGGGGCCTTACTGAATTTCTAGGCCTAGATGTCTTATTACAATTATACAGGGCATTGGTGAGACCACCCTGGAGTACTGTGTACAGTTTTGGTCTCCTTACCTAAGGAAAGACATACTTGGATTAGAGGGAGTGCAGCGAAAGTTCACCAGACTGGTTCCTGGGATGGGGGGATTGTCCTATGAGGAGAGATTGAGTAGACTTGGCCTATATTCCTCAGAGTTTAGAAGAATGAGAGGTGAGCTAATTGAAACATACAAAATTCTTAAGGAGCTTGACAGGGTTAATGCTGAGAAAATGTTTCCCCTGGCTGGGGAATCTAGAGCACGAGGTCACAGCCTCAGAATAAGGGGTCGGCCATTTAGGACTGAGATGAGGAGAAATTTCTTCACTCAAAGGGTTGTGAATCTTTGGAATTCTCCACCCCAGAGGGCTGTGGATGCTCAGTCGTTGAGTGTATTCAAGTCAGAGATCGATAGATTTTTGGGAACGAAGGAAATCAAGGAATATGGGGATAGTGCGGGAAGGAGGAGTTGAGGTAGAAGATCAGCCATGATCTTATTGAATGGCGAAGCAGGCTTGAAGGGCCAAATGGTCTACTCCTGCTTCTATTTCTAATGTTTTTATGTTCTAAGTATGAGGACAGGTTGAATAAAATTGGTTTGTGTAATGTATATACATTTAAGGGGGGAACTACTTTTTACAGCTCATGTACACTGTAGTACCGGCAGTGACCACACCTGTATATAGCACTGAGCAGTAACCTGTACAGTTCAGTTCCAGAGTGAGCCACGTTGAGTAAACACCTGTTGTACCGTTCCCTGCAGTCTGTGTCTTACTACTGACGGACACAACATTGGTGACGAGGCAAATTCGATCCTACCTGCAGCGCAGGAGAAGCACGCGAAACCTACAGGGTGCCGCCATTGCCACGAGGACCGCCGAGAGCGGCATTGGCAGCAGCGCAGGAGAAGCGCGTGAAACCTACAGGGCGTCGCCATTTGCCACAAGGACTGCCGAGAGCGGCGTTGGCAGCAGCGGGGGAGGAAGGAAAGCGCGGGAGACGCCATTTTAAAACACACCCAAAATGCCGAAGAGTGGCAGTATCACCGCAATTGACAATGAAGTCGAAGATTGGACTACATATGTCGAATGAATAGAGGTATACTGCAAGGCAAATGAGGTGTCAGATGACAAGAAAGCGCCGGTATTGTTAAATTTAATGGGTGCAAAGACGTATGGCTTATTACAAAATCTAGTAACCCCAGCGAAGTCAGTGGAAAAGAGTTTTGGAGACATAGTGACGATACTACAGGAACATTTAAAACCCACACCGCTGCTGATAGCAGAAAGATTCAAGTTTCACAAACGGAACCAGCATAAGGATGAAAGCAATGCTGAATATTTAACAGAACTGCGCAAACTATCGAAACACTGCCAGTTTGGAACGGGACTGGCAGATACCTTAAGGAACAAATTTGTGTGTGGGCTTCAAAGTGAAGGAACCCAGAAACGGCTTTTATTTGAAAAGGACCTTACGCTGGACAAGGCTTTCAGCATTGCGGTATCATATGAAGCAGCAGCACGGGGCGCTGCAGAGACACAACAGAGACCACAAGAATATGGCACAAATGAAATGTCATACAGAACAGAGAAGTGCTATCGCTGGGGCAGAACAACACACAACCACAATGATTGCTGGTTCAAAGACAAAGTGCGCAGACAGTGTGGAAAAGTAGGACACATAGCACGAGTCTACAGGTCGGGAAAGAAAACCAGCAATAAGAAATCTCCAAAAGAAAAGTACAAGAAGGTACATAAGGTGACGGAGAATAGTGCAGACGAACAAAAGAGTGATACCGACTCCGAAAGCAGGGAGCTGAGTTGTCTGAAACTACATAATGTGATCAAAACGGAGGATCACCGAACCATTTGGATCACTCTCAAGATAGCAGGAGTCCAGGTAAAAATGGAATTGGACACAGGATCAGCCCTAACAGTCATAAACCGACAGGACTATGAGCGGCTATTCTCACACATACCCTTGAGAGACACAAAAATTATTTTGAAGATGTACACGGGGCAAAAAGTCTACCCCAAAGGAAAAATAAGGGTGACCGTTATATATAACGGTAAGGAAACACCAAAACTAGACCTGTATGTATTGCAAGATGGAGGACCACCATTACTGGGACGTGAATGGATCCGGAAAATACAACTGGATTGGCATTCCATACAAGCCCTGACTGTGGCTGACAAAAAGGATGACGACATCACACCTGGGCGACTGTCAAAGATCCTAACCGACGCGCAAGAAGTGTTCCAGCAAGGACTCGGAACACTAAAAGGCATGACAGCAACAATTAAAATCGAAGAAAACGCAAGCCCAAAATTTTTTAAGGCCAGACCTTATGCGATCTGCCCAGCCGTCGAAGCAGAGCTGGAGAGTTTGGAACGTTCAGGTGTACTGTCCAAGGTAGACTGGAGCGAGTGAGCTACACCCATCGTCCCTGTGATGAAAAAGTCGTTGAGCAGCACGCCTGGGGAACCAAGGAAGGTTCGCATCTGTGGGGACTTTAAGGTAACAGTGAACCCAGTCCTTCACACCGTACAATATCCACTTCCGCGGATTGAAGATATTTTCGCCTCGCTATCTGGAGGGAAACGCTTCACTAAGATTGATCTGGCCCAGGCGTATCTGCAAATGGAGGTAGAAGAAGCATCAAAAAAATACCTCACAATCAACACCCATAAAGGTCTCTACCAATACAACCGGCTGGTATTCGGGGTAGCATCAGCTCCGGCTATTTGGCAAAGGGCAATGGAACAAGTCCTGCAAGGGATCCCAGGGACCCAGTGTTATTTGGACGACATCCTGATCACGGGCGAAAATGACAGTGATCACCTCGCCAACCTGGAGCAGGTGCTCACTAGATTGAAGGAATATGGGCTCTGAGCTAACCGCCCCAAATGTGAGTTTTTTAAAAAACAGATCTCGTATTGTGGCCACGTTATCGATAAAGAGGGGTTACATAAGTCCCCAGAAAAGATTGAGGCAGTAGTCAAGGCTCCAGCACCGGAAAACGTGTCACAACTGAGGTCGTTCCTCGGGCTGGTAAACTACTACCATAAGTTCTTGCCAAATTTGTCTACAATACTACACCCACTGAACACCCTACTGCAGACTGGAGTGCCATGGAAGTGGAGTGACAAATGTAAACGAGCTTTCCAGAAGAGCAAAACACTAATCACATCGAAAGAGGTATTGGCCCATTTCAACACAGCACGACCAATTTGGTTGGCTTATGATGCGTCACCCTACGGCATTGGAGAGGTGCTGTCGCACAAATTCTCGGACGGCTCAGAGAGGCCAATAGCCTTTGCGTCACAATCACTAACCTCAGCCGAGCGTAACTATGCCCAGATTGACAGGGAGGCCCTCAGCCTAGTGTGGGGAGTGAAAAAGTTCAATCACTATCTGCACGGGCAGAAATTCACCTTGCTGACTGACCACCAGCCTCTTGTCTCCATTTTTAATCCAAAGAAGGGCGTTCCGGTGATGACTGCGCAACGACTACAAAGATGGTCATTCTTTCTAGGGGCGCACCACTATGAGATTGAATATAAGGGCACGAAACAGCATGGAAATGCTGATGGGCTATCACGCCTGCCACTGCCTACTGCGGAGGAAGCACCAGCAGTGGATCCTGTCGAAGTATTTCATTCGACTATAGTTGAATACCTACCGGTAACTAACGCTCGTATGGAAAAGGAGACCCGAAATGACCCGACACTGTCTCGGGTATATGATTTGACGGTGAAGGGATGGCCAGCACATGGCGACTCACTGTTGCCAGCATTCTCGACAAGAAGAGAACAGCTGTCAGTGTGCCGGGGGACCTTGATGTGTGGATCCCGAGTGGTAATTCCACCCAAGTTAAGGGATAGAGTGCTCAATGAGCTTCATGAGGGTCATCTGGGAGGGGTAAAAATGAAAAGCCTTGCCAGGGCTTATGTGTGGTGGCTGGGAATCGATAAACAAATCGAGGACCTGAGAAAGAGCTGCTCAGGATGCCAGCAAGTCCAAAATGCACCACCACATGCCCCTCTACACCCATGGGAGTGGCCCTCATCTCCATGGCAATGGGTGCATATTGATTTTGCTGGTCCATTCATGGACTCAATGTTTTTAATAGCAGTGGATGCGCACTCGAAATGGCCTGAGGTCATCAAAATGTCGTCCACCACCACGGAGAAAACTATTGCAGTCCTACGGACCATTTTTGCCAGGAACGGCTTGCCAGAACAGATTTGCTCCGATAACGGACCACAGTTTGTGTCCGAAGAGTTCCGGAGGTTTATGAAGAAGAATGGGGTAAGGCATTACACATCCGCCCCGTATCATCCAGCCACAACTGGATTGGCTGAGAGGTTCGTACAAACCTTTAAGAAGGCAATAAAGGCTATGTACAATGACAAAATTCCGCTGCAGCATAAGGTGCATGCAGTCACCAACCAGGCCCCGGCCATGATGTTCTTTAACCGAAGGTTCAGATCTCGCCTGGATTTGCTCAGACCAAACATACGAAGAGATTTTGAGAGTAAGCAATTCCAGCACATCCATGAGAAGCCAACAAGGAGCTTCAATGTAGGGCAACCAGTCTTGGCCTGCGACTACCGAACAGAAAAATGGCAGCCAGGAACGATATGCACACGGCAGGGCCCACTAATGTACACAGTGGACGTTGGGGAGAACATCGTGAGACGCCATGCTGACCAGATCCTAGAGTCACAGGAACAAGTCAACCACATGCCTCGCCCATACGTACCTGGTGAGGAACCCGACGTACAGGTCGCATCTACCCCAGAAACAGTAGCATCGGAAGCTGATGAACCAACCGACGACAGGGTGCCAGAATCGCCTCCGCACCAAGAGCGAGACACTCGGGAAAGGCGCTATCCAGAAAGGATCAGGAAGCCTCCCCAAAGACTGAATATATAAATGGACTATTTTCAGCTAATGTTGTATGTTAAAAGTGTTAATTGTAATTAGTTTGATATTTAATTGGTAAATGAGTGTTATGGTACTGTTACTCTAAAAGGTGAGGAATTGTAATGTATATACCTTTAAGGGGGGAACTACTTTTTACAGCTCATGTATACTGTAGTACCGGCAGTGACCACACCTGTATACAGCACTGAGTAGTAATCTGTACAGTTCAGTTCCAGAGTGAGCCATGTTGAGTAAACGCCTGTTGTACCGTTCTCTTGCAGTCTTGTGTCTTACTACTGACGGACACAACAGTTTGTATTCCATTGATTCCAGAAGGTGATCTAATCAAGGTGTTTAAAAAGATAAGGGGATTCGCTAGGGTCAATACAGCGAAACTATTTCCTCTGGTGAGGGAATCCAGAACAGGGTGGGCACGATCTTTAAGTTTGAGTTGGGCCTGTTAGGAGTGAAATCGAGGAGCATTTTTTCCGCAGAAAGTGGATTGAAAATCTCCCGAAAGACTGTGGATGCTGTGGGCCAATTGAAATCTTCAAGACTGAGACCGAACCATTTTTGTTACGTGAGTGTATCAAGGGATATGGAGGAATGGCGGGTAAATGGAGTCGAGGTGTGGATCAGCCATGATCTACCAGAATGGCTCGAGGGGCTGAACGGCCTCCTCCCGTTCCATTGCTCCTCTATCACTGTTGATCCAGCTGCGAGGAGAGAGAGTTTGAAGATGTCAGGTATCTGCATATGGAGCGGAACAATCTACGGTTAGGTGATTAGAGTTTCTATTTTATTACAGCAAAGCTGGTATGGAGTATCATCCCCTTCAGTGAGAATTTCTTCATGATAAAGGGCGGTGTATTCGTGTTCCTGCTCAATCTCAGCTCTCTTAAAGACTTGTTCTCCAAATGCCAAACGCCAGGCTCTTTTGATCAACTGTGGGGCACCAAATAAAACTAGAAATTTTCGAAAATGTAAAAATGTAAAAATGTAACAATGACTGCTGCTACACTTTTATCTAAAGGTGTCCCTGAATTATTTATTCGTTTGTTAGTCTTAAGAGTGAATGTTCGAGCTTGTAAGAATTGAATTTTTTAAGGTCACCGAATATTTTCGGAGTGGAGTTTTTGTTTCCTTCCTCTCCCCCCGACCCCCCACCCCCTGCCCCATCTCCTGTGTATCAGCTGTGGCTCAGTGGGTAGCGCTCTCACCTCTGAGTCAAAAGGTTGTGGGTTCAAGTCAAACACCAGAGGCTTGAGCACAAAAATCTAAGCTGACACTCCCAATGCAGTACTGAGGGTGCACTGTCGGAGGTGCCGTCTTTCGGATGAGACGTTAAACCGAGGCCCCGTCTGCTCTCTCAGGTGGATGTGAAAGATCCCAAGGCACTATTTTGAAGACGAGCAGGGGAGTTCTCCCCGGTGTCCTGGCCAATATTTATCCCTCAACCAACATCACTAAAACAGATTATCTGGTCATTATCACATTGCTGTTTGTGGGAGCTTGCAGTGCGCATATTGGCTGACGCGTTTCCTACATTACAACAGTGACCACACTTCAAAAAGTACTTCATTGGCTGCAAAGTGCTTTGAGATGTCCGGTGGTCATGAAAGGTGCTATATAAATGCAAGACTTTTTTTTCTTCTTCTTTTGAAGAACTTCTGAGGAACTTATGGGATGTACAACAGATTTAACCGCATAATCTAGGCTGATACTCCAGTGCAGTACTGAGGGAGTGCAGCACTGTCAGAGGTGCCGTCTTTCGTATGAGACATTAAACCGAGGGCTGGTCTGACTTTACAGGAGAATGTAAAGGAACCCTTGGCAATACTTGAAGAAGACCAAATGTACAGCAAATAATTAGGAAGGCAAATGGAGTGTTGGCCTTTATTGCAAAGGGAATGGAGTATAAAAGTAAAGAAGCCATGTTACAACTGTACAGGGCGTTGGTGAGACCACACCTGGAGTACTGCATTTATCCACATTATACTGCATCTGCCATGCATCTGCCCAATCACCCAACCTGTCCAAATCATACTGGAGTTTCTCGGCATCCTCCTCACAGCACACACGCCCACCCAACTTTGTGTTGTCTGCAAACTTGGAGATATTACATCTAGTTCCCTCGTCTAGATCATTAATATATATTGTGAATAGCTGAGGCCCTAGCACCGATCCCTGCGGTACCCCACTAGTCACTGCCTGCCACTCGGAAAAAGACCCGTTTATTCCAACTCTTTGCTTCCTGTCTGCCAACCAGTTCTCTATCCAAGTCAGCACCTTGCCCCCAATCCCTTGGCCTAGAAATTCATTGACGCCACTTTTGGGGCGCTAAAGTGGGGCGTCCGCTAAAGTTTGCGGCCGCCGCCAAATCTAGGCCACTTCTCCGATATTCATGAGCTTCGCCCTACTAGTTCGGGCGAGCGCTAAAACTGCTGTTGGACGCCTCTCTTTGGGCGCTAAGCCGGAGGTGGTGATCGATAGCGCCGAGGCCGGGTGCAGCGCAGGTGCGGCCATCTCGTGACTGACAGCAGACACCCTGGCGCCGGCCAGCTCTTAAGGGGGAAGGGTCGACTGTGTCTGCTGCCACGCCCTGGATAGTGGAGCCCTCCAGCTAGGCCTGAACACTGCTGCTGGACCCAAATAGCGCCTGAAGACATGGAGAAGGCCCGTGAACGTGCGCAGCGCTTCTCAGAGCGTGATCTGAGTGTGCTGCTTGCTGCTGTGGAGAAGAGGCGCCATGTTTTGTACCCGGACAATGGCAAGAAGGTGACGGTCCGCGTCTACAGGAGAGCCTGGAGGCATGTCGCCAGCAAGCTGTCAGCCAACAGCGACGTCCCCAGGACCGGTGCCCAATGCCGCAAAAAGTTAAATGACCTCACACGCATTGTCAGGGTGAGTACCCTTTCCAATGACCTCCTCATCCTTGCATGTGCACCTCACATTATGGGCAAAGGGACCTGAAAGCTCTAATGGCCAGCCTTCATCCAGCAGCTATGGCACAGGCATGAGCATCAATTGCACATTCTGCACTGAACACAGTGGCCAAGCTATTCCACCATGGGAGGCAGTGCACAGCAGATCATGGAGACACACTGGCCAGGCTATTCCACCATGGGAGGCAGTGCACACAAGATCACAGCGACACACTGTACTTAGAGGCCGTCCTTTCTCTTGCAGGCCAAGCTGGCGAATAATCGCAAGAGCCGGACTGCGACCGGGGGAGGACGACCCCATATCCAGCCACTCACCGACCTGCAACATCGCGTGGAGCGCCTCATGGGTGACCGGGTGATTGGGCCCATTGCATGTGGAAATGCCGACCCTGTTCTGGGAAGCAATGGTAAGGACATCACCTTTTGCACCTCTCTCGTCCCACTTGCGCATCAGATCTACATCCTTTGCCACTGTCCGACCAATGCGCTGAATGCCACCACTCATGCATCCCGCACTGACGCCCTCTCCTCACTCTAAAGCTACTCTTGTGCCTTCCTGCTTTCAGATGGTCAAGAGGAGGTCCCTCAACTTGCCAGTGACAGACCCTCCGAGGAGGAGCAGGAGGAGGAGCAAGAGGAAGGCGGCCCATCAGGGGAACCCTCAGCCGCGGCCACCCAGGCCAATGTCGGGGACACGTCTTCCCTGGAGGGCAGCGTGGCGGAAGTGTCGAAGGGGAGGGGAGCTCCTGGGACCTGCGTGCTGCAGAAAGGCGGGAGGGGGGTGGAAGCTCGGCGGCCTTCTCCCCAGAGGGGGGATGCGTCGGAGGGGAGTCCAATTGCTGGGCCCAGCGGCCTCCAGCAACGCAGGAAGGGTCGGCCAGCTCGGCGGCCTTCTCCCCAGAGGGAGAGTCCGGCCTCCAGTCAGGAGATGCTCTTCGCCGAGGAGATGGAACGCCTCGAAGACTTGTCCGTGGACTCGGAGCGTCGGCACACGGAGCTCATGGCGGCAGTGGCACGGTTGCCTGAGTCCATCGATTCCCTCTCTCGGAGTGTGGCCGAGTTCGGGCCCTTAGAGGCCACCAGTCGGGCGGAATACCGGGCAGATCTTTCAGCGACTGGCCAGGTGATTAGTGGTGCCGTCCAGTCACTGGCTGCTCTGCTGCGGTCAGTGAACAAGTCAACACGGGCACTCACTGCTGCCACACTCGCTGTGTCAGCCAGGCATCGCCAGGGCACCGGGCGCGCTGCAGCAGCACATCGGTCTGTCCCTCGGCAGATTGGTGCGCATGCTGCAGTGCTGGCCCGGGCGAGTGCCAGTGTCTCAGGCGACCAGCGAGAGCCTGCCATCCGCCAGCTTGCCGCCATTCCTCCAGCCGCCACTGCCACTCCCCCAGTGGAGCTGCCAGGAGCTGCTGCAGCGACTGATGCTGGCCAGCCACAGCTGCAGCAATCAACAGCCGGCCGCTCGACGCCCAGACCTCGACTAGGCCGACCCCCAAGGGCACCTGCCGTCACGACACGTGCCCCTCAGGAGCCTGCCCCCAGCCTTGCAGCAGCCAATGGCCTTACTTTGAGGTGGAGCAGCAGGGCGGGCAGGGGCCACCCAAAGATGGCCAAGGCATCGCCCTAGCGGGCCAAATAGTCGAATGTGTGGCCATTTGTGTTTGTTTCTTGAGGCCGAGAATTGGATGTTTGTTTTTTGAAGGCCGATGATGTGATGTTTGTTTTGGACGAAGGCCGAGAATGACGGCCATTTTAGTTGCCCTATTTTGTTAATCCTCCCCAGGTTGTGGGAGCGAGTAATGTGTTTGAGTGTTTTTTGGGGGTTTCCTCTGTTTTTGGTTTTCATGTGGGAAGGGCCCAGAGTTTGTACAATAAAGCATTTTATTTATTCACATTGTCCATGTTTGATCTTTGAAGTGTTTGTTGCCTTAACCGGCTGAGGGCTTGCGGAGCGGCTGCAATCATGTTCTATCATTGGCACAAGCCATTCCCTGACAGGGGGCCTAGAAGTGACGTTCAATAAGCCGACGACGGGCGGCCCTTGGACCTTGTGCGTCCCTCCTGGGCTGGCACTCCTCGTCCTCGTCGTCCTCATGCTCCTCCTGCTCCTCCTCCTGAGGTGGTGGTCCAACGTGAGGTGGCAGTGCCTGAGTCCTGCGGATAGCCAGGCTGTGCAGCATGCAGCAAACGACGACGAATTGGGAGACTCGATCCTGCGAATACGGGAGGGCTCCCCCGGAACGGTCGAGACAGCGGAACCGTTGCTTGAGCACGCCGATTGTTTGTTCTATGAGGCTCCTCGTCGCTTGATGGCTCTCGTTGTATGCCTCTTCACCAGGGGTCGTGGGCGCGCGGAGCGAGGTCATGAGCCAGGTACACAAAGGATAGCCTTTGTCCCCGATAAGCCATCCTCTTGGGGGAGGCTGTGCCTGGAACATGTCAGCCACAGTTGTCTGTCGCAGGATAAAGGCATCGTGGCTGCTGCCTGGAAAGCGGGCATTGACAGCTAGGATGCGCTGCCTGTGGTCACACACCAGCTGTACATTGAGGGAATGGTAGCCCTTCCGGTTGCGGTAATCCTCGGCATGCTCAAGAGGTGCCCGCAAAGCCACATGCGTGCAGTCAATGGCGCCCTGCACCATGGGGAAGCCCGCTATTCTTGCAAACCTCACTGTACGCTGCTGCTGCTTGTCCAGGGTCATGGGGAAGGAGGTGAATTGATGTCTCCTTCTGAAAAGGGCTTCGGTCACCTGGCGGATGCAGCAATGCACGGCGAACTGGGAGATGTTAGCGATGTCCCCAGTAGCGGATTGGAAGGAGCCGGAGGCATAGAAGTTGAGAGCCACCGTCACCTTCACTGCCACCGACAGAGACGTCCTGCGCATCAGCTGTGGCTGCAGATCGCTCTGAAGCAGCCGGCAGATGTCTGTAACCACCTCCCTTCGGAATCGCAGCCTCCTAACACACATCGCGGCAGACATGGTCAGATAGGAGGTCTGCTGGCGGTATACCCTGCGTGGGTAAGGCCTCAGTTGGCGACGCCTGTTGCCCCCTCTGCGTCTAGCCAGGGCTGCCACTCTCTCACGGCGTCTGTAAGCCCTTCTGGCATAAGGCTGAAATTCAGCGTTGCCACCCAATGCAGCCCCCATTATATGCTGGCAAACACTGAGCTCTGAATGAAGGCTAAGATAATTGGTAAGCTCTGGCCTGAGCCAAAAATACCTGTCCAAGTGTTGGTCCAAAGCAGTAAACTCTCCTCCTTGGTCTCTGTCCAAAAAACCGTTGCACAAGAGTGAATGCTGCAAAATGGCTGGCCTTTATACTGCTGGGTAAGTGCCCTTTAATTAGCGCTCCCCCCGGCCCGGCTGGCCTGTGTACCGTTCCACTTCACAGTCGCTCGGGACGCCCGGCGCACAATGGGCCGGCGCGAGTGAAGTTCCGGTTTGGGGCGCACAAAGGGCGTTGCACTATTAAATGACGTCATGATCTGCGCGTGCAGCAGGGCGCGCGCTAAGACTTTGCGCTGGCGCTAAATGTGTCCTGAAGTTGGGGAGAGGTGCAGATCGCGCTGCGCCCGGGCGATAAGCGCCTAGCGCTCGAGATCTACTCCCCCTAAGGCGCTAACGGCTGGCGCGCCCAACTGAATTTCTAGGCCCTTGTGCTTTAACTTTACACGCTAATCTCTTATGAGGAGAGATTCAGTAGACTAGGCCTATATTCCTTGGAGTTGAGAAGAATGAGAGGTGATCTCATTGAAACATACAAAATTCTTAAGGGGCTTGACAGGGTTAATGCTGGGAAAATGTTTCCCTGGCTGGGGAATCTAGAACACGAGATCACAGTCACAGAATAAGGGGTCGGCCATTTAGGACTGAGATGAGGAGAAATTTCTTCACTCAAGGGGTTGTGAATCTTTGGAATTCTCTACCCCAGAGGGCTGTGGAGGCTCAGTCGTTGAGTATATTCAAGTCAGAGGTCAATACATTTTTGGGAACGAAGGAAATTAAGGGATATGGGGATAGTGCGGGAAGGTGGAGTTGAGGTAGAAGATCAGCCATGATCTTGTTGAATGGCGGAGCAGGCTTGAAGGGCCAATTGGCCTACTCCAGCTCCTATTTCTAATGTTCTTATGTTCTAAGTATGAGGACAGGTTGCATAAAATTGGGTTGTATTCCATTAAATTCAGAAGGTGATCTAATCAAGGTGTTTAAAAAGATAAGGGGATTCGCTAGGGTCAATACAGAGAAACTATTTCCTCTGGTGGGGGAATCCAGAATAAGGGGGCATGAACTTTAAGTTTGAGTTGGGCCTGTTAGGAGTGAAATCGAGTAGCATTTTTTCCGCAGAAAGTGGATTGAAAATCTCCCGAAAGACTGTGGATGCTGTGGGCCAATTGAAATTTGCAAGACTGAGACCGAACCATTTTTGTTACGTGAGTGTATCAAGGGATATGGAGAAATGGCGGGTAAATGGAGTCGCGGTGTGGATCAGCCATGATCTACCAGAATGGCTCGAGGGGCTGAACGGCCTCCTCCCGTTCCATTGTTCCTCTATCACTGTTGATCCAGCTGCGAGGAGAGAGAGTTTGAAGATGTCAGGTATCTGCATATGGAGCGGAACAATCTACAGTTAGGTGATTAGAGTTTCTATTTTATTCTGGCAGAGCTGGTATGGAGTATCATCCCCTTAAGTGAGAATTTCTTCATGATAAAGGGCAACGTATTCGTGTTCCTGCTCAATCTCAGCTCTCTTAAAGACTTGTTCTCCAAATGCCAAACGCCAGGCTCTTTTGATCAACTGTGGGGCACCAAATAAAACTAGAAATTTTCAAAAATGCAACAGGAAGTTCCACAATGACTGCTGCTACACTTTTATCTAAAGGTGTCCCTGAATTATTTATTTGTTTGTTAGTCTTAAGAGTGAATGTTCGAGCTTTTAAGAATTGAATTTTTTAAGGTCACATCGGATGTTTTCGGAGTGGAGCTTTTGTTTCCTTCCCCTCTCCCCCCGCCCCTCCTCCTGTGTATCAGCTGTGGCTCAGTGGGTAGCGCTCTCACCTCTGAGTCAGAAGGTTGTGGGTTCAAGTCAAACTCCAGAGACTTGAGCACAAAAATCTAAGCTGACACTCCCAATGCAGTGCTGAGGGAGTGCAGCACTGTCGGAGGTGCCATCTTTTGTATGAGACGTTAAACCGAGGGCCCGTCTGACTTTACAGGAGAATGTAAAGGAACCCTTGGCACTACTTGAAGAAGACCAAATGTACAGCAAGTAATTAGGAAGGCAAATGGAGTGTTGCCCTTTATTGCAAAGGGAATGGAGTATAAAAGTAAAGAAGCCCTGTTACAACTGTACAGGGCGTTGGTGAGACCACACCTGGAGTACGGTGCACAGTTTTGGTCTCCTTAGTTAAGGAGGGATATACTTGTATTGGAGGCAGTTCAGAGAAGGTTCACGAGGTTGATTTTGGAGATGAAGGGGTTGTCTTATGAAGAAAGGTTGAGCAGGTTGGGCCTATACTCATTGGAGTTTAGAAGAATGAGAGGGGATTGTTGAGTCTGAGTGTTCCAGATGTGCTTAATATAAATCACTGGACACAGACAAGAAGAATAACTAAAACAGGTCTTTACTAATCGAAGGTCAGGGCTGAACTGCTTAGCAAATTACTACACAGAGTTTATATACCGGTGTGGTCACCACCGGTACTACAATATACAGTAGCCAAGAGAAAGTAGTCCATCTCTTAAGGTAGTCTCTTAAGGTGGTACAGGTTACATACACAACAATTCCTCCCTTTTTAGCTTAACAGTATACATCCCAATTTAAACATAACATGGATAACATATATACAACTTCATGCAAATCTGTTCAAAGATTCAGTCTCTGAGGAGGCCTCCTGATCCGAGTTGGATAACGCCTTTCAGGGGTCTCCAGTTCTCGTTGCTGGGGTGACTCATCTAGTTGATCTCTTATGGATTGGACATCATCAGATACATTGGCGTCTGAGGTAGATGCTTCAGGTTCACTAACTTCTTCCACTGGTGTCTCTGTCGTAGTCATGGGTTCGACCCTTGTTCTTGATTCTACAAGTTGGTCAGCATGACGTCGTATTACGTTTTCACCAATATCTACCGTGTACATCAGGGGTCCTTGTCTGGCACGAATTTTTCCAGATTGCCATTTCTCATTCTTATAGTCCCGGGCTAACACTGGTTGTCCTATTTCGAAACTCCGAGTGGTCTTGTTATTTATATGCTGGAACTGTTTGTTTTCTACTTCCCTCCGCACATTTGGTTTTAACAAGTCCAACCTGGACTGCAACCTCCTGTTATAGAACATCATGGCAGGGCTTTGATTTGTCACTGCATGAGTGGCGTTTCGATATGCCATTAGGAAATTGTCCACCTTGTGTTGTAGTGAAATCTGGTCTTCGCTCATGGCCTTTATCGCCTTTTTGAACGTTTGTACAAATCTCTCGGCCAACCCATTTGTAGCCGGATGATATGGGGCAGAGGTATAATGTTTCACCCCATTCTTCTTCATGAATTTCTGGAATTCATCTGACACGAACTGCGGTCCGTTGTCTGAACATATTTGTTCTGGCAATCCATTTCTTGCGAATATCGTTCTTAGCACTGCGATCGTCTTTTCCGAGGTAGTGGTCACCATCTTAATCACTTCTGGCCATTTAGAATGTGCATCTACCGCAATTAAAAACATGGAGTCCATGAATGGACCTGCGAAGTCAATATGTACACGTTGCCATGGGGTTGAAGGCCATTCCCATGGATGCAGCGGTGCAATTGGAGGTGCATTGTGAACTTTTTGGCACCCTGAGCAGCTTTTAGTCAGATCCTCTATTTGTTGGTCAATGCCTGGCCACCACACATAAGCCCTAGCAAGGCTTTTCATCTTGACTCCCCCCAGATGACCTTCATGCAGTTCCTTTAGAACTCTCTCCCTTAATTTAGGAGGAATAATCACCCGTGTTCCATACATCAATGTTCCTTGACAGACGGACAGCTGTTCTCGTCTGGCTGAGAATGCCGGTAACAGTGGTTCACCATGAGCTGGCCATCCTTTCACTGTCAATTCGTAGACCCGAGACAGTGTCGGGTCGTTCCTGGTTTCTCTTTCAATACTTCCATTGGTGACTGGTAAACATTCGATGATGGTCGAGTGAAATAACTCAACAGGGTCAACTGCCGGTGCCTCTTCCGCTGTAGGTAGTGGCAGGCGCGACAGCCCATCAGCATTACCATGTTGCTTTGTACCTTTGAATTCTATCTGATATTGATGTGCCCCTAGGAAAAGGGACCATCTCTGGAGCCTCTGCGCTGTCATCACCGAAACACCCTTCTTAGGGTTAAAAATGGAAACCAATGGCTGGTGGTCTGTCAGCAGCGTAAACTTTTGCCCTTGCAGGTAATGATTAAATTTTCCTACTCCCCACACAAGGCTGAGTGCCTCCCTATCTATCTGAGCATAGTTGCGCTCAGCGGAGGTCAATGATCTGGATGCGAATGCGACTGGTCTTTCCAAGCCATTTGGCAACTTATGTGAGAGCACTGCCCCAATACCATATGGAGAAGCATCACACGCTAAACGAATAGGCAGCGTTGGGTTAAAGTTAGCCAACACTTCCTTAGAGGTGATCAATGCCTTGCCTTTGTGAAAGGCCCGCTTACAGTCCTCGCTCCACTTCCATGGCACTCCCTTCTGCAAAAGAGCGTTCAGCGGGTGTAGCACCGTGGATAAATTTGGCAGAAACTTATGGTAATAGTTAATCAACCCTAGGAACGACCTCAACTGGGATACATTTTCCGGAGCGGGAGCCTTCACAACAGCTTCGATCTTGTCAGGTGACTTGTGCAGCCCTTCCTGGTCAATGACGTGACCACAGTACGAGATTTGCTTCTGAAAGAACTCACATTTCTGGTGATTAACTCGAAGTCCATATTCTTTCAATCTGGTGAGCACCTGTTCCAAATTTGCAAGGTGTCCCTCATCATCATTTCCTGTAATCAGAATGTCGTCCAGGTAACATTGTGTGCTGGGAATTCCCTGTAATGCCTGCTCCATGGCCCTTTGCCAAATCACTGGAGCCGATGCCACTCCAAAAACCAGTCTATTATACCGATATAAGCCCTTATGCATGTTGATCGTGAGATACTGGCGTGACGCTTCATCAACTTCCATCTGTAAATACGCCTGTGCCAGGTCTATCTTGGTGAAGTGTTTCCCGCCAGCCAATGAAGCGAAGATATCCTCAATCCGTGGAAGCGGATATTGCACCGTGTGAAGCACCGGATTAACAGTGATCTTGAAATCGCCACAGATGCGAACCTTCCCCGGTTCCCCCGGTTTGTTACTCGATGAACGCTTCATGACGGGAACAATGGGCGTGGCCCATTCACTCCAGTCCACCTTTGACAGTACTCCGGAACGTTCTAGTCCTTCCAGCTCAGCTTCCACAGCAGGTCGTATCGCATAAGGTATCGGTCTGGCTTTGAAAAAGTTCGGGTTTGCATGTTCTTCAACTTTGATGTTTGCCGTAATTCCTCTGTGTTCCCAGCCCCTTCTGGAAGACCTCTTTAGCATCGTCCAATATTCTGGACAGTCGTTTAGGTTTGACATCTTCCTTTTTGCCGGAATCTACAGTTAGTGCTTTTAAGGAATGCCAGTCCATATTTATTCTCCTGATCCATTCCCGTCCCAGTAATGGTGGACCTCCCTCAGGTAACACATATAAGTCCATTCCTCGGCTTTCTTTATCCTTGTGGACCACCTTTACCTTTATCTTTCCAATGGGGTATACTCTTTGCCCCATGTATGTTTTCAAAACAATCTCCGTATCCCTTAAGGGAATGTGTGGAAATAACCTTTTGTAATCTTGCTTATTCATGACCGTCAATGCCGATCCAGTGTCCAATTCCATCTTCACTTGGACTCCTGCTATCTGAAGTGTGACCCAGATAGTTTGGTGGTCTGCTGTGTTACCCACATTATGTATTCTTAGACAACCCAGTTCCTTACTGCTGGAGTCTGAATCCGTCTTCTGTTCATCCGAACTGTTCTCTGTCACCTTGTGTACCTTTTTGCACTTTTCCTGCGGTGACTTTTTGCTGCTGGTCTTCTTACCTGACCGGCATACTTTAGCTATGTGACCGAGCTTGCCACATTTTCTGCATTCCTGATTTTTGAACCAGCACTGGTTCTGATCGTGCGTTGTCCTTCCGCAACGATAACACTTTACTGCACCCAATGCCATTTGATTGGTGCTGAGTTCCGATGACCTTAGTTGCATTTCCGCGGTGCCTCTTGCTGCGGCCTCGTGCGATGCTGCAATGGTGACAGCTTTCTCAAGCGTAAGGTCCTTTTCTTCTAGCAGATGCTTTTGTGTTCCTTCTTTTAATAATCCACACACGAATTTATCTCTCAGAGCATCTGCTAGCCCTGTACCAAACTGACAGTACTTTGATAGCTTACGCAGTTCAATTAAGAATTCAGCGTTGCTTTCCTCTTTCAGCTGCGTTCTGCTGTAAAATTTAAATCGTTCCGCTATCATCAGCGGCGTGGGGTTTAAATGTTCTTGCGGGATCGTAACAATTTTTGCGAAAGTCTGATCCGCCAGTTTATCTGGTGTTATCAGATGCTTCAATAACCCGTACGTCTTCGCCCCCATTGAGTTTAATAATGTTATTGCTTTCTTATCATCTGGTACTTCATTTGCTATACAATAAACTCCAATGCGTTCTACATACGTGGTCCAATCTTCAACATCACTATCAAAAGCAGTGATGTTACCGTGTTTAGGCATCCTTGAATTTTTTTTTTTTCCCAAGATGGCGGCTTCCCGCGCTTGGCGGCTTTTCCTGCGCTTGTCTTCTTCCCCCGCCGACTACAATGGCGGCTTCCCGCGCTTGGCGGCTTTTCCCACGCTTGTCTTCTTCCCCCGCTGGCTACAATGGCTCTGACCGCGCTGTTGCCGTTCTCGCCTCCCAGTGGTTCTTACTTTCCCCCGACGCTGCTTTTGCTCCCCCGCGGTTCTCGTGGCCTCAACGCTTCCCTCGTTGCTGCGCTTCTCAGCCCCGATTGCAGCCCGGCCCTTTACACCGGCTGCGGCCAAGTTCTCCGCGGTTCTCGTGGCCTTACCGCTGCTCTTGTCGCTGCGCCTCTCGGCCCCGATTGCAGCCCGGTCCTTTTCACCGGCCGCGGTCGAGTTCTCCGCCCTTTTTCCTCCGGTTTCCCTCCCCTTCTCCACTGACAACGCGGCCGACTTTCTGCCCGTGTCGCTAGATCGGCTTACCCACCACCGTGGTAGAAGGATGATCACTGCCTGTCGCTGATGGAGGACGTCGTGGTCAGTAATTTCCCCGGGTTCTCGATGCCTCCCGTGCGAATGCGGTGCTCAGCAGGATGATGAGGGCGGATGCCTCTTCTCGACGCCCGTTCTGGGGACGAAGCTGCCTTGGATGCAAACTGCCGCAGATCGGGGTAAGATCGGACTCGTCGCCACTGTTGAGTCTGAGTGTTCCAGATATGCTTAATATAAATCACTGGACACAGACAACAAGAATAACTAAAACAGGTCTTTACTAATCGAAGGTCAGGGCTGAACTGCTTAGCAAATTACTACACAGAGTTTATATACCGGTGTGGTCACCACCGGTACTACAATATACAGTAGCCAAGAGAAAGTAGTCCATCTCTTAAGGTAGTCTCTTAAGGTGGTACAGGTTACATACACAACAGGGATCTTATTGAAACATATAAGATTCTGAGGGGGCTTGACAGGGTGGATGCAGAGAGGATGTTTCCCCTCGTGGGGGAATCTAGAACTAGGGGACATAATTTCAAAATAAGGGGGCACCCATTTAAATTGGAAATGAGGAGGAATTTCTTCTCTCAGGGGGTTGTGAATCTTTGGAATTCTCTTCCCTAGAGGGCTGTGGAGGCTGGGTCATTGAATATATTCAAGGTGGAGATAGATAGATTTTTGAAAGGTAAGGGAGTCGAGGGTTATGGGGAGCGGGCAGGGAAGTGGAGTTGAGTCCAAGGTCAGATCAGCCATGATCTTATTGAATGGCGGAGCAGGCTCGAGGGGCCAAGTGACCGACTCCTGCTCCTACGTCTTATGTTCCTATTAGTTCCCCTTTCCATTCATCAAGCAACACCACCAGAAACAGATTGACCGGTCATTCATGCTGTTTGTGGGATCTTACTGTGCAAAAAAAATGGCTGCTGCGATTCTCTTCATAACAACAGTGACAACAAAATACTTTACAGGCTCTGACGTGTTATGGGTTATCACAAAGACATGAAAGCACTATTGTAAAGCGAAGATGTAATAGCAGAGCACTTGGAAAGCAGTGACTGGATCGGACAAAGTCAACATGGATTTACAAAAGGTAAATCGTGCTTGACTAATCTACTGGAATGTTTTGAGGATGTAACTGGTAAAATAGATAAGGGAGAACCAGTGGATGTGGTGTATTTGGACTTTCAGAAGGCTTTCGATAAGGTCCCACATAAGAGATTAGCGTATAAAATTAAGGCACATGGGATTGGGGGCAAGGTATTGACTTGGATAGAGAACTGGTTGGCGGACAGAAAGCAGAGTTGGAATAAATGGGTCATTTTCCGAGCGGCAGGCAGTGACTAGTGGGGTACCGCAAGGATCAGCCCTAGGACCCCAGCTGTTCCCAATATATATTAATGATCTAGACGAGGGAATTGGATGTAATATCTCCAAATTTGCAGACAACACAAAGCTGGGTGGGAGGGTAAGCTGTGAGGAGGATGTCGTGAAACTCCAGTACGATTTGGACAGGTTGGGTGATTGGGCAGAAACATGGCAAATGCACTATAATGTGGATAAATGTGAGGTTATCCACTTTGGTGGCAAAAACAGGAAGGCAGATTATTATTTGAATGGCAATAGATTGGGAGAAGGGGAAGTGCAAAGAGGCCTGGGTGTTCTTGTGCACCAGTCGCTGAAGGTAAGCATGCAGGTGCAGCAGGCGGTTAAGAAGGCAAATGGTATGTTGGCCTTCGTAGCAAGAGAGTTCGAGTACAAGAACAAGGATGTCTTGCTGCAGTTGTACAGGGCCTTGGTGAGACCGCACCTTGAGTATTGTGTGAAGTTTTGGTCGCCTAACCTGAGGAAGGACGTTCTTGCCATGGAAGGAGTGCAGCGAAGATTCACCAGGCTGATACCTGGGATGGCAGGAATGACGTATGAGGAGAGATTGTGTCGATTGGGCTTATACTCACTGGAGTTTAGAAGATTGAGAGGGGATCTCATCGAAACCTATAAAATTCTGTCAGGCCTGGACAGACTAGATGCAGGAAGGATGTTTCTGATGGCCGGAGAGTCCAGAACCAGGGGTCATAGTCTAAGGATAAGGGGTAAGCCATTTAGGACTGAAATGAGGAGGAATTTCTTCACCCAGAGAGTGGTGAACCTGTGGAATTCTCTGCCACAGAGGGCGGTGGAGGCCAGTTCATTAAGTATATTCAAGAAAGAGTTGGATATATTTCTTAAGGCTAAAGGGATCAAGGGATATGGGGAGAAGGCAGGGTCAGGGTACTGAATTTGAATGATCAGCCATGATCTCATTGAATGGCGGAGCAGGCTCGAGGGGCCGAATGGCCTACTCCTGCTCCTATCTTCTATGTTTCTATGTTTAAATCCAAGTTCTTTCTTTCCTTCTTTCCTTTTTTGCACCCTCTCTCTATCTATACTACTCGGAGCTCCGACACGGCAAGAGAGCCCCAGGTGGGCAGAGGAAACGCTTCAAAGACACCCCTCAAAGCCTCCTTGAAAAAGTGCAACATCCCCACCGACACCTGGGAATCCCTGGCCCAAGACCGCACAAAGTGGAGGAGAAGCATCCGGGAAGGCGCCGAACACCTCGAGTCTCTTCGCCAGGAGCAAGCGGAAGCCAAGCGCAAACAGCGGAAGGAGTGCACGTCAACCCAAGCACCCCACCCACCCACCCCTTCAACCACCGTCTGCCCCACCTGTGACGGAGACCGTTGGTCCCACATTGGACTCATCAGTCACCTGGGAACTCATTTTTAGTGTGGAAGCAAGTCATCCTCGGTTCCCTAAGAGAAGACTAAGCAACCTGGGGCCCATGCTTGGAGTTCAAATCTGCACACTGAGCGAGAAGGAACATGACCTCAAACAGCATGACCACTGGTAGCCAGAATCCCGCCCCCATCCTTTTCCCCTTTTCCCCCTTCTCTCTCCCAACTGAACCCCAGAGGCCAAGAACCTGCAAACCGCCTCAACCCTTAAACTCACATTGCTCCCAGCACAGCACAGCCGTGCCAAGATAACGGAATATCTCAGTGTGCACCTCCCATAAGCATAATCGAAGGGGTAGATTTTCAAAATATATCATTGGCCCAGAAATTCGGGTCTCCATGGGTGAGTACGCACGGGGTACTCACTCGTAGGCCCGATGGAAGTGCCGGTTTCCTGCATGCACTGCGCATGCGCGGAAAACCGGCACTTCCGTTCCCCTGAAAGCAGGAGTTCAGAGGTCGAACGCGTGCGCGGGAGAGGCTGCGCATGCGCATCAAACTTAGGTTTTTTTTACAGGTTTTTCCGTGAGGGTAAGTCTGCAGAATTTACACATCTAAAAAGCAGTCGCAAGGCCTGCTTTTTACAAGGTAAGTGGTGAATTAATTAAAATTAAAACATTTTTTCCACAGGTTTATTATTTTTAAATACTTTAAAGCAAGGTAAGTTTATTTTTAGCCCCGTTAGAATATAAAATTATTTTTTTCAAAAATTTAAATTATTGTTTAAAATAGTTATTTCATGTAATTTATAGTTTATTTTAAAAATGTGATTTTAAAAAAAAAAATTATTTGAAGGTTTAGTGCTATTTTGGGGCCATAGTATTTATAAGTCTTCACAGCACTTCCTGTCAAGACTTATGAATGGAGCATTCCCTGCTCCGATTGGCTGCCCATGGCCCACGTGATCCCAGGGGACGCATCGAACTAACTGCGCCCCGGGATACACAAGCACTGCGCGCCAGCAGTTGGAGGAGGCCCAGGATCGGAATCCCGCGCAGGCCCACAGCTCAACAGCCAGCGCGCAAGGTGAGTGCAGGTCGGGGGCTTGCACCCGCGGGAAGCCCCCGACCCGAATTTCTGGGCCATTGTGTGTGTACAGTTTTGGTCTCCTTACCTAAGATAGGATATACTTGCCATAGAGGGAGTGCAGCGAAGGTTCTCCAGACTGATTCCTGGGATGGCAGGACTGTCGTA
The DNA here is from genome assembly GCF_052327205.1 of Somniosus microcephalus. Taxonomy (NCBI): domain Eukaryota; kingdom Metazoa; phylum Chordata; class Chondrichthyes; order Squaliformes; family Somniosidae; genus Somniosus; species Somniosus microcephalus. Next base: position 26,551,425 of record NC_141014.1, on the reverse strand, counting down.
TGAGGAGAAATTGAGTCGACTATGCCTGTATTCACTAGAGTTTAGAAGAATGAGAGGGGATCTCATTGAAACGTATAAAGTTCTGACAGGGCTAGACAGACTGAATGCAGGGAGGATGTTTCCCCTGGCTGGGGGGGTCTAGAGATAGGGGTCACAGTCTCAGGATATGGGGTAGGACATTTAGGACTGAGATGAGGAGAAATTTCTTCACTCAGAGGGTGGTGAACCTGTGGAATTCTCTACCACAGAAGGCTGTGGAGGCCAAGTCACTGAATATATTTAAGAAGGCGATAGATAAATTTCTAGACACAAAAGGCATCAAGGGGTATGGGGAGAGGGCGGGAATATGGTATTGAGATAGAGGATCAGCCATGATCATATTGAATGGCGGAGCAGACTCGAAGGGCCGAATGGCCTACTCCTGCTTCTATTTTTCTAAGTTTCTCTATGTGGATATAAACTTGAAAATTAATTTAATAAATACCCAAGACATGAAAATAGAAAGAACGATAACTGATGGTAGAGAGAAGCCTGAGGTGAGTGTCAGATGTGATAAGACTAGTTTGGATTCATCGGAGTTTGTCGAGCGTACTAATTAATTTATTAAGCTCATCTACAGCATTATACTAATGCCATGGGGAGAAGGTTGCAGCTTTTTCCACCCCCGCATAAATTTGGTTTGCATTCTCTTGAGTCTAGAAGGTTGATATTTAATCTAATCAAGGTTTTTAAAATGATTTAAAAAAAGATTTACTAGGGTAGATACAAAGAAGTTATATCCCCGTGGTGGAGGAGTCAAAAACAGAAGGGCATAATCTTAAAATCCGAGCTCGGCCATTTAGGAGTGAAAATCAGGAAGCACTTTCTTACACGAAGGACGGTGGAACACTGGAACTCTCTCCCCCAAAAGGCTGTGGATGCTGCGGGGGTGGCGCCGGGGGGGGGGGTCAATTGACATTTTCAAGCGTGAGATGGATAGATTTTTGATAAGTACAGGAAACTTTTTTTTATCCGGCACCGACGGGACTGACGTGGTGCCGGTTCATCAAAAATTCCGGATAACCGAACGCTATAGTAAAAGATACGGAGCTGAGAGCTCCGTATAAAGCAACAGACCCTGTTGCTTAGCAACAGGTTCAGAACAATGGCCACAAGTTCCAAGCATCTCTGTAGCTTAGCAACAGCTGCAGCCACACCCTTGCACAGCAACAGATGGAGGTAGGCAAGTACAATATGAAGTAAAACTTACCTGAACCTACGCCTGAATTTTGCCAGTTAACCGAGATTTCCGGTTATTTAGGTGCCGGTAAATGGAAAGTTTCCTGTAATGTTATCAAAGGACGGGGAACCGAGGCAGGTAAATGGAGTTGAGATGCAGATCAGCCATGATCGAATTGGAAGGTGGCACAGGCTCAAGGGGCTGAATGGCCGCCTCCTGCGCCCGTGTACCTGTTATATTTCAAAAAAAGTTAAGCAAGCATTGCTAAGCAATTGGGCTGACGATTAGTGATTTTGCCTTTTTGTTTTAACGTGCATGAATTCATTGGAAGAAAAAAGCGAGAAATGGTCTCTCCCATCTCTCCCTGTCAATCGCATACATTAAAACTCAATTGTAAAAGCGACCGATCCTCACCAAATCATTGGCAGCATTTAATTTCTTGCTGTGTTTTGAGGGCTCAGTTGATGGGAAGAGGAGTCAAAGGGAACAAGGTACAGAAGGTAAGAATGGGAATCCACATACCAACAATTGGCCCCGATTTTAGCTCCAGGTGGATTCCCCGCTCAGGCCTGAGTTAAATTTACAGTCAGGCCTCAATGATGTCATCGGGCCACAACATGCATATGTACAGAAGGACCCCTGTTGGCCCCGGATGCAGGTTCTTGCTGCCTGCTCAGGAGAGCAGGTTAAAATTGCAGATGTTACGATCATGGCGGCTTTCGGACAGGTAAGAGCCAGGGCGATTTTAAAAACATAAGAACATAAGAAATAGGAGCAGGAGTCGGCCATTTGGCCCCTCGAGCCTGCTCCGCCATTCAATAAGATCATGGCTGATCTTCTACCTCATCGCAACTTTCCTGCACTATCCCCATATCCCTTGATTCCCTTAATATCCAAAAATCTATCGCTCGCTGTCTTGAATATACTCAATGACTGAGCCTCCACAGCCCTCTGGGGTAGAGAATTCCAAAGATTCACAACCCTCTGAGTGAAGAAATTTCTCCTCATCTCAGTCCTAAATGGCCGACCCCTTATTCTGAGACTGTGACCCCTGGCTCTAGACTCCCCAGCCAGGGGAAACATCCTCTCTGCATCTACCCTGTCAAACCCTGTAAGAATTCTGTATGTTTCAATGAGATCATCTCTCATTCTTCTAAACTCTAGAGAATATAGGCCTAGTCTACTCAATCTCTCCTCATAGGGGAATCCCCCCATCCCAGGAACCAGTCTGGTGAACCTTCGTTACACTCCCTCTATGGCGAGTATATCCTTCCTTAGGTAAGGAGAACAAAACTGTACACAATACTCCAGGTGTGGGCTCACCAGGGCCCTATATAATTGCAGTAAGACGTCTTTACTCTTATACTCCAATCCTCTTGTAATAAAGGCCAACATACCGTTTGCTTTCCTAATTGCTTGCTGTACCTGCATGTTAACTTTCAGTGATTCGTGTACAAGGACACCAACATTTCCCAATCTCTCACCATTTTAAAAATACTCTGCTTTTCTATTTTTCCTACCAAACTGCCCGCCCGCCAGGTTTCAAGTAGGGTTAAAATCCCTCCTTGGCGCCGAAATTCCACATTGCATTACATTTGAGCCAGTGAGATGAGTCGCACCCACCGATAGAACTGTTTGCATCAGAGCTTCGTGGCTCAGCGTGTTTCACGTGAATCCATTAGTGAAAATCCCCGTATAAGGTGGGAGCAATGTGCAAGAGTGCTCATGTGGGCCCCACAAAGATAATCTGGGCCGCTGTCGCTTGGGCCCCTCCACGATCGCGACCACTCCCCACCGCCCGCACCCCCCACCATCCACACCTACCTTGCTGTCCACCCAATATTGGTCAGCCTTATCAGCTTCATCGATCAACCAGTTTGGCTCACCGGGCCCAGTGTAAAAAGAAAGAACTTGCATTTCTATAGCGCCTTTCACGACCTCAGGACGTCCCAAAGCGGTTTACGGCCAATGAAATGCTTTCGAAGCGCAGTCACTTTTGTAATGTAGGGAAATGGTCAATTTGTGCACAGCAAGATCCCACAAACAACACTGCGATAATGATCAGATAATCTGTTTCAGTGATGTTGGCTGAGGGATAACTATTGACCCAGGACACCGGGGAGAACTCCCCCTGCTCTTCTTCGAAACAATACCATGGGATCTTTTACGTCCACCTGAGAGGGAAGACTGGGCCTCGTTTTCACGTCTCATCCGAAAGACGGCACCTCCGGCAGTGCGGCGCTCACTCAGCGCTGAGCGTCAGCCTGGATTGTGTGTTGAAGTCGCTGTGAGTGGGACGAGAACTCACAACCTTTCTGACTCAGAGGCGAGAGTGCTGCCTACTGAGCCATGGGTCATAAATGAGGCCGAGGTCTCAAAATCGTGGGTTAGGCGGGCGATCGTCTATATTGTTCCGCTGGTTGGGCTCCACAATAATCAAACCGCCACCGCCCCCCCACCCCCCCGTGAATTACAATGTTAATCCGCGAAAGGACAATCAGCTCCCCGACATAGAAACGTAGAAGATAGGAGCAGGAGTAGGCCATTCGGCCCCTCGAGCCTGCTCCGCCATTCAATGAGATCATGGCTGATCATCCAAATTCAGTGCCCTGTCCCTGCTTTCTCCCCATACCCCTTGATCCCTTTAGCCTTAAGAAATATATCCAACTCCTTCTTGAATATATTAATGAATTGGCCTCTACTGCCTTCTGTGGTAGAGAATTCCACAGGTTCACCACTCTCTGGGTGAAGAAACTCCTCCTCATTTCTGTCCTAAATGGCTTACCCCTTATCCTTAGACTGTGACACCTGGTTCTGGACTCCCCCGCCATCGGGAATATCCTTCCTGCATCTAGTCTGTCCAGTCCTGTCAGAATTTTATAAGTTTCCGACCTGGAGCAACAACACTGAGCTGCCCAATCAAGGTTCTCGATTTTCTACTTTCATAACATTGTGATATTGATTAACGTAATGGTTATTTACTGCAAAGTAACACAGCACAAACATTAATGAGGTGAATGATCAGCTCATCTGTTTATGGTGGTACAGTTAGAAGAAGAAATATTGGGCAAAAGGATATATCAGCCACAGAACTTCTTGCTGTCCTTTAAATAGACCTGTTGGACCTGGCCAGGCAAACAAGGCCTCAGTTTTAACCTTTCTCCTGAAAGCACAGCACCTTTGCCTCATTGTCAGCCTGGATGATAAGCACAAATCCTGGAACCCGCAACCATCACTCCTTAAAGGCAAGGGTCCTACCGACTAACCCAGGCAGTCACATACCGGAAATGAAGGACGAGGATGAGGAGAATGGGTGAGAAAGGGAAAAACAAGCTGAGGAGAAGTAAACTGTTTTTATATTTCATAAATACAAAAAAGTTTTAATGATAACATTACAGAAATTAGAACAGTTCTGACGATTGTATAGGTTTATTATAAAGGTTTGTTTAAGAACATAAGAATTAGGAGCAGGAGTGGGCCATAGGGCCCCTCGAGCCTGCTCTGCCATTCAATAAGATCGTGGCTGATCTTCGACCTCAACTCCACTTCTGAATTAGGGGCCTAGAATCTGGCTCGCGTTGGCCTGTCGGCACAAACTGGGAATAATCCCTGACTGGATAGGCCCAAGGTGCACCTAATATTGGGCCTGAGGCCTCCTCATCATCGTCGAACCAGAGAGCTGCAGACACTTAATGGGCAGCGGGCTCGCTGGAGAAGAGGCCTCGCTGATTAGGCTGCTTCGACTCCGGCAGCCGTCCTCAGGCAAGACCATAAAGTGAACCGAAGGTGGGGTGGGGTTGGCCTGGAGGGGGTGACCGGGGAGGTAGGGAGATGGAGAGGGGGCAATCAGAAATGCGGGGGGGGGGTGGGGGCGACCAGGGAGGCTGGCGTTGCTAGGGAGGGAGGGTAACGGTAACAATCGGGCAGAGTCGAGGTCAAGAATGCAGGAAGAGGGGGCAAGCGATGGCTGCCGGCAGTCCGTGGATTTAATATGCGGCCGTGAGGAGCACTCTTGCGCCTTCCGGCTCCACATCCAGGTAACTATTTTTAATAAACATGCCTTTACGATGGCGGCCCGTGGTGGACCCTTTAAGGAAGGCCCCTTAGCCCGCGTGTAGGCCTGGTTTTCCTGAATGCATCCGGTGCCAGTTGCCTCAGGCAAGCCAATATTGCTGTGGGGACCTAAGAGTGGCGATAAGCCCCTTATCTATCTATCTATCTATATATAAAAGCGGTACTTCTGTCCTTCTTAACAACAGAAAATGCTGGAAAAACTCAGCAGGTCAGGCAACATCCGTGGAGAGAAATTTGAGTTGACGTTTCGGGTTTGACCCTTCTTCAAAACTGAAGAGAAAAGGAACTAGATCGAAGGCAGGGCTGCGATCAGACAAAAGAATAAAAGACCCAAAAGAAGTAAAAGAGATTAGAAGCTAGACGAGATGGTAATATGCTGGGATTAGGTGTAAAGTGTACTGGCAGTGTATTTACGTTTTGGTGAGACAAAAATTGCGCCCGCGGTATCCAAAAAACGTTCAAAATTCCGCTCATTATCCGCTCATTAGCATCGAGTGACGTCGAGGTCGACCAATCGTACGGTCGAGCGACCCGACGGTCGACCCATCGCTGCGTCGCGAGGGCGGGTTCGTCGCGCGTGCGGGCGGGCCCTCCTAAAGTCGAGTGACAGGACGATTGACCAATCCTACGCTTCAGTGACATGACGGTTGACCAATTGGTGCGTGTGTGGGCGGGCCTTATCCTTCTGAACCGAGGTGAGTGGCCGCCATCTTGATTCCAAACTGTTCATTTCTTTTTCTCACTTTCTGCGTGTTTCTTTTCAAATCTACATTCCCAGCAAAAAAAAATTGCTTTTATTAAATTGTTTTTTAAAAAAGTTAATTCATTTGTAAATATTTTCTCTAACCTGATTCTTTTTCCTACCTTTCCCCGTTTTTGTAAGGCCTCAAAGCCTGGACCTCTCCTGCCCAGCCACGCCCGAGCTAGGTAATTGTCCCACGGCTTGTGGTAAGCTCCTCCCCCCCTCACCACCCCCAGTCTCACCCGTCACGTAACCCGGGGCAACGGCGTCGGCCGCGAGGGACACGGGACAGGCACAGGGTGCGCACGCAGCAGGCAACACACAGAAGTCCGAGGCACAGAGCGCGGGAAGCCAGCAGGTGAGATGCGGCGTCTCTCTCTCTTCCCCGCTCGGCGGTCTTGAAGCCGGCTCGGGCGTGGGGCCGGTGCTCGGGAGGGCGGGGCTCGGGAGGCCGGTGCTTGGGAGAGCGGGAAGGGTTACCCCGGCAATGGTGCTCGCGAGGGCGTGGGGCGGGGCTCGGGCTGACCGGGGCGCTGCGCTCGGCTGGGCCATGTCACTGCGTGGGGCGGCACGGAGCTCCGCGGAGCCATCGCCGGCAGAGGGGAGAGGGTCTGCTGGCGCCCCCCCCGTCCCTTTCTCCCACCCTCCCTTTCTCCCCCCCTCTCCTTCCCCTCCCCCCTCCCCTCCCCCCTCCCCTTCCCCTCCCCCTCCCCCTCTCCCCCCTCCCCCTCTCCCCCCACCCTCCACTCCCCCCTCCCCATCCCCCTCTCCCCCCTCCCCCTCGCCCCGCTCCCCCTCCCCCTCTCCCCCTCCCCCTCTCCCCCTCCCCCTCTTCCGCCAGTCGCTCTCTCTCTTCCCCCCAGTCGCGCTCTCTCTTCCCCCCAGTCGCTCTCTCTCTTCCCCCCAGTCGCTCTCTCTCTTCCCCCCAGTCGCTCTCTCTCTTCCCCCCAGTCGCTCTCTCTCTCTCTCACTTCCAACAACAACATGCCCTCAAAAAAGCCTCGGCACCGCTGGGCACTCCAGCTAGCATATATAAAGCGGTACTTCTGTCCTTCTGTCTGTCTGTCTGTCTGTCTGTCTGTCTGTCCGGCTATACACTCTCAAGTTATAGAGCATACCTACACGTGCGTCACATCAAAAGAAAGCTTACAATTCCAGAACGGTCATAAGCGTATTTACTTTTTGGTGAGACAAAGATTGCGCCCGCGGTATCCAAAAAACATTCAAAATTCTGCTCATTGTCCGCTCATTAGAATCGAGTGATGTCGAGGTTGACCAATCGTACAGTCGAGCGACCCGACGGTCGACCAATCGCTGTGTCGCGGGGGCGGGTTCGTCGCGCGTGCGGGCGGGCCCTCCTACAGTCGATTGACAGGACGATTGACCAATCCTACGCTTCAGTGACATGACGGTTGACCAATCGGTGCGTGTGTGGGCGGGCCTAATCATTCTGAACTGAGGTGCGTGGCCGCCACCTTGATTCCAAACTGTTCATTTCTTTTTCCCACTTTCTGCGTGTTTCTTTTCAAATCTACATTTCCAGCAAAAAAAATTGCTTTTATTAAATTGTTTTTAAAACAAGTTAATTCATTTGTAAATATTTTCTCTAACCTGATTCTTTTTCCTACCTTTCCCCGTTTTTGTAAGGCCTCAAAGCCTGGGCCTCTCCTGCCCAGCCACGCCCGAGCTAGGTAATTGTCCCACGGCTTGTGGTAAGCTCCTCCCCCCCCCCCCAGTCTCAGTCATCATGTTACCCGGGGCAACGGCGTCAGCCGCGAGGGACACGGGACAGGCACAGGGTGCGTGCGCAGCAGGCGACACACAGAAGTCCGAGGCACAGAGTGCAGGAAACCAGCAGGTGAGATGCGGCGTCTCTCTCTCTTCCCCGCTCGGCGGTCTTGAAGCCGGCTCGGGCGGGGGGCCGGTGCTCGGGAGGGCGGGGCTCGGGAGGCCGGTGCTCAGGAGAGCGGGAAGGTTTACCCCGGCAACGGTGCTTGGGAGAGCATGGGGCGGGGCTCGGGAGGCGGGGCTCGGGCTGACCGGGGCGCTGCGCTCGGCTGGGCCATGTCAGTGCGTGGGGCGGCACAGAGCTCCGCGGAGCCATCGCCGGCAGAGGGGAAAGGGTTTGCTGGCGCCCCCCTCCCTTTCTCCCCCCTCCCTTTCTCCCCCTCCCTTTCTCCCCCCCTCCCTTTCTCCCTTCTCCCCTCCCTCCCTTTCTCCCTTCACCCCTCCTTCCCCCACCCTTCCCCCCACACCCTACCCACCCCCCCACTCCCCCCTTCTCTCCTTCCCCTCCCCCCTCCTCATCCCCTCCCCCATCCCCATCCCCTCCCCCCCACCCCTTCCCCTCCCCCTCCCCCTCCCCCCTTCCAATCCCCCCCTTCCCCTCCCCCCTGCCCCCCAGTCGCTCTCTCTCTTCCCCCCCAGTCGCTCTCTCTCTTCCCCCCAGTCACTAACTCTCTCTTCCCCCCAGTCACTAACTCCCTCTTCCCCCCAGTTGCTCTCTCTCTTCCCCCCAGTCGCTCTCTCTCTTCCCCCCAGTCGCTCTCTCTCTTCCCCCCAGTCAATCTCTCTCTTCCCCAGTCGCTCTCTCTCTTCCCCCCAGTCACTCTCTCTCTTCCCCGTCGCTCTCTCTCTTCCCCCGTCGTTCTCCCTTCCCCGCAGTCGCTCTCTCTCTTCCCCCCAGTCGCTCTCTCTCTTCCCCCCAGTCGCTCTCTCTCTTCCCCCCAGTCGCTCACTCTCTTCCCCCCCGTCGCTCTCTCTCTTCCCCCCAGTCGCTCTCTCTCTTCCCCCCAGTCGCTCACTCTCTTCCCCCCAGTCGCTCTCTCTCTTCCCCCCAGTCGCTCACTCTCTTCCCCCCCGTCGCTCTCTCTCTTCCCCCCAGTCGCTCTCTCTCTTCCCCCCAGTCGCTCTCTCTCTTCCCCCCAGTCGCTCTCTCTCTTCCCCCCAGTCGCTCTCTCTCTTCCCCCCAGTTGCTCTCTCTCTTCCCCCCCCAGTCGCTCTCTCTCTTGCCCCCAGTCGCTCTCTCTCTCTCTTCCAACAACAACATGCCCACAAAAATCCCTCGGCACTGCCGGGCACTTCAGCTAGTCTATATATATAATAAAACAGTGTCTCTCTGTCTGTCTGTCTCTCTCTCTGTCTGTCTGTCTGTCCGGCTATACAATTAAAAGTTATAGAGCGTACCTACACATATGTTATATCAAAAGAAAGCTCATCATTAGGGGACTCTTGTAGGTGTATTTACTTTTTGGCCGGACAAAAATTGTGCCGACGGTATCCAAAAAACGTTCAAAATTCCGCTCATTATCCGCTCATTAGCATCGAGTGACGTGAAGGTTGACCAATCGTACAGTCGAGCGACCCGACGGTCGACCAATCGCTGCTTCACGGGGGCGGGTTCATTGCGTGTGCGGGCGGGCCATCCTACAGTCGAGTGACAGGACGATTGACCAATCCTACAGTTCAGTGACCTGACGGTTGACCAATCGGTGCGTGTGTGGGCGGGCCTTATCATTCTGAAATGAGGTGAGTGGCCGCCATCTTGATTCCAAACTCTTCATTTCTTTTTCCCACTTTCTGCGTGTTTCTTTTCAAATCTACATTTCCAGCAAAAAAATAAGTTGCTTTTAAAACACAAATTGTTTTTAAAAAAAGTGAATTAATTTGTAAATATGTTCTCTAACCTGATTCTTTTTCCTACCTTTCCCTGTTTTTGTAAGGCCTCAAAGCCTGGGGCTCTCCTGCCCAGCCACGACCGAGCTAGGTAATTGTCCCATGGCTTGTGGTAAGCTCCTCCCCCCCCTCACCCCTCCCAGTCTCCCCCGTCACGTTGCCCGGGGCAACGGCGTCGGCCGCGAGGGACATGGGACAGGCACAGGGTGCGCGCACAGCAGGCGACACACAGAAGTCTGAGGCACAGAGCGCAGGAAGCCAGCAGGTGAGATGCGGCGTCTCCCTCTCTTCCCCGCTCGGAGGTCTTGAAGCCAGCTCGGGCGGGGGGGGCGGGGCTCAGGAGGGCGGGGCTCTCGGGAGAGCGGGGGGCGGGGCTTTGGAGTGCGGGGCGGGGCGGCCGGGGCTCGGGAGTGCGGGGCGTGGCGGCCGGGGATCGGAAGGGGGGTAGTGTTACCCCGGCAACCGGGCCTGGCCGTCTCTCACAGCCTCAAGCCGGCTCACGCCTGTTCCCGGGGCTTGGCTCCATTTGCGCCCGCGGGCCACTCGCCCTCTCTCGCTCCTTCCCTCTGTGTCTCTCTCTCCTCCCCCTCTCTCCCCCCTCCCCCATTCTCTCCCCCCTCCCCCCTTCTCTCCCCCCTCCCCCTTTCTCTCCCTCCCCTTCTCTCCCCCACCTTCTCTCCCCTCCCCCTTCTCTCCCCCTCCCCCCCTCCCCCTCTCTCCCCTCCCCCTTCTCTCCCCCCCACTCCCTCCTCCCCCTTCTCTCCCCCCCACTCCCCCCTTCTCTCCCCCCTTCTCTCCCCCTTCTCTCCCCCTCCCCCCTCCTCTCCCCCCTCCCCCCCTCCTCCCTCCCCACTCCCCGCTCCTCCCTCCCCCTCCCCCCTCCTCCCTCCCCCTCCCCTTCCTCCCTCCTCCCTCCCCCTCCCCCTCCTCCCTCCCCACTCCTCCCCCTCCCACCCTCCCCTCTCCTCCCCCTCCCTCCCCCCCTAGTCACTCTCTCTCTTCCCCCCAGTCGCTCTCTCTCTTCCCCCCAGTCGCTCTCTCTCTTCCCCCCAGTCGCTCTCTCTCTTCCAACAACAACATGCCCTCAAAAATCCCTCGGCACCGCCGGGCACTTCAGCTAGTTTACATATAAACGGGGCTTAATGCCTGTTTCAGGCATAGGCCCTGGACGCCTATCCTTTTGTCTATACGGTGGGTGGTGCATTTCTAGCTCGTAACACGTGTGCTCTTGCGCTTGCCATATTGGAGGCTTAGACACCCATTTAGTGCCAGAAAGATGAGCGTGCCACCATCGAATTTCTCAGCAGATGAGGTGCCAGGCAATGACTATCTCCAACCAGCAAGAGTCTAACCACTGCCCCTTGACATTCAATGGCATTACCATCGCTAAATCCCCCACCATCAACATCCTGGGGGTCACATTGAACAGAAACTTAACTGGACCAGCCACATAAATACTGTGGCAACAAGAGCAGGTCAGAGGCTGGGTATTCTGCGGCAATTGTCTCACCTCCTGATTCCCCAAAGCCTTTCCACCATCTACAAGGCACAAGTAAGGAGTGTGATGGAATACTCTCCACTTGCCTGGATGAGTGCAGCTCCGACAACACTCAAGAAGCTTAACACCATCCAGGACAAAGCAGCACCGGCGTACCGTGGCTGCAGTGTGTATCATCTACAAGATGCACTGCAGCAACTCGCCAAGGCTTCTTCGGCAGCACCTCCCAAACCCGTGACCTCTTCCACCTAGAAGGACAAGGGCAGCAGGCGTATGGGAACACCACCACCTCCAAGTTCCCCTCCAAGTCACACACCATCCTGACTTAGAAGTATATCGGCCGTTCCTTCATCGTCGCTGGGTCAAAATCCTGGAACTCCCTCCCTAACAGCACTGTGGGAGTACCTTCACCACATGGACTGCAGCGGTTCAAGAAGGCAGCTCACCGCCACCTTCTCAAGGGGCAAATAGGAATGGGCAATAAATGCTGGCCTATCCAGCGACGCCCACATCCCATAAACGAATTTTTTTAAAAAGGTGAAAATGTTTTCTTTCAAGTGGCCTATCAGGCTGCCTGGAATTCCTCAAACCTGCTGCCTAGCTAGGCGTTAACTAAACTGTGCTGACAATGTGCTGGATCCACTGAGCTCAGCACCATATGTTGCTGTTCAGTACAAACAATGGGTGAGTTTTACAGCCAATGGTTTCGGGGCATCAGTTGAGTCCGTAATACACCCCGTGACATAAACACAAGAGACGCTCAGTAACGTGTCCTTTCAGGCCTCATTCACAGTGGAGCTAATGGTGCGAATAATGTACAACCAAATATATTAGATTCTAACGAACTGTAAATTAATTTTGTGCACTGTGCTTTGTACAGTAATGCTTGTTTTTTCTTTAAACAATGTGTTGGTTGGTGCAACAGGTCAAATCCTTTCCATAGCTGTTCAGTTTAATGACCATTCTTCAGACAGGCAGGTATAGGAAACTCTTTTTTATCTGGCACCGACGGGACCGGCATGGTGCCGGTTTATCAAAAAGTCTGGATTACAGTGAGTTATAGTTAAAAGGTACGAGAGCTCCGTACACAGCAACAAATCCAGGCTTCCCTGTTGCTTAGCAACAGCTGCAGGAACCCCGGCCAGAGACCAAGCGTCCCTGCTGCTTAGCAACAAGTGCAGAAACCCCCGATTACACAGCCACAGATCCAGGAACGGCCACTAATATGAAGAAAAACTTAACTGAACCTACTCCTGAATTTTGCCGGTTGACCGAGATTTCCGGTTGTTTGGGTGCCGATAAATCAAGAGTTTCCTGTAGTGAGAGAAATGTTGCTTTTTTTCCCTCTTGATGTCTTCCCTCCCCCTCCTCCCCTACCCTAATTGTGAAACCTCTTGCTCCCTTGCTGGGCTGCGCTATACAGGGATTCGGCACCTCACCCCGGTGGCCATGTGCAGGGTGTGAGTGCTGTCGGGTTATTTCATTGCGAGGGGGGAGCCATTATAGCAAATTCCAATCTACACCCAGCAGAGACTATTGGTTATTGGTTAAGAGCAGGAAGGCGATCTGATTTCTTCCGTGTCCCAGAGTAATCTGGGTAGAAACTTCTCCTCCCTCAGTGATCAATTAGCATGATTTATTGGAGCAGAATTGGTCCTGACTTTTTTTTTATTCGTTCCTGGGATGTGGGCGTCGCTGGCCAGCATTTATTGCCCATCCCTAAGATGAAGTATCATTCATCTTTACCTCCTTCCAGTATTCCAGCTACGACCTCGATATAACCTAGCTTGTGAGGTAGTCTTTATGAGGCCCAGATCCTCTCGGCTGAGAATCCAGGTACTCCTCTCCATTGGATTTTTTAAATTAGAAATCCCTCTTCAAGGCCTCACCTGTCCCTATCGCTGTATCCTCCTCCAGCCCTAGAGCCTCCCTCAACTCTCCATTTCTCTGACTCGTGCGCATCCCCACCTCCTTTTGCCCCACCATTGGCAGGCCGTGCCTTCAGCTGGCCAGACTCCAGGCTCTGCAATTCCCTCCCTAAATCCCTCGGCCTTTCTACTTCCCTCTCCTCCTGTAAGACCCCCTTTGGCCAAGCTTTAGATCACCTCTCCGAATATCTCCTTCTTTGGCGCAGCATCAATTTTTATGATTATGCCTCTCTGTGTCAGCTGTGGCTCAGTGGGTAGCACCCTCGCCTCTTGAGTCAGAAGGTCGTGGGTTCAAGTCCCACTCCAGAGACTTGAGCACATAAATCTAGGCTGACACTCCCAGTGCAGTGCTGAGGGAGTGCTGCACTGTCGGAGGTGCCGTTTTTTGGATGAGACGTTAAACCGAGGGCGCTCTCTCAGGTGGATGTAAAAGATCCTATGGCACTATTTTGAAGAAGAGCAGGGGAGTTATCCCCGGTGTCCTGGAGCCAATATTTATCCCTCAACCAACATAACACAAACAAATTAGCTGGTCATTATCACATTGGTGTTTGTGGGACCTTACTGTGCACAAATTGGCTTCCCACATTACAACAGTGACTCCATTTCAAAAAGTACTTCATTGGCTGTAAAGCGCTTTGAGATGTCTGGTGGTTCTGAAAGGCGCTATAGAAATGCAAGTCTTTCTTTCATTCTGAAGCACCTTGGGGGCAGTTTCCTACATTAAAGGTGCTATATAAATGCAAGTTGTTGTTGATTAATCTGGGTGAAGGGCCAAGGCTCGTAATGCAAGGAGAGAAAGTGAGATAAATTAGTGTTTGATGGTTTTTACTCCCGCAGGTGGCACGAGATGCCCAAATTTTCGCAGGCTGGCACCCACTCCTTGCCCACTTCCCACTCATTCCGGGCAGGATGAGGGTTGGTGATGTGTCAACAAGGCCCAGAAGTTAAAACTGCCCCGGTCTCATTCTGCCGCAGCCAGGCAGGAAATTAACTGAAACCAGTGGATTCTCGCCAGAAACCCACAGCCAGTTAAAATCCGCTTTGCCCCACCCGTCACCCAGTCCGGCAATTCTTTTCCCCAAAGACTCGTCACATTGGAACTCGATTGAAACTATTCCATTCCATCTCTGAATTTAGCAACCATCTTTGATCTAATGATTAATTTGAAACTGATTCAGATCACAGACGACAGGACAATCTCTTATCACCCTGCGGCACTTGGTCTCCTGTTCAACTGGGCTCGTCAGCGCAGTAGAACCTCAGGGTGATGGTCAGCTTGGGACTGAAGAACATCCCGAAGTCTGAAGTGGCCACTGGCTTCTTGCCCACGGACTTGCAAAAGTAAATGCCAATGGCCTCCAGCAAAGACTAAGAAGGGACCGAGAGGTACAGCTTCACAAATCATTAGAAGTAGCAATGCAAAAAAAAAGAAAGACTTGCATTTCTATAGCGCCTTTCACGACCACCGGACGTCTCAAAGCGCTTCACAACCAAGGAAGTACATTTTTTTTTAAGTGTAGTCACTGTTGTAATGTGGGAAACGCGGCAGCCAGCTTGTGCACAGCAACCTCCCATAAAGAGCAATGTGATAATGACCAGATAATCTGTTTTTGTGATGTTGATTGAAGGATAAATATTGGCCAGGACACCGGGGATAACTCCCCTGCTCTTCTTCGAAATAGTGGCCGTGGGATCTTTTACATCCACCTGAGAGAGCAGACGGGGCCTCGGTTTAACATCTCATCTGAAAAACAGCACCTTGAACAGTGCAGCACTCCCTCAGTGCTGCACTGGAGTGTCAGCCTGGATTATGTGCTCAAGTCCCTGGAGTGGAATTTGAACCCACAACCTTCATGACTCAGCAGGTGAGTGTGATACCAGCTGAGCCACAGCTGTCACAAGGACAGAAGAAAGGCAGGCCAAGCGTGGCGGTTCATGGCGAGAGGGATAGAATTGAAAAGCAGAGACGCTATGTTAAACTTCTATAGGTCAGGCCACGCTTAAAATGCTACGCACCGTTCTGGCCTTCATATTACAAAAAGCACATAGAGGCACTGGAGGTGGTGAAAAAAAGATTTTCAAGAATTATACCAGAACTAAGAGGTTCTACCTATCAGGAAAGATTGAACAGGCTGGGGCTCTTTTCTCTAGAAAAGCAAAGGCTGAGGGGGTGACCTGATCGAGGTCTTTAAGATTATGAAGGGGTTCGATACGTAGACGTAGAAAAGATGTTTCCACTTGTGAGGGGGAGTCCAAAACTAGGAGTCATCAATATAAAATAGTCACTAATAAATCCAGTGAGGAATTCAGGAAAAACTTCTTAACCCAGGGATTGGTTAGAATGTGGAACTCGCTACCACAGGGAGTGGTTGAGGCAAATAGCATAGATGCATTTCGTGTCATAGGGTCATAACGGCACAGAAGGAGGCCATTCGGCCCAACGAGTCCATGACGGCTCTCTGTGGAGCGATCCAGTCAGTCTCATTCCCCTGCTCTATCCCCGTAGCCCTGCGGGTTTATTTCCCTCAAGTGCCTATCCAGTCTCCCCTCGAAAATATTGAGTCTTCGCTTCCACCACTTCCGTCGGCAGTGAATTAGATACATTGAAGATAGGAGCAGGAGTAGGCCATTCGGCCCTTCGAGCCTGCTCCGCCATTCAATGAGATCATGGCTGATCATCCAAATTCAGTACCCTGTCCCTGCCTTCTCCCCATATCCCTTGATCCCTTTAGTCTTAAGAAATATATCCAACTCTTTCTTGAATATATTTAATGAACTGGCCTCCACCGCCCTCTGTGGCAGAGAATTCCACAGGTTCACCACTCTCTGAGTGAAGAAATTCCTCCTCATTTCAGTCCTAAATGGCTTACCCCTTATCCTTAGACTATGACCCCTGGTTCTGGACTCCCCGGCCATCAGAAACACCCTTCCTGCATCTAGTCTGTCAAGGCCTGACAGAATTTTATAGGTTTCGATGAGATCCCCTCTCAATCTTCTAAACTCCAGTGAGTATAAGCCCAATCGACACAATCTCTCCTCATACGTCATTCTGTAAGGGGTTTTCCTCGAGAGGTTTCCCTGAGGTTTCGCTCTTTAGAGGCCTCTCTCTCTTGCACAGTAAAACCTTGAATGGTTCGACCCACTCGCCCCTTAGATTCTATACTCTGGACTTTGGGGCAGGAACTACAATGTAGAGAAAACTCTTGTGGACCAAGTTTGATGAAACAAAATGAAATTTTATTGCATAAGGAAAAATATCAAATCAAACGCAAGCAGATAAGGGAGTACATGGGAGGGAAAAACACAAAACAAATCATAACGACACAGTACTAACTAAAGCAAATACAGGCATCTTATACTCTACAAATATCATCATGAAATAAGGAAACACACGGAACATCGAGGGACAACAACTCATGTTAATTGTACCCTTAAATCCACCCCCTTATTAAACCTATCTAGATCTGATTGTGAAGGGGCAGAAACATGCTCACCAATCCCACTAGGAAGTGCAAGGTTTTGAAATCGAGTCTGTGTTTGGTCCTTTCAGGCGTTTTGTCTCCACGTGGATCGTGGAGCGCCTGCGAGCTGCGCCACACCTCTCTCCTGAGGTGGGGGTCGGGGGCGGCTGGACACCGGCGGGCCTGGATGTCGGCGGGGTCGAGGATCGTCGGCTCAACCCTGGTCAGAGGAGCCTTGGGCTGGCTCCCATCGCTTCTTCAGTTTTTTATCTCTTCTCCCGAGCCGGGGTGGCTGGAAGTTTTCTTCTCTTGGGACCTTTATTTTTTTGTCTCTTCTCCCAAGTTGGGTCGATGGCCTATCGTTCCGGCAATGGCCCGGGGACGGTCGATGATCGCCCGATGTGTTTCCCCGGGGCGGGACGCCAGCTTCGAGACGGCCTTCTCGATGTTGGCTTGGTTCTTCTTCCTTCTCCGAGTGCCTGCTTCTTCTTCTGAGTGTCCGGATTCAAAACTGCCCTCAAGCTGCGTGTCTCTTCAAGCTCTCAACTCAGTAACTCTCCAAGCTTGCTCCAACTGCCGAAAAGTCTCTCCAGATATACCTTTCTTCCAGAAACTTCCATCTCCTGCCTAAAATCAGGTTAGTCTTTGTTTAACTTTTGGCAGGCTGGGAGCACAGCGGAGTAGTTATTATGTTTTAAAATGTCTTAAACGGCCGGTAAAGGCCCATCTCTGGTCTGGAATTACCTTCATTGTTTTTAATGTCCTGCTGATCTCGTTATCTAGTCCTGGGTGCTGTTCTCATGAATATGAAATTGTCCCCTTTTGTCTGGGTCAACATTTTGATGGCCTCTGTCTCCAGGCCGATCTTGACTGGATCTGCATCTAATCCATATGCATACGTGTGGGTCTGATTTCGTTCTCTCAGAAGCGGCTTCCAGAACTTGCTGTGGGTTGAATCCACAAAGCTGTCTGAGGTTACGCAGGAACCATTTTAAAGTGTCCCAATAAGCTGGTCACATGGTATGGTGGCCATTTTGTATGCCCCTTTTTCTGGGCTTCTTTTAAAACAGTCTTTAAAATCATGGCCTCTTCTGCCATTTGACCCTTATTAATACAAAGTCCAATTTTGCGAATCCTACACTCCCCCCTGATGATACTGTAACTTGCTTGAAGTATCATAATTCTGGGTGAGCCAAATTTTCTGACTTTCCACAATCTAACCATCCCCAGTATTTACCTATCTATGACCCCACGACACATGCATTTCCCATTCCAGAAAAATCTAGTATACATTAAGCATCTATAGACGGCAATACCTTGGAGTTAAAAAAAAAATCTAACAACTTACTTCCAGGCGTGGAGGGGGTCCTTATACCCCTACATCACCAAGTGCATACACATTACCTTCTAATAATAACAACACATCTAATTCGAATGCAATAATAAAATAAAGTACCCACACGAAAATTTCAATGCACATGAATACATATCAAAAATAATAGAGGAGGGAGGGAAAACTTTAACTTTATACAAAACAGCAAAATCTAAACGGGTGTCTCTTCTTCTACCCGCACATAATGCTCCCTCCATTCCCCTCTATTCTCATACTTTTGCGAATGTTTGACCTTTTTATAGTGTACAAACAGTAAATAAACTACAATGACAACCTGGCACACTACAAGAATGTGGGAGGCTATCCTAATCCAGGAAGGGATGTCTATATTAGTGAACAGGTCCCACCACGGTGGGGTCATTATGTCCAATATGTCTGCCCCTATCTCTAGAGTCTTCTGCTCCAGTGTGTAGAAGTGTTTCTGTGAAACAACAATGGCTTTTAATATCTTGGTGAAGTGTTCAGGGAGAGGGGGAATGATATATCCAAAATGTGCAACGAATCGCTGAAAATCGATGAAATTCTCTTTAACAGTGATGTGAACAGTGGAAGGTTCAGGAATGGGGACAATTCGCTCTTGGGCCACTTGAACTTCTGCCCTGGGCTTGAAACAGAGGCTGCTGTCACTAACCGGACACCAACCGTGCTGTCCATGTTGGTAGTGGGGCGCTGTGGTGGTGACACAATATGTCCCACCTCCTATATATGCCACCTGCGGGGGCACATGGCCTTGTGCCATTGCCTCCATGGTGCAATTTATAGGCTTTTTGCCAGCAGTTCTGAACCCGCACTGTGGTTTTGAATGGGCATTCACGTGCTGGGGACACAGGATGATGTGTGCTCCCCGGCTCAGGCACCCCGAGTGGTTGGTACCCATCATTGCATGCTCCCATCGAATGACGTAAGGTGGGACCCCTGTGTAGCGAATGTGCACAACCCCCTGAATGACTCCAATGTTCTCCACCCTGTATACCGAGGCGGGTTTGGCTGTCTTTCCCATCACCG
Source organism: Somniosus microcephalus (assembly GCF_052327205.1). Taxonomy (NCBI): domain Eukaryota; kingdom Metazoa; phylum Chordata; class Chondrichthyes; order Squaliformes; family Somniosidae; genus Somniosus; species Somniosus microcephalus. The sequence continues at coordinate 26,532,427 of NC_141014.1, read as the reverse complement.
GCATTCTTACCACTATACCCATAATGGTGTGATTAGACCGTCCACAGTCCACCGGGACTGGGTAGGCCTCTAAAGCTAGTCTGAGCTGGCACGGACTCAATGCATTCTCAAAAGGGTGGAGGGCTGCGAGGTGCTTGTTGCTGATCCAGGAGGGGACTAAACCTTGCTTTAAATCCTCCAATTACTGCGGCCCTCGCCCAATAACCACGCCCCGTATAGTACACTAGCTTCGTTCTGCGCAGCCTGATCGGACGCATTCCGATCCTCCCTGAGGAGGGCATTTACCGTTCTGGCGTGTTTCTCCAGCTCAGCTATAATCTCTTTTAAGTGTAGTGTCATGGCCTGGTCCTCATGTAACTCAGAACCCACTACCTTATTCTCATCAGTCAGTATCTTTCTTAACTGTGTTTTCAAACCATTGATCTGGGTTTGCAGCTCCACATCATCCAGTGTGTTGATGACGGAAGTTCCTGTGTTAAAAGCTGTGAAAATATCATTTACTGCACCCCTTCTTTGTCTCCCTATCCTGTCCAAGACCTCATGTGGTGTGGTGTACAATTCGGCTCTGTCGACATCAGCAAAGTCGAATTCGTAAAACTGTTTAAACATGTTTGTTAACAGGACCTGGTACAATTGCTCCGTTTCCTTGGGGCACCACGCTGGCAATCTTACCTCAGTGAGGTTTAAAATCACCGAAGCCACCGCGTAGTGGATCCCTTGGTACAGTACCTGACCTGTGGGTACCAATACCAATCCGTTCCCGGGTCCCTTTGTCGTGGTGGGGCACCCTTCCTTGAGGGCTTTAGCTACCGGAACTGTGGGCAGGGGCTTGCGGGGTCGGTTGATAAGCTCACTGGCGTTTACTGGGATCTGAGAGTATGGGACTCCGCACGCCCGTGTGCTGACGTCCCACCTCATTCCTTGTCCAGCATCCTGCCACTGTCTTTGGAAAAAGATGGAGACGCCTGTGGGGCAAGCGCGTTCTGAACCCCACATACAGATGTAGATCCCCTCATCTGGTTCCCACCATTTGTCCCAACAGACACTCAACCCCCTGTGAGTTCCCGTTATTGTCCGATGGGTGTTATTACCCAATCTCTCCCACTCCCCAGTGGAGTTCTTCATGGTGCTGCTCAACTTGCGCAGCCACCACCAATGGTCCAAAGGTACATGTCAGTTGCAAACAAGGCAAATCTTCTTGCCCACGGTGACGCTGATCCTGGGTGCAATGATCCGCACCCTGGGGCACATCAGAGACGTTTCTCTGTATGCAAACCCCGTCTGGCTGGAGTATTCAGTAGAGTTCGACCCCAGCCAGCCTGGCCATCTCCCTTCATGGAAGTAGGCAGCAGTCTCTTCAGCGTCCCGTGAGCCGGTTCCGTCAGTCGCGATGGGGCCTCTATTTCCAGAGCACCCATAGATCGTGGAGTCCTTGGTGTGGCCCCGATAGGCCCAGCTCCATCCGATTATCATGAACGCGACGAGGATCCCTCTCATCTTTCTCCTGGTTCCTGCAATAAATCAAACGATATAGCCCGGCTCCCGAGAGATTCTGGCTTAGGTGACGGCATGATCGGGTCTTTCGACCTCGATCCCAAACAACATACATACTGGGCAGATTTAAAACTACTTAAACTCTAATCATTTTAATATTTACACACCTTAAACTTAAACCTAAACTATGTACAGCGCCGCCCGTCCCCGGGCAGCTAGCCTAATCCCTGATTGGACTGCAGCTCGCTGCTCCCTGTGGCGGGGCTGCAGTGACCTGTGGCTCAGGTTCCCCGCAGCCTTTTGCTGTTAATCGGGGACTGTGTTTTTTCATGGATTTCTGAAGTCGGTGTTTACTGAGAACGGGGGACTCGGGCCAAGGTTTTACTGGCTGAGACGTACGAGTCGACCTGCGAAAAGGTGCTTTGGGCGTGGCTCCCTTAGCGAGTGAACCTTCGGGTGGGACCTTAGCTCTCACAGCCTGTGGCTCTTCCACGACTGTAGGCTTCGGCTCCCTTCCCTCAGGCTCCGCCCCTTTGGGATTCGGGAAGGCTCCCTTGGTGAGTGGACCTTCGGGTGGGAATTCAGCTCTCGCAGCCCGTGGCTCTTCCACGACTGTGGGCTTCGGCTCCCTCCCCTCAGGCTCCGCCCCTTCGGGAATTGGGCCTGTAGCAGACGGCTCCTCCTCACCTGTCCCTGCAGGTGGAGAATCTCTGCCCCCAATTTCTACCTCCCCCACGCTCGAGTCGAGGGCGGGATCTCCGTCCTCCGACTCCACCTCCTCCAGAATCGTGTCGAGGGTGGGACCTTGTTGTTCGGGCCCCTCCTAGTCCGAGTCCCAGGCCATCGGGGAAAGCTCCCCCAAGGTGGTCGGGACAGCTTCTCCTTCCAAGCAGGCTACGACACCAGCTTGTGTGGACTGTGACTCATCGCGCGCCTCAGGCTGAGGATCTTTATCCTCAGACCTGGCTTCGGTTGCTGATGTACTCGCACCCGGTTTAAACAGTTTGCACCGCTTCATGCGAAACCACTTGTTGCGTCGGGGCACCTCCACTGTGCGAGTGGCGTAGACCGGTGGATTTTCCACCAATTCTGGTCTATCCTCCTGGTCTACGGCTCTCTCGCCAGCGCATAGGGTTAGACCCAAGAATTTTACTTCTCGCCGGCCAACCCGCGCCTTCGTAGGGTTTTCCTTAACACTCTCTATCTCCTTCACACTCGTACCCGCTCCCCAGAGACAATGATTTCTTAGGTCCACGTGGGTCCCGTGGGCTACCAAGAAATCAGACCCCAGGACTCCTGTTCCACCTCCCACCTCCCACTTCATTAGTGTACACTTCCACGTGGTGCGGAGTGGTCCTAAACGAATGGAGAGGGGATGGGAATGTGCGTCAACCTGTTCTTCGCCCGTGAAGCCTGACAGAAGGTATGGGCCCCAGTGGACAGAGGCGAGGCGGTGGGGTTATCTGCGTGGATTACGGTGCATGATGCTCCCGTATCCAACAGATAAGTTCCCTTCACCTCCTCCACCTCCATCTCCACGCGGGGTCGTCTCCATACATCATATTGCAGCGCACACAGGTAGACGGGCTGCGCCGACTCTAGTCACTTGGGTACAGCGATCGGGGTTTCGGGAGCGACAAGGCCAGTGGGGCAGCTATTTTCCCCTGCGAAGTCATCAGAGACCGCATTGTCTCTATGATTGATTCAATCGCAGCAGGATTCATAACTGCACCAGCTCCTTGTGCTGGGGCAGGAGCTACGGCTTGGGTTTGGGCTGGTGCTGGGGCAGCGGTCTGGGCTTGGGCTTGGGCTGCGGGAAATCTCCCATTATTATCCTTCCACAGATTTCTACAGTCCTTGCACCAATGTCCATCCTTCCCACACCCGTAGCAATTGAGCTTGGCTTGGACAGGGCGATTCCCCTCCTGACGCTACTCCTTCTGGCTTGGGGCTGCGGGTTTTGCCTCATGCACCTTTCCCTTCTGGGGAGGTGTTTCCTGACCTCTGCAATTCTTGTACGCTACATTAAGCTGACGGAGCACCGTCTCCTCCGTGATGCCGGGACCTTGGGGATCAAACCAAGATCTGGCTATTGCCCATATCTCTGGCAAGCTGTTGGTAATTAAACAACGGAGCCAATGAACCCGCTGTTTGTTGCTCATTAGAGCCCGTTCAGGCATACCCGGACAGCTGCGTCGATATACTGGCCGCAGCCTTTCTGCGAAAACCCGTGGGGGTTCTCCAGATAACTGCACGGTCCCTTCTACATGGTCGAAAGGACTACCGTCGTCCACTCCCATTACTTCTAAAACTTCCTCCCTGAGATCCGCATACCCTTTCCGTCCCCTCTTACCATCCTCTGAGAGGCACTGAAGGATTGTGGAATCCAGGGAGAAAAGCAACAGTTTCACCTGATCCTGATCATCACAGTCATTAATGGCTGCTGTTTCCTCTATCTCCCTGAAATGAATCGAGGGATCTCCCTTTACTGTGAGTCGTGTGAGGTGGCTCACCATGGACCTTAATTGTGGGCCAGCGTAGGGCACCACGAGCTGGTTTTGGTGGGGTCCGATACTGCCATCGGCAGCGTTGGGACCGAACCTCTGGTGCCGAGCGGGACACATTGGTGCCGGTCCCGGCTTTGTGACCAGTGATTCCTCCACACACTCCACCTCGGCTACCTCCTCTTTCGCTCCCCCCTCCTTTTCCGACCAAGTCTCACTATAGCTCGGCGGTGCTGAGGGCTCGGTGGCTGGTACCACAGTTACCTCAGCTGGAATCGGCTGTTTTGATTCCTTTAAAAAGTCCATGTGACTGGCTTTCGGGCTGACGAGACACACTATGCCTTTTGCCTTAACAAGGGCCGTTCTTAGGTCCTCTATGGTCTTTTGGCAGGGGCCGTGGTCTGTGCTCTCAAACCCGTGCTCGAGGGCCAGCTTGTAAGCTGCCTTAACCTCTACTACTCTCTCCTCCTGCGCTCTTAGCTGTTGTGCGAGGCGGGCGCTTTTCTCCCGTATCCTCGTTTCATTGATCTTTGCTTCAGTAACCTGGCACTGCAGGTACTCTATTCTAGCCTGATGTTGACTAGCTACCACTTGGCGTTCCTGATTCAGCGCGTGAAGCACTGTGATGAGTTTTTCCCCACCCATGGCCTTTTCCTCTATCTCTGCTGCCTGGGTTGTGATCCTGGCTGCCTGTGCTGCAACGACTCGGTCCAAGATCTGGACTTGCTTCTTGTAACACATCAGCCACACTGCCTTCTCCACTGACTTCTTATGCTCTTTGCTCTCTGTCCACCTGATGGCTGCGTCCACCGGACGCCCATCCAGCAAGTGATCGGAAATCCACTGTTTAGTGAGATTTACCTTGCCAAAGACATAATCTGCTATCCTCTCATCCATTGCATTTCGACCATTCAAACCTGGATCTACTACATTGCAATCCTGCTGCCAGAGTCCTGCCACGGTCGCCATTTTCTGAAAGGGGTTTTTCTCGCGAGGTTTCCCTGAGGTTTCTCTCTCTAGAAGCCTCTCTCTCTTGCACAGTAAAACCTTGAGTGGTTCGACCCACTCGCCCCTTAGATTCTATACTCTGGACTTAGGCGCAGGAACTACAATGTAGAGAAAACTCTTGTGGACCAAGTTTGATGAAACAAAATGAAATTTTATTGCAAAAGGAAAAATATCAAATCAAACGCAGGCAGATAAGGGAGTACATGGGAGGGAAAAACACAAAACAAATCGTAACGACACAGTACTAACTAAGGCAAATACAGGCATCTTATACTCTACAAATATCATCATGAAATAAGGAAACACACGGAACATCGAGGGACAACAACTCATGTTAATTGTACCCTTAAATCCACCCCCTTATTAAACCTATCTAGATCTGATTGTGAAGGGGCAGAAACATGCTCACCAATCCCACTAGGAAGTGCAAGGTTTTGAAATCGAGTCTGTGTTTGGTCCTTTCAGGCGTTTCGTCTCCACGTGGATCGTGGAGCGCCTGCGAGCTGCGCCACACCTCTCTCCTGAGGTGGGGGTCGGGGGCGGCTGGACACCGGCGGGCCTGGATGTCGGCAGGGTCGAGGATCGTCGGCTCGACCCTGGTCAGAGGAGCCTTGGGCTGGCTCCCATCGCTTCTTCAGTTTTTTATCTCTTCTCCCGAGCCGGGGTGGCTGGAAGGTTTCTTCTCTTGGGACCTTTATTTTTTTGTCTCTTCTCCCAAGTTGGGTCGATGGCCTCTCGTTCCGGCAATGGCCCGGGGATAGTCGATGATCTCCCGATGTGTTTCCCCGGGGCGGGACGCCGGCTTCGAGACGGCCTTCTCGATGTTGGCTTGGTTCTTCTTCCTTCTCTGAGTGCCTGCTTCTTCTTCTGAGTGTCCGGTTACAAAACTGCCCTCAAGCTGCATGTCTCTTCAAGCTCTCAACTCAGTAACTCTCCAAGCTTGCTCCAACTGCCGAAAAGTCTCTCCAGATATACCTTTCTTCCAGAAACTTCCGTCTTCCGCCTAAAATCAGGTTACTCTTTGTTTAACTTTTGGCGGGCTAGGAGCACATCGGTGTAGCTATTATGTTTTAAAATGTCTTAAACGGCCGGTAAAGGCCCATCTCTGATCTGGAATTACCTTCATTGTTTTTAATGTCCTGCTGATCTCGTTATCTAGTCCTGGGTGCTGTTCTCATGAATATGAAATTGTCCCCTTTTGTCTGGGTCAACATTTTGATGGCCTCTGTCTCCAGGCCGATCTTGACGGGATCTGCATCTAATCCATATGCATACGTGTGGGTCTGGTTTCGTTCTCTCAGAAACGGCTTCCAGAACTTGCTGTGGGTTGAATCCACAAAGCTGTCTGAGGTTGCGCAGGAACCATTTTAAAGTGTCCCAATAAGCTGGTCACATGGTATGGTGGCCATTTTGTATGCCCCTTTTTCTGGGCTTCTTTTAAAACAGTCTTTAAAATCATGGCCTCTTCTGCCATTTGACCCTTATTAATACAAAGTCCAATTTTGTGAATCCTACAATTCCTGCCATCTCAGGTATTAGCCTGGTGAATCTTCGCTGCACTCCTTCCATGGCAAGAACGTCCTTCCTCAGGTAAGGTGACCAAAACTGCACACAATACTCAAGGTGCGGTCTCACCAAGGCCCTGTACAACTGTAGCAAGACATCCTTGTTCCTGTACTCGAACCCTCTTGCTACGAAGGCCAACATACCATTTGCCTTCCTAACTGCCTGCTGCACCTGCATGCTTACCTTCAGCGACTGGTGCACAAGAACCCCCAGGTCTCTTTGCACTTCCCCTTCTCCCAATCTATTGCCATTCAAATAATAATCTGCCTTCCTGTTTTTGCCACCAAAGTGGATAACCTCACATTTATCCACATTATAGTGCATTTGCCATGTTTCTGCCCAATCACCCAACCTGTCCAAATCGTACTGGAGTTTCACAACATCCTCCTCACAGCATACCCTCCCACCCAGCTTTGTGTCGTCTGCAAATTTGGAGATATTACATCCAATTCCCTCGTCCAGATCATTAATAGATATTGTGAAGAGCTGGGGTCCTAGGACCGATCCTAGCGGTACCCCACTAGTCACTGCCTGCCACTCGGAAAATGACCCGTTTATTCCAACTCTTTGCTTTCTGTCCGCCAACCAGTTCTCTATCCAAGTCAATACCTTGCCCCCAATCCCATGTGCCTTAATTTTGCACGCTAATCTCTTATGTGGGACCTTATCGAAAGCCTTCTGAAAGTCCAAATACACCACATCCACTGGTTCTCCCTTATCTATTTTACCAGTTACATCCTCAAAAAATTCCAATAGATTAGTCAAGCATGATTTACCTTTTGAATTCCAGGTCCTCACCACTCACTGTGTAAAAAAGCTTTTCCTCACATCCCCCCTGTATCTCTTGCCCAAAACCTTAAATCTGTGTCCCCTAATCCTTGTACAATCAACTAGTGGAATCAGCCTTTCCCTGTCTAGCCTATCCAAACCCGTCATAATCTTCTACATCTCTATCAAGTCGCCCCTCAACCTCCTTTGCTCTAATGAAAACAAATCCAGCTTCTCCAACCTGTCCTTGTAGCTAAGATCCCACATCCCCGGAACCATTCTGGTAAATCTCTTCTGCACCCTCTCAAGGGGCCTTCACATCCTTCCTAAAGTGTGGTGACCAGAACTGGATGCTATACTCCTGTTGTGGCCTAACCAGTGCTTTATATAAAAGGGAAGCTGGATAAGACCATGAAGGAGAAAGGAAATGCTGATAGGGTTAACTGAAGTAGGGTGGGAGGAGGCCCGTGTGGAGCATAGGCCAGTTGGGCCGAATGATCTGGTTCTGCGCTGTAAATTCTACGTCATTCTGTGTAAAGACTGGGATCAGGCCATTGTTGGGCCAACCTACACTCCAGCACGATGAGGCCCAATGTATCGGTGCATGACACGGAACCTCACTGAGCGGCTCTCCAGCCAGGTGCTTTCACCCTCCACTCAATGCTCGGCCTAAACTGATAGCCGGGCCTTTCGATTTTAATTTTAATCAGATATTTTTGCAGAGCATTACGACGCGGTAAATGTTAAATCTCTTGATGTGCCAATTTAGTTCAGTGACATTTAAGATGTTAATTCATTGAAGTGAAGATCACTTACGATAATGCCAGCCCTGCGTGACAGGTTTAAAAAAAAATCAACATGTTCTATCAAAGAAATGTTACCTCACGCGTGAGGTTGTTATTTCCCTGTGGACACTTCAGGACCTGCTGTTAAACATCACTTTCTTTGTGATGTAATTAGGATGGGATGTGATCTTTATGAAATATGGGGATTGTTCCTTGATGGCCTTTATAATATGACGGCTCCACCTTTTGTCCTTTAACTATTGATGTTCTTCAACCCATTGGGGGAAAAATTCAGTTGGTTGCGCCTCCCGTTAGCGCCTTAAGAGGGCGCTAACGGGACGCAAACCAACTAGCGCCCGGGTGCGGCACTGACCACGCCTCCCGCAAAATTCAGCGGGAGGTTAGTGGTGGTGCTAACCGGTAGCGCCCTGCGGTGCTGCACCACTGGCGATGACGTCATTGGTGTGCGCAGCGCCCCGCTCACGCCCCGGCCACGATCTTCGGGAGCGCCCCCTAACTTACCACCGGACGCTATGTTCGACAGGGTCAGGGGGGCGTACCTGAGGCCGGGGAGGCGCAATTTAAAGGTGAGGTGCGGGGCGGCCATTTTCGTTGCTGGCCGCCTGCTAGCACCTGCCTGCGCTCCTGTCCCAGACCTCCTGAAACGCCCCCCCACCCTTGCGGAGCGCTGGCTGCGCTCCAAGAGCCCGGCACTTCTCTTGAGAGCCGGGCTCTTTTGCCTGCACTCCTGATCTCCGGGGGCCCAGCTGGGCCCCAGGTCGCGCTGAACAAGGCCCCTCCCCTTTAAGAAGGGGATGAACGCCTGCAATACCGCAGCGCGACGTGCCGCGGCGTGTGGCACTGCAGCACATAAGGCCGCTATATTGACTCACAGTGCCCCAAGAGGGATGCGGTCCGCTTCCAGTAGCTCCCCGCTTCCCTCTTGGGGCACAACCACTCAAATTCCGGCGCGGGGACGCTAACTTTTCCGGGGCGCTACCTTTAGCACCCCGTCGAAGTTAGCGCCCTCAATTTTTAGCCCATTGTCTCCGCTCATCGCAGGTGGAGGACCCTCACCTTCTCCGTCGCTAACAATGCCTCCCAGAGGCTTGTCTCATGCTGACCACTCTCTTTCCTCTCAGGTTTCTACGAAGCACATCCAGCAATTCAATGAACGAAAGAACTCACATTTAGTTAGCACCTTTCACACCCTCAGGACGTCCCAAAATGTTTGACAGTCCTCTCTCCCTTTTATCCTTCGATCTGTCTCTCATTGCAATGCTGCTTCTTTATTGAATAAGACTACTATATAGCTATTCCTAAATTACCGTGGTGACTGCACTTCAAAAGTGCTTCATTGGCTGTAAAGCGCTTTGTAATGTCCTGAGGTCGTGTAAGGCGCTTTAGAAAGCAAGTCTCTTTCTTTCTTTCTTGTATACAGGGCCTTGGTGAGACCACACCTGGAGTACTGTGTGCAGTTTTGGTCTCCTTACCTAAGGAAGGATATACTTGCCATAGAGGGAGTGCAGCGAAGGTTCACCAGACTGATTCCTGGGATGGCAGGACTGTCGTATGAGGAGAGATTGGGTCGACTAGGCCTGTATTCACTAGAGTTTAGAAGAATGAGAGGGGCTCTCATTGAAACGTATAAAATTCTGACAGGGCTAGACAGACTGGATGCAGGGGATGGGCTGGATTTTCATTCGGCAGTCGGGAAGGAGGCGGGTCTACAACTTTTGGGTTTTAGTCCTGCCTCCATCGACGTCCGGCCAAGCCACGTGATTTTCCCTTGATTGACCTTGTTGAGCCCGCCCAGCGGGCTCAGCAGGCCAATTAAGGGCCACCCGGCAACAGGTGACGTCACAGACTGAAATTTCATCTGTCAAGAGGTGAAGACAGATGAAATATCAGTGTTTCACAGCTGTTTGAAGCTGTCAAATGTAAGATTCGCAATTTTCAGCAAAAATCACGCAAGAAAACTGGATAAAATAAGACTGTTTATTGACCAAAGTAAGCTTGCACAGAAAAACCTTTGATAAAAAGGGCATACAAAATGGCCGCCAGGCCCCGTGATCAGTTTATGAACCATTTTATTTCTGTTACTGCAAGCCAGACAGGCTTGTGGATTGAAGACAGTGAGCCCACGAAAGCCAGTATCTGGGAACCGAAACTCAGAGCAACAGCATACATATTCAATGGATTATAAGTACAGGATGGGGCCCATCAAGATATGGGCGGACAATGTAAAAACACTTATACCCATTTATCGTACAAAGGAAAACCCGTTTAGCAGCCATCAAGGAAAATGTCCGGACCGATCAATATGCGAACCGAGCCGCGGTGACAATGCAAAGGACATTAACAGACATTATCGGCCAGGAAGGCCAGTTCAAGTTATCACCGGCTCCGTTACAAGACAAAGCGCCCCTGCAGAGATTTCTGCCCGCCAAAATTAATACAAAGACAGGACTATGATTTGGCGGGAGATAAGACTGTCCCAAAAGAGTATAACTATGGATTGAAAGTCCATCTAAGTGACTTCGGACTTCGGGTTACTTGAACAACTTCACTTGACTGGACGGCGGCTGCTTCTTCTTCTTGGACGACTTCAACTTCTTCGGACGGGGCCAGGATCGGCGCCTCTTCCACTTCGGCAGATGCAGAATCGATGAAAACGTTTTCGTTTTTTTAAAGACGGACAGTTTCGGAAAAAGGACAACGTGGCCGGTGTTCAGCCAAACAAGGCTCGGCCACGACGAGAAGACGACAAGGGTGGCCCGGGTACTGGGGTCGGGAGATCATCGACGACCCAGGCCGACGGAGAAGAAACCCTCTGGAGAACCGGCGATCGATGCCACAAGATTCTCCCATGTGCATAACCTGCATCTAGGTCTGCTCCATGAACAAAAATCCACGATTGTGGATCTCAACCTTAACGAGCGCTCATCGAGGCTGGGTCTACCCCACCGCCTCGAGGGAGGAGAGAATATCAACTGCGCCAGAAGCTTCCAATCCACGTGACGACGGGAAGCGGTGTCAAAAGGTCTGCGAACCCCTTTTCGCGATTTCGAGAGTGGTGAGCATGATCCCAAGTTCCCCAGGTCGAAACTTAGTTTAGGTATAGGGGAGGGAGTTAAGGGAAATCGTAATGTGTTTCCCCTTTTACGATGTGCCGTGTGTTCCCCATTTCCATAGAGTCAAGTTCATAAATTTGTGCATGATTGTAGTTATTTTAATCTGTGCCTATGACATGTATTTTGTAATGCTTCAAACTGTTCAAAAATAAAAGCATCCATTTCGTGCTATTCAGCCTGGTCTATTGAGTCCTCTTCTCTGCACTACTGTTCTCTGCATATAAGTCCAAGGTCTAGAACCGTAGGGGGGGGGTGGGTCGAACCACTCAAGGGTAATTCTTGCACGAAGCCTGGCAGGGGGCCAGAACGGGCAAGAGAGGGAGGAAAAACCCCCTACACAAACACTGACAGTCTGACTTCTAACCTGAGTCCTTCTACACAGACTCAGTTAGAACTGTCACCGGCACTAAAAGCTGAAGGCTGTCACTTTTGACAGATCACAGCCATTCAGCTTTCAGTGCCGGCTGAGTGATGGACTCCCGAAACCTAGAGGAACGAAGGCTGTTAAGGTAAGTACAGGGAATTTAAACTTCTTTACACACTTTAGACACACCAAACACACTTACCTTTGCACTCATGCACCCATCACTCACCTGTACACCGACATCTCGACCCCTCCAAGTCCTTCAAGTCCGCCTGCTCTAACCTGGCGTGGTTTGGAGCTGTCGGGAATCCCACACGACACCCCTCAAAATAGGGATTAGGCTAAAAACTGCCTGTTACCTACCTGTTAACAGGCAGTTAATTGGCACTAATCCCTTCCTGCCTCGGGTCGGCGGGTCCCAGTGCGGGGCGGGTACCTGCCTCCTCTGAAACTTACGTGGAGGGGGGTTTTGGTCGGGATGGTGTCGGGACACCCGAATTCGGGATTTTCACCCCCTGCCCGCCTAAAAGCCCGCTTCACGGCACACTGAAAATCTGGCCCGATGTTTCCGCTGGCTGGGGGCTCTAGAACGAGGGGTCACAGTCTCAGGATACAGGGTAGGACATTTAGGACTGAGATGAGGAAAAATTTCTTCACTCAGAGGGTGGTGAACCTGTGGAATTCTCTACCACAGAAGGCTGTGGAGGCCAAGTCACTGAATATATTTAAAAAGGAGATAGATAGATTTCTAGACACAAAAGGCATCAAGGGGTATGGGGAGAGAGCGGGAATATGGTATTGAGATAGAGGATCAGCCATGATCATGTTGAATGGCGGAGCAGGCTCGAAGGGCTGAATGGCCTACACCTGCTTCTATTTTTCTATGTTTCTATGTTTTTCTTTCTTTCTCTCTCTCTCTCTCTTTGTCTCTCTTCCTTTCTCTCTTTCTTTCTCTCTTTCTCTCTCTTTGTCTCTCTTTCTTTCTCTCTTTCTCTCTCTTTCTTTCTCACTTTCTCTCTTTTTTTGTCACTGTCTCTCCTTCTTTCCTCTCCTCTTCATCCTTCCTCTCTAAATCCTCTTAAGCTTGAAGCAAGTTTAATCTTCCCTACACGTGTTAAAAATCAAAACTCATTGCGCTGTCTCTAAGCTAAGTATTCTTTCTCAGGGCCTCAGAACCATCGAACTCCTTGGCTTCTTCACTCTTCCCTTCCTCTTAAAATCTATCAACTTATAAAAGTTGGTGTTGCCCAACTACTGGTCCTTGGTTTATCTGGCCTTGTCCCCGACTCTTTCAACAATCGTGGTGCCTTTGGGGTGTGACCTTTACCTAGGTTTCTGAGTAATAATGAAACACAAATTACCTTCTCAATCACGGGTCCTCCTCATTTGAAGGAATATGTTGGTCCCTGGGAGTGAGTAGGACTTCTGCAGGAGGGTCAGATGACAACAGAAACCACAAAGACAAAGCTGAACTGCTTTACGGATCTCATCTTTAATGTTGGATTACGGTTTCACATTCACACTCCATTTATAATTTTAGAATAAGGTCATCCATCGGAAGAACGTGGGTATGGAACGCTCTACCAGAAACAGTAGTGGAGGCAGACTCCAGAATAGCCTCTATGTTACCTGACTGGTAATTCAGAGGCCTGGACTAATGATCCGGTAGACGTGAGTTCAAATCCCACCACGGCAGCTGGGGAATCTGCTGCCCTTACTTGGTCTGGCCTACATGTGACTCCAGACCCACAGCAATGTGGTTGACTCTTAACTGCTGTAATGTTATCTTATACCTTAGTATTAAGAGGCTTACGAGTAGATATCGTTGAGTACTCTTTATTAGGTCTTGAGTCAGTGCCAGCTCGTGCAGTACTGCCGCATGGCCAAGATGGCTTCCTATTTATACGACTGCCGTCAAGCAGCTGTCTTTACTACAGCTACCGTAAAGCAGCAGCTAGTTATCTGTACATCTTTCCCCCTCAACGATGACATAAACAGTAAACACCATAACATAACATAACACATAGAACACATATTAACAACATATAAAAACAGTCAGTGTAATTACTATTAATTACTATTAACAACTTGTAAAAACTGTCAGTGTGACTATACCTTGCAATAACTGCCGGTACATATAAACACTACCCACACCCAGAAGTCCATTAGCTGTTTACAGTCTTTCCCTTGTCTACAGGTCGAGTCTAACGACAGGCTTTCTGGTGCACTGTGACCTGCGTAGCTGAGCGGTATTTGCTGGGCCAACCCAGTTGTGTCCATTGAGTTCATGTCTGTACCACACGGATCCCTTGTCTCATTGTCACCCCTGTGTACTTCATCACTTTGTGGCATTGCCCTCGTCTCCTCATCACTCTGTTGGATTTCCATCATTAGCTCATCCTCTCTGTCCTCCTGTGGCTGATAGGTCTCGGTGGTTTTCAGTAGGTGCCTCCAGTTTCTGCGATACACATTGCCATTTTCTGTCATGACACCGTATGACCTGGGGGCGACCTGTTGTAGAATGGTGGCTCTTTGATTCCATGACCCAGGCCCTTCAATGCGAACTGCATCCTTTGGTAGGTTGTCCAGTCCCAGCGCTCTCACGCCCGTTGCTGTAGTTCTCCCATCGAATGTTTGCATGTGCATGGCTGAGAGTTCACTAGCATGACATATTTTTACTGCAGCATCCAAAGTTAAGTCATTGTCCCTTAGCATTCTCTCCCTCACCTTCTTGTCAAGTATTCTGAAAACGACCTGATCGCGTATCATCAATTCCTTCAAGTCTCCAAAGTTACATGTTTGTGCTTTTGTTTTCAAGTCCGTCAGAAAAACATCAAAGGATTCTCCTTACTTTTGCACGTGGGAGCGAAAAACAAATCTCTCGAACGTTTCATTCGTTTTAGGTATGCAGTATTTATCGAACAAATCTATCACCTTGTCCAGATCATTTTTGTCACCTTCAGCTGCAAACGTAAATGTATTATACAGCTCGATTGCCTGTGAGCCAGCCACTGTTAGCAACAAAGCTACCTTACGTGTTCCAGAGCTAGTCGTGGTGTTGATCGCTGTGAGGTAGAGAAGAAATTTCGGGCAAGTGGGAGGTGAGGGGGTGTTATGCTCTGTTTTGTTCCCCACTCCCAGGCTTAGACAGCACTGTGGAAGCGGAGCAGCGAGACGAGTCAACCAAACAGGCCCCACAGACAGCATTCAAAGAGGAGGTTGGTGATCAGCTGGTTGGTAGGTTCTCTTCCTTCTCTTTTATACCTTTAAGTTGGTAAGTCCTATTGAATAGTGGTGTGATATTATCATCTATATCCGGGCAGGGTCTTCATAACGAATAATAAGAAATTTAATTAATTATATAGAATGGAGCAGGTGATGTGTTACTGTTGCGAGATGTGGGAGCCGGTGGACCCCATTGAGGCTCACGGTGATTACATCTGCGACAAGTGTTTGCTGCTAGAGGAACTCCGGCTCTGCATTGAGGTGCTTGAGACCGAGCTTCAGACACTGCGACACATCAGGGAGGGGGAGAAGTTCCTGGACTCTATGTTTCAGGAGGTAGTCACACCTATGAAATTAATTAATTCAGATGTAGTCCATGGTCAGGGACAGGATGGTGTGACTATGAGTGAGGAAGGTACAGGGATCCAGGATGTAGTGTTGAAGGAGCTGCAGCCCTTGCTCTTGTCAAACAGTTTCAAGGTTCTTACTCCCTGTGAGGGCGGGAGCGGGGACTGCAGGGAGGATGAGCAACCTGGCCACAGCACCGTGGAACAGGGGACCACTCAAGTCGGGGGAGTAAAAAGAAATGTTGTAGTGGTAGGGGATAGTATCATTAGGGGGATAGATAGGGTTCTCTGCAGTCGAGAGCGGGAGTCCCAAAGGCTGTGTTGTCTGCCTGGTGCCAGGGTTAAGGACATCTCTTCTGGGCTGGAAAGAAACTTGGAGTGGGAGGGGGAGGATTCAGTTGTCGTGGTCCATGTTGGTACAAACGGGAAAATGGGTTTTGCTTCTTGGGACACTGGCACCAGTACTGGGACAAGAGGGAGCTGTTCCATTGGGATGGACTTCACTTGGCCAGTGCTGGGACTAGAATCCTGGCGAATCATATAACTAGGGCTGTAGAGAGGACTTTAAACTAATTAGTGGGGGGGAGGTTTCTAGAGAGCAAATAATAAAAATGACTACGGAGAAGGTCATAGACTTAGGTAGCAGTGGAGGAATTAAAAAACAGAGCGTGTCAGGAAGGGACAGAAGGTATGGAGTAAAAGGTAAAGTAGTAAAAGGGGAAAAAGCAGGAACTAAGTGTCACAAAACATATTTGAAAGTTCTTTATCTGAATGCACGTAGCATTCGTAACAAAATGGATGAGTTAACGGCACAAATAACTACATATGGGTATGAGCTTGTGGCCATTACAGAAACATGGCTGCAGGGTGACCATGACTGGGAATTAAATATACCAGGTTATTTAACAATCAGGAAGGACAGGCAGGAAGGAAGGAGAGGTGGGGTGGCTATGTTAATAAAGGAAGGAATCACTGTAATACAGAGAATTGATATTGGGTCAAAGGATCAGGATAGTGAAACAGTTTGGGTGGAGATACAGAATAATAAGGGGAAAAAAACACTAGTGGGCGTAGTCTATAGGCCTCCAAACAGTTGCAACTCTGTTGGACGGAGTATTAATCAGGAAATAGTTGAGGCTTGTAATAAGGGAACAGCTATAATTATGGGGGATTTTAACTATCATATTAACTGGACAAATCAAATTGGGCAGGGCAGCCTTGAGGATGACTTCATTGAGTGTATTAGGGATGGGTTCCTTGAGCAGTATGTAACTGAACCGACCAGGGGACAAGCAACCTTAGATTTGGTCCTGTGTAATGAGATAGGATTAATTAAAAATGTCCTAGTAAAGGATCCCCTTGGAATGAGTGACCATAACATGGTTGAATTCCATATTCAATTAGAGGATGAGAAGGTTGGATCTCAAACAAGCGTGCTGAGCTTGAATAAAGGAGACTATGAAGTTATGAGAGCGGAATTGATTAGAGTGGACTGGGAAAATAGATTAAAGGGTAAGACGGTACATGATCAGTGGTGTACATTTAAGGAGTTATTTTACAACTTCCAAAAAATATATATTCCACTGAGGAAAAAAGGGTGTAAAAGAAAAGACAGCCATCCATGGCTAAGTAAAGTAATTAAGGATAGTATCCGACTAAAAACAAGGGCATATAAGGTAGCCAAATCTAGTGGGAAGGTAGAAGATTGGGAAGTCTTTAAAAGACAGCAAAAAATAACTAAAAGATTGATTAAGAAAGGGAAGATAGATTATGAAAGTAAATTAGCAAAAAATATAAAAACAGAGAGCAAAAGTTTCTACAGTTATATAAAAAGAAAATGGGTGGCTAAAGTAAATGTTGGTCCCTTAGAGGATGAGACCAGGAAATTAATGGTGGGAAACATGGAGATGGCAAAAACGCTGAACAATTATTTTGTATCAGTCTTTACGGTAGAGGACACTAAGAATATCCCAACACTGGACAAACAGGGGGCTCTGTGGGGGAGGAGCTAAATACGATTAAAGTCACTAAGGAAGTGGTACTTGGTAAAATAATGGGACTCAAGGCGGATAAATCACCTGGACCTGATGGCTTACATCCTAGGGTCTTGAGGGAAGTGGCGGTAGGGATTGTGGATGCATTGGTAATAATTTTCCAAAACTCCCTGGACTCAGCAAAGGTCCCGGCAGATTGGAAAACTGCTAATGTAACACCCTTATTTAAAAAGGGTAGTAGGCAGAAGGCTGGAAACTATAGACCTGTTAGCCTAAAATCTGTGGTTAGTAAAATTTTAGAGTCCATTATTAAGTAGACAGTAACGGGACATTTGGATAAACATAATTTAATAGGACAAAATCAGCATGGTTTTATGATGGGAAAGTCATGTTTGACAAATTTGCTTGAGTTCTTTGAGGAAGTAACATACAGGGTGGATAAAGGGGAACCAGTGGACGTAGTGTATTTAGACTTCCAAAAGGCATTTGACAAGGTGCCACACAAAAGATTATTGCTCAAGATAAAAAATCATGGAATTGGGGGCAATATTCTGGCATGGGTGGAGGATTGGCTATCTAACAGAAAGTAGAGAGTTGGGATAAATGGTTCGTTCTCAGACTGGCAATCAGTAACTAGTGGTGTTCCGCAGGGGTCAGTGCTGGGTCCCCAACTCTTTCCAATCTACATTAATGATTTGGAGGAGGGGACCGAGTGTAACATATCAAAGTTTGCAGATGATACAAAGATGGGAAGGAAAGTAGTGAGTGAGGAGGACATAAAAAACCTGCAAAGGGACATAGGCAGGCTAAGTAAGTGGGCAGAGATTTGGCAGATGGAATACAATACTGGAAAGTGTGAGGTTATGCACTTTGGCAGGAAAAATCATAGAGCAAGTTATTATCTTAATGGCAAGAAACTGGAAAGTACTGTAGTACAATGGGATCTGGGGGTCCTGGTGTACGAAACTCAAAAAGTTAGTATGCAGGTGCAGCAAGTGATCAAGAAAGCCAATGGAATTTTTGGCTTTTATTGCTAGGGGGATAGAATATAAAAACAGGGAGGTATTGTTGCAGTTGCACAAGGTATTGGTGAGACCGCACCTGGAATACTGCACACAGTTTTGGTGTCCATACTTAAGAAAAGACATACTTGCTCTCAAGTCAGTACAAAGAAGGTTCACTCGGTTAATCCCGGGGATGAGGGGGTGGGCATATGAGGAGAGGTTGAGTAGATTGGGACTCTACTCATTGGAGTTCAGAAGAATGAGAGGCGATCTTATTGAAACATATAAGATTGTCAAGGGGCTTGATCGGGTGGATGTGCCCAATGATGGGTGAAACTAGAACTAGGGGGCATAATCTTAGAATAAGGGGCTGCTCTTTCAAAACTGAGATGAGGAGAAACTTCTTCACTCAGAGGGTAGTAGGTCTGTGGAATTTGCTGCTCCAGAAAGCTGTGGAAGCTACATCATTAAATAAATTTAAAACAGAAATAGACAGTTTCTTAGAAGTAAAGGGAATTAGGGGTTACGGGGAGCGGGCAGGAAATTGGACATGAGTCTATGTTCGGAATGGTCATGGCCCTGTGGGTAGTGGAGCGGGCCCAGGGGCCGTGTAGCCTGGTTCTGCTTCTACTTCTTGTGTTCTAATTCTGTTAGATTTCAGGATATAGTTCTATTCCTGTTCCTGGCTGGGGTGGAGATCACCTTTTACAGAAGGTAAGTACTGTAGAAAATATAGGGACAGAGTGATCTCCTGGACGAGCTTCGATCGCCTAGATGGGTCGGAGAGGAATTTCCCAGATTTTTTTTCTCCCAAATTGGCCATTGGGTTTTTTATCTGGTTTTTCGCCTCACTCAGGAGATGACATGGGTTCGGGAGGGATGTAGAGTGATAGTAGATTTGAGGTTAGGATCAGATCAGCCATGATCTTATTGAATGGTGGAGCAGGCTCGAGGGGCCGATTCGCCTACTCCTGCTCCTATTGCTTATGTTCTTATGTTCTTATGAAAGCGTTGTTTGAATTTGCACCAATTTTCATCCAGATTTCCTTCAAGTTGCAGGCTAGTCGGTGGTTTTATCCCTTCCATTGTTGTGGTATGCCCGTATCGTGCGTTCTATAAATCCTGGTACCAAGTAATGTTATCTTATATCTTAGTATTAAGAGGCTTACTGTTAGATCCGTGTATCTTGATGTTGTGTGTCCTTCAATAAATAGACAAGAGACAGCAGGGAACAATCAACAGGTGTTTACTGGATGAGGGTTACTCTAAAACTAACCGTACAGATCCCTACTCAGGGCTCTTATACAGGTGAGGTCACCGCCGGCACCACAGTACACAGGAGCTGCAAAAAGCAGCCCTCCCCCCAAAGGTACACACACCACAATTCCTCCCCTTTTAGATTAACAGTACCATAACATTCACTTAACAATTAAATATCAACTAATTACAATTAACACTTTTAACATGCAACATTAACTGAAAATAGTCTAAGTATAAATTCAGTCTTTGGGGAGGCACCCTGATCCTTTCTGGATAGCGCCTTTCCTGAGTGTCTTGCTCTTGGTGCGGAGGCGATTCTGGCCCCTTGTCGTCGGTTGGTTCCTCAGCTTCCGATGCTACTGTTTCTGGGGTAGATGCGATCTGTATGTCGGGTTCATCACCACGTATGCGAGACATGGGGTTGACTTGTTCCTGTGACTCTAGGTTCTGGTCAACATGGCGTCTCACAATGTTCTCCCCAACATCCACTGTGTACATTAGTGGCCCCTGCCATGTGCATATCTTTCCTGGTTGCCATTTCTCTGTTCGGTAGTTGCGGGCCAAGACTGGTTGCCCTACATTGAAGCTCCTTGTCGGCTTCTTGTTGATGTGCTGGAATTGCTTATTCTCAACATCTCTTCGTACATTTGGTCTGAGCAAATCCATACGAGATCTCAACCTTCGGTTAAAGAACATCATGGCCGGGGTCTGGTTGGTGACTGCATGTGTCGCATTTCTGTAGGCTAACAGGAAATTGTCCACCTTATGCTGCAGTGGAATGTCGTCATCGCACATGGCCCTTACTGCTTTCTTAAAGGTTTGTACGAACCTCTCAGCCAATCCATTTGTGGCTGGATGATACGGGGCGGACGTGTAATGCTTTACCCCATTCCTTTTCATAAATCTTCGAAACTCCTCGGACACAAACTGATCCGTTATCAGTGCAAATCTGCTCTGGCAAGCCGTTCCTGGCAAATATGGTCCGTAGGACTGCAATAGTTTTCTCCGTGGTGGTGGAGGACATTTTGATCACCTCAGGCCATTTCGAGTGCGCATCCACGGCTATTAAAAACATTGAGTCCATGAATGGACCAGCAAAATCAATATTCACCCGTTGCCATGGAGATGAGGGCCACTCCCATGGGTGTAGAGGGGCATGTGGTGGTGCATTTTGGACCTTCTGGCATCCTGAGCAGCTCTTTGTCAGGTCCTCGATTTGTTGATCGATCCCCGGCCACCACACATAAGCCTCAGCAAGGTTTTTCATTTTCACCCCTCCCAGATGGCCTTCGTGAAGCTCATTGAGCACTCTCTCCCTTAACTTGGGTGGAATTACCACTCAGGATCCACACATCAAGGTCCCCTGGCATACTGACAGCTGTTCTCTTCTGGATGAGAATGCTGGCAACAGTGAGTCGCCATGTGTTGGCCATCCCTTCACAGTCAAGTCATATACCCGAGACAGTGTCGGGTCATTTCGGGTCTCCTTCTCTATATCCGCATTAGTTACTGGCAAGCGTTCAATTATACTCGAATCAAATATTTCGACAGGGTCCACTGCTGGTGCTTCCTCCACAGTAGGCAGTGGCAGGCGTGATAGCCCATCAGCGTTTCCATGCTGTTTCGTGCCCTTATACTCGATTTCATATTGGTTCGCCCCTAGAAAAAGGGACCATCTTTGTAGCCGTTGCGCAGTCATCACCGGCACGCCCCTCTTTGGATTAAAGATGGAGACAAGTGGTTGGTGGTCAGTCACCAAGGTGAAATTCTGCCCGTGCAGATAGTGGTTGAACTTTTTCACTTCCCACACTAGGCTGAGGGCCTCCCTGTCAATCTGGGCGTAGTTACGTTCGGCTGAGGTTAGTGATCGTGACGCAAAGGCTATTGGCCTCTCTGAGCCGTCCGAGAATTTGTGCGACAGCACCGCTCCAATGCCATAGGGGGATGCATCACACGCCAACCGAATTGGTAGTGCTGGGTTGAAATGAGCCAACACCTCTTTTGATGTGATCAATTCTTTGCTCTTCTGGAAAGCTCATTTACATTCGTCATTCCACTTCCATGGTACTCCCGTTTGCAGTAGGGTGTTCAGTGGGTGTAGTACGGTAGACAAATTCGGCAAGAACTTATGGTAGTAGTTCACCAGCCCGAGGAACGACCTCAGTTGTGACACATTTTCCGGTGCTGGAGCCTTGACTACTGCCTCAATCTTTTCAGGGGACTTACGTAACCCCTCTTCATCAATAACGTGGCCACAATACGAGATCTGCTTCTGGAAAAACTCGCACTTGTGGCGATTAGCTCGGAGCCCATATTCCTTCAATCTAGTGAGCACCTGCTCCAGGTTGGCGAGGTGATCACTGTCATTTTCGCCCGTGACCAGGATGTCATCCAAATAACACTGGGTCCCTGGAATCCCTTGCAGGACTTGATCCATTGCCCTTTGCCAAATAGCCGGAGCTGATGCTACCCCGAACACCAGCCGGTTGTATTGGTAGAGACCTTTATGAGTGTTGATCGTGAGGTACTGTTTCGAGGCTTCTTCTACCTCCATTTGCAGGTACGCCTGGGCCAGGTCAATCTTAGTGAAGCATTTCCCTCCAGATAACGAGGCAAAAATATCTTCAATCCGCGGAAGCGGATATTGTACAGTGTGAAGGATCGGGTTCACTGTCACCTTAAAGTCCCCACAGATGCGACCCTTCTTTGGTTCCCCAGGCGTATTACTCAACGACCTCTTCATTACAGGAACGATGGGTGTAGCCCACTCGCTCCAGTCCACTTTGGACAGTACTCCTGACCGTTCCAAACCTTCCAGCTCTGCTTCGACGGCTGGGCGGATCACATAAGGTACCGGTCTGGCCTTCAAAATCTTTGGGCTTGCATTTTCCTCTATTTTGATCGTCGCTGTTATGCCTTTTAGTGTTCCGAGTTCCTCCTGGAACACTTCTTGTGCGTCAGTTAGCATTTTTGACAGTCGTCCAAGTGTGACGTCGTCATCCTTTTTGGCATCTACAGTCAGTGCTTGTATGGAATGCCAATCTAGCTGTATCTTCCGGATCCATTCACGTCCTAGTAGTAGTGGTCCTCCCTCTGGCAATACATATAGGTCCATTTTTGGTGTTTCCTTGCCGTTATATATAACGTTCACCCTTATTTTTCCTTTGGGGTAGACTTTTTGCCCCGTGTACGTCTTCAAGACGATCTCTGTATCTCTCAAGGGTATATGTGAGAATAGCCGCTTGTAGTCCCTTCGGTTTATGACTGTTAGGGCTGATCCTGTGTCCAATTCCATTTTCACTTGGACTCCGGCTATCTTCAGCGTGACCCAGATAGTTTGGTGATCCTCCATTTTGATCACATTATGTAGTTTCAGACACCCAGCTCCTTGCTTCCGGAGTCTGTATCACTTTTCTGTTCGTCTGAACTGCTCTCCGTCACCTTATGTACCTTCTTGTACTTCTCCTGTGGAGATTTCTTGCTGCTGGTTTTCTTACCTGACCTGCAGACTCTTGCTATGTGTCCTACTTTTCCACACTGTCTGCACTCTTGGTCCTTGAACCAGCAATCCTTATGGTTGTGTGTTGTTCTGCCGCAGCGATAGCACTTCACTGTTCCGTATGACATTTAATTTGTGCCATATTCTTGCGGTCTCCGTTGTATCTCTGCCACGCCCCGTGCTGCTGCTTCGTGTGATACTGCCATGCTGAAAGCCTTGTCCAGCGTAAGATCCTTTTCTGATAGAAGCCGTTTCTGGGTTCCTTCACTTTGAAGCCCACACACAAACTTGTCCCTTAAAGTATCTGCTTGTCCCGTTCCAAACTGGCAGTGTTTCGATAGCTTGAGCAGTTCCGTTAAATACTCAGCATTACTTTCATCTTTATGCAGGTTCCTTTTGTGAAACTTAAATCTTTCTGCTATCAGCAGCGGTGTGGGGTTTAAGTGGTCCTGTAGGATTGACACTATGTTTTCAAAATTCTTTTCCACTGGCTTCTCTGGGGTTACTAGGCTTCGCAGTAAGCCATATGTTTTTGCACCCATTAAATTCAATAATACCAGCGCTTTCCTGTCATCTGGCACTTCATTCGCCTTGCAGTGCACTTCTATGCCTTCGACATATGTCGTCCAATCTTCGACTTCATTGTCGAACGCTGCGACACTGCCACTCTTCGGCATCCCTGGGTGTGGTTAGACTGGCTCAAAATGGCGTCTCCCACGCTCTCCCTTCTTCTCCGCTGCGGCTCAAAATGGCGTCTCCCGCGCTTTCCTTTCTTCCCCGCTGACGCTGCTCGGCCCTTGAATACCGGCTGTGCTCTGCGCTTTTTCCTGCGGGCCTCTCTCTCTCATTGATGCTGCTCAGCTCTTGAACACCAGTTGTGCCCTGTGCGCTCTACCCTCTCTCTTCTCCCGTCGACGCCACTTGGTCCTGAACACCGGCTGCGCCCTGTGCGCTCTACCCTCTCTCTTCTCCCATCGATGCTGCTCGGCCTTTTTCTGTGGCGTCGGTCGGCTCTAGCCGCCGCTGTCCGGGGAGGGTCTGTGCCGTGCCTGTTGCCAGCCCATTTTGCTGGACCACCGTGACTGGAGAACCAAGCCCAGCTCTCAACAGCCTCCCCTGCGATGCTCAAGTCTCCGCTGGATGGCCGACGCCCGTGCTTCTGGACTCGGCCTTCTTCTTTCACTGTTCTCCAGGAGCAAATCCCTGGGAGGTGATGCAGAGTTGCAGGTAGGTTTGAATCCCATCCTCGTCGCCAATGTTAGATCTGTGTATCTTGATGTTGTGTGTCCTTCAATAACTAGACAAGAGACTGCAGGGAACAATCAACAGGTGTTTACTGGATGAGGGTTACTCTAAAACTAACTGTACAGATCCCTACTCAGGGCTCTTATACAGGTGTGGTCACCGCCGGCACCACAGTACACAGGAGCTGCAAAAAGCAGCCCTCCCCCCAAAGGTACACACACCACACTTACGAGTAAATATTGTTGAGTACTCTTTATTAGGTCTTGAGTCAGTGCCAGCTATTGCAGTACTGCCGCATGGCCAAGATGGCTTCCTATTTATACGACTGCCGTCAAGCAGCTGTCTTTACTACAGCTACCGTAAAGCAGCTGCCTTTACTACAGCTACAGTTATCTGTACAACTGCTCTCTGAAATGGCCCAGCAAGCCACTCTAGTTGTACCCATTGCAGTGGGTCTGGAGTCACATGTAGGCCAGACCGGGTAAGGGTGGCAGATTTCCTCCCCTAAAGGACATTAGTGAATCAGATGGGTTTTTACGACAATCCGATAGTTTCATGGTCACCATTACTGATACTAGCTTTTTAAAATTCCAGATTTATTTAACGAACTGAATTTAAATTCCCCACATAGTCAACACTGTGGGAGCATCTTCACCACAAGGACTGCGGCTCACCGCCACCTTCTTCACGGGGCAATTAGGGATGGGCAATAAATGCCAGCCTTGCCAGCAATGCCCACATCCCGTGAACAATTAAAAGAAACAAGGCACGATGGGCCGAATGGCCTCCTTCTGGGCTGTAACGTCCTATTCTATAAGATGGGAACTTCGGCTCAAAACATTCGGTTTAATATAATTGAAATAGTAGAAAATAGGAAGCTGGAAGATATGAGGGATATGGAAGACAGGAGGGGAGGGTGACCTCCAGCAACACAATCCTCAGTAAATATCTCACTACCCTGATCTGACAACTTATCGTTTATATTATCTTAAAAACCAATAAGTTGCTGAGCATGAAATCAATTTTTGTATTCAAACATCAAAGAGAATATTTTACCTGCTGTCTAGCACAGATTCCATGTAGAAAGCTCCATGTAACTCAACTTAACACTCCAAACTAGCTACAATCAGAGAAACATTAAAACAGACAATGCCTGATGGACCTTCCGGGTTTGGCTAATAAATTCTACCTTGAATGGCATAGGATTCCTCCACCTGATTCTGCCGTGACATGAAATGGTCCCTCGAGCTACAGTCTGCTTTGATTGGACCTGAATAAGAGCATAACATAAGAAATAGGAGCAGGAGTCGGCCATGCGGCCCCTCAAGACTGCTCCGCCATTCAATGAGATCACGGCTGATCTTCTGCCTCAACACCACTTTCCTGCCCTATCCTCGTATCCCTCGAGTCCCTTGGTGTCCAAAAATCTATCGACCTCAGTGTTGAATGTACAGGAAACTCTCGTTTAAACGGCACCTAAATATCCGGAATTCTCTATTAACCGGCAAAATTCATACTCCGAAAACACCCCAATAACCGGAAATGTTGCCGAGTCCGAGTCTCCCGCGGTGGCCGAGTTAGTCAATGGGGGTAGTTCTCCAAACTGGCACTACTCGGCTTCTTGGCTCTGTCGGAAGTCCGAACATCTCAACAACAGGAAGTTGAAGCAGTGGAAGTGCCTGAAGAATCTGTTGAAGTGCATGATCCTGATGACCCAGCTGGCATGGATATTCCTGATGAACCAGCTGACTTGGAATAAGTGTACAGTCAACTACAGTACTGTACAGTCGTTTACTGTGTAAGTTTTGTTTTACTGTTAAGTAATTAAAGAGTTATGGATTACCCTCAACTGGCAGTTCTGTACTTAATCAAGCATCTTCCACCATCCATTTAACACAACATTCTGTAGGTGAGTACCCAATTACTGTATACTGCACATTTCTTGATTTTTTGTTTTTTGTTTGTTAAAAATAGCCTTGGTAGATAACCCTCTCCATCATCCGGAATTTTTAATCAACCGGCACCATCCCGGTCCCGTCGGTACCGGATACCAAAGAGTTTCCTGTACTCAACGACTGAGCAGCCACAGCCCTCTGGAGATTGCCCTCTATCCAAACCCCATCCCCCTCTTCCTGACCCCTATTCCCCTTCTCTCTCTGGCCCCATTATCCTCTCCCTGACCCCCATTTTCCCTCTTTCTCTGACCCCCCCCCATTCCCCCAATCTCTCTCCGACCCCCATTTCCCAGTCTCCCCATCCACCGACCCCCATTGCCCCTCTCTTCCCCCGAGCCTCCTGCGCTCATTGAGAAAATGTCACCGAAACTCAGCAAGGCCACAAGATGAGACTGGAGCGCACAACTCCAAGAAGAAACATGATGAAATGAAGTTAACAGGCCATCCAGCGAATAAATTTAGCAACTGCATTGTGGCGTAGGGATGGCATTCTCTATCTGGTCACATAACACTAGTTTCTCTCCCTTGCAATGGCTCACATCTCGTCTTGCAAATTCTCCCTGTTTCTCTCCCACTCTAGTTCTTCTGTGTCTTTCCTTGCGGCTTTTGTGTTTGGTTTTTACTCTTTCCCTTTCTCTTTGCGGTGCTTCCTCTGGCGGTGATCACTTGTATCTTGCTGGGGCCAATTTTAATGGTGGATGCCCGTCGTAAGCGGGGTGGTAACGGCATGAAAATGGTGGCGAGCCATTTGTCGCCCTGTTCAGCTTGGTGCGGAGGCTGCCGCTGTAAAGTCTGTGGGTTATATGGTGAATTAATACACAGACTACAAGAGTAACTTTAACAGGACTTTACTATTCGAAGGTCAGGGCGAATCTGCCCAATAAATCCTTACACAGCACTTATATACCGGTGTGGTCACTCCCGGTATTACAGTATACAGCAGCCAAGGTAAGTAGTGCAACACCTAAAATAGTTCTCTTAAAGGTGGACGGTTACATACAATAGTTCTCTTAAAGGTAGAACGGTTACATACACTACAGCCGCCATCTTGTTTGGGGCCTTTAGATGGGCGGCCAGAGCGCCGGCCTGTTTCAGGGAGACCATTTTTACCGAAATGGGGTCCCGTGACGTACATGTGCCGGCGCCAAGCAGGTGCTCCACTGTAGCTCGTCAGTTTGGTGCGGTGGGAAGTTGGCCAGCTTCTGCACCGAGCCAGACGTAAACTGGGCCTATTTGGGGAGGGGGGAGAGCAAATCCCGTGGTTGTTGGGGGCGGGGGGGAGGGGCGAGAACAGGGCGGCAGGGCATGAATGACCCTCCTTGGCCCCACAAAAAGACATATTTTCGTTAAGGACCTTTAGTTAGGTCTCTCAACACCTGGAGAACGGTAGAATTAGCATTCACTTCACATGCTCTGCCCATTTCGCCATGAAATTTGTAATTAGGATCCTACAATCGGCGTTGGACCCCAAATTGCCGATTTAAATAGTCTCCCATCTGAATTGTTCAAGGGTGTTGGGCGGCCATTTAAAAGCCTGTGTGAAAAATTTTGAAAATTCAAGCAGAGGCCATCCCTTCGATACTGCCTCACTCCGATGCCCAAGAATGTGAAACTTTCCCTCCTGCACCAGCCCTGCAGCCATACAATGGCCTTCCTAATCTTCCTCTCCTTAACCTGCCCGCACAGAAAGCACTCCTGAGCTTATAAGCCTTCGGGACTTGCTTTTCAATCTCGGGCCTAACTCCTTCAGTTCCCTTTGCAGTACCTCAAAAATACTTGAAACTATGGGGGTGATTTTGTGACTGGGGGCGAGCTGGAGACGGGACTGCTGCTTGTCGGGTCGATGTCCCGCCTCCATCAAGTTGTGGCCAACCCACGCTATTTTCCCTTGATTGACCTGGTTAAGCCTGCCCAGTGGGCTCAGCAGGTGAATTAAGGGGAAGCTGGTTGCAGAGCACGTCAATGTATGACATATCATCTGTCAAAAGTTTTTGACGGATGAATTGTCATCGTTTGCCAGATCTGTGAAGCTGTCAAACACTGACATTCTCTGCAGTTTGATGAGGTCTTGCATTCAAGACCTCATCAACCTTCTTTCTTTTACAGAATTGAGATGTTTGTTGCATACGAGAATGCAACGGCCATCTCTCATCTGCAACACGGAGGTGCGAGACTCTCCGTATAGAAACTGACTGAAGCCTGCAGGAAGAAACAAAAGTAAGTACACTTTTAAAAACACTTAGGACTCACCTCAGATACTCACCTCTCCACTCTTGCACCCATCACTTAGCTTCACACCACACATTCGCAGCCTCCCCCCCGACCCCCCGCAGGCCCACTGCTCGCCTCGCTGAGCTGGCGGGTTTCGGAGCCTTCGGGAAGCCCGCACTTGTTAGGGCAAAAAGGGGATAATCTTATTTTCTGCCTGTTAACTACCTGTTAGCAGGTAGTTAATAGGCTTTAATCCCTTCCCACCTCCAAGGAGACGGAACCCGGCGCGGGACGGCTACCCGACTCCTGGGAAGAGGGCACGGAGGCGGGTTGGGGGCGGGCCCAAATTCTGCCACTTTCCCGGCAGCCCCGCCTCCATACCCGCCTCCCCGGGGCTGAGAAAATGGCCCCCTATGTCATTGGTTCCAATGTGCGCCATGACATTTGGACACTATCCCTTCCTTTCCAGACACTTCTCTTCACATTCTGTGATATCCATCACCCTGGCAACAGGGAGGCAGCATACCATTTGAGACTCCCAGTCACGACCGGAACAAAAACAATAGGTACCTTGACTACAGGATCCTCCAGTACGGCCACGCTCCTATCCTTGTGGTCTGCCTGCCACTCCGCCCTTGGGAAGCCACGTTCCACAAAGCCGTAATGCTGATCAGGGACACTGCCCAGTTCATACTAAGTATCTAATGGACCGTTCCAGTAACTCAAGGGTTCCCGGTACCTCTCAGTTCCAACTCCCCCTGCTGCCAATGTGGATGTTCACCTACTTGTCCCTTTCTACATCGTCCCCGTGTCCTGAACTGTCTAACATTGCATTTGAGTGATCACATTCTAGACAGTACAATCCACAAACCCCTCACCCACTCTGATGGCCAATTGCTGCTCCAGCGCCGATATCCTCCACATCACAGACTCAATTTTCTGATGCTTAGTGAAAATGTGCTGCCCCGGGAGACACTGAGGGTCCACGATGGCCCACACCTCGCACTCCACGTACATCACAAGGGTTTCCCCATACTGCCAGCCCTTTGTACCCAATGGTAAAGATCGTGTTGGCCTGAACTCCCACTCGCGTCAAACTCTCACAAGGAACAAACACCACTTACTCACTTCACGAAAGTATTCATTATAGAAAAGCAAAGGCCTTGACATTAACCCACACCCCCCCCGCCCCGCCCACATGATGAGCAGGAGAGAATTGGGGGTGGGGCTACAAGATGTTAATGAGGTCCCGTCTGCCATTATGATTGGCAGGGCCTCAGCGTCCCCAGCACTAATGGGTTCTGTGGACGTTTTTAGTCTCCTCCCCCCCGCACCCTCCCTACTTCCCCGTAAATATTGGGGAATGAAAACTGTCCAACTGCACCTCGGAGCTGAACTTAAGACATATATCACCAGTCCTTCATTGTCAGTGGGTCAAAATCCTGGAACTCCCTACCTAACATCATTGTAGGAGCACCATCACCACACAGACTGCAGCAGTTCAAGGAGAGGACCCACCATCACCTATGTCAGGAGTGTGATGGAATACTCTCCACTTGCCTGGATGAGTGCAGCTCCAACAACACTCAAGAAACTCGACACCATCCAGGACAAAGCAGCCCGCTTGATTGGCACCCCATCCACCACCTTAAACATTCACTCCCTCCACCCCTGGCGCACCGTGGCTACAGTGTGTACCATCTACAAGATGCACTGCAGCAACTCGCCAAGGCTTCTTCGGCAGCATCTCCCAAACCCGCGACCTCTTCCACCTAGAAGGACAAGGGCAGCAGGCACATGGGAACACCACCGCCTGCAAGTTCCCCTCCAAGTCACACACCATTCTGGCTGGGTCAAAATCCTGGAACTCCCTCCCTAACAGCACTGTGGGAGTACCTTCACCACACGGACTGCAGTGGTTGAAGAAGGCGACACCCACATCCCGTGAACCCGATTTTAACTCCAGGCGGATTTCCCCGCTCAGGCTTGAGTTAAAATTACAGTCGGGTCTCAATGATGTCACCGGGCCGCCACACGCCAATGTAAAGAAGGACCCCGTTGGCTCCGGGCGCCTGTCCTTGCTGCCTGCTCAGGAGAGCAGGTTAAAATTGCAGATGTTGCCATCATGGCGGCTTTCGGACAGGCAAGAGCCAGGGGGCGATTTTAACCGCCCACCTGCCGGGTTTCTGCTGAGCGAGTAGAGTTATAAATGGCCTTTTTCCTGGTTCAAAGTATTCTTAAATCACCATAACATCCAGTTCATTATTAAAGTAATTTATTTTAATTATATGTGGACAATAATTAAACAAATACGTTAGCACGAGCGTGCAACACTCTATCATTTCAATTTAGCTTTCCAGTACAAAATAATTCCCTTATTATACCCTGATGAGAATGGAATGACAACATTAGCCTTATAATAGTCTCTTTATTAAGGATAATTTTAGTGTGGATTTCAACTGTCATTACCACAATTTTCATTGACGCCATAATAAATGCAATTTGAGAAAAACAGATGGGGATTCGGAGAAAAGCACTGCAATTTAAACTCCGAGTTCAAACAAAGTTCAGAACCCATTAAGCTTTGTTCCCGTGCTTTATGAAATCCTCTCTTCAATCGCAGCCCTATTCCATCTATTCCGATTTATTTTTTTCGGTGAATTTTGCGCCCTGGTTGGTTGGAGCGCCATATTCCCCGTCCGCCTCCCGCTTCAGACACAGCGCAGGTAGCGGTCCCGCCATTCGGGCCCGGCAGTGTGCCTTCCTTTAGTCAGATGGTTCATCCCGTGGGCCCACGCCCATTATAAACTGGGCCAAACCCATCTCACACAGTAAGAACATAAGAACATAAGAACATAAGAAGTAAGAGCAGGAGTCAGCCATACGGCCCCTCCAGCCTGTTCCACCATTCAAGAAGATCACGGCTGATCATCGACCTCAACTCCACTTTCCCACCCGATCCCTTGATTCCCCTGGAGTCCAAAAATCTATCTATCTCATAAGAACATAAGAAATAGGAGCAGGAATAGGCCACTTGGCCCCTCGAGCCTGCTCCGCCATTCAATAAGATTGTGGCGGTTCTTGGGCTCAAAGCCACTTCCCAGCCCACTCCCCATAACCCTTCACTCCCTTACCTTGCAAAAAATCTGTCTATCTCCACCTTAAATGTATTTAATGACCCAGCCTCCACGGCCTCTGGGGCAGAAAATTCCACAGATTTACGACCCTCTGAGAGAAGAAATTCCTCCTCATCTCAGTTCCAAAAGGGTGACCTTTATTCTGAGGCTGTGCCCCCGAGTTCTAGATTTCCCCACGAGGGGAAACATCCTCTCTGCATCTACCTTGTCGAACCCCCTCAGTATATTATATGTTTCAATAAGATCCCCTCTCATTCTTCTAAATAGGCGGAAGAGTCTGAAAATGCAAGGAACACTCAACCGGTCAGGCAGCATCTGTGGAGAAAGAAACAGAGCTCGGGGCCCTGGGGTGGGTTTTACGAGTTTTGGCCGGGAAACCCGGCTGGCCAGGATTAAACCGGAAGACAGTTAAATATGAGGCATGCAGCCTCATTAGAATATTTAAATGGCCAATTAAACTCCTGGAAGCGTGTTGGTTGCCCGTCCATCCCCGCCCCACCCCGCCCCCCATCCCGCCTATGCTAAACCCAGAAGTGAACGAGTTGGGCCCGGGTTGGAGATTTAAAATTTTTTAACATCCCGCCCATCACAACCCACCCATTTTTTGGGGTTAAAATTACCCTAACGTTTCAGGTCGATGACCTTTCACCCTCCTTCTGATCGACCTGAAACGTCAACTCTAATTTCTCGCGCCACAGACTGTGCCTGGCCTGCTGAGTGTTTCCAGCACTTTCTGGTTCCGATTTCAGATTTCCAGACTCCGCAGTGTTCTGCTTTTGTTTAACGGAAGAGCCTGAATTACGGAAACCTAAGGCTCTGAAATCCCTGGGTCGGAGAGCGCGGAAAGCCCAATGAGAGAGGATCTCATTGAAACTTATAAAATTCTAACAGGACTAGACAGACTAGATGCAGGAAGGACGTTCCCGATGGTGGGGGAGTCCAGGACCAGGGGTCACAGCCTAAGGATAAGGGGTAAGCCATTTAGGACTGAGATGAGGAGGAATTTCTTCACCCAGAGAGTGGTGAACCTGTGGAATTCTCTGCCACACAAGGCCGTTGAGGCCAATTCATTAAACATATTCAAGGAGGAGTTAGATATATTTCTTAAGGCTAAAGGGATCAAGGGATATGGGGAGAAAGCAGGGACAGGGTACTGAATTTGGATGATCAGCCATGATCTTATTAAATGGCGGAACAGGCTCGAGGGGCCGAATGGCCTACTCCTGCTCCTAGCTTCTATGTTTCTATGTTTCTGCTCAGAGGGAGGAGGCAGGGTGTTGGAGCGGAACTCGTTCAATCATCATTCCATCTTTTTTACGGTGACCCTTTAAATTCTGGTAGCGGGGGCGCTGAGGTGTGCGCAGAATAGCACCCTTCCCCCCACCCCTCACCCCCCCTCCCCCCGATGTCATGGAGGCATGCCTTGGGGTGTTCCTGGGTTAACCTAGGAAATTACGGCCATAATGCCCCCCATCAGAGTTTAGGAGAATGAGAGGGGATCTAATTGAAATGTATAAAATTCTGACAGGGCTAGACAGACTGGATGCAGGGAGGATCTTTCCCCTGGCTGGGGGGTCTAGAACGAGGGGTCACAGTCTCAGGATACAGGGTAGGACATTTAGGATTGAGATGAGGAGAAATTTCTTCACTCAGAGGGTGGTGAACCTGTGGAATTCTCTACCACAGAAGGCTGTGGAGGCCAAGTCACTGAATATATTTAAGAAGGAGATAGATAGACTTCTAGACACAAAAGGCGTCAAGGGGTATGGGGAAAGAGCGGGAATATGGTATTGAGATAGAGGATCAGCCATGATCATATTGAATGGCGGAGCAGGCTCGAAGGGCCGAATTGCCTACTCCTGCTCCTATTTTTCTATGTTTCCATACACCAGGCACACCTTTTGAAAGTTACTATTGAATCTACTTCCACCACCCTTTCAGGCAGAGCATTCCAGATCACAACAACCCGCTGCAAACATCACATTTTTTTCATGTCGCCTCTGGTTCTTTTGCCAATTACTTTAAATCTGTGTCCTCTGGTTACCGACCCTCCTGCCACTGGAAACAGTTTCTCCTTGTTTACTCTCTCGAAACCTTTCAGGATTTTGAACACCTCTATTAAATCTCCCCTTGACCTCTTTGTTCTAAGGAGAAGCACCACAGTATCTCCAGTCTCGCCACGTAACTGAAGTCTTTCAAAGCTGCTATCATTCTCGTAAATCTTCTCTGCACCCTCTCCAAGGCCTTGACTTCATTCCTAACGTGCTGTGCCCAAAATTAATTGGACGTAATATTCCAGCTGGGGGCGAACCAGTGTTTTATAAAGGTTTAGCATAACTTTCTTGCTTTTATACTCCATTCCTGTATTTATAAAATCAAGGATCCTTTATGCCTCTTTAGCAGCCTTCTCAACTTGGCCTGCCACCTTCAGACTTATGTATGTACACCCCCAGGTCTCTCTGTTCTTGCACTAGCATTATTGTAAGATTCGAAATTTTCAGTAATTAATCACGCAAGAAAATAGGGTTAATAAGACAGTTTATTGACCAAAAGAGGCTTGTACAGAAAAACCTTTGATAAAAGGGCATACAAAATGGCCGCCGGACCTCGTGATCAGTTTCTGGGACCATTTAATTTCTGTTACTGCAAGCCAGACAGGCTTGTGTATTGAGGACAGTAAGCCCGCGAAAGCCAGCATCGGGAAAACGAAACTCAGGGAACTGAGCATACATATTAATTGGATTCTAAGTACAGGACTGTCTTGAGTTACAGGATGAGGCCCATCAAGAAATGGGCGGACAATTGAATGAACACTTAAACCCATTTACTGTACAAAGGAAAACCGTTTGACAGCCATCAAGGGCAATCTCCAGACCGATCAATATACGAACCGAGTTACGGTGACAAAGTAAAAGACATTATCGGCCCAGGAAGGCCAGTTAAGCTATCACCGGCTCCCGTTACAAGACAAAGCTCCCCTGCAGAGATTTCTGCCCGCCAAAAATATGACAAAGACAGGACTATGATCTGGCGGGAGATAAGACTGTCCCAAAAAGGGTATAACTATGGATTTGAAAGGTCCATCAACGCTTCGGTTTTCACCTCGACGGCTACGCCTCACTTGTAGGACAACTCACTTCTTCGGTACGATTCGTAACTTTGGTGAGAGACGGGAAGATGACGAGAAGACTTCGGCTTGGAAGCCAGCTCGGCCAGGCAAGGCCCGGCCACGACGGGAAGACGACGAGGGTGGCCCGGGTACTTTTGTCGGGAGATCATCGACAACCCAGGCCGAAGGAGAAGACACCCTCCAGCTCTGTTTCGAAGGATAACAATGACTGCATAAAGAAAGCAATTCGGTATCAGCGTCCCGTCCCTCAGAAGGACACTTATTATGACTGTATAAGACTTCTTGGGACTAGCATCCCGCCCCGTGGAAGACCATCGAGAGACCGACAACCAAGGTCGGAGAAGAAGACACTCAGGGTCCAACACTCCAGTGTCTCAACATCACATCGGTGGCAGATTCTTCCATGTGCATCCAGTTCTTAAAGTCACGTCGGTAACGGATTCATCTATGACGAGCGCTCATCAAGGCTGTATCTGCTGCTCCATCGCGTAAGAAAAACAAACTGCGCCAGAAGTTTCCAAATCCACGTGACGACGGAAAGCTGTGCCAAAAAGGCTGCGAACCCCCTTTTTGCGAATCTGAGAGTGGTGAGCATGATCCCGAGTTCCTCAAGTCGAAACTTAGTTTAGGTCTAGGGGAGGGGGTTAAGGGTAATCGTAATGTGTTTCCCCTTTTACGATGTGCCGTGCGTTCCCCATTTCCATAGAGTTAAGTTTATAGATATGTGCATACTTGTAGTTACTTTAATCTGTGCTTATGACATGTATTTTATAATGCTGCAAACTGTTTAATAATAAAAGCATCCATTTCGTGCTATTCAACCTGGTCTATTGAGTCTTTCTCTGCACTACAGTTCCCTGCACCTAAGTCCAAGGTCTAGAACCGTAGGGAAGAGTGGGTCGAACCACTCAAGGGTAATTATTGCACGAAGCCTGGTAGGAGACCAGAACGAGCAAGAGAAACCCCCTACAATTATAATTGTACCATTTAGTTTATATGTCCTCTCCTCATTCTTCCTACCAAAATGAATCACGTCACACTTCTCTGCGTTAAATGTCATAAGAAAATAAGAAAATAAGAACATAAGAAATAGGAGCAGGAGTAGGCCATTCGGCCCCTCGAGCCTGCTCCACCATTCAATAAGATCATGGCTGATCATCGACCTCAACTCCACTTTCCCGCCCGATCTCCATATCCCTTGATTCCCCTAGAGTCCAAAAATCTATCGATCTCAGTCTTGAATATACTCAAAGACTCAGCATCCACAGCCCTCTGGGGCAGAGAATTCCAAAGATTCACAACCCTCTGAGTGAAGAAATTCCTCCTCCTCTCAGTCTTAAATGGCCAACCCCTTATCCTAAGGTAGTATGCCCCCTAGTTCTAGACACATCAGCCAGGGGAAACAACCTCTCAGCATTCACCCTGTCATCTGCCATGTGTCTGCCCATTTTACCAAGCTTCAATTCGAATTTAAAAATTAAGCAGACACAGTCGCTCGAGGAGATTTATTTTAATTCACAAACTGAGCAGTTCTCCATCAGGGCCAATATTGGGCCAGCTTTTGCTGTGGAAGGGCATCTAACGGCGTCTGGCCTTAGTTAGACATGTTCCTGTACCCTTCAGCTTGAA
Organism: Somniosus microcephalus; assembly: GCF_052327205.1. NCBI lineage: Eukaryota > Metazoa > Chordata > Chondrichthyes > Squaliformes > Somniosidae > Somniosus > Somniosus microcephalus. Next base: position 26,496,168 of record NC_141014.1, on the reverse strand, counting down.
ACATTTTTGCCCACAAAGTTGCCGAAAGTGCGAGCCAATAACGTCGCAGCGAGGGAAGCGGGGTGTCTGGGACCTGAGTGAACAGGGTGTATATCTCCTTAACCAATCAGATTTAAGGATTGCTAATAAACACAGGCAGGGCTGAGAAGTAGGGTGAATTAAAGGGGGTGAATTCAAGGTCAAATCAGGTACAGAAAGAGAAATAAGGAGAGGGAAAGAAAGACTGGATTAAGAGAGCGAGAAAAGAGGGAGAGAACGGAAAAGTAAGAAAATACAAAATTAAAAATTTGACATTTTTTAAATCACCCCGAAAAATTCAGAACCTGAAGGAATGAGACTCCACACTTGTAATAATTAATTTTCAGGGCCAGAGAGGTCGACAGGCAGAAATTAACATTTATCATGTCATTAAAAGGGTACTTTGCTTGTAATGACCAGTGCCACGAGCTAATAAGTTTAGAGAGAGTAAGATAGATAAGCTAAATACGTGGCTTGAGCAGTGGTGCAAGGGAGAGGGATTTAAATTCTTGAGGCATTGGAACCAGTTCTTGGGGAGGAGTGACCTGTACCAAGGGGACGGTCTACACCTGAACTGTGAGGGAGCCGATGTCCTCGGGGTAATATTTTCTAGGGCGGTTCGGGAGGATTTAAACTAATTTGGCAGGGGGATGGGAACCTAGGTAGTGGAAAAGAGGGAAGTCATATGAAGTCAGAAATAGATGGTAGAAAGGTGAGAAGCAATAAGCAAAGGAGAGAAACACAAAGGGCCAAACTAATTCATAATGAGAGTGTGAAAAAAGCAAGCCTGAAGGCTTTGTATCTTAATGCTAGAAGCATTAGGAACAAGGTGGATGAATTAGTTGTGGAAATAGAGGTAAACAAGTATGATTTGATTGGGATTACAGAAACGTGGCTGCAGGGTGGGCAAGGCTGGGAACTTAACATCCAGGGATATACAATATTTAGGAAGGATCGGCAAAAAGGTAGGGGAGGTGGGGTAGCATTGCTGGTAAAGGAGGGGATTAATGCAATGGAAAGGAAGGATATTAACTCGGATGAAACGGAATCTGTATGGGTAGAAATGAGAAATAGCAAGGGGAGGAAAACGTTAGTGGGTGTGATATATAGGCCTCCAAATAGTAATATGGAGGTGAGGGAAGGCATAAAAAGGGAAATTAGAGAAGCGTGCAATAAGAGCACAGCTGTCATCATGGGTGACTTTAATTTACATATTGATTGGACTACCCAAATTAGTAAAAATTCTGAGGAGGAGGAATTCCTGGAATGTTTTCGGGACGGTTATCTGGACCAATATGTCGAGGAGCCGACTCGAGATCAGGCCATTTTAGACTGGGTATTGTGCAATGAGAAGGGACTTATCAGCAATCTTCTTGTACGAGGCCCCTTGGGTCAGAGCGATCATAATATGATCGAGCTCTCAGTCGAGATGGAGAGTGAGGAAATTGAATCAGAGACTAAGGTCCAGAACTTAAATAAAGGGAATTACGAGGGTATGAGACGGGAATTGGGTAAGATTGATTGGGTGGTGTTTCTGGGGGGATTGACAGTGGATAGACAATGGCAAGCATTCAAAGATAGAATGGAAGAATTCCAGAACATGTTTATACCGGTTTGGCATAAAAATAAACCTAAAAAGGTGACTCAACCGTGGATAACGAGGGAAATTAGGGACAGCATAAAATCAAAAAAAAGGGCATATCAACTGGCAAAAAAAAGCACCAGACCGGAAGATTGGGGGCAGTACAGGATACAGCAAAAGAGGACAAAGGGATTAATCAGGAAGGGGAAAATAGAATACGAAAGTAAACTTGCAGCAAACATAAAGACAGACTGCAAAAGCTTTTATCGGTATATCAGGAGGAAAAGACTGGTAAAATCCCAAGTCGGTCCCTTGCAGTCCGATTCGGGAGAATATATAATGGAGAATAAGGAAATGGCAGACCAATTAAACTCATACTTTGGTTCTGTATTCACAAAGGAGGACACAAATAACCTCCCAGGAATATCGGCAAACATAGGGACTAATGAGAGGGAGGAGCTGACAGAAATTAGTATCTCTAGGGATATGGTGTTGGGTAAGTTGAGGGGACTGAAGGCCGACAAATCCCCGGGGCCTGATAAACTACATCCTAGGGTACTTAAGGAGGTGGCCCTGGAGATAGCAGATGCTCTAAGGATCATCTTCCGGAACTCCATTGACTCGGGAACAGTACCCGTGGATTGGAGGGTAGCTAATGTTACCCCAATATTTAAAAAGGGGGGTAGAGAGAAAGCAGGGAATTATAGACCAGTAAGCCTTACATCGGTTGTGGGCAAAATGCTAGAGTCCATTATTAAGGATAAAATAGCGGAGCACTTGACAAATGGGGAAAGGATCGGACAGAGTCAACATGGATTTACAAAGGGTAAATCGTGTTTGACTAATCTGCTGGAATTTTTTGAGGAAGTAACTGGTAAAATAGATGGGGGAGAGCCAGTGGATGTGGTGTACCTTGACTTCCAGAAAGCCTTCGATAAGGTTCCACACAAAAGATTATCATGCAAAATTAAGGCTCATGGAATTGGGGGCAAAGTATTAACGTGGATAGAGAACTGGCTGGCGGATAGAAAACAGAGAGTTGGAATAAACGGCTCGTTTTCGGAGTGGCAGGCAGTGACCAGCGGGGTGCCGCAAGGATCTGTCCTGGGACCCCAGCTGTTCACAATATATATAAATGATCTGGATCAGGGAATTGGATGCAATATTTCCAAATTCGCTGACGACACTAAACTAGGAGGAGGGGTGGGCTCTGATGAGGATGTCAGGAGGCTACAGTGCGATTTGGACAGGTTGGGGGAATGGGCGGATACGTGGCAGATGCACTATAATGTGGATAAATGCGAGGTTATCCACTTTGGGGGTAAAAACAGGAGGGTAGATTATTATCTAAATGGCAATAGATTGGGAGATGGGGAAGTGCAGAGGGACCTGGGTGTTCTTGTGCACCAGTCACTGAAGGAGAGCATGCAGGTGCAACAGGCGATTAAGAAGGCAAATGGTATGTTGGCCTTCATATCAAGGGGGTTCGAGTATAGGAATAGGGATACCTTACTACAGCTGTACAAGGTGCTGGTGAGACCGCATCTGGAGTATTGTGTACAGTTTTGGTCGCCCCATCTGCGGAAGGATGTTCTTGCCATGGAAAGAGTGCAACGGCGATTCACCAGGCTGATACCTGGAATGGCGGGAATGACCTACGAAGAGAGATTAAATAGTTTGGGCTTGTACTCACTGGAGTTTAGAAGATTGAGAGGGGATCTCATCGAAACATATAAAATTATGGCAGGCCTGGACAGGCTGAATTCAGAGAAAATGTTTCCAATGGCCGGGGAGCACAGAACCAGGGGCCACAGTCTAAAAATAGCGGGCAAATCATTTAAAACAGAGATGAGGAAGAATTTCTTCACTCAAAGAGTGGTGAGCCTGTGGAATTCCCTGCCACAGAGGGCTGTGAAGGCTAATTCAATAAATATTTTCAAGAGAGAATTGGATATATTTCTGAAGGCTAAGGGGATTAAGGGTTACGGAGAAAAGGCGGGGACGGGGTACTGAACTGGTAAGATCAGCTATGATCTCAGACGAAGATCAGCCATGATCTCATTGAATGGCGGAGCAGGCTCGAAGGGCCGAATGGCCTACTCCTGTTCCTATCTCTATGTTTCTATGTTTCTATGTAACTTTCTGTGGTGACTTTAATGGGCAAATACAGTAAAAAAAAACAGGGAGGCTATGGCCGCCATTAGCCTCGCCGTTATTTTGACAGCAAATGCTGGCCCAATGCTTCCGATCAAAATAAAATGGTCATGAAGAATGCTACGTCAAAAAAACAATGTGTCAAAATAATGATGTAGCTGGAAGGACCCCTATGATCAACGTAAGAAGTGACAGCTCTGCCTTCGCTGGCCGTGAGCCACTTCACGAGTAATCCTTTAATCCTTTGTTGATTGCAGAAATATTTCCCTCATGTTGCCTGATAACGAGAGCTAGAGAGAGAGACAGACATTGGCTGCATGCTCACTCCACATGCGTTGTCTCCATTCCTAAAGACTGGGCCGAGTGTGAGAGTTAAGTCAAGCTGAAAATTGAGTTCTGAGCTGTTACCCTGCAAGCTCCCCTTGTGGTGCTGAAGGAGTCGCTGACTCGTGACTGAGTTGCGTCTGGATATAGAGGCAGCCACGTGTTGCGGGAAAGGCTGCTGAGAGAGCCAGGAGCCCCGTCTCAAGGAGACTCTCGATATGGAAAGAGCACTCGCACTGCATGGGCTCGGGTAAAGCTGACTGGAGCTGATGAAACTGTTGTGCGACAGGTCAAGAAAAAGGAATGCCAAGAATCGTAGAATCCTGCAGCACAGAAGGAGGCCATTCGGTCCCTCGTGTCTGTGCTCATTTGTTCTTTTTTTCTTTCTGTCTTTCTTTCTGTCTTTCCTTCTTTCTTTCTTTCTTTCTCTTTCTCTCTGTCTCTCTATCTCGTTTCCTCTTTCTTTCTCCTTTTTCTGTCTCTTTTACTTTCTCTCTCTTTACCTCTTTCTTTCCTTTTCTTACTCTCTCTCTTTCTCTCTCTTTACCTCTTTCTTTATTCCTTTCTTTCTTTCTCAGACGGGAGAATGTCGCATAAGCGCATTAAACATTCGACTGCCAATCCAGCCCCTCGAACTGATCTGATTCATCGCTATGGAGAGCCTCCAACCCCAATGAGAAATGTTGATTCTTCTTGTAAACCACTGGCGGATACACTGAAATGCTGACTTTCAACTTCACTGAACTCCATGTGCATTTGGACTATCAAACCCGCTCCTTTCTTAATACAACAACAACGTATATTTATATAGTGCCTTTAACGTAGTAAAATGTCCCAAGGCACTTCACAGGAGTATTAAAACGCAAAGGCCCAGAAATTGGTGTCGGGGGCTTCCCGCGGGTGCAAGCCCCCGACCTACACTTACCTAGCGTGTCGACAGTTGAAGCCTGGCCCTGCGTGCATTTCCTCTCTGTGGCCCGGTTCAGCTCCCGGCGCGCTGTGCTTGCGTGATCCAGCGGCGTAGTTAGTTCGATGAGCCGGCTGGGATCACGTGAGCACTGGGCAACCAATCGGAGGTTGCAAAAGTTCATTCATGAGTTTGATAGTAAGAACTGTCAAACTCATGAAAACTCCGGGTGCCCAAAACAGTACTTAAACTTCAAATAAAAGCTAAAAAAAATCCCACTAATTAAATGAACTATTAATAACTGTAAAAAACTAATTTAAACAATTATTCAAATTTTTGAAAAAAATTATTTTTTAACAAATCGGGTCTAAAAATACACTTACCTTACTGTAATTCTTTAAAAATAATAAACCTGTTGAAAAAATTTCTAACTTTAATTGATAGACCACTTACCTTTTAAAACTAAGTACTTACGTCTGCTTTTTTCTCGCGTAAAAACTGGAGGCCTTATCGCACGGGCAACCCTGTAAAAAAAAAGGAATTTCAGTGCGCACGCGCAGACTCCTGCACGCACGCATTCCACCTCTGAACCCCTTGGTTCAGAGGAAAGGAAATGCCGGTTTTCTGTGCATGCGCTGTGCATGCTGAAGACCGGCACTTCCATCGGGCCTACGCGTGAGTACACGGTGCTTACTCACGCGTTGGGACCCGAATTACTGGGCCATTAAATTTGACACATAGACATAGAAACATAGAAGATAGGAGCAGGAGTAGGCCATTCGGCCCTTCGAGCCTGCTCCGCCATTCAATGAGATCATGGCTGATCATCCAAATTCAGTACCCTGTCCCTGCTTTCTCCCCATATCCCTTGATCCCTTTAGCCTTAAGAAATATATCCAACTCTTTCTTGAATATATTTAATGAACTGGCCTCCACCGCCCTCTGTGGCAGAGAATTCCACAGGTTCACCACTCTCTGGGTGAAGAAATTCCTCCTTATTTCAGTCCTAAATGGCTTACCCCTTATCCTTAGACTATGACCCCTGGTTCTGCACTCCCCGGCCATCAGAAACATTCTTCCTGCATCTAGTCTGTCCAGGCCTGACAGAATTTTATAGGTTTCGATGAGATCATAAGGAGCCACATAAGGAGAAATTAGGCCAGGTGACCAAAAGCTTGGTCAAAGAGGTAGGTTTTAAGGAGCGTCTTAAAGGAGGAAAGAGAGGTAGAGAGGCGGAGAGGTTTAGGCAGGGAATTCCAGAGCTTAGGGCCTGGACAACAGAAGGCACAGCCACCAAAGGTTGAGCGATTATAATCAGGGATGCGCAAGAGGGCAGAATTAGAGGAGCGCAGATATCTCAGGGGGTTGTGGGGCATCTGAACACGACCTACCCAGCCTCTCAGCTTGGGGCAGATTTGCCTGTCTCATAACCTGGGGCTATTGGATCCCCTGAGCACAGCAGATACAGAAATACACAGGAAGGATGTTAAGGCTTTGGAGAGGGTGCCGAAGAGATTTACTAGAAAAGTACCAGGGATGAGGGACTTCAGTTGCATGGACAGACTGGAGAAGCTGAGGCTGTTCTCCTTCGAGCAGAGAAGGTTGCGAGGAGATTTGGTAGAGGTGTTCAAAATCATGAAGGGTTTCGATGGAGTAAATAAAGAGAAACTGTTTCCAGTGGCAGAAGGGTCGATAACCAGAGGACACAGATTTAAGGTGATTGGCAAAAGAACCAGAGGCGACATGAGGACATTTTTTTTAACACTGCGAGTTGTTGCGATCTGGAACGCGCTGCCTGAAAGGGCGGTGGAAGCAGATTCAATAGTAACTTTCAAAGGGAATTGGATAAATACTTGAAGAGAAAAACTTTACAGGGCTACGGGGAAAGAGCGGGGTGGTGGGACTTATTGGTTAGCTCGATCAAAGAGCCGGCATAGGCACAATGGGCCAAATGGCCTCCTTCTGTGCTGTGTAATTCAATGATTCTAGGATCAGGTGGGGAGGAGCACACACCCATCTAAATTAATGGACAGAATATTGGGCAGGTTCCTTTAGAGGCGAGCGCTGGATTTTCCTGTATTTGAACCAGGTGCCCGAATAGCCCCAAGGACAGGAAAGGGAAAATCTCCCACCATACACGTGCCAGATGAAATTTAACGCAGAAAAGTGGGAAGTGATGCATTTTGGTAGGAAGAACGAGGAGAGGCAATATAAACTAAAGGGTGCAATCCTAAAGGGGGTGCATGAACAGAGAGACCTGGGGGTATGTGTACACAAATCGTTGAAGGTGGCAGGGCAGGTTGAGAAAGCGGTTAAAAAAGCATATGGGATCCTGGGCTTCATAAATAGAGGCATACAGTACAAAAGCAAGGAAGTTATGATGAACCTTTATAAAACACTGGTTCGGCCTCAACTGGAGCATTGTGTCCAATTCTGGGCACCGCACTTTAGGAAGGATGTGAAGGCCTTAGAGAGGGTGCAGAAAAGATTTACGAGAGTGATTCCAGGGATGAGGGACTTCAGTTACGTGGATGGACTGGAGAAGCTGGGGTTGATCTCCTTGGAGCAGAGAAGGTCGAGAGGAGATTTGATCAAGGAGTTCAATATCATGAGGGGTCTAGGCAGTGTAGATAGAGAGAAACTGTTCCCATTGGCGGAAAGGTCGAGAACCAGAGGACACGGATTTAAGGTGATTGGCAGAAAAACCAAAGGCAACATGAGGAAAATCTTTTCATGCAGCGAGTGGTTAGGATCTGGAATGCGCTGCCTGAAAGGGTGGTGGAGGCAGATTCAATCGTGGCTTTCAAGAGGGAATTGGATAAGTACCTGAAGGAAAAAAATTTGCAGGGCTACGAGGAAAGGGTGGGGGAGTGGGACTAGCTGAAGTGCTCTTGCAGAGAGCCGGCACGGGCTTGACGGGCCGAATGGCCTCCTTCTGTGCTGTAGCCATTCTATGAGTCTATCTTTTGGTCCAGAAATCTATTGAATTGCTTCTTGAACCCATTTATATGCCTGGTTCAATGACTTTTCCTGGGAACCTATTCCCCAATTGTATTAGCGTTAGGATGATAACGACACAGCATCCCCTTCTTACTCCTAACGTTTAACCTTGTGTCTATACACTACCAGACTGGATTCCACCTCTACACAAGCAATAACAGCCTCGTTTTTCACTCAAATGAAAAGTGATTATCTCCGTGAAAGGGGGGAAAGAAGACAGAAGAGACTCTGAAAAGAGAAGGGGTTAATTGAGGTTGCCGAGTGGATAAGTTATTTGAAAGTGCAATGTTTGAGTGCCTTATGTAGCCTAACTATTCCGGGTGGACAGGGATGGTTGTAAGGAGCACTTGTGAATTGTGAATGACAGTTTAATCAGCATGTATACAGCAATCTCAAAAATGGAATGTCACACGCTGATACATTGCTCATGTTGATAGGGTGGATGGTAACTGCCTTTGAAATTAATGACCTCTTTTATAACCCTCCGTTAGACACAGACATTGCTTGTGAAATGCCAACCAGGGACCAGATGCAACACATTAAAAAGATGTCATCTTGTGCCATCCTCAGTAGAAATGAACTGTTGGGAAAATTTGAAGCATTTATTTTCCAATCAGGCTATGTAAACAAAAGAAAAAGAAGGTGTTTGCAATGTAAGAACGGCCAGCAATTGGACCATCCGGTTTCCCCCGACTTGCGCTGCCGCTAATTTTAATCGGTGAAGGGAAATTGTGCGACGCAGTAGACTAGAAACATAGGAACATAGAAAAACAGCAGCAGGAGTAGGCCATTTGGCCCTTCGAGCCTGCTCCGCCATTCAATATGATCATGGCTGATCCTCTCTCCCCATACCCCTTGATACCCCTTGTGTCTAGAAATCTATCTATCTCCTTCTTAAATATATTCAGTGACTTGTCCTCCGCAGCCTTTTGTGGTAGAGAATTCCACAGGTTCACCACCCTCTGAGTGAAGACATTTCTCCTCATCTCAGTCCTAAATGTCCTACCCCGTATCCTGAGACTGTGCCCCCTCGTTCTAGACCGCCCCCTCCGCCCGCCCGCCCTCCCGCCAGCCAGACCTTTCACCTCTGGGGACTTGGCTTCACATCTAGCTCAAACTAATGGGATGAAAGTGTCCTTTGTCTACTTCTTGGAAATAATGGCCCTACGCGAAAAGGATTCGGGTTCCCTAGCTTAGGTAGTTAACAGGCAGTTTTTAGCCTAATCCCTATTTTTATCCCTGAAGTGTGGGATTCCCGACAGCTCCAAACCATGCCAAGTTAGCGAGGCGGGCCGTCGGGCTGAAGGGCTTGGAGATGTCCAGTGTTCAGGTGAGTGATGGGTGCATGAGTGCAGAGATAAGTGTGTTTGGTGTGTTTAAAGTGTTTAAAGAAGTTTTACTTACCTTTACAGCCTTCCTTCCTTCAGGTCTCGGGAGTCCCTCATCTTACCGGCACAGAAAGCAGAATGGCCGCGATCTGTCAAAAATTGCAGCATTCAGCTTTCTGTTCCGGGCAGATCTCTAAATCATCCTGAGAGGAAGGAATTAACTTAGAGTATCGATTGTCAGTGTTTGACAGCTTCAAACAGCTGTGAAACGCTGATATTTCATCTGTCAAAAGGTCTTGACAGATGAAATGTCAATCTGTGACGTCACCTGTTGCCGGGTGGCCCTTAATTGGCCTGCTGAGCCCGCTGGGCGGGCTCAACAAGGTCAATCAAGTCAAAATCGTGTGGGTTGGCTAGAACTCGATGGAGGCGGGACTACAACCCCGAAAGTTGTAGTCCTGCCTCCTACCCGCCTCCTCAATGAAAATCCAGCCCTATGAGTGTCCAGGGTAATCACAAATGTCTCCATCTGGACTCACTTAAGATGAAAATCTTTAGGTTTGAACAGGAGCTGGAGACACTCCACAAGATACATGAGGAGGAGAGCTTCTGCACTGTACACTCTCAGCATTAACTTTCTCCTTACACCAATGTCTAAGGTTGCAATCCTCCAGGAAGTGAAGATTAATCTCCAGAGCACTTCTGCGAACAAACCTAGGAGAAAAATCACAGGGGGGGTTGCATTTAAAAAAATTGTGTTTTTTTTCAGTTTCTTTGAACATTTATTCAGTTATTAATGATAAAAATATTGGCAATGGGAGAGAAAAAAATGACGGTTTGACTGAGAGTCAAAAGTCATCCAATCGCGTAATGAGGCAACTGTTCGCTTCCCAATTGACCGTGGAAAGGCGGGGTGGGGGCACCGTGAGGATGGACATGTTGGTGGACCAATGGTGGGGGGGGGGAGCAGGGCAGTTAGAGACAGGAAGTCATGCGATGACTCCTCCAGGAATACATCAACCAGAGTTGGCAACCCAACCCCTCTGAAGAAGTGTCTTATATTTCAATGTTAAAAGCACTATGTAACAACAACAACTTGCATTTATATAGGGCCTTTAATGCAGTAAATCGCCCCAAGACGCTTCAGAGGAGCATTATCAAACAAAATTTGACACTGAGACACACAAGGAGATATTAAGGCAAGTGAGCAAAAGCTTGGTCAAAGAGGTAGGCTTTAAGGAGCATCTTAAAGGAGGAGAGAGAGGTAGAGAGGCAATTCCAGGGAGGGAATTCCAGAGCTTAGGGCCTTGGCAGCTGAAGGCATGGCCGCCAATGGTGGAGCGGTGAAAATCGGGGATGGGCAATAGGCCAGAGTTGGAGGAGCGCAGAAATCTCGGAGGGTTGTAGGGCTGGGTATAAATGCAAGTTGCTGTTGTTAAATCTATGGTCCACCAGTCAAATTGTTCGAGAAGGTGATTCGTGATCAGAAATCGAATATAGAACCTAAAAAACGCGCAAGGGGATATACTTCAAGGATGGTCTACGGGAGCAGCTCAGCAAAAAGAGGCTGATGGTAGAGGAAGCAATAGTGGCGTGAATGAGGACTGGATTATTGGAAGCCACAAAACAGAAACCATGAAAACAACAGGGCGGGCTAAAAGCAGGTATGCAAAAAAACACTTGCAGCTGGTGTCAAGGGTAACAGCAAAGGTGTTATAAGCGCAGCAAGGAAAATAGAGTAGGAAAGGAAGAGATCGGCTCATTAAAAGTGGATTTAAGTATGACAATGGATCAGCATAGCGACACAGAGCGAGTGCTAAATGAATATTTTACTTCTTTCTTCGCAGTGGCAAAGCCAAAAAAAAAGGAAAGACTTGCATTTCTATAGCGCCTTTTATGACCTCAGGATGTTCCAAAGCACTTTGCAGCCAATGAAGTACCTTTGAAACGTAGGGCGCGATTTTCCCATTGGAGGCGGGTTGGAGGCGTGTTTCGGTTTGGGTGGGTTCCAAATACGCTTCCACTGAGAGGTGGTAAAAAATTGGGATTTTCCCCGAATTGGCCAGTTGCTTTCAGAGGTGTGGGTTCCCCTGGGCCAATTAGTCTTTTGGGACTGAAACTCGCCTCTGCTGACATCACTTATCCAGCTTCATTTAAGGGCTGCTTGCTGCCTTGGCTCATTCTACTGGTTTTTGGTCGATGGTGCACCACCTCCAAACTTTTTCTGCTTCAACAATGGCCAACTCCAAGGTAAGGGCTTCCCCGAGGTTCTCAGATGAGGCGCTGGGTATGCTGGTTGAGGGGGCGAGAGCCAGCAGGGAGGTGCTCTTCCCCTCATCTGGGAGGAAGAGGCCTCCCAAAGAAACCAAGGCTGTGTGGGTACAGCTGGCAAGGGACAACACCTCCAGATCAGTGTGCAGCAGAACATGGCTGCAGTGCCGTAAAAGGTTCAATGACCTTGTAAGATCAGGCAAAGTGAGTATACCATCAGCTTGACCCTCCTTCTGCTCCCCTTCTCCTCTCATCACCAGCACTCTGCATTGTCAACCTCCTCTTCCACATCCCACTTTATCCTTACAACCCTTGCACCCTTCACCATCCCTCTCACTCTATGTCACTGTTGCAATGCAGGATACAATATACAGATACAGGGAAGACTACAGATTAGTGAAGTGGAGAAATGTAGAGGTCAATGTTATAAATCTCATCATCATGAAGAAACTACTCATGAAATAACACTGGATGGCCAGCTGGTGGCGCTGTCCAAGGAGTATAAATACTCGGGCGTGGGCCCAGCTTGCTCAGGGACATTTTGTAAGACAGGAACTAGTGAAGGACAACTAGACCTCCATGTTCTGAAACAAGTTGATTAAAGCCTTGCTTTATACTCAAACCAAGTGCGTAGTGAGTGTTATTAAATCAGTCAATATAAATAGAACATTCTGTAATGAAGAACAGAATGGAATTGAAGCCAGAACAATACCCTTCCACCCAAGGGAACGGCAAGAAATAGATGCGGAAACTGGCAAAAGCATTAGTTATAATCTGCCATACGTCACTGGATTTGGAGAGAATATCAGAGGATTGGACAGCAGCAAAGAAACTACAGAACAAAGAGTTCAATATTGGTGCAGAAATTGCTCAAATCCACCATCAGTGAGACTTGGAAAGATACATGCTGTTTAGGGAGAGTCAGGATGGTTTTGTGACAGGTTCTAACTAACTCAATAGAGTTCTTTTGAAAAACAAGAAAGTCTTGCGTTTATACAGCATCTTTCATGTCCTCAGGACGCCCTAAAGTGCTTTACAGCCAATGAAGTAGTTTTTTGAAGTGGAATCACTGTTGTAATGTAGGAATCGTAGCAACCAATTTGCGCACAGCAAGCTCCCACAAACAGCAATGTGATAATGACCAGATAATCTGTTTTAATGATGTTGGTTGAGGAATAAATATTGGCCCAGGACACCAGGGATAACTCCCCTGCTCCTCTACAAAATAGTGCCATAGGATCTTTTATGGCCACCTGAGAGAGCAGACAGGGCTTCGAATTAAGTAGTCACTGAGTCACTGTTGTAATGTAGGAAACGCGGTTGTCAATTTGCGCAGACACTGAGGTGGTGGGCAGAGCATCAATAGATATTACGTACATCGATTTTCAGAAGGCATTTGATAAGATTCTGCACAAGAGACTGCCAGCCAAAGTGAAAGCTGTTGTGTATGTACCTTTAAGAGAAGAACTGATTCTATACTGCAGTGCCAGCAGTGACCACCCCTGTATATAAAGCCATAGCAGGCTTCTGTACTTCAGTCTTAAGTTACCCTCTGTTCAGTAAATAGCTGTTTTATTGTTCTCCTGCAGTCCGTGTATTATTAAGGCGCGGACACTACAGTGACGACGAACAGGTTCGAACTCACCTGCAGTACTGCATCACCTCACGGGGATCTTTCCCTGAGAAGAAGCTTCTTGGAGGTCGAAGTCAGAGCAACGGGCGTCGACCGCGGGCATCCGCCCAAGGATCCCTCGGAGTTCGGAGAGTTGCAGGAGGGGCTGTGGAGAGCTGGGCTTGGCTCCCCAGTCAAGGTGTTCCAGCAAATCATGCTGGTAGCAGGTAGTGCGCTGACCCTTCCGGACTGCGGCGGGCTCGAGCTCGATCGAGCGGCTCTGCAAAGGGGCCGTGCAGCGTCGTCGGGAGGAAAAGAGAGAGAGAGAGGGTGGAGTGCACAGGGCGCGGTCGGTGCTCAAGAACCGGGCAGCGTAGAGAAAATAAAACAAGGGGAAGGAAAAGTGAGACGCGCCGAAGCCGCGGGTCGCCGCCATTACCCTGCAGAACGCTAGGAGCAGTGTGGCAGCAAGGGGAAGAAGGAAAAGCATGGGAGGCGCCATTTTATTCCATTGGGGAAGAAAGAAAAGCGCGGGAAGCGCCATTTTAAATCACCCAAGATGCCGAAAAGTGGCAGTATCACTGCTTTCGACAACGAGGTAGAAGACTGGACCACGTATGTGGAAAGAATTGAAGTGTACTGCAAGGCAAATGAGGTGGCCGATGGAAAGAAGGCGTCGGTATTATTAAATTTCATGGGCGCGAGAACGTATGGCCTATTGCGGAATTTAATTACCCCAGCTAAACCAATGGAGAAAAATTTTGAAGAGGTTGTTAATATCTTACAGGAACACCTAAACCCTACACCGCTGCTGATAGCAGAAAGATTCAAGTTCCATAAAAGAAACCAGCACAAAGATGAGAGCAATGCTGACTATCTTACGGAACTACGCAAGTTATCGAAGCACTGCCAGTTTGGAGCAGGACTGGCAGACACCTTACGGGATAAGTTTGTCTGCGGGCTCCAGAGTGAAGGAACCCAGAAACGACTACTTTCGGAAAAGGACCTGACGCTAGAACAGGCTTTCAGCGTGGCAGTACCCTACGAAGCAGCAGCACGGGGAGCTGCAGAAATACAACAGAAACCACAAGAATACAGCGCTAACGAAATGGCGTATGGAGCAGAAAAGTGCTATCGCTGCGGCAGAACAACCCATGAACAGAAGGACTGCTGGTTTAAGGACAAAGTATGCAGGCAATGTGGGAAAATGGGACACATAGCAAGAGTCTGCAGGTCAGGAAAGAAAACCAACACTACAAGAACTACTAAGGAAAAGTACAAGAAAGTAAAGAAATTGACAGACAGTAGTTCGGAAGATCAGGGGAGTGATAAGGACTCCGGGAGCAGGAGACTAAGTTGTCTAAAGTTACACAACATGATCGCAAAGGAGGATCACCGAACCATTTGGGTCACCCTCATGATAGCAGGGTCCCCAGTAAAGATGGAATTGGACACAGGATCAGCCCTAACTGTCATGAATCGACGAGACTATGAGCGGCTATTCTCACACATACCCTTGAAGGACACGTCCATTGTATTGAAGACATACACGGGGCAAAAAGTCTACCCCAGAGGAAAAATAAGGGTGCCAGTTGAATACAATGGCAAGGAAACACAGAAACTGTATCTATATATACTACCAGATGGAGGACCACCATTATTGGGACGTGAATGGATCCGAAAAATACAATTGGATTGGCATTCCATTCAGGCGCTAACTGTGACTGACAAAAAGGATGATGACGTCACACCTGGACGACTGTCAAAAATTCTAACTGACGCGAAAGAGGTGTTCCAACAAGGACTTGGGACTCTAAAAGGAGTAACGGCAACGATAAAAATCGAAGATAACGCAAACCCAAAATTTTTTAAGGCCCCTTACGCGATCCGCCCAGCCGTTGAAGCAGAGCTGGAGAGTCTGGAGCGTTCGGGTGTGCTGTCCAAGGTGGACTGGAGCGAGTGGGCCACACCCATCGTTCCTGTAATGAAGAAATCACTGAGCAGCACACCTGGGGAGCCGAAGAAGGTTCGCATCTGTGGGGACTTCAAGATAACTGTGAACCCAGTCCTGCACACAGTACAATATCCACTTCCACGGATAGACGATATTTTCACCGCACTATCTGGAGGGAAACGCTTTACAAAGATTGATCTGGCCCAAGCGTATCTACAAATGGAGCTGGAAGAAGCATCTAGGAAATACCTCACGATAAACACTCACAAAGGCCTTTACCAGTACAATCGACTGGTATTCGGGGTAGCATCAGCCCCGGCTATTTGGCAGAGGGCGATGGAACAAGTCCTGCAAGGGATCCCGGGGACCCAGTGTTATTTGGACGACATCCTGGTTACGGGCGAAAATGACAGTGAACACCTTGCCAACCTGGAGCAGGTGCTCACGAGATTACAGGAATATGGGCTACAAGTCAACCACCCCAAATGCGAGTTCTTCAGGAGACAAATCTTGTATTGTGGCCATATGATTGATGAGGAAGGGTTGCATAAGTCGCCGGACAAGATTAAGGCTGTAGTCGAGGCTCCAGCACCGGAAAATGTGTCGCAACTGAGGTCGTTCCTCGGGTTGGTGAACTACTACCATAAGTTCTTGCTGAATTTATCTACAATTCTGCACCCACTGAATGCCCTGCTGCAAACTGGAGTAACATGGAAATGGAGTGATGAGTGTAAGCGTGCCTTTCAGAAATGCAAATGCCTAATCACTTCAAAAGAAGTATTGGCCCACTACAATCCAACACTACCAATTCGGTTAGCATGTGATGCGTCTTCCTACGGCATCGGAGCGGTGCTGTCACACAAATTCCTTGACGGTTCAGAGAGGCCAATAGCCTCTGCGTCGCGCTCGTTAACCTCAGCCGAGCGTAACTACGCCCAGATTGACAGGGAGGCCTTCAGCCTGGTGTGGGGGGTGAAGAAGTTCAATCACTATCTCTACGGGCAGAAATTCACCCTACTGACTGATCATCAGCCCCTGGTCTCCATTTTTAACCCGAAGAAGGGCGTTCCGGTGTTGACGGCGCAACGGCTGCAAAGATGGTCACTTTTTCTAGGGGCACATCAGTACGACATAGAGTACAAGGGTACGAAACAGCATGGAAACGCTGGTAGGCTGTCGCGCCTACCGTTGCCTACAGCAGAGGAAGCACCTGCAGTGGACCCTGTTGAGATATTCCATGTGACCATAGTCGAATGTCTACCTGTTACAAACTCAAGTATAGAGAAGGAAACCCGAAATGACCCGACACTCTCTCGGGTCCATGATTTGACGGTGAAGGGATGGCCAGCACATGGCGACTCACTGTTGCCAGCATTCTCGCCAAGGAGAGAACAGCTGTCAGTGTGCCGGGGGACCTTGATGTGTGGATCCTGAGTGGTAATTCCACCCAAGTTGAGAGATAGAGCGCTCAATGAGCTTCATGAGGGTCATCTGGGAGGGGTAAAAATGAAGAGCCTAGCCAGGGCGTTTGTGTGGTGGCCGGGAATCGATAAAGAAATCGAGGATATGACCAAGAGATACACAGGATGCCAGAAGGTCCAAAACGCTCCACCACAGGCCCCACTACATCCATGGGAGTGGCCCTCATCTCCATGGCAATGGGTACACATTGATTTTGCTGGTCCATTTATGGACTCAATGTTCCTAATTGCCGTGGACGCCCATTTGAAATGGCCAGAGGTCATCAAAATGTCCTCCACCACCACGGAGAAAACTATTGCAGTCCTACGGACCATCTTCACCAGGAATGGCTTGCCAGAACGGATTTGCTCCGACAATGGGCCACAATTTGTGTCTGAGGATTTCCGGAGGTTTCTGAGGAATAATGGGGTGAAACATTACACATCTGCCCCATATCATCCAGCCACAAATGGATTGGCTGAGAGGTTTGTTCAGAACTTTAAAAATGCAATAAAGGCAATGTATAACGACGACATACCATTACAACACAAGGTGGATAATTTCTTGTTTGCTTACTGGAATGCGACACAGGCAGTCGCCAACCAAACTCCAGCCATAATGTTCTTCAACCGAAGGCTGAGATGTCGCCTGGATTTGCTCAAACCAAACATAAGACGAGATGTTGAGGATAAGCAATTCCAGCACATAAATGAGAAGCCAACCAGGAGCTTCAAGATAGGGCAACCAGTCTTGGCCCGTGACTACCAAACAGAAAAATGGCAGCCAGGAACGATATGCACACAGCAGGGACCACTAATGTACACAGTGGACGTTGGAGAGAGCATCGTGAGATGCCATGCTGACCAGATTCTAGAGTCACAGGAACAAGCCAAACCTGTACCACGAGCAGGTGCACCTGGTAATGAACCCGAAGTACAGATTGCGTCTACCTCAGAAGCAGTGGTATTGGAAGCTGACGAACCAACCAATGACAATGAGCCAGAATCAACTCCGCCGCAAGAACAGGATACTCGAGAAAGGCGCTATCCAGTCAGGATCAGGAAGCCTCCTCAAAGACTGAACTTATAAATGATTATTTCAGTTGATGTATATAGTACAGAGAAAATTGTAATTGTAATTAGTTATTATTTAGTTGTTAAATGAATGTTATGTACTGTTTATCTAAAAGGGGAGGAATTGTTGTGTATGTACCTTTAAGAGAAGAACTGATTCTATACTGCAGTACCGGCAGTGACCACCCCTGTATATAAAGCCATAGCAGGCTTCTGTACTTCAGTCTTAAGTTACCCTCTGTTCAGTAAATACCTTTCTTATTGTTCTCCTGCAGTCCGTGTATTATTAAGGCGCGGACACTACAAAAGCACTTAGAATCGGAGATAGCTCTTGGTGTGGATAGGGAACAGGTTGGAAAATAGGGGAGGGTGTGGGGGTTGATCTTAAATCTGCGATCGAAACAGGCACGAAGTGGACGACTGCACGGCCCACCCGCTCATGCCACTGTGAGGCCTGAGCCACGTTGAGGCCTAGGCCTCATTAGCATGCCGCTGATGAGCTCTAGCGCCTCACGTACACCTTGTCGCAGCTGCCTGGTTCTGGAAGGGTGGAAAATTGAACAAACTCCATGTTGGTTGGGCCTGTGGTGGGGGGAGGTGGGTGGAGGCAATCCTAGAGGGGCCCTTGAATGTTGTAGCCTTATCTCCAAACCACGCTCCCTGTGAGCACAGAGCATGGGACTGTAGAATGTTTCTTTATACCTCTTTACTTTGCATCGCCATCTTGTGATTCACAAATTGTGTAAAGAGCCAAGCCTGTTGCTTGAGCCCAAATCTACGCTGGCACTCCCAGTGTAGTGCTGAGGGAGTGCTGCACTGTTGGAGGTGCCGTCTTTCAGATGAGACGTTAAACCGAGGCTCCATCTACCCTCTCAGGTGGACGTAAAAGATCCCGCGGCACTATTTTGAAGACGAGCAGGGGAGTTCTCCCCGGTGTCCTGGGTCAATATTTATCCCTCTATCAACATCACTAAAACAGATTTTCTGGCCGTTATCACATTGCTGTTTGTGGGAGCTTGCTGTGTGCAAATTGGCTGCCGCGTTTCCTACATTACAACAGTGACTACACTTCAAAAGTACTTCATTGGCTGTAAAGCACTTTGGGACATCCTGAGGTCATGAAAGGTTCTATAGAAATGAAAATTATATCTTTTTCTTTTGCCCGTCAATAACAGATTCATAGGGCTCGATTTTCCAAGCCCTGAGGAGGCGGGTTTGGAGGCGGGAGTAGTGGGAAAATTGCAGAATCGGGGGTCAGGAACCCATCCCGCCGCTCCAAACCACGCCAAGTTAGCAAGGCGGGCCGTCGGACTGAAAGGCTTGGAGAGGTCGAGATGTCCGGTGTTCAGGTGAGTGATGGGTGCATGAGTGCAGAGGTAAGTGTGTTTGGTGTGTGTAAAGTGTTTAAATAAGTTTAATTACCTTTACTTACCTTTACAGCCTTCCTTCCTTCAGGTCTCGGGAGTCCCTCATCTCATCGGCACAGAAAGCAGAATGGCCGCCAGCTGTCAAAAGCTGCAGCCTCTGCTTTCTGGTCTGGAGAGATCTCTAACTGAGTCTGAGTAGAAGGACTCAAGTTAGAAGACAGATTGTCAGTGTTTGACAGCTTCACAGAGCTGTCAAATGCTGATTTTTCATCTGTCAAAAGTAATAAACAGTTCACATCATAGACTGTTAACAGCGACATACTAACTACTTCGCAGTGTATGGGAGGCTAATGGTTCTTGTAGTGGGCGATCGCCCCAGAGAAGATGAGTTCAAATCACACAATGGTAAGTTGGGATACTGAATTCCATGAAGTTAACATAGTGTAGGCTGGCACCAGAGAATCGACCAAGAAAACTACAGGATTGTTGTAAAAACCAAACCATTTTACTCATATCCTTCAGGAAAGGGGCCTGCCCCTATCCAGTCTGGACTACATGTGACTCCTGGAATTTTTTGAGGATGTAACTGGTAAAATAGATAAGGGAGAACCAGTGGATGTGGTGTATTTGGACTTTCAGAAGGCTTTCGAGAAGGTCCCACATAAGAGATTAGCGTGTAAAGTTAATGCACATGGGATTGGGGGCAAGGTACTGACTTGGATAGAGAACTGGTTGGCGGACAGAAAGCAAAGAGTTGGAATAAACAGGTCGTTTTCTGAGTGGCAGGCAGTGACTAGTGGGGTAGCGCAAGGATCGGTCCTAGGACCCCAGCTGTTCACAATATATATTAATGATCTGGACGAGGGAATTGGATGTAATATCTCCAAATTTGCAGATGGCACAAAGCTGGGTGGGAGGGTAAGCTGTGAGGAGGATGTCGTGAAACTCCAGTACGATTTGGACAGGTTGGGTGATTGGGCAGAAACATGGCAAATGCACTATAATGTGGATAAATGTGAGGTTATCCACTTTGGTGGCAAAAACAGGAAGGCAGATTATTATTTGAATGGCAATAGATTGGGAGAAGGGGAAGTGCAAAGAGACCTGGGTGTCCTTGTGCACCAGTCGCTGAAGGTAAGCATGCAGGTGCAGCAGGCGGTTAAGAAGGCAAATGGTATGTTGGCCTTCGTAGCAAGAGGGTTCGAGTACAGGAACAAGGATGTCTTGCTACAGTTGTACAGGGCCTTGGTGGGACCACACCTTGAGTATTGTGTGCAGTTTTGGTCACCTTACCTGAGGAAGGACGTTCTTGCCATGGAGGGAGTACAGCGAAGATGCACCAGGCTGATACCTGGGATGGCAGGAATGACGTACGAGGAGAGATTGTGTCGATTGGGCTTATACTCACTGGAGTTTAGAAGATTGAGAGGGGATCTCATTGAAACCTATAAAATTCTGTCAGGTCTGGACAGACTAGATGCAGGAAGGATGTTTCTGATGGCCGGGGAGTCCAGAACCAGGGGTCATAGTCTTCTATGTTTCTATGTCCCACATTATGGGGTGAATTGTAATGGGGGAGATTCTCCAGCTTGTCAGCCTATAACTTAGAATCATCGATGTTTCCGGCACAGAAGGAGGCCTTTCAGCCCATCGTGTCCGTGCCGGTATCTTCACCGGAAGAGCACTGGATAAATGGTTTCTGCACCATTTTCCCAGTTTTCCAATTGCTTTTCCGATGAACTTATGATGGCCAAACGGGAGGACCTCGGAAGAAATTCACCTCTTAAGTGGTCGCCCCTTAATACTTTCACGGTAACTGGGGTTGGGCAATAAATGTAGTTTTGCCAGTGTTGCCCACATCCCAAGAACAAATAATAAAAAAGTGCATGCACTTACCCTGAAGTAATGATGCTAAGAGGTGGGTCTTGACTTGGTAATCAGGGAGTTTATGGGGGTGCAAAGTTTTCTTGACCCAGAGATCAGATGAGATGATTGACTAGCTGCTATGGGGATAAATAGCTTCAGTTGGGCTTCCCTATAATGGCTCGCCTGGTACATTTCTGACCGGGCAGAAAATTTATCATTTCAGCCATTGGGGAAGCCCAGTTGTTATGGTTCTTGTGTGCGTCTGTTGCAAATTCAAGTTTCAGGAGATGCCTCCTCAGGTTCAGTAGCTCCCCTTGAGCTTTTGTGAGATTTCACTAACGCTGCTCCATATCTACTTGTACGATAGCATGACCCGGAAGTGTAATCCTCTGTGACCTGACCCAGATATTCGTGTCTTTGGCACGTGTACTTCTCCAACTCTCCAAAGGTGGACCAAGTAGACACTCGGTGAGGCCAGGCCTGTTATGTTTTTTTAAATTCGCTTATGGGATCTCAGCGTTGCTGGCAAGGCCCAGCATTTATTACCCATCCCTAATTGCCCTTGAGAAGGTGGTGGTGATCCACCTTCTTGAACCGCTGCAGTCCGTGTGGTGAAGGTACTCCCACAGTGCTGCTAAGGAGGGAGTTCCAGGATTTTGACCCAGCGACGATGAAGGATCAGCGATATACTTCTAAGTCAGGATGGTGTGTGACTTTGAGGGGAACTTGGAGGTGGTGGTGTTCCCATGCGCCTGCTGCCCTTGCCCTTCTAGGTGGAAGAGGTCACGGGTTTGGGAGGTGCTGCCAAAGAAACATTGGCGAGTTGCTGCTGTGCATCTTGTAGATGGTATACACTGCAGCCATGGTACACCGGTGGTGGAGGGAGTGAATGTTTAAGGTGGTGGATGGGTTGCCAATCAAGCGGGCTGCTTTGTCCTGGATGAGTGTTGTTGCAGCTGCACTCATCCAGGCAAGTGGAGAGTATTCCATCACACTCCTTACTTGTGCGTTGTAGATGGTGGAAAGGCTTTGGGGATTCAGGAGGTGAGACACTCGCCACAGAATACCTAGCCTCTGACTCGCTCTTGTTGCCACAGTATTTATATGGTAGCAGTATTTATATGTTTCAATAAGTGTGCAGCAAGATGAACATATAAAGCAACTATTATGACCAGGCCCATTTCATTCAATCCGTACAACTTATCCTCACATAAAGATACAAAATAAAGAACATGCCATGCTCACTCACATTACTTAACCTTAACAAGATATCTTCTTATTATCCTTTAGGATTTCTAACCTCCTTGGCTCAGTGAAGGCCTTACAGGTAAAGACTGACCTCCAAGCCTATCTGCCTGTTTCTGTGACTCTCTTTTTATCTTCTCCTTCATCGTCACACAGGGATCAAAGGACTTTCCAACACAATGGGCATGAGGTATTTTTCAATTGTCCAAAAAAGCTAACAATGACTGGGTGACCGCTCTGCAGGACAACTCAGTTCAGTCCACAAGCGTGACCCTGAGCTGCCGATCACCTGTCACTTTAATTCTCCGCTCCACTCCCACTCTGACCTCTCCGTCCTTGGCCTCTTACACTGTTCCAATGGAGCTTAACATAAGCTCGAAGAACAGCACCTCATCTTTTTATTAGGCACTTTACAGCCTTCTGGACTCAACATTGATTTCAACAATTTCAGACCATAACCTCTGCCCCTATTTCTTTGGATGAAAGCTGTTGCTGATGATTTCTGATATCCCAATTTACACCTCCTCTCGACCAATCTTTTGTTTCTTAACTTGCCCCATTACCATCTCCTTTTGCCTTGCACCATCATCCCTTTTGTCTCTTAATCTCTCCTGCCACCCTATCACAGACCTTCCCTTTTGTTCTTTCCTCCCCTCCCCACCTTTGCACTTGTTTAAAACCTGTTCCATCTCTAACTTTTTCCAGCTGTGACGAAAGGTCATCGACCTGAAACATTGGGCTGGATTTTCTCAGCCCCGAGGAGGCGGGCATGGAGGCGACACTACCGGTAAAGTAGCAGAAAGTGGGGGTGGATGGCAAACCCGACTCCATGCCCTTTTGCCAGGATGTGGGAAGATGTGCTGCTGTGGGTCCCATCTCCTGGAGGCGGGAAAGGGATTAAATCCTTTTAACTGCCTGTTAACAGGTAGTTAACAGGCAGAAAAAAGGATTGGTGCCATTTTACCTTCACAGGTGAAGGCTTCCCGACCTCAGAGAACCCCGACGGGTTGGAGGAGATGTGAAGGAGGTCTGCGGTGGTCGGAGGCACCTGGAAGTAAGATGTAGAGGTGAGTGATGGGTGCAAGTATGGAGTGGTAAGTATGTAAGGTGAGTGATAAGTGTTAAAAAATGTTCACTTACCTTGTTTTCTTCCTACAGCCTTCATCCACCCTGGATCGGGAGACATGACATCCTCCTTGTCGATTTCACAGACTGGCTGTTGGATCCTCCGACCCAACAGCCATGTGAAATTTACAAATTTGAAAGGTTTGATGAGTCCTGAACACAAGGACTCATCAAACTACAGAGAATGTCAGTGTTTGACAGCTTCACAGAGCTGTCAAACACTGACGTTTCTTCTTTCAAGAAGTCTTGACAGATAGCACGTCTGACGTTGACGTGCTCTGTCAGTGACTTCCTCCCTAATTGGCCTGCTGAGCCCCAGGGCGGGCTTAACAAGGTCAATCAGGGGAAAATCCCTCTGATTGGTCAGATGAGGATGGAGGCGGGACATTGACATGACAAGCAGCAGTCCCGCCTCCAACTTGTCTCCATTCACAAAATCCAGCCCATTAACTCTGTTTCTCTCTCCACAGATGCTGCCTGACCTGCTGAGTGTTTCCGGCATTTTCTTTTTTTATAACAAATTATTTACTGTTTGATCTCTGGGAGAAAGAACTTACATTTTAGTGCATCAACCACCTTTTTCTAAACTTGTGAGGATACACCTTGCTCAAAATAAATTAAACATAGCTCTTACTTGCAATCTCTTTCTATGGAGAAAGGATCAGTGAATCCTGAAATATGACGTATCTCCCTTCCCTTGGGTAGATCACTCAGGGCGCGATCTTGCCATCGCTGGGGAGGCGGGTTTGGAGGCGGGACTGCCAGGAAAATGCCAGAATCTGGGGGTGGGTGCCCATCCCGCCCCCAACCCGCCTCCATGCCATCTTCCCAGGAGGTGAGTAGCCGACCTGCGCCAGGTCCCATCTCCTGGAGGCGGGAAGGAGATTACAGTCACTTAACTGCCTGTTAACAGGTAGTTAACAGGCAGGTAAGAGGATTATCCTCATTTTTCCAACAGAGGTGCGAGCTTCCCGACGTCGGGAAACCCCACCAGGGTCAGTGAGGCGAGCAGTGGATCTGCGGGGGTCTGCAGGGTGCAAAAGTGAGATGTGGAGGTGAATGATGGGTGCAAGTGTGGAGAAGTGATTATGTGAGGTGAGTGGAAAGTGATAGAAAATGTTTACTTACATTTGTTTCTTCCTGCAGGCTTCAATCATTGGGGCTGCGGAGAGTCTCGCATCTCCGCGGCAGAGATGACAGATGGCTGCTGCATTCTCCGATGCAACAGCCATCTAATTTCTGCTCACAAAAGAGGTTTGATGAGTCTTGAATAAAAGAACTCATCAAATAACAGAGAATGTCAGTGTCTGACAGCTTCACAGAACTGTCAAATGATGACAATTCATCTGTCAAGAATTTTTGACAGATGAAACATCACTCGCTGACGTTCTCTGTAACCGGCTTCCCCTTAATTGGCCAGCTAAGCCCGCTGGGCGGACTCAACAAGGTCAATCAAGGGAAAATAGCGTGGGTTGGCCAAAATTCAATGGAGGCGGGACTAAAGCCCGACAAGCAGAAGTCCCTCCTCCAACACGCCCCCATTGGCAAAATCGCCCCCCTCAATGTGTAAGCCCTACAGCATACCTGTGAGGACCATGTGGTCCGCACTAGGTGCACCAGTAAGGCTGTCATCCTCCTGGGCCTCAAGTGCCCATGAACTACACGAAAAACTGCCTGGGAGCTATGGATCACTCCCCTGCCACCCCTTATTGCCTGCTACTTTCCTTACATTACGGCATTGAAGTCAACGGAAGTGAAAGTTGGGAGAGATGGATAACGGGCGACAGATCCGACATCGTCCATTTTCCACCATCGCACAAAGTCACAAAAATGCCCCCAGCACCTCCACACTCCCTCAGTACTTGCATTGAAATGTCAGCCTAGTTATTGTAGACTTGAACCCAGAACTTTCAGCCTTCAAGCCAAGAGTGCTACCAACTGAGCCAAGTTGATACCGTGGCTTCAACAGCACCTTCCAAACCCACGGCCTCCACCACCTAGAAGGACAAGGGCAGCAGTCGCTTGATCGGCACCCCATCCACCACCTTAAACATTCACTCCCTCCACCACCGGTGTACCGTGGCTGCAGTGTGTACCATCTACAAGATGCACTGCAGCAACTCGCCAAGGCTTCTTCAGCAGCACCTCCCAAACCCGCGACCTCTTCCACCTAGAAGGACAAGGGCAGCAGGCGCATGGGAACACCACCACCTCCAAGATCCCCTCCAAGTCACACACCATCCTGACTTGGAAATATATCGGCCGATCCTTCATCGTCGCTGGGTCAAAATCCTGGAACTCCCTCCCTAACAGCACTGTGGGAGCACCTTCACCACACGGACTGCAGCGGTTCAAGAAGGCGGCTCACCACCACCTTCTCAAGGGGCAACTAGGGATGGGCAATAAATGCTGGCATTGCCAGCGATGCCCACATCCCATGAATGAATTTAAAAAAAGGTTGGGTATATGAATCGCAGGACTAACTATATCACAGCCACGTGTTAAGGGAACAGTTGAAGTTCTCTGATGCATAAAGCAATGTACTTAAGTAAATTTGTACTCCTTTGAATCGTGATCTTTTTGGGTTCCTGCTGTCTGTACTCCCTCAGCCTTTCTCTTGCAATGTCTTTTTTCTCTTTCTCGCCAGCTGCTGTATCCAATTCAGTCTGAAGACTCCCTCTCCTCATTACTGAGCCGCCGAATGTCTTATCTCCAACTCAGTAATAAGTGAACCAGTGCTGATGGGAGTAATCTCTCTGCGGAGACTGCATTACCATTTATTAAGAGTAATGAATCTGTCGAGGGAGACAAGCAAAGTGACGGAGGCCTGCTCCGTCGCCCACTTTCCAAATCTCCTCAAATAATATCTCAGCATTTCAAGAGCAAATGAAAAAAAAAAGTCACTTCTAATTGAATCAGTCAACGTGTATTTTTTTTTGATTAAAGACAACCTGTATGTTAAAAATAGATTTTTAAGTCAGCTGGTATGAGGTGAAGCCTAGGGTTTGTAATGCCATATGGTGCACAGAATGGAGCATTTAAAGACACAAGACCTTGCGTTAGCTCCATTCATATCCCAGAGTAATTAGGATAAAAAAACCAGGGCAGGAGAGTTTTGTTGGCTTAACTTAATTATAGTTAATATTAATAGCTAGTTTTCTTCTTTTGAACAAGCCACCTGAGGGCTTAATTTTCCCTGTGAGCAAGTTTTACTCTACAGTCCGATGTGTCTGCCTGAAAGCTCCTGTCTCTGTTATTTTAACCCATAGAACCATCGAGATTTATGGCACAGAAGGAGGCCATTCGGCCCATCGTGCCTTTGCCAGCTCTTTGCCAGAGCAAACCGCAGCTGAACGCACTGCCCTGCTCTCTCCCCACAGCCCCTGTGTCTTCCTCTGCTTCGAGTGTTTGCCAATTTTCCCTTTCAAAGACGCAAAATGGCCTCTGCTTCAGCCACATCCCGCAGCAAAGCCGTTCAATGCTCCAACAGCCTTCCTCCCAACCTCTCTCCTCACTCCCGATTTTAAATCGATGACCCCCTTGTCACCGGCTCCCCAGCCAGAGGAAATAGTCTTTCCCGATTCATCTCAACCTTTTATAATTTTAAAAACTCAATTGTTCCCCCTATGGCTTTAATGTCCTTCTTCATGAGGACGCCATCATAAAACTGCCCACAGTACGCTAACTATGGCATCAACAATGTTTAGTACAAATTGATCACTTACTGTTGCACGCTGTGACCTATCATAAAGCCCAAAATGCTCTTGCCCATTTTTATTGCTTTATCTACCTGGACTTGCACTTCCAGCAAATTGTACCTTTGAAACTCTAGTTACATCTCACATCTACACCCTTCCACTGAATGTGCATTTAAATTCCTTGCTTTTCCTCCCAAAACCTTATACTTATCCACGTTAAACTGCATCTGCTGCCCGTCTGGCCATTCTACTAACCTGCTTACATCTTCCTGAAGTCTTTTATCGTCCTCCTCACTGTCTGACAGACTCCCTATTTTTGTGTCATCGGCAAATTCCGAGATTGTGCACCCGATGTTCAAATTTAAATCATCTGCGGAGACCAAAACCAAAAATGGACACAAAACTGACCTCTGGGGTACACTCCTTCCAACTCTCCTCCAATGTGGGCAACACCCATTTACCCTAATTGTTTGTTTCCTGCCTGTTAACAAACTTTCTATTCGTGCTGATACATTTTGTCTTATACGACACACCTGAATTGATCAAACAAGCCTCTTTTCAAAAAAGTTTATTAAATTTGTCAAACATGTTTGTTGGGACAGATTAGGCTGAGAGGAGATTTAATTGAGGTGTATAAAATGATGAGGGGCCCAGATAGAGTGGATAGGATTTCCCTCAGCAAGGAGCTCAATCACCAGGGGGCATAGATTTAAAGTCATTGGTAGAAGGATTAGAGGAGTGTTGAGGAGAAATGTTTTCACCCAGAGGGTGGTGGGGGTCTGGAACTCACTGCCTGAAAGGGTGGTAGAGGCAGAAACCCTCTTTGGATTTAAAAAGTACTTGGATGTGCACTTGAAGTGCTGTAACCTACAGGGCTACGGACCAAGAGCTGGAAAGTGGGATTAGGCTGGATAGCTCTTTTTCGGCTGGTACAGACACGATGGGCCGAACGGCCTCCGTTCTGTGTCATAAAGTTCTATGATTCTATGATTTGGAATGCACTGCCTGTAAGGGTGGTGGAGGCAGACTCAATCATGGCTTTCAAAAGGGAATTGGATAAGTGCCTGAAGGAAATAAAACTGCTGGGCTAGGGGGAAAAGGCGGGGGAGTGGGACTAGCTGAAGTACTCTTGCAGAGAGCTGGCACGGGCTCGACGGGCTGAATGGCCTCCTTCTGTGCTGTAACCATTCTATGATTCTATGATTGTATGACTTACGTTTAAGAAATCCATGCTACTTGCCCATGATTAGCCCATGCATTTTTAAATACTCATTAATGTTAACTTGAATTATCGATTCTAAGGGGGCGAAATTTCCCTTGTTTGCGCCTCCGATGGGAGGCGCTAACGGGGAGCGAATGGCTCTGCGTCCCCACCGAGACGATAACCGTGCCTCCCGAGATATTCGGCGGGAGGTTAGCGGCGGTGCTGCCGGTTTTCGCCCCGATCTTCTGCGCCCGGAGATCATGACGTCATATCCAGGCGCATCGTCCCGTTAGCGCTCCCGGTGCAAAATTCCCCTGCCTGTGGCGCCTCTGCTTTTTAGCGACAGGTTCGGCAGGCATTTTCTGGTTGGGAGGCCTGTGGGGGAGCGCTATTTAAGGCCGTCCACTTTCGGTTGTTGTTTGTGTCAGCCCCGGGACATCGAACTTTTTGCTGCTCAAAAGCAAAGAGCCCTTTTGATCATTGGAAGCGTTTTTGAGATTTCAGAGTTTGCTGCTGAATAAGGAATCTTCATTTGCATTCGAGTGTGATTTGTTGGTTATTAGGCAGTTCTTCTCAGAGCAATGAAAAGGGTCTGCGGTGTGTGTCTGTTCTCCCCGAAGCAAGCAAAGCTGCAAATGAGCATCTGGTGAATGATCGGACCTCCCCTAGTGATCAAATCCGTTTGGAACTCACCTGAAATTCGGCAGCTCTCTGGTATTAGTGCCCCTGTAGCGCACCACTGAGGACAATAGTGCTTGATTTAGCACCCCTCTCCCTTCCTGGGGTGAAGTCAGGGAACTTAGGTGAGTCTCAGAATCATTCGCGCCAGGCGCCAACTTTTCAAACTTTTTCCAGTTAGTGCCCCAAATGGCCCTCTAGGGGAATTTCGCCCCCCTAAGAGTTTGCCTATGACTGGCATTAGACTAACTGGCCTGTAGTTACCCAATTTATCCTTCTCTCCCTTCTTTAACAAATGTATTTCGTTGACTACTTTCCAGTCAAAAGGCACACGTTGCATGTTTAAGGAGGATTGAAATATTGTGGTCAAAAAGGCTTGCACAAATGCAAGGAAAAGTACAAATCCAGCAGACTGGGAGAACTATACAAAGCAACAAAGGGATTCAAAGAAAGTGATACGAGGTGCAAAAAGGGAATGTGAAAAAAAATTGGAAGGGATATTAAAGCTAACAGCAACATTTTTAATAAATCTATTAAGAGAAAGAAAGGTAAAGGGAAATGTGTCCATTAAAGACAGGTACAGGCGAGACAATAATGGACAATAAGGAAATGGCAGACTTGCTAAATGAATATTTGTCATCACAGTGAAGCAAGAGGACAAAATACCAGTGGTACAAGGGAACCTAAAAATAAGTCTACGGGAGGAACTTAATATAAGTAAAATAAATTGGTAATGGAGAAAATAATGGGACTTAAGATAGACAAATCTCCAGGACCTGATTAGTTTCCACCCCAAGGTATTTAAAGAAATAGGTGAGGAAATTGCAGGTGAGTTAGTCATAATTTTCCAAAGCTCTCTAGATTCAGGAATTGTGCCTTTGGAATGAAAAATTGCAAATGTCACTCTATTATTCAAAACAAGGGAGGGAGGGAGAAACCAGTCAACTACAGAGCCATCAGTTTAACCAATTGTGGAGGAGTTACTGGAATCTGACTGAGCACTTGGACAAGCAACAGCTGCTCAAAGAGAAGCCACATGGATTTATGATGATTAGGTCAGAGAATCATAGAATGATACAGCACAGAAGGAACCCATTCAGCTCATCGTGCCTGTGCCAGAATGTCTGACTAATCTACCTGAATTTTCTGAGGAGATCATTAGAATGGTCGATAGGGGAATGCCACCTATGTTCTCTATGTGGACTTTTGTTTTATTCATTTATGGGATGTGGGTGTCACTGGAAAGGCCAGTATTTATTGCCCATCCCTAATTGCCCTTGAGAAGGTGGTGGTGAGCCGCCTTCCAGAAGGCATTTGATAAGGTTCCGCACAAGAGATTATTCGCAAAAAGGAGAGTGCATGGAACAAGAGGTAACCTTGTGATATGGGTCGGTAATTGGTTGGGAGGTAGGAGACAGGCAGTGGCGATAAATGGAATGTATTCTGATTGGCAGGATGTGACAAGTGGTGTTCCCCAGGGATCTACCTCAGCTTTTCATCATACATTAATGACTTGGATAAAGGAATAGAGAGTTGTATATCCAAGTTACGAGGCATAGTAAGTTGTATGGATGGGAGGAGGAAGCTACAAAAGGGACACAGATAGAATAAGTGAGTGGCAGATGAAATTCAATGTGGGGAAATGTGAGATCAGCCACTTTGGAGCTGAAAAAGACAAATTGCAGTATTTTCTCAAGACTAGGAAGTGTGGAGCACCAAAGGGATTTAGATGTCTCTGTACACAAAACACTAAATGCTAGTGCACAAATGTAATCAAAAGCTAACAGAATATTGGCCTTTGTCTCACTGGGATTGGAATTCAAAAGTGAGGAAGTGATGCTTCTGTTGTACAATGCCTTGGTCAGACCCATCTGGAGTGCTGGGTTCTGTTTTTGGCACTGAACCTCAGGAAAGATAATAGAAACAGAAAATGCAGGAGACACTCAGCAGGTCAGGCAGCATCTGTGGAGAGAGAAACAGAGTTAACGTTTCAGGTCGATGACCTTTCTTCAGAACTGGAAAAGGTTAGAAATGTACCAGGTTATAAGCAAGTGCAGGGGCAGGGAAAGGGGGGAGGAGGAGAAAAGAACAAAAGGAAAGGTCTGTGATAGGGTGGGAGGCAGGAGAGATTAAATGACAAAAGGGGTGATGATGCAAGGCCAAAGGAGATGGTAATGGGACAAGTAAAGAAACAAAAGATGACTTGAAATGAGGTGTAAATGGGAATGGCTGAAACGTCAACAGCTGCCATCCGAAAAAATAGGGGCCGAGGTTATGATCTGAAATTGTTGAATTCTATGTTGAGTCCGGAAGGCTGTAAAGTGCCTAATCGAAAGATGAGGTGCTGTTCCTCGAGCTTACGTTGAGCTTCGTTGGAGCAGTGCAAGAGGCCGAGGACGGCGAGGTCAGAGTGGGAGAGAAGCGGAGAATTAAAGTGACAGGCGACCGGAAGCTCGGGGTCACCCTTACGGACTGAACGGAGGTGTTCCGCAAAGCGGTCACCCAATCTGCGTTTGGTCTCCCCAGTGTGGAGGAGACCGCATCATGAGCAGCGAATACAGTATATTGAATTGCAAGAAGTGCAAATAAATCGCTGTTTCACCCGAAAGGCATGTTTGGGGCCCTGGACAGTGGGAAGGGAGGAGGTATCAGGAGAGATATATTGGCATTGGATGGAGTACACCAGAACGATACCAGGGCTTAAAGAGTTAATTTATGACGATAGGTTGCATAAAATTGCCTTGTATTCCGTTGAGTTTAGAATAGTGAAGGGGTGATCTAAGTGAGGGGTTTGAAATGATGAAGGGATTCAGTAGGGTAGATACAGCGAAACTGTTTCCTCTAGTGGGGGGAAATCCAGAATAATAGGGGATAATCTTAAAATTAGACCTAGGTCACTCAGGAGTGAAGTCAGGAAACACGTCTTTAAGAATATAAGAAATAGGAGCAGGAGTCGGCCATACAGCCCCTCGAGCCTGCTCCGCCATTCAATGAGATCATGGCTGATCATCGGCTTAGGCTCCACTTACCCGCCCGATCTCCATATCCCTTGATTCCCCTAGAGTCCAAAAATCTATCTATATCAGCCTTAAATATACTCAATGATTCAGCATCCACAGCCCTCTGGGGTAGAGAATTCCAAAGATTCACAACCCTCTGAGTGAAGAAATTCCTCCTCATCTCAGTCTTAAATGGCCTACCCCTTATCCTGAGACTAGGCCCCCTAGTTCTAGACTCTCCAGCCAGGGGAAACAACCGCTCAGCATCTACCCTGTCAATCCCCCTCAGAATCGTGTATGTTTCAATGAGATCACCTCTCATTCTTCGAAACTCCAGAGAGTATCGGCCCATTCTACACAATCTCTCATCACAGGACCGCCCTCTCATCCCAGGAATCAATCTAGTGAACCTTCGTTGCACCGCCTCTAAGGCAAGTATATCCTTCCTTAGATGAGGAGACCAAAACTGTGCACAGTACTCCAGGCGTGCTCTCACCAAGGCTCTGTATAATTGTAGCAAGACTTCCTCACTCTGATACTCCAACCCTCTTGCAATAAAGGCCAACAGGCCATTTGCCTTCCTTATTGCTTTCTACACCCATCCTTATCCACGACAGTAAAAGGATCTTCATGAGAGAGCATATAGCCTGCAAGAAGAGAAAAAATAGGAGAAAGCAATGGCAAGTTCTTTGAAAAGCTGTGCTTGTAAAGGCCAGAGAGAAAATTAAATGTACTGACCTGTTCCAACACAGTCATGATTCAGCTATGAGGTAAATCCGATATCCTCAACTAAAAAGGATTACGTGTGCTTTTGATATACTGTACAGTTCACTGTAACATCTCTATAAATTGGATAATGGACCTTTGTATAAGGTAGCTCTTGCGAACTATAGGAAAAGCATGATATAAGGAAGATGCTGGATAATGGTTGTATAATGGGGACACAGCCATGAACAAAGTGCCTTTCACCAGAGGTCATGACACTTCAATAAGCCTTATAAAGGTTTTTGTCAGAAAGCCTTAAGGATCCTTTTCAGTTGGTGGATATGTTGTGTGAATGAAAGAATAAGCAAAGTAATCTGGTCAAAGTTAATCCGAACAGAACTGCACGAGCCGCAAAATGCATTTTGGAAATTTATTAACTAGAGGTCTCCATGGAACGCAGGGGCTTGTGGTTGGGTTCATAGAGGTGATTTTAAACCTGAGCGCCCGGCAGAAAATGGGCGGACAGGTTGTTAAAATCGGCCGGGAGGCTTGCCCACCAACATCCCGCTCCCTCCCCGCAGTCTGGAATTTTGTCCTGCTCTTCTGAGCAGGCGGCAAGGACCCCTATCTGAAACCGACGGGGTCCTTCATTCTACATGAAGATCAGGGTCTGATGACGTCACTGGGGTCTGGTAACTGTGCACAGTTTTGGTCTCCTTATCTAAGGAAGGATATACTTGCCTTGGAGGCGGTGCAACGAAGGTTCACTAGATTGATTCCTGGGATGAGAGGGCTGTCCTATGAGGAGAGATTGAGTAGAATGGGCCTTTACTCTCTGGAGTTTAGAAGAATGAGAGGTGATCTCATTGAAATGTACAAAATTCTTAGAGGGCTTGACAGGGTAGATGCTGGGAGGATGTTTCCCCTGGCTGGGGAGTCTAGAACCAGGGGTCACATCTCAGAATAAGACGTCAACCATTTACGACTGAGATGAGGAGAAATTTCTTCATTCAGAGGGTGGTGAATCTTTGGAATTCTCTACCCCAGAGGGCTGTGGAGGCTCAGTCGTTGAGTATATTCAAGACGGAGATCGATAGATTTTTGGATACTAAGGAAATCAAGGGATATGGGGATCGGACGGGAAAGTGGAGATGAGGTGGGAGATCAGCCGTGGTCTTATTGAATCACAGGCTCGAGGGGCTGAATGGTCTGCTCCTGCTCCTATTCTTATGTTCTTATGACATCATTGGGGCCCAGCTTCTATTTTGGACGCGAGACTGAGCGAGGAAGACACCATGGCTTTCCCATCGGATGAAGCTACTGGGAAGTGGAGTCGGGGCCGGATGAGGCCCAAATAGTTTTGAACCTTTTTTTCCCCCTGTGGAGCTTCTCCAGGCTCCAGAAGGAACGTGTAGGCCAGCCCTGGCCTTGGGCTCAGAGATGGAGGGAGTACCTCAGTGCCAGTAGTTTCAAATGAGGCTCCACTGATTCTCCACATCAAACGCGGGCAAGCAAGCACGGGCTTCCAAACGCTCACTGTACTGGGAAAAAAAAAACATGGATCGTTGGCACAGGTGTGCTCTGTTGGCCTCAGTACCACGCTGGGCTACCCACTGAAACATCACGGAAGCTAACAGTCCATCTTCAGTGACACCCAACAAACATATTCAAGGAATACTCAAGGAAATAAAGAAAAACTGTTTCGAATGGCTGAAGGGTCAATAACCAGAGGACATAAGAACATAAGAACATAAGACGTAGGAGCAGGAGTAGGTCATTTGGCCCCTCGAGCCTGCTCCGCCATTCAATAAGATCAGGGCTGATCTGATCTTGGCCTCAACTCCACTTCCCTGCCCGCTCCCCATAACCCTTCACTCCCTTACCGTTCAAAAATCTGTCTATCTCCACCTTAAATATATTCAATGACCCAGCCTCCACAGCTCTCTGGGGAAGAGAATTCCAAAGATTCACGACCCTCTGAGAGAAGAAATTCCTCCTCATTTCCGATTTAAAAGGGTGCCCCCTTATTCTGAAACTATGCCCCCTAGTTCTAGATTCTCCCACGAGGGGAAACATCCTCTCTGCATCTACCCTGTCAAGCCCCTTCAGAATCTTATATGTTTCAATAAGATCACCTCTCATTCTTCTAAACTCCAATGAGTATAGGCCCAACCTGCTCAACCTTTCCTCATAAGACAACCCCTTCATCTCCGGAATCAACCTCGTGAACCTTCTCTGAACTGCCTCCAATGCAAGTATATCCTTCCTTAAATAAGGAGACCAAAACTGTACGCAGTACTCCAGGTGTGGTCTCACCAACGCCCTGTACAGTTGTAGCAGGACTTCCCTATTTTTATACTCCATTCCCTTTGCAATAAAGGCCAACACTCCATTTGCCTTCCTAATTACTTGCTGTACCAGCATGCTAACTTTTTGTGATTCATGCACAAGGACCCCCAGACACAGATTTAAGGTGATTGGCAAAAGAACCAGAGGCGACACGAGGAAAAACATTTTTTACGCAACGAGTGGTTAGGATTTGGAACGCGCTGCCTGATAGGGCGGTGGAAACAAATTCAACAGTGGCCTTCAAAAGGGAATTGGATAAATACTTGAAGGAGAAAACATCGCAGGGATCTGGGGAAAGAGCGGGGGAGTGGGACTGACTGGATTGCTCTTCGAAAGAGCCGGCGCAGACTCGATGGGCCGAATGGCCTCCTTCTGTGCTGCACTGTTCTATGATTTTAACAGCGAAAGCAGCAATTGCCAAGTGTTTGGGGTTCTGAGGAGACTTTGTGCAATGTTCCTTTAACAACAGTCGAGGTACAAAAAAAATAACAAATTGCAAACTGGACATTGATGCCAAGTAGACAGATTTGTGTCCCGAATCCTATTCTATTTTTTTTCGGTAATTCCATGTGAAAGGAATTATTTTCTTTCAATGGAGAATTCAGACAGGCTGCCAAAAGGCACTCATTAATTTTAATACTACTTATGGTGTCAGAGCTGGTTGAGGGAATTTTAAAGACAGAAAGAGCTTAAAAGATTACAAAGAGAAAGATATTAATAAATTGCTTTTTGATCTGTCGTAACATGACATATATTCAAAACTGAGATGGGAACTGTCAGAATCGCTGCCGGAGAACAGATTATTGAGCCTGGCTCCCACGGTAGCTCAGCTGCATGAGACATGGCATGGTAGAGTTTCCGCTCGGTCGCGCCAAATTTTATTGGCGCCATTTGCCAGAAATCGATGTAAACCCACGCAAAATATCGCGGAATTTTAAGCGCATGTTAGGGTCAGCGCAAATCGAGTTTCCATGACCTCTTGCACTAGTTTAAAAATTGCACGCTAGAAGCCTGCCCCGCCCACAAAACTGGCCACGCCTCCTCCCAGGATGAATGAATCATCAATGGGAGTTTCCGCTAATTGTGCTCATTTGCGCCTTCGAGGAGGCTTCATAAATTATGCTGGTTCTTTCGGGCGCAAGGACAGGTTTTAAAAGGTTTTGGGGAAAAAATTTGGTTGGTTGGCGCCTCCCTAAGAGGGCGCTAATGGGGCGCAAAGCAGCTGGCGCCCGGGCGCGGCGATGTTAGCAGCGCTCGCGAAATTGGCCAGTTGTTTTGCGGCGGCGCTAAATACTACCGCCACGATCTCCTGTGCCCGCAGATTGTGACATCAGTCGAACGTGCAACGCCCCGGTAGCGCCCCAGACCGGATATTGAGTCGCTCCCCCTGCCTCAGCGCCTCCCGCTAAGAACGACAGGTAGAGGGGAATGTTTTCAAGTCAGGAAGGGTCTCGGGGAGCGCTATTTAAAGGCGGCCGCTTCCTGCCTTTTCTTGTCGGCAAGATTTTTGGTTTTAACACTGTCCGAAGGAGTTTTGGCCCCCAGCACCACTTTTGAGGTTCCTAAGCGCCGAGCTCTTTCCCTGGGCCTATCCATTAGTGCTTCCAACACAATTGCTTTTGAGGTCTCTCCAGGCCGAGATTCAAGGCTGCAATGAGCAGGGTGAGGCTGGCCAGCAAGATGGCCCCTCCCCTTTAAGAACTGGATGGCGCCATTCTGTCTGGTTTCCATGGTAACGGACATCGCCTGAGCTTCGGTAGCGTTCTGAAGTAGTGCCTCGCTCCCTGACGTTTGCGCCTTAGGAGAGGCGTGTAGCGCCTGATATAGCACTCAAATCACCTCCAGGGGCGATAGAGGCGAATTTTGCAGTCGGAGGCGATAATTAGCGCCGGGCGCTAAACTTTGCGACCAGCCGATATTAGCCCCAAAATGGGCGACACCCAATTTTCCCCCCTTTGAATATAATTTTTATTTATATAAAGTATGTGTCTATACTTAATGCAATAATGACGAGACAGCTTGGAAGATTCAACGTAGGTCTTTACTTAATACCAACAGGTGGGAAAACTGAGGGGAGATCAGTACCCACAGTACTATTTATACCCCTATGGCCAGGAGCGGTACTACGGTATCACTACGCCCTACAAAGTAGTGCTGCCCTGGCCATAGGTTTAAAGTAACATACATATTACATACACAACATTCCTCCCCTTTTAATTAAAACGTACCCGTGCAATTAAGTCAATAGATGCCCCATAACTAGGGCTAGTAACATTTGGTAACACAATATACATAACATATTTACATCAAGAGTTGTCTACTTATATATATATATATAAACAGAAACATGTTATAGATTCAGTCTCTGAGGAGGCCTCCTGTCTCGACTAGGATAACGTCTTTCTCTAGTCGGTCTTGGTGTAGGCGGCGGTACTTCCGTCACCACTTCATCGCTGGACTCGTCGGTGTCTGATGGCACATCCTGTGCCGTGGAGATCACTGGAGTGCTGAACTCCTCGCAATCCTGAGACCTCTGTAACGACGAGCTGGGCCGTGATTCCGCTGTAACAATGTGCTGAGACGTTTGAGGTAGTGAATCAGTTGGGTTTCTGGACTCCACAAGTTGATCAGCATGTCGTCTGATTATGCCTTCCCCTGTCTCAACTGTGTACATCAAGGGTCCCTGGCGGGCCTTTATCGTACCAGACCGCCACTTTTCATTCCTATAATCACGGGCCAACACTTGCTGCCCCTCCTCGAAGCTCTGTGTCTGTCTGTCAGGAGCCCTACGAAATACTCGGTTTTCCACATCTCTCCGAATGTTTGGTCTGAGCAATTCAAGGTGAGACCTTAACCTTCTATTAAAGAACATGACGGCGGGGGCCTGGTTGGTCACCGTATGTGCAGCATTACGGTATGCGAATAGGAAGTTGTCCACCTCCCCCATCGCCTTGATGGCCTTTTTAAAAGTCTGTACAAATCGCTCTGCCAGCCCATTTGTAGCTGGATGATATGGTGCGGACGTATAATGTCGCACTCCATTCCTTTTTAGGAATGCTTGAAATTCTTCTGCCACAAATTGTGGCCCATTGTCTGAACAGACTTGCTCGGGCACCCCGTTTCGGGCAAAAATGGTCCTTAAGACTGCGACCGTCTTTTCGGCTGTCGTTGATGACATCTTTATGACCTCCGGCCATTTTGAATGGGCGTCCACTACAATAAGGAACATCGCATCCAGGAAGGGGCCAGCGAAGTCCACGTGGATCCTTTGCCATGGCGTTGAGGGCCACTCCCACGGATGTAGTGGGGCTTGTGGTGGTACGTTCTGTACCATCTGGCACCCTTGGCACGCTTTTGCTACTTCCTCAATGTCCCTGTCAATGCCGGGCCACCAGACGTAGGCTCTGGCGAGGCTTTTCATTTTGACACCCCCCAGATGACCTTCGTGTAAGTCCTGCAACACTTTATGTTGTAATTTTTGAGGGACCACCACCCTGGCTCCGCACATCAATGTGCCCCGGCAGACGGACAACTGGTCCTTCCTTGCCGAAAACGCCGGCAATGATGCGTCACCCTGCGCCGGCCAGCCTTTCACGGTTAACTCATAAACCCTTGCCAATGTCGGGTCGTTCCGTGTTTCCCGCTCAATACATTGGCTGGTGATGGGCAAGTGTTCCATAACAGCCGTATGATATATTTCCACGGGGTCCTGTACTA
Source organism: Somniosus microcephalus (assembly GCF_052327205.1). Lineage (NCBI taxonomy): Eukaryota > Metazoa > Chordata > Chondrichthyes > Squaliformes > Somniosidae > Somniosus > Somniosus microcephalus. Next base: position 26,457,531 of record NC_141014.1, on the reverse strand, counting down.
TCTCTTCGATCTCGGCCGGCAAGGGTAGCCGCGACAGGCCATCCGCATTGCCATGCTGTTTGGTACCCTTATATTCGATAAGGTACTGGTGTGCTCCTAAGAACAGTGACCATCTCTGTAGCCTTTGGGCCATCATCAGGGGCACCCCTTTTGTTGGATTAAATATCGACACCAACGGTTGATGATCCGTCAGTAGTGTGAAACGTTGCCCATGCAGGTAGTGGTGGAATTTCTTTACACCCCACACCAGACTGAGGGCCTCCCTGTCGATTTGCGCATAGTTTCTTTCGGCTGTAGTTAACGACCTTGAGGCAAATGCTATTGGCCTCTCCGTCCCGTTGAGAAATTTGTGTGACAACACTGCCCCTATACCGTACGGGGAGGCGTCACATGCCAACCTCATTGGCATTTTTGGGTCAAAGTGTGCGAGCACTTCCTTTGATGTAATGAGTTGTTTACCCTTTTTAAAAGCAGCCTCACACGCTTCGTCCCAATTCCAGGAGACTCCCTTTTGCAGCAATGAATTTAGTGGATGTAAAATGGACGATGAGTTCGGGAGGAACTTATGGTAATAGTTTATAAGGCCTAACAATGATCGTAACTGAGATATATTCTCAGGGGGCGGGGCCTTCACTACTGCCTCGATCTTTTCCGGGGACTTATGCAGGCCTTCCTTATTTATAATGTGACCACAGTATGAGATACGTTCCTGGAAAAACTCACATTTCTGCTTGTTCGCCCTGAGTCCGTATTGTTGTAACCGCAGAAGTACTCGCTCCAGGTTAGCGAGGTGGTCGTTATCCGTTTGTCCTGTCACCAGGATGTCATCCAGGTAGCATTGCATTCCTGGAATGCCCTGTAGGACCTGTTCCATGGTCCTCTGCCATATTGCCGGGGCGGACGCCACACCAAATACCAGGCGATTGTACTGGTACAATCCCTTGTGTGTATTAATCGTTAGGAGCTTTTTCGAGTCCTGCTCCACCTCCATCTGTAAATAAGCTTGACAAAGGTCAATCTTCGTAAAGTGTCTACCCCCAGCTAACGATGCGAATATGTCCTCTATCCGCGGCAGCGGATACTGTACCGTGTGCAGGACTGGGTTAATAGTTATCTTAAAATCCCCGCAAATGCGAACCTTCTTTGGTTCCCCCGGTGTGTTATTTGCAGATTTCTTTATAACTGGGACGATGGGCGTGGCCCACTCGCTCCACTCAATCTTTGTAAGGACACCTGCACTCTCTAAGGCATCCAGTTCTGCTTCCACCGCTGGCCGAATGGCATAAGGCCATTACAAAACTTGGGGTTTGCGTCTTGAGCAATAGTTATTTTTGCTCTAATGTCCTTTAAGGTCCCCAGCCCTTGTTGGAACACCTCTGGCGTTTTTGCCAATAGTTTCGACAGCCTGCTTGTAATGGTTGTATCATCCGTGGTGGTCTCTACTTTTAACTCGTGTATCGACTTCCAGTCGAAATGGATTTTTCTTATCCATTCCCTACCCAAAAGTGGTGGTCCACCGTTTGGTAGGACGTATAAATAAAGTCCTGGCACTTTTCTGCCGTTGTATTTAACTGTTACTTGCATTTTTCCCTTCGGGTAAACTTTTTGTCCCGTATATGTTTTTAATTTAATTTCCGTATCCTTTAAGGGAATGCGTTTGAACAGCCTGTTATAATCTTGTTCATTAATTACTGATAGGGCTGAACCCGTGTCCAGCTCCATATTAACTTCGACACATGCTACCTTCATTTTAACCCACATTGTGCTGTGGTCCTCCGTTTTGTCTACACCATATAACTTGAGACATCCCAGACCTTTAGGCTCTGCTTTTGTGCCTTCCTGTGACTCGTCTGAGCTACTGTCAGACATCTTATGTATTTTTGTCCTTGCCTTGGTACTGCTCGGATTGCCCCCACGATTGGGTTTCGTACCAGACCGACAAACTTTCGATATATGCCCCTTTTTCCCACACTGCCGGCATATTTTATCACAAAACCAACAATTACTTTGGTCGTGGGTGGTTTTGCCACAACGGTAGCATTTACCTTTGTGAAATGTCACCTCATGGGTGTCATAGCCGGTTGTGTTTTGTCGTATTTGAGCAGCACCCTGTGCTGCTGCTTCGTGGACCGATGCTATTTCAATCGCCTGATCTAGGCTGAGCTGTTTCTTGGCTAGCAACCGTTTACGTGTATTCTCATTTAACATGCCACAGACAAATCTGTCTCTGATCGCGTCCGCCAATATGGCTCCAAACTGGCAATGTTTGGACAACCTTCTGAGCTCAGCTAAATAGGCTGCCTATGACTCATCATTCCTTTGGTCGCGCCTGTAGAAGCGGTACCTTTCCGCTATAAATGGTGGCTTAGGGTTTAAATGTTCCCTTAACGTATCAACAATTTGGGCGTACGTTTTGTCTGCTGGCTTTGCTGGAGTAAGAAGATTCTTCAGCAGACCGTATGTTTTTGCCCCCATAAGATTTAATAAGGTTGCTACCTTTTGGTCATCTTCCACCTTGTTTACTATGCAATAAAGTTCATGCCTTTTGATATAGGCATCCCACTCTTCTGTGTCCTCAACAAATGCTGACAAACAACCTTCTTTAGCCATTTTAAACTTTTGAAGAGAAAAAAAAAACTTTTCCCGCTTTCTCCACTAGATGGCGTTTTTCCCACCTTTTCTCCCTCTGCTGTCAACGACCTCTCTCCAGCGTCGTTATTTTTGGCCCTTGCAGCTCCCGTTATTGCCACCACCGCTATTAACAACGACCTTCCCCTCTCGTGGCCCGCTAGTCCTTGTGGCTCCGTTTGTTCCCCAGATCGCCTGCCCGTTCTGGCCCTTGCAGCTCCCGTTCCCGGGAAGGATTTCAGTTTACCTGGCCCTGGGTGGACTTTTGCCCCGTGGCTGGAGCGCCCGTTCAGCCTCTTCTCTCAGCTGCCGCAGCCTCCACTGGAAACCTCTCTCTCTCGCTCCGTTGCTGCCGCTCCTCCCGAACCCGGAGTGCTGGGTGGCCTCCTTCAGTCGACGCTGGACTCTGCAGGCTGGCTGGTAAGAAGCCTCTCTCCTTCTCTCTCCGTACTGCTACCGTTCCTTTGTTGCACCGTGTACTGGTGAGTTCGAACCTTACTCGTCGCCAGTATAAAGTATGTGTCTATACTTAATGCAATAATGACGAGACAGCTTGGAAGATTCAACGTAGGTCTTTACTTAATACCAACAGGCGGGAAAACTGAGGGGAGATCAGTACCCACAGTACTATTTATACCCCTATGGCCAGGAGTGGTACTACGGTATCACTACGCCCTACAAAGTAGTGCTGCCCTGGCCATAGGTTTAAAGTAACATACCTATTACATACACAACAATTTATAACTTATTAAGAAACTGAATACACTTCCCCAACATAACCAGCAAGTGGTTCTGTATATTTTATTTAAAGTAATTTTCAGGAATTTAAAACCGGGTTTCTCACAGGTTGACACTGTGTTTAAAAATGCTTATTTTTTGTGATAAACCCAGTTTCAGCTGTATGGATCAAATGGAACCCAGTTACCACTCTGAAATATATCAAGAAATATTTTGAAAGAGTTTTTTTTTAACTTGACATTTGAAGATGCTGCCCGTTTGCAGGGAAGATTTTGCGTTTGTCGATACGCAAATGAGTTTGAGCGGAAACTCCAGAGGAAAAAAAACACTGCTTAAAACAATTTTGGGGGCAATTTCCTCCCGGATCACCAATTGTGCCCAATGTGGAAACTCTACCTCGGAGTGTCTGAGACTCACAGATCAGGAAGGCTCCAAGGTTTGATCCCTGCTCTATGTTGAGCGAGCTGATCACAGCCAGGACACTGGTAGGGATGTTCCGATTCACCTCAGCTCCCCCTTATTTGGAGGACTTTGCATGCACAGCAGTGTCATGCTCTTCTTCTTCTTCTTAGGCAGTCCCTCGGAACCGAGGATGACTTGCTTCCACGTTAAAAATGAGTTCTCAGGTGACTGATGAGTCCAATGCGGGACCTACAGTCTCTGTCACAGGTGGGGCAGACGGTGGTTGAAGGGGCGGGTGGGTGGGGTGCTTGGGTTGACGTGCGCTCCTTGCGCTGCCTGCGCTTGGCTTCCGCTTGCTCCCGGCGAAGAGACTCGAGGTGCTCGGCGCCTTCCCGGATGCTTCTCCTCCACTTTGTGCGGTCTTAGGCCAGGGATTCCCAGGTGTTGTGCTTCAGGTCCTGGACTAGCAGTCCACAAATCGTGAGTTCATATCCTACCACGGGCAATCTGTGAAACTGTAGGCTAGCTCAAAAAGATGGCCATGAAAGCCGCCGGATTGTTGTAATAATCAAACTAATTTCTTCCAGGTTTAAGTGAACATGCCACCTCCCGCCCAGTCTGGCCCACATGTGACTCTAGTCCCACACTATCTGGTTGACTCTTAAAGCCCCCTGACGTGGCCTAGCAAGCCACCACCATCTCAGGACAACTAGGAATGGGCAATAAATGTAGCTTTGCTAGTGTCGACCGCATTCTGAGAGTGAATTAGCACAAATATGATGGTCAGGTGAGCTCACGATTATACTGATCTGTAATAAACATAGAAACATAGAAGATAGGAGCAGGAGTAGGCCATTCGGCCCATCGAGCCTGTTCCGCCATTCAATGAGATCATGGCTGATCATCCAAATTCAGTGCCCTGTGTCATAAATCTCATCATCATAAAGAAACTACTCATGAAATAACGCTGGATGGCCAGCTGGTGGCGCCGTCCAAGGAGTATAAATACTCGAGCGTGGGCCCAGCTTGCTCAGGGACATTTTGTAAGACAGGAACTAGTGAAGTACAACTAGACCTCCATGTTCTGAAACAAGTTGATTAAAGCCTTGCTTTATACTCAAACCAAGTGCATAGTGAGTTTTATTACGTCACCCTGTCCCTGCCTTCTCCCCATATCCCTTGATCCCTTTAGCCTTAAGAAATATATCTAACTACTTCTTGAATATATTTAACTAGCTGGGGGAGCCCGGCTTTGCCAGGGCTGTTTTGGGCCGGGCGGTTTAAATCGAGTCCCAGGCTTTGGGGCCTGTCTGTCTGTCCCTGTGTGAATCTGCTGCCGGGCAACATTTCTACCTTTTAATAGCTTCAAAGATGAAAGTGAAAGTACTTATAAAACGTTTTTGGTAAATGTTATGTAATTTTTAAAAGAGATACTAACTTTTTCGAAGCTGAATTAGCAGATTTTGAGCTGGAAGTAGTGAAGCAATGGCTGCCCGATGCCTGAGTTGAAAAGCATTAGTCCCGCCCACAGACGCAGCGATTGGCCAACCATCAGGTGACTGAACTGTAGGATTGGTCAATCATGCCGGCACAGGATTGGTGGACCTTGACGCCAGTCAATCAATGCTATTAGCAGATAATGAGTTTAATTTTGAAGGTTTTTTGCATTTGCAATTTTTGTCCAACCGAAAAGTAAATACGCTTATGACGGTTCTGGAATCGTAAGCTCTCTTTCGATGTAACACACGTGTAGGTACACTCTATAACTTTCGAGTTTATTGAAGACAGACAGACAGACGGAATGACAGACAGAAGTATCCTTTTATATATATAGATGAATTGGCCTCAACTGCCTTCTGTGGTAGAGAATTCCACAGGTTCACCACTCTCTGGGTGAAGAAATTCCTCCTCATCTCTGTCCTAAATGGCTTACCCCTTATCCTTAGACTGTGACCCCTGATTCTGGACTCCCCGCCATCGGGAACATCCTTCCTGCATCTAGTCTGTCTAGTCCTGTTAGAATTTTATAAGTTTCAATGAGATCCCCTCTCATTCTTCTAAACTCTGGCGAATATAGGCCTAATCGACCCAATCTCTCCTCATATGGCCTATCAATGCGCTCTCTCCAGGCTCTTAGAGGAAGGATGCATAAGGTACTTGAGAGGGGACTGCTGCTCTGGGTAACGGAGTTTCTCCTGAATTGCTTATTGGATTTGTTAGTGACTAACTTATATTTATGGCCACTGAAAACGCTGGAAACACTCAGCAGGTCAGGCAGCATCCATGGAGAGAGAAGAACAGAGTTAACGTTCAGGTCTGTGAGGAGGACATCTCTAACTTTTTCCAGTTCTGACGAAGGGTCACAGACCTGAAACGTTGACTCTGTTTCTCTCTCCATGGATGCTGCTCTGGCCTGCTGAGTGTTTCCAGCATTTTCTGTTGTTATTTCAGATTTCCAGCATCCGCAGTATTTTGCTATTGTCTTATGGCCCCTAGTGTTGGTCTCCCCCACAAGTGGAAGACTCGGTTAATCCCGGGGATGAGGGGATGGACATATGAGGAGAGGTTGAGTAGATTGGGACTCTACTCATTGGAGTTCAGAAGAATGAGAGGCGATCTTATTGAAACATATAAGATTGTGAAGGGGTTGGATCGGGTGGATGCGGGGAGGATGTTCCAGATGATGGGTGAAACTAGAACTAGGGGGCATAGTCTTAGAATAAGGGGCTGCTCTTTCAAAACTGAGATGAGGAGGAACTACTTCACTCAGAGGGTGGTAGGTCCATGGAATATGCTGCCCCAAAAAGCTGTCGAAGCTACATCATTACATAAATTTAAAACAGAAATAGACAGTTTCCTAGAAGAAAAGGGAATTAAGGGTTACGAGGAGCGGGCAGGAATTTGGACATGAGTTTAGGTGCGGATCGGTCATGGCCCTGTGGGTAGCGGAGCGGGCCCAGGGGCCGTGTAGCCTGATCCTGCTCCTGTTTCGTGTGTCTAATTCTGTTAGATTCAGGAGATAGTCCTGTCATAGTGGATTGGCGGTTAGGATCAGATCAGCCATGATCTTATTGAATGGCGGAGCAGGCTCGAGGGGCCAATTGGCCTACTCCTGCTCCTATTTCTTATGTTCTTATGTTCTTATCTTCTCTACGTCTACCCTATCGAACCCTTTCATAATTTTGAAGACCTCTATTAAGTCACCTCTCAATCTTCTCTCTTCTGGAGAAAAGCGCCCCAGCCTGTTCAGCCCTCCCAGGTCTTAGCAAAGCTCGGCAGTACTCCCCTGAACCGCAGTTTAAAATTTACAGACGCTTTTCCAGCCTGCAACGTTCCCTCGCTGCACAACAGTTAAACTCTGATTGGCCTGAGGCTGTGTATTTATGACAACAATCCGACTCTGTGGCCTTAAAAGGGATGGCGCCACCGTAGCAGCAGAATAATGCATTGCGCGATACTCGGCCGAATACCTGCCCTCGTTAAGCCTGACTTGCTGTGAGCAATGCCATGGGAGATGTTAGAGAAGCTGTGATAGGTGATGTTGCATTCGGATTCCATTTGGCATTGGAGACTCCAAGTTGTGGTTATAACACAGTTGGGTATGAAGTTGGATTGGGCCTCCCTGCCGGAACGATCTCTGATTTGGAGCAGGTAGGCCCGAGGGCCGATCAAAATTGGGCCTTGTTTAAATTGCATCGTCAGAGAGCTCACTGGCCAAATGAACATGAGCCACTGTGACGCTGGTAATGGACCTCAGTTATACCCTGGGGGGGGAGCGGGTGAAGGCAGTCAGGAGGGAGGGAAAGCGATTGGGAGGGGAGGTGATTGGGGTGTCAATCGGAACAGGGGGAAGTGATCAGGAGGAAGGGAAGGTGATTGGGAAGAGGGAAGGTGATCGGGAAGAGGGGAAAGTGATCGGGAAGAGGGAAGGTGATCGGGAGAAGGGAAGGTGATCGGGAAGAGGGGATGGTGATCGGGAGGAGGGAGGGTGATCGGGAGAAGGGAAGGTGATCGGGAAGAGGGGATGGTGATCGGGAGGAGGGAAAAGTGGTCGGGAGAAGGGAAAAGTGATCGGGAGGAGGGAAGGTGATCAGGAAGAGGGAAGGTGATCAGGAGAAGGGGAAGGTGATCAGGAAGAGGGAAGGTGATCGGGAGGAGGCACCGTGATCGGGAGGAGGAAAGGTGATCGGGAGTAGGAGAAAGTGATCGGGAGGAGGGGAAGGTGACCAGGAGAAGAAGAAGGTGATCGGGAGGAGGGAAGGTGATCGGGATGGAGGGAAGGTGATCGGGACGGAGGGAAGGTGATCGGGAGGAGGGAAGGTGATCGGGGAGGAGGGAAGGTGATCAGGAGGGAGGGAAGGTGATCGGGGAGGAGGGAAGGTGATCGGGAGAAGGGAAGGTGACCGGGAGGAGGGAAGGTGATCGGGGAGGAGGGAAGGTGATCGGGAGAAGGGAAGGTGATCGGGACGGAGGGAAGGTGAACGGGGAGGAGGGAAGGTGATCGGGAGGAGGGAAGGCAATCGGAAGGAGGGAAGGTGATCAGGACGGAGGGAAGGTGATCGGGACGGAGGGAAGGTGATCGGGAGAAGGAGAAGGTGATCAGGAGGAGGGAAGGTGATCGGGAGGAGGAGAAGGTGATCGGGAGGAGGAGAAGGTGATCGGGAGGAGGGAAGGTGATCGGGACGGAGGGAAGGTGATCGGGAGGAGGGAAGGTGATCGGGACGGAGGGAAGGTGATCGGGACGGAGGGAAGGTGATCGGGAGAAGGAGAAGGTGATCAGGAGGAGGGAAGGTGATCGGGACGGAGGGAAGGTGATCGGGACGGAGGGAAGGTGATCGGGAGGAGGGAAGGTGATCGGGAGGAGGGAAGGTGATCGGGAGGAGGGAAGGTGATCAGGAGGGAGGGAAGGTGATCGGGGAGGAGGGAAGGTGATCGGGACGGAGGGAAGGTGATCGGGAGGAGGGAAGGTGATCGGGACGGAGAGAAGGTGATCGGGACGGAGGGAAGGTGATCGGGAGAAGGAGAAGGTGATCAGGAGGAGGGAAGGTGATCGGGACGGAGGGAAGGTGATCGGGACGGAGGGAAGGTGATCGGGAGGAGGGAAGGTGATCGGGAGGAGGGAAGGTGATCGGGAGGAGGGAAGGTGATCAGGAGGGAGGGAAGGTGATCGGGGAGGAGGGAAGGTGATCGGGACGGAGGGAAGGTGATCGGGAGGAGGGAAGGTGATCGGGACGGAGAGAAGGTGATCGGGACGGAGGGAAGGTGATCGGGAGAAGGAGAAGGTGATCAGGAGGAGGGAAGGTGATCGGGACGGAGGGAAGGTGATCGGGACGGAGGGAAGGTGATCGGGAGGAGGGAAGGTGATCGGGAGGAGGGAAGGTGATCGGGAGGAGGGAAGGTGATCAGGAGGGAGGGAAGGTGACCGGGGAGGAGGGAAGGTGATCGGGAGAAGGGAAGGTGATCGGGATGGAGGGAAGGTGATCGGAAGGAGGGAAGGCGATCGGGAGGAGGGAAGGTGATCGGGACGGAAGGAAGGTGATCGGGACGGAGGGAAGGTGATCGGGAGAAGGAGAAGGTGATCGGGAGGAGGGAAGGTGATCAGGAGGAGGAGAAGGTGATCGGGAGGAGGGAAGGTGATCAGGAGGAGGAGAAGGTGATCGGGAGGAGGGAAGGTGATCGGGGAGGAGGGAAGGTGATCGGGAGGAGGGAAGGTGATCGGGACGGAGGGAAGGTGATCGGGAGAAGGAGAAGGTGATCGGGAGGAGGGAAGGTGATCGGGACGGAGGGAAGGTGATCGGGAGAAGGAGAAGGTGATCGCGAGGAGGGAAGGTGATCGGGGAGGGGAGAAGGTGATCAGGAGGGAAGGAAGATGATCGGGAGGGAGGGAAGGTGATCTGGAGGGAGGGAAGGTGATTGGGAGGGAGGGAAGGTGATCAGGATGGAGGGAAGGTGATTGGGAGAAGGAGAAGGTGATCAGGAGGGAGGGAAGGTGATCGGGAGGGAGGGAAGGTAATCGGGACGGAGGGAAGGTGATCGGGAGAAGGAGAAGGTGATCAGGAGGGAGGGAAGGTGATCGGGAGAAGGAGAAGGTGATCAGGAGGAGGGAAGGTGATCGGGGAGGGGGCAGGGCCACCCAGTACAGGAAACTCTCTGGTATCCGGCACCGACGGGACCGGCGTGTTGCCGGTTGATTAAAAATTCCGGATGACGGAGAGGTTTAACTACCGAGGCTACTTTTAACAAACAAAGACTCAGACTCCTGTTATTGAGGTGTTCGGATCGGAAGAGACTTCCGACAGCGCCAAGAAGCCGAGTAGTGGCAGTTTGGAGAACTACCCCCACTGACTAACTCGGCCACCGCGGGAGGCTCGGACTCGGCAACATTTCCGGTTATTGAGGTGTTTTCGGAGTATGAATTTTGCCGGTTAATAGAGAATTCCAGATATTTAGGTGCCGTTTAAACGAGAGTTTCCTGTAGCTTGAGCTCAGCAACTGTAAGGCGTGGCCTCCTGCAGCCTTTGCATCGCCGTCTGTGAGTGTCATTTTCCTGTAATAAAACCTGTAAATGAAGACTTTACGTCTGGAAACCGCATTCCCTGACACATAGACAACAGCTTGAGGCTCGCCTCTGTGGTGTCGTCTCCAACAGGAGCTCCACGAACAAATGTCCCATTTAAAAACCTGTTAGCGAGTCCAGGCCATTACCGGGCCGCGCCTTTACTTTCTCCTTTGTCCGGTTCGAATAAAAAGGTCACCGGGACAACTTGAAAACTGCCCAAACATTTGATGGAATTAAAATCCCTTTCGCAGCCGATCCTGATGCGCGGGGTCCGTTCCACAGACAGGTGGCTGTCCTGTTAAAACGAGAATCAGCATAAAATCGAGCCCGGAGTTAACGAGAAGCATTAAAACAAAGTGATGACCGAAGCTTGTTGCAATCCCAGCATTAAAATGATGGTGCAGCGTCGGCAATAGTTTGAAAGGTCGGCGTGAGGACAGATGGTTAATTTGTTTGTCTTATGCCAAATGTGCACAAATTGCCAGCTCAGAAACAAACGTGCTTAATAATTAATGCTCGCTGGATGTTATTCTCCCCTCAGCTACAGATCTTCGTAACTGCATTTTCCCCCCCATTTTGTTATTGCAATCTCAGCAGTCTGTGGGCAAACCCGTAGCTTGCATCTCAAAGGCCCCATCTTAAAACAGCTTGACGCATACATTTCTAACACCTTGTCCCTTGCCAGTACATCGAGAACCGCTAGCACTTCTACAGTACCCTAGAATGTTATGTCAAGATGTTATTGCAGGGTCTCAGTGGATGCCATCGCAGACATTCGAGATAAAATATGCAATAAAAGTGAGTTACTGCAAACCGGTCGTGGACTGGAAAGTAATTAGCGTAAATGCTGACTCACCTTGAGGTTAAATCTGCCTTGTCTTGACTATCATCTATATACGAAATGAGTCCCTACTATTTAAAAAAAAGTAGTTCCACTGTAGTGAATCTGTGGATCTGTAGTGAATGAGAATGTATCGCACTGAAATGTAGAACAGTTTAAATTTTGAGACAAGTTGCTCGGCAGCAGTGGGCAGAGGTGGTAGAGTGGGTTAGCACCAAGAGCATTGCCCCACCGACATGGCGGCAATGCCACAAGAAGTTTAATGACCTGACGAGGGTTGCTAAGGTAAGAGAAGTCTCAGATCTGAAGCGATCGCAAAGTCTCTGTTTGAAGAATGGACTCAGTCGAGAATATTTTGTGGACTTTATGGGATTTTTCTGAGGGTATTTTCCCTGTGGTAGGATCGCCCTGTGCAGATAGGTGAAAAACTGGTTTGTTAAAACTCCAGAGAACACATGGCGGTTGGCTGTGACAAAAGAACTGTCAGTCATCTCGAATGTATGGGTTCGCCCGACAGTCCTGGATAAAGGAAGGGGGGCCATTGACGAAGGGGGCTGAGGACCCTGAGGCACCCATTAAACTTGATCCTATTAGAAAGCCACTCTAATATGCAAAAGCACTTCTCACCTCCATCTCAGAAGAGAAGCAGAACAATGAACCCACTAGCCTAGCCAGCCGAAGAGGAGCCAGTTTTTCCCGACACAAAGACCGAGAGATGTCCCAGACTTAGGGCCATTAGTCCAATCATGGAATACTCATGGGTCTGATGATGGCCCATCACTGAATAAGCACCAGAGTGCTTAGAAACAAAAGGATTTTAAAGATTGGCGGGAAAGATAGGGGTAGCAAGACTCCTATAAAGATGGATCCTTTTCCACCATTCTCTCTCTCTCTCTCGCTCTCGCTCCACCAAGATCGGCCTAACAAGAAGTACCAGAGGAAGAAGCCACTGAGACTGAGAACCGCATACCCCTCACAGGGAACGGCCTCCGGGCAGTGACTTCCCACAGCTGAGCGGAGCGATCGAGACCGACTGTGTGTGGTGGTAAGCATGGTCTCGAGTGTCCCAAGCCGGTAACCAGATATCCAAGGCAAGCTGGGTCAGGTGTAAGGGCTCAGGGTTTTTCTCAGAAGTGAAGTTTTTGGGCTATTCTGGGGTGGGAGCTTCATTTGGTTGAGCCAGGCGAAGGGGTTTATGTGACTGGGTAATTCGTTGGTCGGTGTGGAATCAGCGTCCACCATAGCAACAAGGGAATTACTGCTTGTTATAGTCCCCAGTTGTGTACTGTATGTATGTTGTTTGTAACCTGGATCTTATTCTCCACAGAGACAGTGATTTTGTTTAGTAGTGCATGTTTTAGTCAGTGTACGTTAGACCAAATAAATATAAGTATGATTTTTCACCGAAGCAGTCCTGTCCGTGACTTATTCCATTTACACTTTGAATAATAATTCCCGGGTATAGGACTTTCGTAAGGCGGGGGCGATTCGAACCGTCCGTCTAGCAATTGGGCTAGGATCAAAAACCGCTTACATCTCTCACGTTACTCTCTGTTTAACCCTGCACCATCTGCAGCCCCAGCACTCACAACCGTTCCCTCCCCCTCCACCCCCGATGACCAGCGCTCTGCTCCAATCGCCTGAGCACACTTCTCTCCGCCTCCGTCCGCTCTTAATGCCACACTCTGCACCTGCTACTCTCCTCACTAGCACTTCACCTCAGCCCCTCATACCTCTGTCACCCGAGACATACCAGCAACACGATGCTACCTTGATATGCACATCCTCAAAGGACCGATTTAGTGTGGTCCTCTTGAGCATTAATTTTGATACGGTGAACTGTGCTGCATTCAATTTTTAGGCCTTTGTATACAGTTTAGATGACAAGGGGAGCCTATTTTCACACTTTCAGGTTACATTATTATATAATTAGATATTGGATAGTGTGGGCACACTCCTGAATGTAAGATGCTCAGACCACTTATGGAAGAGACCCGTGTGAAGACCAGAAAAACTATGAGGACCCTAAATGCAAAGTGTTTGACGCTACAGTGCTAGAATCCGTCACCACGATGAATACAAAATTCAGACGGATAAAGAAGTAAAAGTAGGAACGAGTTTTCAAAAACAACATTCAGAATATATCATAGAGTCACACAGCACAGAAGGAGGCCAATCTGCCCATCGTGCCTGTGCCTGCTCTTTGAAAGAGTTATCCAGTTAGACCCATTGCCCTGCTCTTTCCCCATAGCCCTGCAAATTTTATCCCCTTAAAGTATTTATGTCCTTTCAATTCAGTATACTGTATTCACTGCTCATGATGCGGTCTCCTTTATATTGAGAGACCAAATGCAGATTGGGTGACCACTTTGCGGAACACCTCTGTTTAGTCTGTAAGGGTGGCCCCGAGCTTCCGGTTGCCTGTCACTTTAATTCTCCACTCCACTCCCACTCTGACCTCTCTGTCCTCGGCCTCCTACACTGTTTCAGTGAAGCGCAACATTAGCTAAAGGAACAGCACCTCATCTTTCGATTAGGAACTTTACAGCGTTCTGGACTCAACATCGAGTTCAATAATTTCAGATCATAACCTCTGCCCTTTAGACAGCAGCTGTTGATGTTTCTGCTATTCACATTTACACCTCTTCTAGATCCATCTTTTGTTTCTTAACTTGTCCCATTACCATCTCCTTTTGCCTTGTACAATCATCCCTTTTGTCTCTTAATCTCTCCTGCCTTCCGCCCTATCACACACCCTCCCTTTTGTTCTTTCCTCCCCTCCCCCCTTTCCCTGCCCCTGCAGCTGCTTAAAACCTGTTACATCTCTAACTTTTTCCAGTTCTATTGAAAGGTCATTGACCTGAAACGTTAACTCTGTTTCTCTCTCCACAGATGCTGCCTGGCCCGCTGAGTGTTTCCAGCATTTTCTGTTTTTATTCCTGAGGTTAGGGTATCAGTAGCATGGGGTAATCAATTTAAAGTTATCAGAGAGTGAGGAGTGAAGTTAGGAGCAATATCTTTGCACAGAGGGTAGTTGGATAATGGCATGTTTTACTGCTAGTAATAGTTGATGCAGAGACCATGTAAGAGAAATGAGATAAATATTTGAAGCAGAGGAACATACAGGGCCACGTGGAGAGAGCATTAGTTTTAGATTTCCATGTCTCCTCAGATAATGAAGCAGTCCATGCCCGTATGCAACAAGGCCTGGGCGACGTTCAGGCTTGCGCTGATAAGTGGCAGGTAACATTCGCGCCACAGAAGTGCCAGGCAATGACTATCTCCAACAAGCGAGAGTCTAACCATCTCCCCTTGACATTCAACAGCATTACCATCACCGAATCCCCCACCATCAACATCCTGGGGGATCGCCATTAACCAGAAACTTAACTGGACCAGCCACATAAATACTGTGGCAACAAGAGTAGGTCAGAGGCTGGGTATTCTGCGGTGAGTGTCTCGCCTCCTGACTCCCCAAAGCCTTTCCACCATCTACAAGGCACAAGTAAGGAGTGTGATGGAATACTCTTCGCTTGCCTGGATGAGTGCAGCTCCAACACCACTCAAGAAGCTCGACAGAATCCAGGACAAAGCAGCCCGCTTGATTGGCACCCCATCCACCACCTTAAACATTCATTCCCTCCACCACCGGCATAGCGTGGCTGCAGTGTGTAGAAACATAGAAGATAGGAGCAGGAGTAGGCCATTCGGCCCCTCGAGCCTGCTCCGCCATTCAATGAGATCATGGCTGATCATCCAAACTCAGTACCCTGTTCCTGCCTTCTCTCCATATCCCTTGATCCCTTTAGCCTTAAGAAATATATCCAACTCCTTCTTGAATATATTTAATGAATTGGCCTCTACTGCCTTCTTTGGTAGAGAATTCCACAGGTTCACCACTCTCTGGGTGAAGAAATTTCTCCTCATCTCTGTCCTAAATGGCTTACCCCTTATCCTTAGACTGTGACCCCTGGTTCTGGACTCCCCCGCCATCGGGAACATCCTTCCAGCATCTAGTCTGTCTAGTCCTGTTAGAATTTTATAAGTTTCAATGAGATCCCCTCTCATTCTTCTAAACTCCAGTGAGTACAAGCCCAATCGACCCAATCTCTCCTCATACGTCATTCCTGCCATCCCAGGTATCAGCCTGGTGAATCTTTGCTGCACTCCTTCCATGGCAAGAACATCCTTCCTCAGATAAGGCGACCAAAACTGCACACAATACTCCAGATGTGGTCTCACCAAGGCCCTGTACAACTGCAACAAGACATCCTTGTTCCTGTACTCAAACCCTCTCGCTACGAAGGCCAACATACCATTTGCCTTCTCAACCGCCTGCTGCACCTGCATGCTTACCTTCAGCGACTGGTGCACAAGGATGCCCAGGTCTCGTTGCACTTCCCCTTCTCCCAATCTATTGCCATTCAGATAATAATCTGCCTTCCTGTTTTTGACACCAAAGTGGATAACCTTGCATTTATCCACGTTATATTGCATCTGCTATGCTTCTGCCCAATCATCCAACCTGTCCAAATCATACTGGAGTTTCTCGGTATCCTCCTCACAGCACACACGTCCACTCAGCTTTGTGTCGTCTGCAAACTTGGAGATATTACATCTAGTTCCCTCATCCAGATCATTAATATATATTGTGAATAGCTAGGGTCCAAGGACTGATCCCTGCGGTACCCCACGAGTCACTGCCTGCCACTCGGAAAAAGAGCCGTTTATTCCAACTCTTTGCTTTCTGTCTGCCAACCAGTTCTCTATCCAAGTCAATACCTTGCCCCCAATCCCATGTGCCTTAATTTTACATGCTAATCTCTTATGCGGGACCTTATCGAAAGCCTTTTGAAAATCCAAATACACCACATCCACTGGTTCTCCCTTATCTATTTTACCAGTTACATCCTCAAAAAATTCCAGTAGAATAGTCAAGCATGATTTACCTTTTGTAAATCCATGTTGACTTTGTCCGATCCTGTCACTTTTTTCCATGTGCTCTGCTATTACATCCTTTATAGTGGACTCTAGCATTTTCCCCACTACCGATGTCAGGCTTACCGGTCTGTAATTCCCCGTTTTCTCCCTACCACCCTTTTTGAACAATCCATGGGTACTGTTCCAGAGTCTATCGAATGTTGGAAGATGATCAGCAATGCATCGACTATTTCTAGGGCCACTTCCTTAAGTACCCTAGGATGTAGATTATCAGGCCCTGGGGATTTATGAGCCCTCAATCCCATCAATTTCCCTAACACCATTTCCCTACAAATACTGATTTCTATCAGTTCCTCCTGTACCATCTACAAGGTGCACGGCAGCACCTCCCAAACCCGCGACCTCTTCCACCTAGAAGGATAAGGTCAGCAGGCGCATGGGAACACCACCACCTCCAAGTTCCCTTCCAAGTCACACACCATCCTGACTTGGAAATATATCGGCCGTTCCTTCATCGTCGCTGGGTCAAAATCCTGGAACTCCCTCCCTAACAGCACTGTGGGAGCACCTTCACCACACGGACTGCTGCGGTTCAAGAAGGCGGCTCACCACCACCTTCTCAAGGGTAATTAGGGATGAGCGATAAATGATGGGCCTTGCCAGCGTCGCCCACAACCCATAACCGAATTTTTAAAAAGCACAGAACTGGCACAAATGGCCTCCTTCTGTGCCGTGAGCTTCTATGGATCTGTTATGTGCCGTTTTGAGCCTCCTGCCCATAAATTGACATTGCTACATTTGAGAGAGCATGGAGTTAAGACCCGGGCCTCGATGTTATGAAGAGACTCCGAGATCTGATTCTGTCTTCAGCACAGAAAAATAAGATTGAGAGGGCTTTGATTCCTGTGAGTTAAAATGATGAGAGGAATGGATAACATAGATGTGGGCAGGCTACTTGGTTTAAGCAGCAAGAGCAGGACCACAGGATATGAGTTCAAAATTAACAAGCCTCGAGCAAGGCTGGAAATTAGAATGTTGTTGTCCTCCACAGAATCACTGATACATGGAGTGGGCCGCCAGCGAAACATTCATTAAATCATTTTAGAAAATAGATGGATAAATATCTGTTTGAGAGCAGTGTTAAAGATTATTAAGGGGAAGATGGACATCAATGATCGAATTCTCCACAGAACAAGATGGTTCTCTTGCTACTGGCACCTTGGGCGAATCATCTATGTAGTGTAGCTGGTTCAGTGCGGGCTATAAAATTGGATTAACATACTGCAGTCTCGCTGGATTACCTTTGGGCATCAGGGAAATATCATAGCGTTTTATCTTCTCGGTGAGTTCCTCGCGAGTGGGTTCCTGCTTTTTGAGAGGTGGAGTGGGCTGGGTCGAGTCCAGAGTAAAGGTACATTTCGCCGGGAGGGCTGGCCGTTCTCGCGACCGGTCGCTGGCAACGTAGGCAGAGGAGCCGCGGAAACCCCCCCGGGAAAAAAAATTGCGTAAGTACCACTTAAACGGTGTCTTTGTCCTGAGTTTCCACAGCTCTTCCTCCAAAGTTGCGGCAAATTAGCCGGGAAAACACAACGGGAATTCAGCCCCTCCGGTCTGCGAAGGAGGAAGCCTGACTGGTGAATGCCCTTTCCTCATTTCAATCTTTCTTATGTTCTTATCTTTCTAGGGGTGAGGTCGAGTTTCCCACTATCATCCATTCTCTTCAGCGTCTTCATCAATGATGCATCGGATGCCATGGTAGAGAACGGGTGTTTCTGAAAGAATTTCTGTTGTCGACGGGCTCAGCAGGGATCTGATGCGCCTCGCTTGTTCTCTTTTTTAATTGTTTAGTCTTTCACGGGATGTGGGCGTCGCTGGCAAGGCCGGCATTTATTGCCCATTCCCCCAATTGCCCACGAGAAGGTGGCGGTGAGCCGCCTTCTTGAACCGCTGCAAAGAGCGAGAGTGAGAAAGAGCGATAAAGAGAGCTGTAGAGATGGCATCAGAAGAAAATGTATGGGAGCCACACAGAGAAAGAAAAAGGGTGAAATGGAAAGAATTAAGGAGAAAGGAAGACTTGCATTTCTATAGCGCCTTTGGCAACATCTGTCCCAAAGCTTACAGCCAATGAAGTACTTTTGCAGTGTAGTCACTGATGTAATAAAGCTCACTACGCACTTGGTTCGAGCATAAAGCAAGGCATTAATCAACTTGTTTCAAAACATGGAGGTCTAGTTGTACTTCACTAGTTCCTGTCTTACAAAATGTCCCTGGACAAGCTGGGCCCACGCCCGAGTATTTATACTCCTTGGACAGCGCCACCAGCTGGCCGTCCAGCGTTATTTCATGAGTAGTTTCTTTATGATGATGAGATTTATGGCAGTCACTGTTTTAATGTAGGAAACACGGCAGCCAATTTGCGCACAGCAAGCTCCCACAAATAGCAATGAGATAACCTGTTTTAGTGATCTTGATTGAGGAATGAATATCGGCCAGGACTCCCCTGCTCTTCTTTCAAATAGTACCGCGTGATCTTTTAGGTTCACCAACAGTGACTACACTTCAAAAGTATTTAATTGGCTGTAAAGCGCTTTGGGACATCCTGAGGTTGTGAAAGGCGCTGTATAAATGCAAGTCTTTCTTTTTAAGACTTAGTCGGCTGGATTTTCCACTCTGCTATGGCAGGTCAGGAGTGCGAAGCATGGCCCGGAGATGATCGGTCAGCTCACCGATCAGAAGTGACGGCAGATGTTGACTACATCTGGTCTCAGAGGGCGGACATTTTCAAATAATGGCAGGGATACCTCATCCAATGTATTTCCCATCATCAATGCTTTGATGCTTTGGTAAAGTGTCTTTATAGATGTGATGTCCTGGACTGGTATCCATCACCTGACTGGGTGAGAGAGGAACTTTCCAGAGTATATTTTCCTGTTTTTTTTTCTCCTAGAGTCAGAGAATGACACAGCAAAGGAGGAGGCCATTCAACCCATCGTGCCTGTGCCGGCTCTTTGAGAGAGCTCTCCAATTAGTCCCACTCCCCCGCTCTTTCCCCATAGCCCTGCAAATGTTTCCTCTCCCCGGAGATTACATGGAAGGATGTGAAGGCCTTAGAGAGGGTGCAGAAAAGATTTACAAGAATGGTTCCAGGGATGCGGGATTTCAGTTACGTGGATAGACTGGAGAAACTGGGGTTGTTCTCCTTAAAGCAGAGAAGGTTGAGAGGAGATTTGATAGAGGGGTTCAAAACCATGAGGGGGGTCTAGACAGAGTAGATAGAGAGAAACTGTTCCCATTGGCGGAAGTGTCGAGAACCAGAGGACACAGATTTAAGGTGATTGGCAGAAGAACCAAAGGCGACATGAGGAAAAACTTTTTTACACAGCGAGTGTTTATGATCTGGAATGCACTGCCTGAAAGGGTGGTGGAGACAGATTTAATCGTGGCTTTCAAAAGGGAATTGGATAAGTACCTGAAGGAAAAATTTTTTGCAGGGCTACGGGGAAAGGGCGGGTGGAGTGGGACCAGCTGAAGTGCTCTTGCAGAGAGCCGGCACGGGCTCGAGGGGCCGAATGGCCTCCTTCCGTGCTGTAACCATTCCATGATTCTATGTGGTGGCGGGGAGAGGAATGGGGGCGAGATGTGGGTTGGGTGGGTGGGCAGCGGAGAGGTGTAGGGAGGAAGTGTCTAGTCATGATGCTCCGACCATTATGATGTGGGGCAGGCTTGATGGACCAGCTGGTCTTTTTCCAGCCCATCTTTTTTATTGGTTCGTATGTCTAGCAACTCCAGGCATCGGGGATGTTGTTGCTGAGATGAATTAATGGACCGCCTGTCACGAGGCAAGGTTTGACTTTGTAGAACATTTGGTTTTAAATGCAATTTTCTGTTCCAATCCATGGAAAGTGACAGCACATTAGCGCAACATGTATTGGAGCTTATAATACAGGTAGATCAGTATGTGTTAAGGATGCTGCACCCAATCCTACAGGAAAAAACAGGGGAGCAGAGCCTTTCTTGGCCACTCAAGCTTCTCATCTCAATTACTGCCGTGTATCTCCCTGCCAGTCATCCATTATCCAATGCAAGTGTCTACCTTTTGCGGGTGGAGTGAAGAGGTTTACTAACACAGAGCCTGAAACACCAACGCCACTTAACACGTTGAATGGCCAGAAAAATTCGATGTAAATGTATATTAGGCTTGGCCAGAGAGTGAGGAGGTGATTGGTACAATGCGAGAGAAACTTCTCAAACCCACCCCCGCCCCACCGAGATAAAATTCATTACCAAAGCTGCTCCGGGACCAGCTTATCGGTTTTTAGTAGCTTTATACAGTCTCAAAGCAAGGTTTGACTCCATAGGTTTTAATGAAGTGTCAGTCAGATGCAAGAAATCAATTTATTACAGAACGAGCTGTGTAATTGCAATGTCCGTCAGCGGAGATGTTGGACTGCGTTCCAATTGGGCTGATCCCCTTTTCACTTTTATTTCAGCCATTGGCCCAAACCAGCCAGCTTTACACTGCAGATGCGCACAGATGACGGGGCCTGGGTCCAATCTGCTCCTCCTACACCATCCAAAAACTTCAGCAAGCTCTGAAAGGCACAAAGCCCAGTTTAAAGAGACGGTTAAATAGTGAATTACTTTTGGCGGGCAGTCGCTGTTATTCAGGCAGATGTGGCGGCCATTTTACACACGGCAAGATCCTGCCAACAGCAGTGACCAATTCATCTGCTTTTTGTGGTATTGGTTGGGAAAGGAACGACGGGCCAGAAAACCAGGAGAACTCCCTGCTCTTCTTTAAATGTTGCCGCGGGATGTTTAATATCCACTTGGACCGCCAATCAGGGGGCTTGTTTTAACACCTTATCCAAAGGACCGCATTCCCCATAGTGCAGCACTCCTTCAAGACTGGGCTGGAGTATCAGACTAGAAATTTGAGTTAACTGGTTGGTGTGAAGCGTTAACCCACAACCTTACGAGCTACAAGGTGGAGTGTTATCAGGCGAGGCAGTAGGAGTTGCCATCTCTGATTCGACAGATTTCTGGAGGTGTCATCACCCGACATCCGACCTCCAACCGCCCCGCCCCACACTCCCGCCATTGGCCGCCCAACAAGCCCATACTCGCGGTGCCCTGCCTTCCCACGCCGACTGGATGATTCTTGACTGTCAGTCAAACAGCCTTTGTTTCCCATGTCCAATATTTTTATCGCGAGCAAACAAAAGTGTTTTTTTTTTAATTCGCTCCTGGGATGTGGGCGTCGCTAGCAAGGCCGGCATTTATTGCCCATCCCTAATTGCCCCTCGAGAAGGTTGGTGGTGAGCCGCCTTCTTGAACCGCTGCAGTCCGTGAGGTGAAGGTGCCCCCACAGCGTTGTTAGGGAGGGAGTTCCTGGATTTTGACCCAGCGACAATGAAGGAAAGAAAATTGTATAACAAAGCACCATTTGTTAATAACAACAGAAAATGCTGGAAAAACTCAGCAGGTCAGGCAACATCCGTGGAGAGAAATTTGAGTTGACGTTTCGCCTCTATGATTTCTCTCCCGGGCGTTGCTCGCAGCGAGTGCCCTGGAGATTGGTCTTGAATTCCTGGAGACTCCTGGCCAATCCCGGAGGGTTGGCGACCCCAGGAGACGGGCGGCCAAGCCCTGATGACGCTTTCGGCGTGAGTGCCGCGCGATTCTAACTCTCAGGGCTCTTTATAATTTGATGGACGGGCTTGCCCTGCTATCCGCGTCTCCACCTTGAATTCAAACATAACATTGGGGGGAAGGGGTCTGTGGGGGGAGATGGGGACAACATGGACCTCTTACCTTGCTAGCTCTCCTCAGTCACATAAAACAACAGGACGCCGGTGGAGTCGAAGTAGTTGCGCGCGCGCGCAGTTTCAATGTTTTTTCGGTTGTCCGCTAACTGAAAAGAAAATATTGTCAGCATTACAGAGAAAAACACTTCCAGAGAGAAAGGAGGGGCGGCGGAGGGTGGTGAAAGGAGATGGCTACTGCCGAGCAGAGCCGCTCCAGGGAAAGAAAAGATGCTCCAGCAAAACACAGTAAAGGTCCATTTTTATTCATTATCTTCTCCTTTCCCTTCACACGGAGCTCACGCACCGCACAATTAAATCTCCCCAACGCCCCCCCACCGCCAAAAATATCACACATTAATACTTAAACCAACCCGCGCTATTATTATACATTATTAAACTACATTATTAAAATACATTATTAGTTTCAACAGTGATTCAGTTGTAGCACTCTCGCCTCTGACTCAGAAGGTCGTGGGTTCAAGTCCCACTCCAGAGACTTGAGCACAAAATCTATGCTGACGCTCCAGTGCAGTGCTGAGGGAGTGCCACACTGTCAGAGGTGCTGTCTTTCAGATGAGATGTTAAAACCAAGGCCCCAGCTGCTCCCTCAGGTGGACGTAAAAGATTCCCATGGCCACTATTTCGAAGAAGAGCAGGGGAGTTATCCCCGGCGTCCTGGCCAATTTTTATCCCTCAATCAACATAACAAATACAGATGATCTGGTCATTATCACATTGTTGTTTGTGGGAGCTTGCTGTGCGCAAATTGGCTGCTGCGTTTCCCACATTACAACAGTGACTACACTTCGAAGACAGTACTTCATGGGCTGTAAAGTGCTTTGAGACGTCTGGTGGTCGTGAAAGGCGCTATAGAAATACAAGTCTTTCTTTCTTAAACCAACCCATAGCTCCATAGATTCCATAGATTTAGGCCTGCGATGTGCCTATATCTATCTATATATATAAAGCGGTTCTTCTGTCTGTCCTTCTGTCTGTCTGTCTGTCCTCACCTGTGCGTCTGTCCGGCTATGCGCTCGAAAGTTATAGAGCGTACCTACGCGCGCGTTACCTCCAAAGAAAGCTTACGCTTCCAGGGCGCTGGTAAGCATATTTACTGTTCGGTCGGACGAAAATTGTTCGCGCCTTATGCAAAAAACCTTCAAAATTAAACTCATTATCTGCTAGCATTGATTGACTGATGTCAAGGTTCGACCAATCCTGTGCCGTCACGATTGACCAATCCTACAGTACAGTCCCCTGATGGTTGGCCAATCGGTGTGTGTGTGTGTGGGCGGGACTAATCGTTTTCATCTCGGGGATCTGGCAGCCATTGTTTCAGTGCTGCCATGATTTCAGCTTCCAGCTCAAACTACTTTGAAAGTTAGTATCTCTTTTAAAAATAACATAAGATTTACCAAAAACGTTTTATAAGTACTTTCACTTTCATCTTTCAAGGTATTAAGTGTGTGTGTGGGCGGGACTAATCATTTTCATCTCAGGGATCTGCCAGCCATTCTTTCACTGGTTGCAGCTCAAACTACTCTCCTTATCCAGCTTTGAAAAAGTTAGTTTCTCTTTTAAAAATAACATAAGATTTACCAAAAACGTTTTATAAGTACTTTCACTTTCATCTTTCAAGGTATTAAAAGGTAGAAATGTTGCCCGGCAGCACATTCACAAAGGGACACAGACAGGGCCCTAAAGCCTGGGACTCGATTTAAAATGTTGCCCAGCACCAGATTCACAAAGGGACACAGACAGGGCCCCAAAACCTGGCACTCGATTTAAACCGCCCGCCCCAAAACAGCCCTGGCAAAGCCGGGCTCCCCCACCCCAAAACAGCCCTGGCAAAGCCGGGCTCCCCCAGCTAGTTATTATATACATTCATACTTAAACCACCACAGATTTATGTGCAGAACGCTTCTGCGCAGCTTCCGGTCCGTTGGCAGCAGCTTCCGGTCCATTGGCAGCAGCTTCCAGCTCGTTGGCAACAGCTTCCAGCTCATTGGCAGCAGCTTCCAGTCCGTTGGCAACAGTCACTCCGAAAACATTGGCCCAGAAATTTGGGTCGGGGGCTTCCCGCAGGTGCAAGCCTCCGACCTGCACTTACCTTGCGCGCCGGCCGTTGAGCTGTGGGCCCGCGTGGAATTCCGATCCTGGGCCTCCTCCAACTGCCAGCGTGCAATGCTTGCATATCCCAGGGGCGCAGTTAGTTCGAAGCGTCCCCTGGGATCACGTGGGCCATGGAGAACCAATGGTAGCAGGGAATGCTTCATTCATAAGTTTGACAGGAAGGGCTGTCAAACCGATAAATACTATAAGCCCCAAAACATCACTAAATCTTCAAATAAATTTTAAAAAACATCACATTTTTAAAATAAACTATAAATTACATGAAATAACTATTTTAAACAATAATTTAAATTTTTGAAAAACATAATTTTATTTTCTAACGGGGCTAAAAATAAACTTACCTTTCTTTAAAGTATTTAAAAATAATAAACCTGTGGAAAAAATGTTTTAATTTTAATTAATTCACCACTTACCTTGTTAAAAGCAGGCCCTGCAACTGCTTTTTACATGTCTAACTTCTGGAGACTTACCTTCCCGGAGAAACCTGGAAAAAAAACGTAAGTTCGATGCGCACGCGCTGCTTCTCCCGCGCACACGTTCCACCTCTTAACTCCTTCTTTCAGGGGAACGGAAGTGCCGGTTTCCCGCGCATGCGCAGTGCATGCAGGAAACCAGCACTTCCATTGGGCCTACGGGTGAGTACCTCGTGCGTACTCACCCGTGGAGACCCGAATTTCTGGGCCAATGTCAGCAGCTGGATGCTGGCTCTGAACCTACTCTGCGTGATGATGCTTACTAAAAATCTTTAGTTTGTTCAACCTCTGGGACTCCTAGTTGAAGCATTGGCCTTGGAGGGAGTGCAGCGTAGGTTTACCAGAATGATATCCGAACTTCATGGGTTAAATTACGAGGAGAGATTACACAAATTAGGGTTGGATTCCCTAGAATTTAAAAGTTTAAGGGGTGATCTGATCGAAGTTTTCAAGATATTAAGGGGAACAGATAGGGTAGATAGCAGAAACTATTTCCGCTGGTTGGGAATCTAGGACTAGGGGGCGTAGTCTAAAAATTAGAGCCAGGCCTTTCAGGAGTGAACAAATGTAAGAAGTCACACAACGCCAGGTTATAGCCCAACAGTTTTATTTGAAATCACAGGCTTTCGGAGCGCTGCTCCTTCGTCAGGTGAAGTGGAGAGATGCATAAAGACTCAGCTTATATAGTCAGAGAATAATGCCAGATGATTACAGGTAATCTTTCTAACTGCCATTTATCACACCTCGGCAGAGAGATAATCACAGCAATCAAAGGAGTGAAGTTAGGAAACACTTCTACACACAAAGGGTGGTAGAAGTTTGGCACTCTCTTCCACAAACGGCAATTGATGCAAGGTCAATTGTTAATTTTAAATCTGAAATTGGTAGCTTTTTGTTAACCAAAGGTGTTAAGGGATATGGGGCAAAGGTGGGTATGTGGAGTTAGGTCACAGATGAACCATGATCTCACTGAATGGCGGAACAGGCTTGAGCAGTTGAATGGCCTGCTCCAGTTCCGATGTTCCCATTGCAAAAAAAACAATTAGTAAAGACGGAGCTACATTTGCTTTGCGTAATTTTGCACCAAAAGTACATTCCGCTGGGAGTCTACAGCCCCGTCTCTAAATATCTTGAACACGTACTGCAGGAGGTTGCCGTACCTCCATCACAAGGACGCAATTCCACTGTGTGTGGGTTTTTTTTCTGAATTATTAATAGTTAAGTTTTCTTACTTCAGCCAAGATAAATGATTTCAATTTTAGCCTTGACCTGAGAATGTTTGTTTTGCCAGAATGAGTTTAACACCACTCTTTAAATACAAGTGGGAAGTAAGGCAGGCCGAGCTAACTCAATTATATTCTCAGTATATTGCATGGCATTTCACTTAACTTTGTAATTTCTTTCGATTGGCAAAGCTCGCTTCTTGAAACAACTATCTACAGACCATAGCATCCAGCTATTCAGCTTACTGGTCACCAAGGTAACGATATGCAGGAAGAGGCATTACCAGAATTATATATTTTTTTCCCACTTCATTTTGATGTTGTTTGCCTGAGGACAATATTCAATGCTTTCGCACGTTGGTGTGCTTAGAAACATAAAAACATAGAAGATAGGAGCAGGAGTAGGCCATTCGGCCCCTCGAGCCTGCTCCGCCATTCAATGAGATCATGGCTGATCATCCAAATTCAGTACCCTGTCCCTGCTTTCTCCCCATATCCCTTGATCCCTTTAGCCTTAAGAAATATATCCAACTCCTTCTTGAATATATTTAATGAATTGGCCTCTACTGCCTTCTGTGGTAGAGAATTCCACAGGTTCACCACTCTCTGGGTGAAGAAATTCCTCCTCTTCTCAGTCCTGAATGGCTTACCCCTTATCCTTAGACTGTGACCCCTGGTTCTGGACTCCCCTGCCATTGGGAACATCCTTCCTGCATTTAGTCTGTCTAGTCCTGTTAGAATTTTATAAGTTTCAATGAGATCACCTCTCATTCTTCTAAACTCCAGCGAGTATAAGCCCAATCGACCCAATCTCTCATACGTCATTCCTGCCATCCCAGGTATCAGTCTGGTGAATCTTCGCTGCACTCCCTCCATGGCAAGAACATCCTTCCTCAGATAAGGTGACCAAAACTGCACACAATACTCAAGGTGTGGTCTCACCAAGGCCCTGTACAACTGCAGCAAGACATCCTTGTTCCTGTACTCGAATCCTCTCGCTATGAAGGCCAACATACCATTTGCCTTCTTAACCGCCTGCTGCACCTGCATGCTTACCTTCAGCAACTGGTGCACAAGGACACCCAGATCTCGTTGCACTTCCCCTTTTCCCAATCTATTGCCGTTCAGATAATAATCTGTCTTCCTGTTTTTGCCACAGAAGTGCATAACCTCGCATTTATCCACATTATACTGCATTTGCCATGCATCTGCCCAATCACCCAACCTGTCCAAATCATTTGTTGAGGGCTGCCAGTGTTGCGGGAGTGCAGGGGGGATGTTTCTTCCTCTTAGCACCCACTGTTGCCGTCAGTAATGTCCTTCAGCCAGGATAGCAAAGATGAAACGCAATATAGTGTCCCCTGCACACTGCCCCGTAACACCCACATCAAAAGAGGCCCTCCCACTCTTTTGGGATTGGTCCATGATATCACATGGTGCACGTGGACTCGTGTCAGACCTGATAAGATCCGTGATGTAAACACAAACTAATGGCAGTATCTGTTTGGTTCATGCTGTCATGTGGTTAACATGCACCAATCAGCAATGGTGATAGTTCATTACACTATTACAATAGTACCGATGCACAGACGTAAAACTTTTAATTCGATGGCGGCTTTATAATTTTTTTCAATCGATCTTGTTGCCGACACTCCTTATAGTTATGGAGACTAAAAGGGTGGGATAGAATCCGTGATCGATTAGATTGCACGCCGCGGACTATGGAAGGATTGGGTCCCATGGGCCAGTTATAGCCTTCTCCTGGGCAAGTCCCACACTCAGCGGAGACCGTGGAAAAGGGCTGAAGACTGGCCCAAATTGGATTGGCGAGGCCCGTGAAAACCTTCAGGCATTTTCTCAGTGCTCAGTTCTATCGAGAGGCCTGAGTGAGTGAGGGGATGTTACATAGAACTGCATAGAATTTACAGCACAGAAACAGGCCATTCGGCCCAACTGGTCCGTGTCGGTGTTTATAAGCTCCACACCAGCCGCCTCCCATCCTACGTCATCTCACCCTATCAGCATATCCTTCTCTTCTCCCTCATATGCTTATCTAGTCTCCCCTTAAATGCATCTATACTATTCGCCTCAACCACTCCCTGTGGTAGCGAGTTCCACATTCTCACCACTCTCTGGGTAAAGATGTTTCTCCTGAATTCCCTATTGGATTTATTAGTGAATATCTTACATTTATGGCCCCTAGTTTTGGACTCCTCACAAGTGGAAACATCCTTTCTACGTCTACCCTATCGAACCCTTTCATAACCTTAAAGACCTCTATCGGGTCAGCCCTCGGCCTTCCCTTTTCTAGAGTAAAGAGCCCCAGCCTGATCAGTCTTTCCTGATAGTTATAACCTCACAGTTCTGGTATCATCTTTGCAAATCTTTTTAGCACCTTCTCCAGTATACTTTTTGCAATACGGAGACTGGAACCATGCACAGTACTTTAGTTACCAAGTGAGAAAATGAGGGAAAGAAGAGACACGATACGAAATTAAATTAAAAAAATATAGAAAATCTTTTAAAATCTGTGATAAAGAAAAGTAATAAAAACATATTTTTTTCCCTCTCTTTATTTGATGTTCTTCTTCCTGGAAGTATAATAAAGGTATATTTTTTCTAGAAGTCAATAGGAATTCCTCAGAGTTTTCAATGCTTCAAGGTGTTGAAATGTCATACACGAATCTGAATCTGTCAAACCAGCTCCAAAGTCTTTCTTTGTTTGTCCTGCATTTTTTCTCCCCCAAATGTGCTCTCTGTTCTACTGCCTGCGTAATTACATATTGAAGCGTTCTAATTGTTGTCAAACTCCTTTGGGTAGCGCTGGGACAGAGTGATAAGACTCTTGTCAAGGTTGAGGTGAAGCCGTCTAACACAATTAGGAACGTCGGATTTTTTAACAGAATAAAGCAGTAACACCATTCTGCAACAAATTGTACACAGCAGTGAGCCCCTTGTGTTGGGCCTCTTTATGCAATGTGTTTATTGACGCCACTGTGTCAACCGAGGAGTTGGAGGCGGGACTTACGGCAAACAGAGTCTACCAGAAAAGACAGTCTATTTTGCAGCAAACAGAGTCTATTTATTCAGCAAACAGCAAACAGAGTCTATTTACTCAGCAAACAGTAAACAGAGTCTATTTTACAACAAACAGTCTATTTACTCAGCAAACAGCAAAGTGAGTCTATTTACTCAGCAAACGGCAAACAGAGTCTACTTTACAGCAAACAGAGTCTATTTAAACCGAGTCCCTACAAACTACAGCAAATGGAACTCATGACCGAAACTGCAGCGACATCTCCTGGTAAAAGTAGGGTGACTTCTCCAGAAAAATGCAGTGAGTGGAGGATAGTTTTACAAACACAGTTACTTCAATCCCAGTCAGTGACAGCAGTGATTGATGGGGGAATTACCCAATCATCTCCATTCTGTCCGGGAATAGTGGTGCCATCACATGCGGTCTTCTTTATGACACTGCTATTGGCAAATATGGCAGAAACTTCTTGTAATGATCCGAGGCAAGTCACAGAGACGACATTATTTCCACACACCCCCCTGTGAAGGACAAGGCAGCCAAGCCCGACTACTGTCCTTGCTCAATTCCCACGAGTGGAAGGCCCGAGTTAAAATGGCGGTGAAGCGGGAAGGGGGCCTGCTACACCAACCACCCACCTCAATTTTTAACTCCGCCATCACCCTGCTTCCGCCGACTGGAGGGAGTTAAAATCGCCCTCTACAGGTTCAAATGTCAAGAGATAGGTTGCCAATTTGCTACTACTCTTGGTTGGACACACACTAGAAACTGGGTTGTGTAGGAATACACAGACCATTAATTCTTAATTCTTAATTTTGATATTCATTGAAATGCTTTGCCTGGCCAATGGGTTTTTTTTCAAAGTGAAATATAAAGTTGTAACAAACAGTTTTTTCACTGATAAGTGGACATGGAATGTGCTTTGATGTGCTTTACTAAAAGGCAGCAAACATGGCTGTGGCTGCAGGGGGTAGTCATAGACAACAGAGATAAACAACCCCCCTCAAATTTGCAGACATCACGTCTCTAATGATTTTCTTGGTGGCTAAAGGGGTTTGACTGAATGAGGAAAAATCAAATCCCCCTCTTGCTGTTAGTTCTTTGCTGATAAATAGCAACCCCACCTCCTCTTTGACCTACTCTATTCTTTCTCAAGCACTTGTAGTCTTTTAGGTGAATTTCTGTCCCATCACTTTCATGTAGCCACGTCTCAGAAATGCACAATAGGTCTAATTTTTCCAATACAGCGTAGGTTTGAAGTTTTTGAAATGCAGAATACGACGTATCACATGAACTGTAACCAAGTGGTTTTCTGCCACTTTTGTAACCTTTTAGGAGTGGATGAACAATTTTGGGCTATGATAAAGACAACTAATGGATCGCCGCACAGGATGTGTGAGCGTGAACGTTTGACAGCTCAAACAGCTCAGGCCGAACATTAAAGGAACGTTTCACTATCTCTGAATCATTGATTTACTGCAAAAGGCACGGAAACCTGTATAAAACACCGTGGCTAAAGAATATCAGCACCGCAGTCGGAAGAAGGTGGATTGGCCAGTCATCTGACCTACGAGGATCAGGCTGCAGTGGGAAGGAGGGGCCTGGCCAGTCTTTCCGCTTACGAGGACCTACAATCAACGCTGGACTGATCATCCGCGGGTGGTTGTACGTACGATTTCCTGTAACATTATTGGTGGACTGCTGGAATAGTGGTTGGGGTTGTGAATTTGTCTTAGGAACAATAAAAGGCTAAAGTCAGAGCCCGTGTGTCTGGTGTAATTTCTCGTAAGTCTCAAGTCCGAACTCTATAACCTGTTGGGCGGGGAGAGGGGTAATTTCGCACATCTTACAGTTGAGACAGCCCAGAGTCGTTTCGCTATGAATCTTTACAGCTGACAGAGTGAGGAAGGAGGGATGGATTTGCAACTTGTCACCAGGGTGTAATACTTGCCTGGCATTTCCAGTCACCTGTCATTGAACCTGGTGTACTTTCACACCCGGGTGGCAGATTGAAAATGTTGCCTTTATATAGCGCAATTAACTTGGCAAATACCCCAAGGTGCTGCACAGGAGCGATTATCAAAAAAATTTGGCACTGATGGTTGAGCGATCCTTAGCATAATCTTTGGAAACACCTATTCCTCCTGCTCAGTTGCTTGAAAACATAGGAACATGCAAAATGGATGGGCAGAAGACCAACTGGTCCCTTAAGCCTACCGCCACCCCCGCCATGAAGGACGGAGCATCATGACTAAAATCTTCTTCCAAACCCCCACCCCTCTTCCCTCCACCCCTAATCTCCTCCCCCTAACACCCACCCACCCCAGCCCTGTAATCTCCTGGGAAGAGGTGAAAAAAAACACAAGAAAAGCCCCAGGGCCAATCAGGGGGAAAAAAATACTAAAATATTGTGGAAAATTCCTCAGACGATCGAAACCAGTCCAGGAGATCTCTTGGACCAAGCGTTACCTTCCCCAGTCAGGAACCGGTCCAACTCCATCTTGAAGGCAGGCACCTTCCCGTGCAAGCGGAGGAGATGTAACACCTGCCCCTATATCTCCCCCCTTCCCACTGTCCAGGGCCCCAAACACCCCTTCCAGGTGAAACAGCGATTTACTTGTACTTCTCGCAATCTAGTATACTGTATTCGCTGCTCACGATGCGGTCTCCTCTACATTGGGGAGACCAAACGCAGATTGGGTGACCGCTTTGCGGAACACCTCCGTTCAGTCCGTAAGGGTGACCCCGAGCTTCCGGTCGCCTGTCATTTTAATTCACCGCTCCATTCCCACTCGGACCTCACCGTCCTTGGCCTCTTGTATTGTTCCACGGAAGCTCAACGTAAACTCGAGGAACAGCACCTCATCTTCCGATTAGGCAGTCTGCAGCCTTCCGGACTCAATATCGAGTTCAACAATTTCAGATCATAAGCTCGGCCCCCATTTCATTTTCTCTTGTAATTGTTCCACTCCTTTCCTCCCCCCCCCCCCTTCCTTTTGTTTCTCTCTCACACCTGGCAGCTATCTTTTGCCCTGCCAGTACACTTTACACCTAATCCCAGCCTATCACCATCTCGTCTAGCTTCTAATCTCTTTTACTTCTTTTGTTTCTTTTATTCTTTTGTCCGATCGCAGCCCTGCCTCCGATCTAGTTTCTTTTCTTTCCAGTTTTGAAGAAGGGTCCAACCCGAAATGTCAACTCAAATTTCTCTCCACGGATGTTGCCTGACCTGCTGAGTTTTTCCAGCATTTTCTGTTGTTATTTCGGATTTCCAACATCTGCAGTATTTTGCTATCGAAAGAGTCAACACCACTGCACCAGCTGGCAAAGTATTCTACAAAACATACCTGTGGCGAGGGCTGGGGAAAGTCTACATAGAAACATAGAAGATAGGAGCAGGAGTAGCCCATTCGGCCCCTCGAGCCTGCTCCGCCATTCAATGAGATCATGGCTGATCATCCAAACTCAGTACCCTGTCCCTGCTTACTCCCCATATCCCTTGATCCCTTTAGCTTTAAGAAATATATCCAACTCCTTCTTGAATATATTTAATGTATTGGCCTCAACTACCCTGTGTGGCAGAGAATTCCACAGGTTCACCACTCTCTGGGTGAAGAAATTAAGAACATAAGAACATAAGAAATAGGAGCAGGAGTAGGCCAATCGGCCCCTCGAGCCTGCTCCGCCATTCAATAAGATCATGGCTGATCTGATCCTAACCGCCAATCTACTATTACAGAACCATCTCCTGAATCTAACATAATTAGACACACAAAATAGGAGCAGGATCAGGCTACACGTCCCCTGGGCCCGCTCCGCTACCCACAGGGCCATGACCGATCCGAACCTAGACTCATGTCCAAATTCCTGCCCGCTCCCCGTAACCCTTAATTCCCTTTACTTCTAGGAAACTGTCTATTACTGTTTTAAATTTATGTAATGATGTAGCTTCTACAGCTTTTTGGGGCAGCATATTCCATGGACCTACCACCCTCTGAGTGAAGTAGTTCCTCCTCATCTCAGTTTTGAAAGAGCAGCCCCTTATTCTAAGACTATGCCCCCTAGTTCTAGTTTCACCCATCATTGGGAACATTCTCCCCACATCCACCTGATCCAACCCCTTCACAATCTTATATGTTTCAATAAGATCACCTCTCATTCTTCTGAACTCCAATGAGTAGAGTCCCAATCTACTCAACCTCTCCTCATATGTCCATCCCCTCATCCCCGGGATTAACCGAGTGAACCTTCTTTGTACTGACTCGAGAGCAAGTATGTCTTTTCTTAAGTATGGACACCAAAACTGTATGCAGTATTCCAGGTGCGGTCTCACCAATACCTTGTACAACTGAAGCAATACCTCCCTATTTTTATATTCTATCCCCCTAGCAATGAAAGCCAACATTCCATTGGCCTTCTTAATCACTTGCTGCACCTGCATACTAACCTTTTGAGTTTTGTGCACCAGGACCCCCAGATCCCTTTGTACTTCAGTACTTTCCAGTTTCTTGCCATTAAGATAATAACTTGCTCTACGATTTTTCCTGCCAAAGTGCATAACCTCACACTTTCCAGTATTGTATTCCATCTGCCAAATCTCTGCCCACTTACTTAGCCTGTCTATGTCCCCTTGCAGGTTTTTTATGTCCTCCTCACTCACTACTTTCCCCCCCATCTTAGTATCATCTGCAAACTTTGATATGTTACACTCGGTCCCCTCCTCCAAATCGTTAATATAGATTGTAAAGAGTTGGGGACCCAGCACCGACCCCTGCGGAACACCACTAGTTACTG
Organism: Somniosus microcephalus; assembly: GCF_052327205.1. Taxonomy (NCBI): domain Eukaryota; kingdom Metazoa; phylum Chordata; class Chondrichthyes; order Squaliformes; family Somniosidae; genus Somniosus; species Somniosus microcephalus. Next base: position 26,423,958 of record NC_141014.1, on the reverse strand, counting down.
ATTGCCAGTCTGAGAATGAACCATTTATCCCAACTCTCTGCCTTCTGTTAGATAGCCAATCCTCTATCCATGCCAGAATATTACCCCCAATCCCGTGATTTTTTATCTTAAGCAATACTCTTTTGTGTGGCACCTTGTCAAATGCCTTTGGGAAGTCTAAATACACTACGTCCACTGGTTCCCCTTTATCCACCCTATATGTTACTTCCTCAAAGAACTCCAGCAAATTTGTCAAACATGACTTCCCCTTCATACAACCATGCTGACTTTGTCCTATTAAATTATGATTATCCAAATGTCCTGTTACTGTCTCCTTAATAATGGATTCCAAAATTTTACCTACCACAGATGTTAGGCTAACCGGTCTATAGTTTCCAGCCTTCTGTCTACTGCCCTTTTTAAATAAGGGTGTTACATTAGCAGTTTTCCAGTCTGCCGGGACCTTTGCTGAGTCCAGGGAGTTTTGGAAAATTATTACCAATGCATCCACAATCCCTACCGCCACTTCCCTCAAGACCCTAGGATGTAAGCCATCCGGTCCAGGTGATTTATCCGCCTAGAGTCCCATTATTTTACCGAGTACCACTTCCTTAGTGATTTTGATCGTGTTTAGCTCCTCCCCCCCTATAGCCCCCTGTTTGTCCAGTTTTGGGCTATTCTTAGTGTCCTCTACTGTAAATTCCTCCTCATTTCTGTCCTAAATGGCTTAACCCTTATCCTTAGACTGTGACCCCTGGTTCTGGACTCCCCAACCATCGGGAACAGCCTTCGTGCATCTAGTCTGTCCAGTCCTGTCAGAATTTTATAAGTTTCAATGAGATCCCCTCTCATTCTTCTAAACTCTAGCGAATATAAGCCCAATCAACCCAATCTCTCCTGATACGTCATTCCTGCCATCCCAGGTATCAGCCTGGTGAATCTTCGCTGAACTCCTTCCATGGCAAGAACACCCTTCCTCAGATAAGGCGACCGAAAATGCACACAATACTCAAGGTGTGGTCTCACCAAGGCCCTGTACAACTGCAGCAAGACATCCTGTACAGAAAAATACTTGCACCAGACGTCCCAAAGCGCTTTACAGCCAATGAAGTACTTTTTGGAGTGTAGTCACTGTTCTAATGTGGGAAACGCGGCAGCCAATTTGCACACAGCAAGCTCCCACAAACAGCAATGTGATAATGACCGGATAATCTGTTTTTAGTGATGTTGATTGGAATAAATATTGGCCAGGACACCGGGAAGAACTCACCTGCCACTTCTTCGAAATGGTGCCGTGGGATCTTTTACGTCCACCTAAGAGGGTAGACGAGGCCTCGGTTCAACCAAAAGGCGGGACCTCCGTCAGTGCAGTGCTGGAGTGTCAGGCTAGATTTTTGTGCTCTGGTCTCTGGAGTGGGACTTGAATCCACAACCTTTCAAACTCAGAGGCAAGAGTGCTACCCACTGAGGCACGGCTGACACCTTGCAGTCAGCAAACGATGTTAGCTACCTACAGTGACGGACCAAATGTAGATTCCCCTCAGCCATAGTGGTTGGGGAGGGTTGCGTTCTGCTTCCAGCAGAAAGCCACCTCTTCTGCAGTTCTGGAGGCTGCAAAACCCGATTGTTCCCCTCACAGCACTGCGGCACGGTAAAAGCATCGCTGCGCCATTTCCTAATTCAGAGCTTGGTCGACGATAGGCCTGGACATCTAATTAGCCTCTGTTACGAAGCAGATGTGCAGTGGAGCAGCAAACACGACTCAGTCACCACTGTTAGCCCAGGCTTCCACGAGCTATGGTCGGGATTTTGAACTCCGTGGGAACAGTCGGTCCCCAGGTCTGGCCCACAACCAGCTGAGCCACTCAATCCCCAAGTGCTTGAAGAGAGGACAGGAAGCCGAATAGAAGAGCCAGTTTATCGAGGAGAAATTGCCTTCGGCATTAATGCGGGGACGGTTCTCTCAGAACAGAATTCAAATGCATCCCGTCACCTACACCTCATTAATATTCAAATTTAATGAGAGCAGAGCATTCTTAATGAGGCATAATTTGAATAACGCTATGATAATTTTAAATATTGCTCTTTCTCTGAACAGTTGAAGAGTCATTTGTCAAAGAGGTAATTTTAATCAGCTAAGATTTTTCTTCTTTTTAAAAGGTCAAATCTCATTGATGAGATTTTTACCTAATTGGGTTTCAGGATTGATTTTTATTATAACGATGATTTTCATTACTTTGATTTTTTTTATCCAAATGTTGTCATCTCTAATTGTCGCAATAAAACAGATTACTTTTTATAAATATTCATTGCGGGCGCGGCAGCTTTGCTGGGAATGCATTGTTGAGGTGCACAGATGTGCATCCCGATGGAAGAGCCAAGGGGGCAATGTTGGCCGAATGTAAGTCTCTGAGGTGGCCAAGGTGGGGTCTTCAGCTGAAACACTGGTTCAGCCCGCGTTTGGCGCAAGACGCCATCTTGGTAAAGGAGTTGAAGTTTGCACTAGGAATGGCCGCCTGGAGGACTGTTAAACAGCTGATTAAGATGCCCGCTAGCGCTCATTAAAGAACATCAGAACATAAGAATTAGGAGCAGGAGTCGGCCATATGGCCCCCTCGAGCCTGCTCTGCCATTCAATAAGATCATGGCTGATCGTCGACCTCAACTCCACTTTCCCGCCCGATCTCCATATCCCTTGATTCCCCTAGAGTCCAAAAATCTATCGATCTCAGCCTTGAATATACTCAACAATTCAGCCTCCACTGCCGAATGGGGCAGAGAATTCCAAAGATTCACAACCCTCTGAGTGAAGAAATTCCTCCTCATCTCAATTTTAAAAGGCTGACCCCTTACCTTGAGACTATGTCCCCTAGTTCTAGGCTCTCCAGCCAGGGGGAAACAACCTCTCAGCATCTACCCTGTCAATCCCCCTCAGAATCTTGTATGTTTCAATGAGATCACCTCTCATTCTTCTAAACTCCAGAGAGTATCAGCCCATTCTACACAATCTCTCATCATAGGACAGCCCTCTCATCCCAGAGGCTGCACAGAATTTCGGTGGCTAACACTTCAACTAACGCCCTCTCTGAACAGCGATCAGCTGTTTGGGAGTAAACGGCGTTGATGTCGATTTCAAGCGCTACTTAAAGGAATACTCACCGCTTAAAGGGCTACTCGCCACTTAAAGGGATACTCACCACTTAAAGGGATACTCGCCACTTAAAGGGATACTCACCACTTAAAGGGATACTCGCCACTTAAAGGGATACTTGCCATTTCATGTTCATTGCTGCTGGAGCTGCAAAGAGGGCCTCTGAAATAGACTTTCTAGGAGACTTTTTCAAGGTTTCACCAGCAATCTAGCAACATTTATTCTGGAAATTCTCTGAGGACCTCCCCTAAAAAGAGTGAGTGCTGTGCTACTCCACCTTATTGGACACCTTGTAGGAGTCACCAGGGGAAAGGGAGTGCTTGGTCATGGGCATTTTGCTAAGGGTACTCCCCCCCTCGGTCTGGGCGAGGAATGGGAGGAGGACGTGAGGCGAGGCACCAGCTGCTGGAGGAGAGAGAGTCAGGAGGGTGAGGCAGTGTGCTTTCCCCCCTGTGGGTACAGGATGTCCCTCTTCCTCTGAACCTCCTCCACCAGGGCCTCCAGTGCCATATCCAAGAACCTGTGCGCCCTCTCCCTCGGTCCCTGAGCTATCCTGCAAAGTGCCGCTGTGCGCCTGCCAGAGCTCTCCACGCCTTTGGTGGAAGTGGGTGCGAGGAGCCAAGACGAAAATTACATCCAATCAGCACTTGGGTGCTAAACTGGTTTCTGGTTTAGCACTTCTATGCAAATTCAAATTATGTTAATCAGCAATTAGGGCCAAAATTGTGTGCTAAATCCAGACTTTCAATGAGGCGTGTCTTATTAGCACTGCACCCCTTTAGCGCCTGTTTTCAACCTTTGGCAAAAATAAATCCCTAGGACTCGATGTATCTGCCGGAAGGCCAATCAATGTCAGCCATGGCTCAGTGGGCAGCACTCTCACCTCTGAGTTGTGGGTTCAAGTCCCACTCCAGAGACTTGAGCACAAAAATCTAGGCTGACACGCCAGTGCAGTGCCGAGGGAGCACCGCACTGTCGGAGGCGCCGTCTTTCAAATGAGATGTTAAACTGAGGCCCCATCTGCTCTCTCTCAGGTGTGTAAAAGATCCCCTGACACTATTTCATAGACCAGCAGGGGAGTTCTCCCCGGTGTCCTCGCCAATATTTATCACTCAATCAACATCGCTAAAAACAGATTATCTGGTCGTTATCACATTGCTGTTTGTGGGAGCTTGCTGTGCACAAATTGACTTCAACGTTTCCTACATTACCAAGACTAGATTTCAAAATATTTAATTGGCTGAAAAGAAAAAGACTTGCATTTATATTGCACCTTTCATGACCACCGGATGTCAAAAGCGCTTTACAGCCAATGAAGTACAGTCGCTGTTGTAATGTAGGAAACGTGGCAGCTAATTTGCGCACAGCAAGCTCCCACAAACAGCCAGGGATAATTCCCCTGCTCATCTTCGAAAAAGTGCCATGGGATCTTTTACATCCACCTGAGAGAGAGCAGATGGGGCCTTGAATTAACTTCTCATCCGAAAGACGGCACCTCCAACAGTGCAGCACTCCCTCAGCACTGCACTGGAGTGTCAGCCTAGGTTTTGTGCTCAAGTTTCTAAAGTGGGGTTTGAATCCACAACCTTCTGACTCAGAGTCAAGGTTGCGACTATTGGAGCCACGGCTGACACTTTGGGTCTTTCTAGGGTCGTGAAAGGCACTATATAAATGCAAGTCTTTCTTCTTTTCAAAGGTGTTGGGCTGATATGAGGCCACTTGGAACTGTGCTTAAATATATACAAGTGATGTTCTGTGCCACGCTGTACAGATTTTCTAGACTTTGAGGAATTTAACTATAAATCTGTTCAGGCCTGCAAAAATGTATTGGCTGTACAGACACTGTCACTGCGACTAAACGAAAACATAACATTATAGGGCGGCCGCAGTGCTTGACATAGAGCTGGGGCCTCTGAATATTCCAAAGCTCTCCTAGCTGGCCCCCTCCGTAAACTTGAGAGCCAAAATGCTGGTGCCCGTATCATGACGCGCACCAAGTCCCGTTCACCCATCACCCCTGTGGTCGCTGACCTACATTGGCTCTTGGTCCGGCAGCGCCTTCATTTTGAAATCCTTGTTTTCAAATCCCTCCATGGCCTCGCCCCCCACTCCCTATCTCTGCAACCTCCTCCAGCCCCACAACCTTCCGAGATCTCTGCGCTCCTCCAATTCTGGCCTCTTGCGTAAACCCAATTCTCATCACTCCACCATTCAGCTGCCAGTTAGTCCCACTGCCCCGCTCTTTCCCCACATCCCTGCAATTGTTTCTCCTTCAAATATTTATCCCATTCCCTTTTGAAGGCTACTATTGAATCTGCTTCCACCACCCTATCAGGCAGCGCATTCCAAATCCTCACCACTCATTGCTGTGGTGTATGTAACCTGTTCCACCTTAAGAGAAGTTAAGCCTGTTCCACCTTAAGAGATGTACTACTTTCTCTGGCTGCTGTATACGTAATACCGGTGGTGACCACCGGTATATAAGCACTGTGTAGTAATATTGTATTTAGTATAGTCCTGACCTCCAACCAGTAAAGACCTGTTGAACTTTAATCTTGTAGTCTGTGTTAGTAATTACAACTAGAACACACAGACTTAACAGTGGCGACGAGTCCGATTCTTACCCTGCGGCAGTTTATATCCACGGCGGCTTCGTCCACAGAACGGACGTCGAAGAGAGGCTTCCACCCTCATCACCCTGCTGGAAGACACGTCGCGCGGCAGACATCGAGAAACCAGAGTGCAGAAGACATCCTGAAATCGAAGCCTCCATCAGCGGCTGTCAGCTATCTTCTTTCTACCTCGGTGGTGGGTAAGCCGGGCAGCGACGCGACCAGAAAGTCGGCCGCGTTGGCTGTACAGACGGGGAGGGAAGACGGAGGAATAAGGGCGGTGAGATCGATCGCGACCGGAGATAAGGGCCGGGCCGCATTCGGGCCGAAAGGCGCAGCGCGGGGACATCGATCGCGGCTGGTGATAAGGGCCGGGCCGCATTCGGGCTAAAAAGGCGCAGCGTCTGGGGCAACTGAAGGCGCGAGAGCCGCGGTGAAGCGGAGACAGCGTCGGGGGACGGGTGAAGACCGCCAAGCGCGGGAAAACCGCCATTTTGTAGGTGGAGGACGAAGACAAGAGCGGGAAGCTGCCATCTTGGATAAAAATAAAAATAAATTAAATTGCAACGATGCCTAAACATGGGAACATTAATACCTTTGATAGCGACATCGAAGATTGGGCCATGTATGTAGAACGCATACAAAATTATTGTAAAGCAAATAAAATCCCAGATGAAGAGAAAGCACTAACATTATTAAACTTAATGGGTGCGAAGACATACGGGCAATTGAAACACCTTTTATCACCAGATGAACCGGCGGATAAGACGTTCGAGGAGATTGTTACTGTCCTGAAAAATCATCTAAACCCCACGCCGCTGATGCTAGCGGAACGATTTAAATTTTACAGCAGAAGGCAGCTGAAGGATGAAAGCAATGCTGAATATTTAATGGAATTGCGTAAGCTGGCAAAGTACTGTCAGTTTGAAACGAGACTGACAGAGACGCTACGAGATAAATTTGTGTGTGGTTTATTAAAAGAAGATACACAAAAGCGACTGCTCGAGGAGAATGAGCTGACGCTTGAGAAAGCGGTCACTATGGCAGCAGCACACGAAGCCGCAGCGAGAGGCACGGCAGTAATGCAGCTACGGTCACCGGAACTCAGTACAAATAAATTGGGTTTGAGCACTGTAAAATGTTATCGTTGTGGAAAGACAACGCACGATCAGAACCAGTGTTGGTTTAAAAACCAAGAATGCAGAACGTGTGGCAGGCTTGGCCACATAGCAAAAGTATGCCGGTCAGGAAAGAAGACCAGCAACAAAAAGTCACCGCAAGGAAAATACGTAAAGGTACACAAGGTGACAAAGAACAGTTCGACCGAACAGAAGTCAGATTCAGACGCTAGCAGTAATGAACTGGGTAGCTTAAGAGTACACAACGTTGGTAAGGATGCAGATCTCCAGACAATTTGGGTCACCCTTCAGATAGCAGGAGTCCAAGTAAAGATGGAATTGGACACTGGATCGGCATTGACGGTCATGAATAAGAAAGATTACAAAAGGTTATTCCAACATATTCCCCTACGGGATACGGAGATTATATTGAAAACATACACGGGGCAAAGAGTGTACCCCATTGGAAAGATAGAGGTAAAAGTGGTCCACAAGGGCGAAGAAAGCCAAGTAATGGACTTATATGTGCTACCTGAAGGAGGTCCACCACTACTGGGACGGGAGTGGATTAGGAAAATGAATATGGACTGGCACTCCTTGAAGGCACTAATGGTAGATTCCGGGGAAACAGATGTCAAACCTAAACGATTGTCCAAAATATTGGATGATGCTAAAGAGGTGTTCCAGCAGGGACTGGGAACACTGAGAGGAATTACGGCAAACATCAAGATTGATGAACATGCACACCCAAAAATTTTTAAAGCCAGACCGGTACCCTATGCAATACGACCTACTGTAGAAGCGGAACTGGAAGCGCTAGAATGTTCAGGTGTACTCTCTAAGGTAGATTGGAGTGAGTGGGCTACGCCCATTGTTCCCGTTATGAAACGTCCTGCGAGCAACAAGCCAGGAGAACCAGGGAAGGTTCGCATCTGTGGAGATTTCAAAATCACCGTTAATCCGGTGCTTCACACGGTGCAGTATCCGCTTCCGCGGATTGAGGATATTTTTGCTTCGTTGTCTGGCGGGAAACACTTCACCAAGATAGACCTGGCGCAGGCGTACTTGCAGATGGAGGTTGAAGAAGAGTCACGCCAATACCTCACGATCAACACGCATCGAGGTTTGTACCGGTACAATAGGCTGGTTTTTGGAGTGGCATCGGCTCCAGCAATTTGGCAGAGGGCCATGGAGCAGGTATTACATGGAATTCCAGGCACACAATGTTACCTGGACGATATTCTGATTACAGGTGATGGTGATGAAGAACACCTCGCAAACTTGGAACTGGTGCTCAACAGACTGAAAGAGTATGGACTTAGAGTTAATCGGCAGAAATGTGAGTTCTTCCAGAACTGGATCTCGTACTGTGGTCATGTCATTGACCGGGAGGGGCTTCATAAGTCTCCTGACAAGATAGAGGCAGTTGTAAAGGCTCCCGCTCCGGATAATGTCTCTCAGTTGAGGTCGTTTCTAGGATTGATTAACTATTACCATAAATTTCTACCAAATCTATCCACGGTACTGCACCCGCTAAATGCTCTTTTACAGAAGGGGGTACAATGGGAATGGAGCGAAAACTGTAAGAAGGCATTTCGCAAAAGCAAAGAATTGATCACCTCAGAGGAAGTGTTGGCTCACTTCAACCCGACACTGCCTATTCGGTTAGCTTGTGATGCTTCTCCATATGGTATTGGGGCAGTACTCTCACACAAGTTACCAAATGGCACGGAAAGGCCAGTCGCGTTTGCATCCAGATCATTGACCTCCGCTGAGCGCAACTATGCGCAGATCGATAGGGAGGCTCTCAGCCTTGTATGGGGAGTGAAGAAGTTTAATCATTACCTGCAGGGCCAAAAATTCACACTTCTGACAGACCATCAGCCGTTGGTATCCATTTTTAACCCTAAGAAGGGTGTTTCAGTGATGACAGCACAGCGTCTCCAGAGATGGTCCCTTTTCCGAGGGGCACATCAATATCAAATAGAATTCAAAGGTACGAAGCAGCATGGCAATGCTGATGGGCTGTCGCGCCTGCCACTACCTGAAGAAGAAGAAACAACGAAAGTTGACCCTGTTGAGTTATTTCATTCGACCATCAAGTGTTTACTAGTCACCAATGCAAGTATTGAAAGAGAAACCAGGAACGACCCGACACTGTCCAGAGTCTACGAGGTGACAGTGAAAGAATGGCCAACACGTGGTGATCCTCTGTTACCGGCATTCTCGGCAAGGCGAGACCAGCTGTCTGTCTGCCATGGTACTTTGATGTACGGGACAAGAGTGATTATTCCTCCCAAGTTAAGGGAAAGAGTTCTAAAAGAACTGCATGAAGGTCATCTGGGGGGAGTTAAGATGAAAAGTCTTGCTAGGGCTTATGTATGGTGGCCGGGTATTGACCAACAGATAGAGGAGTTGACGAAAAGCTGCGCTGGGTGCCAAAAAGTGCAAAATGCACCTCCGATCGCACCACTACACCCATGGGAATGGCCTTCAGCCCCATGGCAACGCGTACATATTGACTTTGCTGGTCCATTCATGGACTCCATGTTCCTAATTGCGGTAGACGCACATTCCAAATGGCCAGAAGTGATCAAGATGAATACCACTACTTCAGAAAAGACAATTGCGGTGTTAAGAACAATATTCGCAAGGAACAGATTGCCAGAACAGATCTGTTTGGACAACGGACCACAGTTCGTGTCGGAAGAATTCCAAAAATTCTTAAAGAAGAATGGGGTGAAACATTATACCTCTGCCCCATATCATCCGGCGACAAACGGGTTGGCCGAGAGATTTGTCCAAACATTCAAAAAGGCAATAAAGGCCATGAACGATGATCAGATTCCGCTACAGCACAAGGTGGACAATTTCCTAATGACATATCGAAACGCCGCTCATGCAGTGACTAAACAAAGTCCTGCCATGATGTTTTATAACAGGAGGTTGCGGTCCAGGTTGGACTTGTTAAAACCAAATGTGCGGAGGGAAGTGGAAAACAAACAGTTCCGGCATATTAATAACAAGACCACTCGAAGTTTCGACGTAGGACAACCAGTGTTGGCAAGGGACTATGGAAACGAAAAATGGCAGTCCGGAACAATTCGGGCCAGACAAGGACCTCTGATGTACACAGTAGATATTGGTAACAATGTGATAAGGCGTCATGCGGATCAACTGGTAGAATCGAGAGCAAGGGTCGAACCCATGGTTGCGACAGAGACAACTGTGGAAGGCGTTAATGAACCTGAAGCATCTACCTCGGCAGGGAATGTACCTGATGATGATAACACCCAATGCATGGGAGACCAACTAGAGGAGTCACCTCAGCAACAGGAATCAGAGACCACTGAAAGGCCTTATCGAAACCGAATCAGAAGGCCTCCTGAGAGACTGAACCTTTGAACTGTTTATACCTGAAGTTATATATGTTATTATGTTATGTTAAATGGGGATATGACTGTTAAGCTAAAAAGGGAGGATTGTGGTGTATGTAACCTGTTCCACCTTAAGAGAACTTAAGCCTGTTCCACCTTAAGAGATGTACTACTTTCTCTGGCTGCTGTATACGTAATACCGGTGGTGACCACCGGTATATAAGCACTGTGTAGTAATATTGTATTTAGTATAGTCCTGACCTCCAACCAGTAAAGACCTGTTGAACTTTAATCTTGTAGTCTGTGTTAGTAATTACAACTAGAACACACAGACTTAACAATTGCCTCAAAAGGCTGTTCCTCCCGTTGCCTCTGGTTCTTTGGCCAATCACCTTAAATCTGTGCCCTCTGATTATCGACCCTTCAGCCACTGGAAGCAGTTTTTCTTTATTTACTCTCACTCACCTCTATCAAATGTCCTCTTAGCCTTCTCTGCTCCAGGGAGAACAACCCCAGCTTCTCCAGTCTATCCACGTAACTGTAATCCTTCATCCCAGGAACCGTTCTCATTGTTGTTTGTGGGACCTTGCTGTGCGCAAAATGGTTGCCGCATTTCCTAAGGTGACTCCACTTCAACTGTACCTCAATGGCTGCAAAGCGCTTTGGGACATGCTGAGGTCACGAAAGACGCAGGTTGTTTTCTTGTTTTAATAGTGAAGCCGTCTGAGATAACAGATACTCGGCCTTTCGCAGCTCCTGGTGAGCTGCCTCATTACAGCAAAATTGGTAAATAAATAAACTGCATGCGTTCGAATTGTCCCAATGTTAAAATGCCTTAATCAATGAAAATTAGCTCTTTCAATGCTTGGGCAACAATTCCTTGAGAAAACAATAATTAAAAGAATTGTTTTGCTATTCGAGTGATTCCCTCATTAGCAGTGTTGCAGGATCGTTACTCTTAATATTAGTAATTTCACTGCCCAGTTATGATGCAAGCGATGGTCTGGGTTGTAAAGATACCACAATTGATGACTGCTCCATTTGACTTTGAAGACGGGCGTGTGGGTTTATGTCCGCTTTGTTACAGTCCAGCTCCTATCTTAATTATTAAGTGCTATATGTCAACAGTTGCCAAAATGAACAGGGTAATAAACAGTTCACACATGCTGAGCAAACAGGCTGTGTGATTTTTACACTCTGTTTTATTTTACAGGAATAATTTCAGCCACTTTAATAGGACAGATGTTTGTACATAAAAATGAAAATGGCTAGCATTCCTTCATCTTTATCTTCATGGCCTAGCCCCTCCTTATCTCTGTAAATCCATTGGCAGGATAGGCGCACCAACATCAGTGTTCTCGCTCAGGCCAACATCCCCAGCATCGAAGCTTTGACCACGCTCAATCAGCTCCGATGGATGGGTCACATCGTCCGCATGCCCGATACAAGACTCCCAAAACAAGCGCTCTACTCGGAGCTCCGACACGGCAAGAGAGCCCCAGGTGGGCAGAGGAAACGCTTCAAGGACACCCTCAAAGCCTCCTTGAAAAAGTGCAACATCCCCACTGACACCTGGGCATCCCTGGCCCAAGACCGCACAAAGTGAAGGAGAAGCAGCTGGGAAGCGCCGAACACCTCGAGTCTCTTCGCCGGGAGCAAGCGGAAGCCAAGCGCAAGCAGCGGAAGGAGCACATGTCAACCCAAGCACCCCACCCACCCGCCCCTTCAACCACCATCTGCCCCACCTGTGACAGAGACTGTAGGTCCCGCATTGGACTCATCAGTCACCTGAGAACTCATTTTTAATGTGGAAGCGAGTCATCCTCGGTTCCGAGAGACTGCCGAAGAAAATCTCTGTAACCAGCTCGAGCCCCATAATCCCACTAGATCTCTGCGCTCTGCCTATTCTGGCTTCTTGAACATCGCTGATTTTAAGTGCTCCACCATTGGTGGCCATGCCTTCAGCTGCCTGGGCCCTAAGCTCTGGAATTCCCTCCCTAAATCTCTCCGCCTCTCTACCTCGCTTTCCTCCTTTTAGATGCTCCTTATAACCTACCTCTTCAACCCAAGCTTTTGGTCATCTGCCCTGACATCTCCTTATATGGCTCGGTGTCAAATGTTATTATTTTTTTGATAACACTCCTGTGACGCTCCTTGGGACTTTTATTACATTAAAGGCGCTATATAAATTATAAATATAAGTTGTTGTTGTTTCCAGGAAACAATGGGCTGATAATCTCACCGCTTCAACTGCTGTCAGGTCCAGGGACACTCTGTCTCCATGGGTCATAAGAATGTAAGAACATAAGAAATAGGAGAGGAGTCGGCCATTTGGCCCTTCGAGCCTGCTCCGCCATTCAGTAAGATCATGGCTGATCTTCTACCTCATTTCCACTTTCCTGCACTGTACCCATATCCCTTGATTCCCTTAATATTCAAAAATCTATCGATCTCTGTCTTGAATATACTCAACGACTGAGCCTCCACAGCCCCCTGGGGTAGAGAATTCCAAAGATTCACCACCCTCTGAGTGAAGAGATTTCTCCTCATCTCAGCCCTAAATGGCCAACCTCTTATTCTGAGACTGTGACCCCTGGTTCTAGACTCCCCAGCCAGGGGAAACATCCTCCCTGCATCTACCCTGTCAAACCCTGTAAGAATTTTGTATGTTTCAATGAGATCACCTCTCATTCTTCAAAATTCTGGAGAATATAGGCCTAGCCTGCTCAATCTCTCCTCACAGGACAATCCCCCCCGTCCCAGGAACCAGTCTGCTGAACCTTCATTGCACTCCCTCTATGACAAGTGTATCCTTCCTTAGGTAAGGAGAACAAAACTATACACAATACTCCAGGTCACCAGGGCCCTATATAATTGCAGTAAGACATCTTGGGGGAGAAATTGGGTAAGTAGCGCCACTTGTTAGCGCCTAAAGAGGCAGGCAGTGGCTGTAGCGCCACTGGCTGCGCCTCCCGCGATATTGAGTTGGGGCGATAATGGTGACGTTAGTCTTTTGCGCTGCGCCGCCACCGATGACGTCATCGGTGTGCGCAGCGCCCCATTTGCGCCCCGTTCGCGATATTTGGTAGCGAACGCCGCAGTTGCGCCGTTCGCTACCCGCGCCCGGTTCACGGGGCCTTACTGTGCCGGCAGTGCTGCAAGTTAAGGTGGAGGTGTGGGGCGGACGCCTTCTCCTTGGTGCCGGGCTCGTTTGCCGGCACTCGCGATCGGGGTTCGCGCTGTTGCAGGCACCTCCCCCTTAACAGTGGGAGGAAGGCCTGCAGTACCGCAGCGTGCCGTGCCGCAGCGTGTGGCGCTGCGGCACGTTGCGCTGCAATATTCAGTTTCAGCACCCTAAGAGGGACGCGGAGCGCCTCGAGCCTCGCCCCGTGTCCCTCGAGGGGCAATGAAACTGAATATCGGACGATCGCTGAAGCCGCGAACGCTGCGCTAAATCCTGCGCTCAGGCGACTTTTGCGACACTTTGGCGCCCCAACCCAATTTCTAGGCCCTTTACTCTTATACTCAAATCCTCTTGTAATAAAGGCCAACATAACGTTTGCTTTCCTAATTGCTTGCTGTGCCTGCACAATACAGGCCCAGTCTACTCAATTCAGGTCAGCCAGTCTTGGATGCTTTCACATTACACAGTGGGACTCAGAGACAAACGCTAATATTACAGTACGAAAGCGATTCAAATGTCAAGCAGGGTTTTACTTACGTGACATTAAAGGAAGGAAAGGAAAAGAACTTGCATTTATGTAGTGCCTTTCATGACCTCAGGATGTCCCAGAGCGCTTCACAGCTAATGAAGAACTTTTGAAGAGTAGTCACTGTTGTAATGCAGGAAATGTGGCACAGCAAGGTCCCACAAACACCAATGAGATAATGACTGGATAATCTGTTTTAGTGAAGTTGGTTGAGGAATAAATAATGGCCAGAAGAGAAATCCGCTGCTCTTCTTCTATATCCACCTGAGAGGGGAGACGGGGCTTCGGTTCAATGTCTCATCTGAAAGACTGCATCTTCCGACAGTGCAGCACTCCCTCAGTACCACACTGGGAGTGTCAGGCTAGACTTTGCATTCACATCTCTGGAGTCGGGCTTTGAAGCCACGACCTTCTGGTTCAGAGGCGAGAGTGCTGCCCACTGAGCCACAGCTGACCCCTGACACTGGACTGCTGAAATGAACACTAATGGGGCGATGTTCTGTGTTCATTCGAATGGACGGAACTATTTGGGCAGCATGCTCATGATTTCATTAAATGTGCGGTTGGTGGACAATAGTTTCCTCCCACCCCTCTTCATCCAACTCAATCCGCATATCCTGCTGGAGCCATGTGCTTTTCCTTTGCCTAAAAATGACTAGAACTAGTTTTGTCCAGTTGTATAGTACAGACCTTTGGCCTCATCCCTTATCTCTTCAAGGTTTCTCGGTCCAGTACTTTTCCAGGACAGCACTTCAATTGTTTGGTCCATGTTCGGCTCCCCTCCTCCCCTTTGGCCATGTTGACTGAAGTCAAGTGATGTGTAAGTTCCGCCAACCCAGTTTTACTGCAGCTGATTATTTCTACACCAGCTACCTTACTTTGCTCAGACTGACATCTGCACAAAGATGTATCTGGCATTTGCTTCACTCTCTCTCTGTGGCTCTCTATACCAACCAATCCATAATGCTCTTTACCCAATATTAAAAGAAAGATTTGCATTTATATAGCGCCTTTCACAACCACATAGATACATAGAAGATAGGAGCAGGAGTAGGCCATTCGGCCTCTCGAGCCTGCTCCTCCATTTAATGAGATCATGGCTGATCATCCAAATTCAGTACCTTGTCCCTGCCTTCTCCCCATATCCCTTGATCCCTTTAGCCTTAAGAAATATATCCAACTCCTTCTTGAATATATTTAATGAATTGGCCTCTACTGCCTTCTGTGGTAGAGAATTCCACAGGTTCACCACTCTCTGGGTGAAGAAATTCCTCCTCATTTCTGTCCTAAATGGCTTACCCCTTATCCTTAGACTGTGACCCCTGGTTCCCGACTCCCCAGCCATCGGGAACATCCTTCCTGCATCTAGTCTGTCTAGTCCTGTTAGAATTTTATAAGTTTCAATGAGATCCCCTCTCATTCTTCTAAACTCCAGCGAATATAAGCCTAATCGACCCAATCTCTCCTCATATGTCATTCTTGCCATCCCAGGTATCAGTCTTGTAGTGTATGTAACCTGTACCACCTTAAGAGGATACCTTAAGGTGATGGACTACTTTTTGATGGCTCCTGTACATTGTAGTACCGGTGGTGACCACACCGGTATATAAACCCTGCGGAGCAAAGTGTATCCCAGTTCAGCCCTGACCCTCAATCACTAAAGACCTGTTTAATTACTTCTGTCGTCTGTGTCCTGTTATTCAGCATAACTACATTTGAAAACACAGACTCAACAAGTCTGGTGAATCTTCGCTGCACTCCCTCCATCGCAAGAACATCCTTCCTCAGATAAGGCGACCAAAACTGCACACAATACTCAAGATGTGGTCTCACCAGGGTCCTGTACAACTGCAGCAAGACATCCTTGTTCCTGTACTCGAACCCTCTCGCTACGAAGGCCAACATACCATTTGCTGCACCTGCATGCTTACCTTCAGCGACTGGTGCACAGGGACACCCAGGTCTCGTTGCACTTCCCCTTCTCCCAATCTATTGCCATTCAAGTAATGGTTTATGGATCCTGCATGTGTTTGACTTTGTTGGGGGCTGGAGGTTTGGCAGTAATCAGCATCCATTCCAGGTTTCCATTATCATTTGGAACACTGTGAAGGGCAGCTTAATCCCACTCGGGCAACTTCCGGATGTCTCAAAGTGCTTTACAGCCAATGAAGTACTTTTGGAGTATAGTCACTGTTGTAATGTAGGGAAATGCGGCAGCCAAATTGCGCACAGCAAGCTCCCACAAACAGCAATGTGAGAATGACCAGATGATCTGTTTTTGTTAAATGGATTGAAGGATAAATATTGGCCAGGACACCGGGGATAACTCCCTTGCTCTTCTTCAAAATAGTGCCTTGGGATCTTTTATGTCCACCTGAGAGGGCAGACGGAGCCTCGGTTTAACATCTCATCTGAAAGACGGCACCTCCAACAGTGCCGCACTCCCTCAGCACTGCGCTGGGAGTGTCAGCCTAGCTTTATGCGCTCAGATTCCTGGAGTGGGGACTTGAACCCACTCAGCGGCGAGTGTGCTACCAACTGAGCCATGGCTGACCTGTTACATTACACACTATCCTACAAGGACAAAAACCACAGCACTTTACAGAGCCATTGAAAACATGCAGAGAATGACGTTGCCCGAGTGGGATTAAGCTGCCCTTCACAGTGTTCCAAATGATAATGGAAACCTGGAATGGATGCTGATTACTGCCAAACCTCCAGCCCCCAATTAAGTCAAACACATGCAGGATCCATAAACCATTACTTGCTCCCGTTGCTGTGTATCAGCAAATAGCCTAGCAGCTAACCATGCAAAATGGAGCAATCATCTGATCATATGCTCAGAGATACTTCCCACCGTTGAGGCAGATTAGAGGGAGGCTTGTTCTGTATCTAACCCTTGCTATGCCTGACCTGGCATTGATTGATTGATTGATTGATTTATTGATGCTGACACTGTATAAAAACAGAGAGGCAGCGGTGAAATAATTCGCTTCCACTGCACACGTTAACTCTCTCGCCTTGAACAGCAACCACAGGCGCAAAGTGCAACAGAGATTGTTCTTGCGTTCCGCACCTTCCGGCCTCCACAATCTACTCTTCGGAATCGCAAATCAGTCAGGAGGGGAATTCTTTATCAATTAACGGGTAATTGAGAACATCCGGAGAGTAACTGAAAGCACGGTGTGTGAAGCAAGCAACTTTCATCGCAGCCATTTTCCATCAATTTATATGAAAATTACATAGAATTTACGGCAGTGAATCAGGCCATTCGGCCCAACAGGTCCGTGCCGGTGTTAATGCTCCACACGAGCCCCCTCCCACCTTACTTCATCTCACCCCATCAACATAACCTTCTAATCCCTTCTCCCTCATGTGTTTATCTCGCTTCCCCTTAAATGCATCTATACTATTCGCCTCAACCACTCCCTGTGGCAGCGAGTTCCACATTCTCACCACTCTCTGGGTAAAGACGTTTCTTCTGAATTCCCCATTGGATTTATTAGTGACTATCTTGTATTTGTGACGTCTAGTTTTTTGAGTCCCCCACAAGGGGAAACATCTTCTCTTCATCTATCCTATCAAACCCATTCATATATAGGCCCGTATTTTCCGATCCCTACGGGGGTGTACAAGGTGTGTACACTCCCGCAGGGACTTCGCAAGTGCCTGAAAACCGGCATTTCCGATCTGTCGAGAATCCTCTTGACAGATCGGACACCTGCCCTGGAGAAGGGCCTCTGCGGGGGGAGAGTTCCGCTTTCTGCAGAACCTCCGCCCGCTGAAAACTCGGAGAAATCTTACGCCTGGTAAAAGCCTGTGTAAGGTCTGCTTTTACCAGCATAAGAGTTTAAAAAAGTAAAAAAATATTTTTTTCACTCATTTTTAATTTAAAAATACTTTTAAAAAAGGGAAGTTTATTTTTAGCCCTGTAAAAAGCTTTAATTATTTTTTCAGAAAATTACATTTTTGTTTAAAATATTTAATTTAATGTAATTTTAACTAATTTTAAAAACATGTCTTTTTTTAAATGTATTTAATGTTTTGATGTGTTTCTTCAGTGTTCCCCATTCATACTTTTGACAGGTCTTCCTGTCAAGTGTATGAAGGGAAATTCCCTTCTGCTATTGGTTCCCCATGGCCCACGTGATCCCAGGGGCGCTTGCGAACCACCTGCGCCTCTGGGATATGTGGGCCCTGCGCATTTCGACTGTGGAGAGGCCCAGGAGCGGAAGTATACGCACCTCGGGAGCCCTCGGGTAAGGGCGTAGATTTTTTCCAGATTGGAGGCTGTTGGATCCGTGGTTCAGTGGATATGCTGTTATTAAATAATCACACGGATGCTGTACATGAACAATAAACAGGTCTTTACTGGAGGAGGGTAGTCTCAAGACTGGGGGTACAGCGGCATGCGCAAAGCTTATATACAGGTGTGGTCACTGCCGGTACTACAGTATACAGGAGCTGTAAAAGTAGTTCTGACTTAAAGGCACATACACTACAGAGGCCTCCGCACGCAGGAAGCCTCCGATCGGAAAATACGGGCCTAATGTTAAAGACATCTATTAGATCACCCCTCAGCCTCCCCTTTTCTGGAGAAAAGAGCCCCAGCCTGATTAGTCTTTCCTGATAGTTCTACCCTCTCAGTTCTGGTATCATCCTTGTAAATCTTTTTTGCATTTTCTCCAGTGCCTCGATATACTTTTTGTAATATGGCGACCAGAACTGTGCACAGTACTCTAACTGTGATCTAACCAAGGTTCTATATAAGTTTCACATAACTTCTTTGCTTTTCAATTATAATCTTCTGGAAATGAACCCCTGTGCTTTGTTTTCATTTTTATGACCTTGTTAACCTGCGATGCTACAATTAATCATTGGTAAATCTGTACTCCTAGATCCTCTTGCTCCTCTATCCTTGGTGTGGAGATGCCGGAGTTGGACTCTTATTTCCCAAGGAGTAGGTGGCCTCCATATTCCTCCTACCAAAATGCACCACCTCACACTTACCGACATTACCCTCACTTATCTATATTGCTCACACTGAACTGGCAGCCCTGGCTCAATTGCCTTCAAGAACTTTGTATGTCAATATGCCTCACATCTGTCTGGACTAGATCGCAACCCAGAATGGTAGTATAGTGGTGTGTTACTTGACCAGTAATTCTAAGAAGCCTGGACTAATGATCTCATTGAATCGTGAGTTCAAATCCCACCATGGCAGCTGGGAATTTATAATTCAGTTAATTAAATAAATCTAGAAAAGGGGAAAATGCTAGTATCAGTCAATGGTGACCATGAAACTATCAAATTGTTGTAAAAACCTATCTGGTTCACTAATGTCCTTTAGGGAAGGAAATCTGCCGTCCTTACCCGGTCTGGCCTATATGTGACTCCAGACCCACAGCAATGTGGTTGACTCCTAACTGCTCGCTGAAATGGCCCAGCAAGTCACTCAGTTGTACACAACCTTTCCCACAATGACTGCAGCAGTTCAAGATGGTGGCTCGCCATCACCTTCTCATGGGCAGTTAGGGGTGGGCAATAAATGCTGGCCCAGACATCCCAGGAACAAATTTAAAAAAAAAATTCCAGATTCAAAGAAGACCAAATCCACTCCCCAAATGGCAAACCAGAACTCTGTCCCACCTGCTTGGGCCTGGCATTCAAACATAGAGTTGATGCTCTAACACAGAGTTGACGTTCTAACACAGCCTGACTTTTTTTTTAGATGAGTGAAGAAGAAGCCTTTGAAAGCTTTTGACTGTAGGTCTTTGACAGAAGGTTTGTGGTGTCTAATCTCATCGAAAAAGATTAAAAGCAAGTATGATATCTTGTTATCTGCAAAGCCCAATGGTATGACAGCAATGTGAAAAAAATTGAATCTCCACAGCAAATTGGAAGATATCGATCCTCCAACGATGGTCTGGTCTCCCGGGCTCATCTGTCAGTCTTGGCCAGAGTGCAATAAGCTCTATTTCCTTCCCCTCTTTTTATTATACTAGATGAGATGTAACTGCAAAGTAGAAATCTTTCTGCCACTGTGATCCTCAACAATGTTTTCTCTTCTGCGGCCTTCGGTTACGGAGATTGAAGAACCTCAAATGGCAACATGTCCATTGTTTCAAGGTGACGTTGCAAGCGAGGTACCCGGCCTGAGCCCGGAGTAAGGCGTGGTGGAACACTGGGATAATTCCAGTTCCGTCTTCGTACACGGCTGAGTGTCGAATCCAAAATCAGCCTGATTCGTATTTATGCAGAGTTTTTAAAACAGGATTTGGCCCGACTGTGACTCAGCCAAGAGTTTAAACAAAATGGTGGCATACGTAGGCAGGGAGAGGTTTTTCTCCAGTTAATAGGTATTTGGTTTCTCATCTCAAACAACAACAACAACTTGCACGTAGATACAACAACAACTTACATTTACACAGCACCTTTAACGTAGTAAAACATCCCAAGGTGCTTCACAAGATCATTATCAGACCACATTTGACACCGAGCCACATAAGGAGATATGAGAACAGGAAGCTTGGGCCAAAGAGGTAGGTTTTGAGGAACGTCTTAAAGGAGGAGGGAGAGGTAGAGAGGTTTAGGGAGGTATAGAGGTTTAGGGAGGGAATTCTAGAGCTTTGGGCCTTGGCAGCTGAAGGCACGGCTTCACAAGGTATGAACTAGGGGTAATTCCTCTAAAATAGAAATTTTATTGGGTAATAGTGTTTGATTGGGTAAGTGTACCCATTAACTGCTACTGGAGCGAGAGTGGAAGTGGTCAGTGTGGGGATGGGAATGTGGGAGAGGGAATGTTATTTTTCCGTTTGAACTGTGTAGTCTAGTGGTGGTGTATAAAGCAATTCTCTCCCGATCCACTGGTTGATGTATCTCAATTCAAACCACCGGGAGACAGGAAGGAAGCTGTTAAAAATTTCAAGCCCTGCATACCCACCCACTTCCCATTTTAACGGAGGCGGGACGGGAGTCAGGAGACCAACCCGCTCTCAGCAGGTGGGTTCCTCATTTAGATATTTTAATGAGGCTGCCTGTCGAAGATTTGATCTTCCTCCCAGCTTTAACACTGGTCAACCGGGTTTCCCGGGCCTCGGGAACCGTGGCAGCTGAAGAGAGGCGTGGACTGATTCCTAGCACTGCTTGTGGGCCAGGAGGAGCAAGAGGGCTTTCCCCGAGGCACCCAACTAAACCTGTTAACCTCCACAATGATTGGACCTCCCTGTGATCTGATGCCCTCCTGATGTGCTCCCCAGCCTGCGATATCCTCTCTTCTCCCCCGTTCCTTCCACGCCCCCTGCGATCTTCTCCCTCCCCCACCACCCAATCTCTCCGGGACCCCCATCAATGTCTGCGCCACCAGCCCACCCACCACCTGATCTCTCCGGACCTCTCTATCGACGACGCCCCCCCCCCCCACAACCACCTCCACCCCGACCCACGCTCTCTCCCTCCCTCCTCTCCGCTGCCTGGCTACGGCCTGGTGCCGCAGGCCTACCTGCCCGACGTTCAGCCAGCCTCTCGATCTGGCAGGAAACGGATTCCAAAGATGGTAATCAGGTCTTGCCGTTAAATTCGATAGGACCTGCGGGAAACCCGATCTTCCGGGCTTCCTGGCCAATAAACTGCACTCCTGCTCCCTCCCCGCCTCTCCATAAATATCGGGGCCCAAGTCTTTAAACATTGACATCTTTCTAGATAGAGAGAGCCTGTTCGTCTTCTAATGCTTAGCTGAATAATTAGCAAATTGTGTGTCAGCCGTGGCTCAGCAGCACACTTGCCTCTGAGTCAGAAGGTTGTGGGTTTAAGTCCCACTCCAGGAAATTGAGTACAAAAATCTAGGTTGACACCCCAGTGCAGTGCTGAGGGTGTGCTGCACTGTCGGAGGTGCTATGCTTTGGATGAGACGTTAATCCGAGGCCCCGTCTGCTCTCTCAGGTGGATGTAAAAGATCCCGTGGCACTATTTTGAAGAAGAGCGGGGGAGTTATCCCCGGTGTGCTGGCCAATATTTATCCCTCAATCAATTTATGCGCAAATTGGCTGCCGCGTTTCCTACATTACAACAGTGACATAGAAACATAGAAACATAGAAGATAGGAGCAGGAGTAGGCCATTCGGCCCCTCGAGCCTGCTCCGCCATTCAATGCGATCATGGCTGATCATCCAAATTCAGTACCCAGTCCCTGCTTTCTCCCCATACCCCTTGATCCCTTTAGCCTTAAGAAATATATCCAACTCCTTCTTGAATATATTTAATGAACTGGCCTCCACTGCCTTCTGTGGTAGAGAGTTCCACAGGTTCACCACTCTCTGGGTGAAGAAATTCCTCCTAATTTCTGTCCTAAATGGCCTACCCTTTATCCTTAGACTGTGTCCCCTGATTCTGGACTCCCCGACCATCGGGAACATCCTTCCTGCATCTAGCCTGTCTAGTCCTGTTAGAATTTTATAAGTTTCAATGAGATCACCTCTCATTCTTCTAAACTCCAGTGAGTACAAGCCCAATCGACCCAATCTCTCCTCATACGTCATTCCTGCCATCCCAGGTATCAGCCTGGTGAATCTTCGCTGAACTCCTTCCATGGCAAGAACATCCTTCCTCAGATAAGGCGACCAAAACTGCACACAATACTCAAGATGTGGTCTCACCAAGGCCCTGTACAACTGCAGCAAGACATCCTTGTTCCTGTACTCAAACCCTCTCGCTACGAAGGCCAACATACCATTTGCCTTCTTAACCGCCTGCTGCACCTACATGCTTACCTTCAGCGACTGGTGCACAAGGACACCCAGGTCTCGTTGCACTTCCCCTTCTCCCAATCTATTGCCATTTAGATAATAATCTGCCTTCCTGTTTTTGCCACCAAAGTGGACAACCTCACATTTATCCACGTTATATTGCATCTGCCAGGTTTCTGCCCAATCACCCAACATGTCCAAATCATCCTGGAGCTTCTCGATATCCTCCTCACAGCACACACACCCACCCAGCTTTGTGTCATCTGCAAACTTGGAGATATTACATCTAGTTCCCTTGTCTAGATCATTAATATATATTGTGAATAGCTGGGGTCCAAGGACCTATCCCTGCGGTACCCCACTAGTCACTGCCTGCCACTCGGAAAAAGACCCGTTTATTCCAACTCTTTGCTTTCTGTCTGCCAACCAGTTCTCTATCCAAGTCAATACCTTGCCCCCAATCCCATGTGCCTTAACTTTACACGCTAATCTCTTATGCGGGACCTTATCGAAGGCCTTCTGAAATTCCAGATACACCACATCCACTGGTTCTCCCTTATCTATTTTACCAGTTACATCCTCAAATAATTCCAGTAGATTCGTCAAGCACGATTTACCTTTTGTGAATCCATGTTGACTTTGTCCGATCCTGTCACTGTTTTCCAAGTGCTCTGCTATTACATCTTTTATAATGGACTCTAGCATTTTCCCCACTACCAATGTCAGGCTTACCGGTCTGTAATTCCCCGTTTTCTCTCTACCACCTTTTTTGAATAGTGGGGTAACATTAGCTACCCTCCAATCCATGGGTACTGTTCCAGATTCCATTGAATGTTGGAAGATGATCAGCAATGCATCTACTATTTCTAGGGCCACTTCCTTAAGTACCCTAGGATGTAGATTATCAGGCCCTGGGGATTTATCGGCCTTCAATCCCATCAATTTCCCTTACACCATTTCCCTACAAATACTGATTTCTTTCAGTTCCTCCCTTTCATCAGACCCTATGTTCCCCGGCATCTCTGGGAGGCTATTTGTGTCCTCCTTTGTGAAGACAGAACCAAGATATGTATTTAGTTGGTCTGCCATTTCTTTGTTCCCCATTATAAATTCCCCTGATTCTGACTGCAAGAGACCTATGCTTGACTTCACCAATCTTTTTCTCTTCACATATCTATAAAAGCTTTTACAGTCAGTATTTATGTTCCCTGCAAGCTTACTCTCATATTCTATTTTCCCTTTCTTAATTAATCCCTTTGTCCCCCTTTGTTGAATCCTAAATTGCTCCCAATCCTCAGGATTATTGCTTTTTCTGGCCAATTTATATGTCCTCTCCTTGGATCTTATGCTATCCCTAATTTCCCTTGTTAGCCACGGTTTTGTCACCTTTTTTGTTTTATTTTTATGCCAAACTGGGATGAACAAAATCTGTAGTTCATCCATGCGGTCTTTGAATGTTTGCCATTGCCTATCCACCGTCACCCCTTTTGAGTGACATTCCCCAATCAATCCTACCCAACTCACGCCTCAGACCATCGTAGTTTCCTTTATTTCAATTGAGGACCCTTGTCTCTGAGTCAACTACTTCATTCTCCATCTTAATGAAGAATTTGATCATATTATGATCGCTCTGACCCAGGGGGCCTCGTACAACAAGATTGCTAATTAATCCTTTCTTGTTACATAATACCCAGTCTAAGATGGCCTGATCTCTGGTTGGTTCCTCGACATATTGGTCCAGGAAACCATCCCGTAAACACTCCAGGAATTGCTCCTCCACAGTATTGTTACTAATTTGGTCAGCCCAATCTATATGTAGATTAAAGTCACCCATGATGACTGCTGTGCCCTTATTGCACGCTTCTTTAATTTCCCTTTTAATGCCATCCCCAACCTCCGCCTTACTGTTTGGAGGTCTATATACCACTCCCACTAACGTTTTCTGCCCCTTGGTATTTCTGAATTCTACCCATACAGATTCCACATCATCAGAGCTAATATCCTTCCTTAGAATTGTGTTAATCCCTTCTTTAACCAGTAATGCTACCCCACCTCCCTTTCCTTTTTGCCTATCTTTCCTGAATATCGAATACCCCTGGATGTTGAGTTCCCAGCCTTGGTCATCTTTGAGCCATGTTTCCGTAATCCCAACCAAATCATATTCGTTTACCTCTATTTGCGCAGCCAATTTATCCACCTTATTACGAATGCTCCTCGCATTAAGACACAAAGCCTTCAGGCTTATTTTTTTAATGCTCTTAGACCTATTAGAATTATTATTTACTGTGGCCACATTTGATTTAAACCGTTGATTTCTCTGACTGCCACTTTTGTTTTTCTCCTTCCTTTCTTTTGCTTTTATCCTTGTTTCCCTTTCCTCTGTCCCCCTGTTCAGGTTCCCAACCCCCTGCCATCTTAGTTTAAACCCTCCCCCAGAGCACTAGCAAACACTTCCCCTCGGACATCGGTTCCAGCCCTGCCCAGGTGCAAACCATCCGGTTTGAACTGGTCCCACCTCCCCCAGAACCGATTCCAATGTCCCAGGAACTTGAATCCCTCCCCGTTGCACCATTCCTCTAGCCACCTATTCATCTGAAATATCCTTCTATTTCTACTCTGACTAGCACGTGGCCCTGGTAGCAATCCTGAGATTACTACCTTTGAGGTCCTATTTTTTAATTTACCTCCTAACTCCCTATATTCAGCTTTTAGGACCTCATCCCAATTTTTACCTATATCATTGGTACCTATATGCACCACGACAACTGGCTGTTCACCCTCCCCTTCCAA
Organism: Somniosus microcephalus; assembly: GCF_052327205.1. Classification (NCBI taxonomy): domain Eukaryota; kingdom Metazoa; phylum Chordata; class Chondrichthyes; order Squaliformes; family Somniosidae; genus Somniosus; species Somniosus microcephalus. The sequence continues at coordinate 26,398,477 of NC_141014.1, read as the reverse complement.
AATGTTCTGCAGCCGCTCTGAGACATCCTTGACCCTTGCACCAGGGAGGCAACACACCATCCTGGAGTCTCATTTGCGGCCGCAGAAACGCCTATCTATTCCCCTTACAATAGAATCCCCTATTACTATAGCTCTACCCCTCTTTTTCCTCCCATCCTGTGCAGCGGAGCCACCCCTGGTGCCAGGAAGTTGACTGCTGCTGCCTTCCTCTGATAAGCCATCCCCCCCAACAGTATTCAAAGTGGTGTATCTGTTTGAGAGGGGGATGTCCACAGGGGACCCCTGCACTACCTGCCTGTGCCTAGTACTCTGTCTGTTGGTCACCCCTTCCCTTTCTGCCTGTCCAACCTCTACCTGCGGTGTGTCCAACTCCATAAACGTGCTATTCACGACGTCCTCAGCATCGCGAACGCTCCAGTATGCATCCAATCACAGCTCCAGCGCTACAATGCGGTCTGTCAGTAGCTGCAGCTGGATACACTTCCTGCACACGTAGTTGTCAGGGACACAGGAAGTGTCCCTGGGTTCCCACATATCGCAGGAGGAGCATACCACATGGCCGGGCTGTCCTGCCATGATTTACCCTTTAATTAATTGAAATTAAATTAAATCAAATCAATCCCACCAATTACACTTTAAATGGTGACTACACGCCAAAAGGTACTTCATTGGCTGTAAAGCGCTTTGAGATATCCGGTGGTCGTGAAAGGCGCTACATGAATACAAGCCTTTCTGCTTTCAAATCAAACAGCTTGGCCATTTCATTGTTGCCTGACATTCTTTTTGTAATGAGTTAGGAGAAAAAAGCTTGGCTATCCCGATGTATATTTTCTTCAAGTGTGATGAAAGTCATTCGAGAACAAGTATCCAGAGACAGTGGCAATCATGATCGGGCAACACGAGTATTTGTAGCGATCACAAAACAAGCCAGATACAAACCCTTATAAAGGGGGCAAGAGAACAAGATAAATATCTGATCACAAATCCAATGAAGTCACAATGTTCACCACAACAGGGCGATTGCTCTCCAAAGTTGACACATTCCCTTTAAACAGAATGGTTTTTTGATGTGGTTGCCCTGAGCTTATTATCTGAATTTTAATTATTTTTAGCACCTTAGGAATCTTAAGAAGAACCAGCCTACTTGCAGGTTGAATAAATTGAATAAATCAAGATGAAAGCCAGCGCATCAGCGAAGCAGCTTCAATAGATAAAGCAAATCTCATTGTTCACTCATGATTACACTGAGCTTCAAAGAATATTCTAATTACTTCTAGTTTTTTATCACCTCTCGCACCCTCTTAGGCTGGGGTACAGCCTTTCAGTGCCATTAGGGATGGTCCTTTTTGGTGGGTGGGAAAACGGCAGAAGTGTTGGGAAAATAAAGCAGCGAGGTCTACCTAAGGAAGGATATACTTGCCATAGAGGGAGTGCAGCGAAGGTTCACGAGATTGATTCCTGGGATGGCGGGACTGTCGTATGAGAAGAGATTGAGTAAACTGGGCCTGTATTCCCTTGAATTCAGAAGAATGAGAGGGGATCTCATTGAAGCATACAAAATTATTACAGGGCTTGATAGGGTGGATACTGGGAGAATGTTTCCCTTAGCTGGGGAGTCTAGAACCAGGGGCCACAGCCTCGATAAAGGGTAGGCCATTCAGGACTGAGATGAGAAGAAATTTCTTTACACAGAGGGTGGTGAATCTTTGGAATTCTCTACCCCAGAGGGCTGTGGAGGCTCAGTCATTGGGTATATTCAAAACAGAAGATGATAGATTTCTGACCAGTGGTCACCCAGTCTCCGTCTTCTACATATAAACACTGGCAGGGGATGCGGAGCCTAGCCTCGCAACTTATTTCCCTACGATTCTCCCCAATTACCTCTCATCCAAAACTCTACTGCCCGTATCCTAACTCGCACCAAGTCCCATGTGTCCATCACCCCTGTGCTCACCGACCTACATTGTCTCCCGGTCCGCCCATACCTCGATTTTAAAATTCTCATCCTTGTGTTGAAATCTCTCGATGGCCTCGCCCCCTCCCGACCTCCGTAACCTCCTCCTGCCCTACAATCCTCTGAGAACTCTGTGCATCTCCAACTCTGGCCTCTTGTACAGCCCCCATGGCGGGGGAAGAAGTCCTCCTATGTTCTTTTGCCTTTCCAACATGGAAGATTGCCTCGGCCTGCAGGAGTGACTGGTGAGAACAGTGACCCAGGAATTGAGTTGCCAACTCTGGTCGGACATCTTCCTGGAGAATTCATCACGTGACCTCCTGACTCCAAACGCCCCGCCCCCACACTCCCGCCATTGGTCGCCTGACACGTCCATCCTCACGGCGCTCCGCCTTCCCGCACCAATCGGGAAGCAAACCGACTCCTCATTACCTGATTGGATGTTTCTTGACTCTCAGTCAAACAGTCAATTTTCCCCCCATCGCCAATATTTTCCTACCTAATCTTCTTCTTAGGCAGTCCCTCGGAACCGAGGATGACTTGCTTAAACACTAGAAATGAGTTCTCAGTTGACTGATGAATCCAATGCGGGACCTACAGTCTCTGTCGCAGGTGGGGCAGACGGTGGTTGAAGGGGTGGGTGGGTGGGGCGTTTGGGTTGACGTGCGCTCCTTGCGCTGCCTGCGCTTGGCTTCCGCTTGCTCCTGACGAAGAGACTCGAGGTGTTCGGCACCTTCCCGGATGCTTCTCCTCCACTTTGTGCGGGCTTGGGCCAGGGATTCCCAGGTGTCGATGGGGATGTTACACTTTTTCAAGGAGGCTTTGAGGGTGTCCTTGAAGCATTTCCTCTGCCCACCTGGGGCTGTCTTGCCGTGCCGGAGCTCCGAGTAGAGCGCTTGTTTTGGGAGTCTTGTATCGGGCATGCGGACAATGTGACCCGTCCATCGGAGCGGATCGAGCGTGGTCAGAGCTTCGATGCTGGGGATGTTGGCCTGAGCAAGAACACTGACGTTGGTGCACCTATCCTGCCATTTGGATTTGCAGGATCTTGTGGAGGCAGCGTTGGTGGTACCGCTCCAGTGCTTTGAGGTGCCTGCTGTCCATGGTCCATGTCTCTGAGGCATACAGCAGGGTGGGTGTGGTGTATGTAACCTGTTCCACCTCAAGAGAACTTAAGCCTGTTCCACCTTAAGAGATGTACTACTTTCTCTGGCTGCTGTATACGTAATACCGGTGGTGACCACCGGTATATAAGCACTGTGTAGTAATATTGTATTTAGTATAGTCCTGACCTCCAACCAGTAAAGACCTGTTGAACTTTAATCTTGTAGTCTGTGTTAGTAATTACAACTAGAACACACAGACTTAACAGTGGCGACGAGTCCGATTCTTACCCTGCGGCAGTTTATATCCACGGCGGCTTCGTCCACAGACGAAGAGAGGCTTCCACCCTCATCACCCTGCTGGAAGACACGTCGCGCGGCAGACATCGAGAAACCAGAGTGCAGAAGACATCCTGAACTCAAAGCCTCCATCAGCGGCTGTCAGCTATCTTCTTTCTACCTCGGTGGTGGGTAAGCCGGGCAGCGACGCGACCAGAAAGTCGGCCGCGTTGGCTGTACAGATGGGGAGGGAAGACGGAGGAATAAGGGCGGTGAGATCGATCGCGACCGGAGATAAGGGCCGGGCCGCATTTGGGCCGAAAGGCGCAGCGCGGGGACATCGATCGCGGCTGGTGATAAGGGCCGGGCCGCATTCGGGCTAAAAAGGCGCAGCGTCTGGGGCAACTGAAGGCGCGAGAGCCGCGGTGAAGTGGAGACAGCGTCGGGGGACGGGTGAAGACCGCCAAGCGCGGGGAAACCGCCATTTTGTAGGCGGAGGACGAAGACAAGAGCGGGAAGCCGCCATCTTGGATAAAAATTAAAATAAATTAAATTGCAATGATGCCTAAACATGGGAACATTAATACCTTTGATAGTGACATCGAAGATTGGGCCATGTATGTAGAACGCATACAAAATTATTGTAAAGCAAATAAAATCCCAGATGAAGAGAAAGCACTAACATTATTAAACTTAATGGGTGCGAAGACATACGGGCAATTGAAACACCTTTTATCACCAGATGAACCGGCGGATAAGACGTTCGAGGAGATTGTTACTGTCCTGAAAAATCATCTAAACCCCACGCCGCTGATGCTAGCGGAACGATTTAAATTTTACAGCAGAAGGCAGCTGAAGGATGAAAGCAATGCTGAATATTTAATGGAATTGCGTAAGCTAGCAAAGTACTGTCAGTTTGGAACGAGACTGACAGAGGCGCTACGAGATAAATTTGTGTGTGGTTTATTAAAAGAAGATACACAAAAGCGACTGCTCGAGGAGAATGAGCTGACGCTTGAGAAAGCGGTCACTATGACACACGAAGCCGCAGCGAGAGGCACGGCAGTAATGCAGCTACGGTCACCGGAACTCAGTACAAATAAATTGGGTTTGAGTACTGTAAAATGTTATCGTTGTGGAAAGACAACGCACGATCAGAACCAGTGTTGGTTTAAAAACCAAGAATGCAGAACGTGTGGCAGGCTTGGCCACATAGCTAAAGTATGCCGGTCAGGAAAGAAGACCAGCAACAAAAAGTCACCGCAAGGAAAATACATAAAGGTACACAAGGTGACAAAGAACAGTTCGACCGAACAGAAGTCAGATTCAGACGCTAGCAGTAATGAACTGGGTAGCTTAAGAGTACACAACGTTGGTAAGGATGCAGGTCTCCAGACAATTTGGGTCACCCTTCAGATAGCAGGAGTCCAAGTAAAGATGGAATTGGACACTGGATCGGCATTGACGGTCATGAATAAGAAAGATTACAAAAGGTTATTCCAACATATTCCCCTACGGGATACGGAGATTATATTGAAAACATACACGGGGCAAAGAGTGTACCCCATCGGAAAGATAGAGGTAAAAGTGGTCCACAAGGGCGAAGAAAGCCAAGTAATGGACTTATATGTGCTACCTGAAGGAGGTCCACCACTACTGGGATGGGAGTGGATTAGGAAAATGAATATGGACTGGCACTCCTTGAAGGCACTAACGGTAGATTCCGGGGAAACAGATGTCAAACCTAAACGATTGTCCAAAATATTGGATGATGCTAAAGAGGTGTTCCAGCAGGGACTGGGAACACTGAGAGGAATTACGGCAAACATCAAGATTGATGAACATGCACACCCAAAATTTTTTAAAGCCAGACCGGTACCCTATGCAATACGACCTACTGTAGAAGCGGAACTGGAAGCGCTAGAACGTTCAGGTGTACTGTCTAAGGTAGATTGGAGTGAGTGGGCTACGCCCATTGTTCCCGTTATGAAACGTCCTTCGAGCAACAAGCCAGGAGAACCAGGGAAGGTTCGCATCTGTGGAGATTTCAAAATCACCGTTAATCCGGTGCTTCACACGGTGCAGTATCCGCTTCCGCGGATTGAGGATATTTTTGCTTCGTTGTCTGGCGGGAAACACTTCACCAAGATAGACCTGGCGCAGGCGTACTTGCAGATGGAGGTTGAAGAAGAGTCACGCCAATACCTCACGATCAACACGCATCGAGGTTTGTACCGGTACAATAGGCTGGTTTTTGGAGTGGCATCGGCTCCAGCAATTTGGCAGAGGGCCATGGAGCAGGTATTACAGGGAATTCCAGGCACACAATGTTACCTGGACGATATTCTGATTACAGGTGATGGTGATGAAGAACACCTCGCAAACTTGGAACTGGTGCTCAACAGACTGAAAGAGTATAGACTTAGAGTTAATTGGCAGAAATGTGAGTTCTCCCAGAAGCGGATCTCGTACTGTGGTCATGTCATTGACCGGGAGGGGCTTCATAAGTCTCCTGACAAGATAGAGGCAGTTGTAAAGGCTCCCGCTCCGGATAATGTCTCTCAGTTGAGGTCGTTTCTAGGATTGATTAACTATTACCATAAATTTCTACCAAATCTATCCACGGTACTGCACCCACTAAACGCTCTTTTACAGAAGGGGGTACCATGGGAATGGAGCGAAAACTGTAAGAAGGCATTTCGCAAAAGCAAAGAGTTGATCACCTCAGAGGAAGTGTTGGCTCACTTCAACCCAACACTGCCTATTTGGTTGGCTTGTGATGCTTCTCCATATGGTATTGGGGCAGTACTCTCACACAAGTTGCCAAATGGCACGGAAAGGCCAGTCGCGTTTGCATCCAGATCATTGACCTCCGCTGAGTGCAACTATGCGCAGATCGATAGGGAGGCTCTCAGCCTTGTATGGGGAGTGAAGAAGTTTAATCATTACCTGCAGGGCCAAAAATTCACACTTCTGACAGACCATCAGCCGTTGGTATCCATTTTTAACCCTAAGAAGGGTGTTTCAGTGATGACAGCACAGCGTCTCCAGAGATGGTCCCTTTTCCTAGGGGCACATCAATATCAAATAGAATTCAAAGGTACGAAGCAGCATGGCAATGCTGATGGGCTGTCGCGCCTGCCACTACCTGAAGAAGAAGAAACAACGAAAGTTGACCCTGTTGAGTTATTTCATTCGACCATCATCGAGTGTTTACCAGTCACCAATGCAAGTATTGAAAGAGAAAACAGGAACGACCCGACACTGTCCAGAGTCTACGAGGTGACAGTGAAAGGATGGCCAACACATGGTGATCCTCTGTTACCGGCATTCTCGGCAAGGCGAGACCAGCTGTCCGTCTGCCATGGTACTTTGATGTACGGGACAAGAGTGATTATTCCTCCCAAGTTAAGGGAAAGAGTTCTAAAAGAACTGCATGAAGGTCATCTGGGGGCAGTTAAGATGAAAAGTCTTGCTAGGGCTTATGTATGGTGGCCGGGTATTGACCAACAGATAGAGGAGTTGACGAAAAGCTGCGCTGGGTGCCAAAAAGTGCAAAATGCACCTCCGATCGCACCACTACACCCATGGGAATGGCCTTCAGCCCCATGGCAACGCGTACATATTGACTTTGCTGGTCCATTCATGGACTCCACGTTCCTAATTGCAGTGGACGCACATTCCAAATGGCCAGAAGTGATCAAGATGAATACCACTACTTCAGAAAAGACAATTGCGGTGTTAAGAACAATATTCGCAAGGAACGGATTGCCAGAACAGATCTGTTCGGACAACGGACCACAGTTCGTGTCGGAAGAATTCCAAAAATTCTTAAAGAAGAATGGGGTGAAACATTATACCTCTGCCCCATATCATCTGGCGACAAACGGGTTGGCCGAGAGATTTGTCCAAACATTCAAAAAGGCAATAAAGGCCATGAACGATGATCAGATTCCGCTACAGCACAAGGTGGACAATTTCCTAATGGCATATCGAAACGCCGCTCATGCAGTGACTAACCAAAGTCCTGCCATGATGTTTTATAACAGGAGGTTGTGGTCCAGGTTGGACTTGTTAAAACCAAATGTGCGGAGGGAAGTGGAAAACAAACAGTTCCGGCATATTAATAACAAGACCACTCGAAGTTTCGACGTAGGACAACCAGTGTTGGCAAGGGGCTATGGAAACGAAAAATGGCAGTCCGGAACAATTCGGGCCAGACAAGGACCTCTGATGTACACAGTAGATATTGGTAACAATGTGATAAGGCGTCATGCGGATCAACTGGTAGAATCGAGAGCAAGGGTCGAACCCATGGTTGCGACAGAGACAACTATGGAAGATGTTAATGAACCTGAAGCATCTACCTCGGCAGGGAATGTACCTGATGATGATGATAACACCCAATGCATGGGAGACCAACTAGAGGAGTCACCTCAGCAACAGGAATCAGAGACCACTGAAAGGCGTTATCCAAACCGAATCAGAAGGCCTCCTGAGAGACTGAACCTTTGAACTGTTTATACCTGAAGTTATATATGTTATTATGTTATGTTAAATGGGGATATGACTGTTAAGCTAAAAAGGGAGGATTGTGGTGTATGTAACCTGTTCCACCTTAAGAGAACTTAAGCCTGTTCCACCTTAAGAGATGTACTACTTTCTCTGGCTGCTGTATACGTAATACCGGTGGTGACCACCGGTATATAAGCACTGTGTAGTAATATTGTATTTAGTATAGTCCTGACCTCCAACCAGTAAAGACCTGTTGAACTTTAATCTTGTAGTCTGTGTTAGTAATTACAACTAGAACACACAGACTTAACAGTGGGTATCACTGCTGCCCTGTAGACCATGAGCTTAGTGCTGGGTTTGAGGTCCTGGTCTTCAAACACTCCCTTCCTCAGGCGACCGAAGGCTGCACTGGTACTCTGAAGGCGGTGCTGGACTTCGTCATTACGCAATAAGCATAAGTGAAAGAAAGAATTTTTTTTTAACTCCCTGATGATTTTTCTCCCGAGTTGCTGCCCGCAGCAATGTCCTGGAAATGAATCTTCAATCCCGGGAGACTCCAGGCCAATCCTGGAGGATTGGCATCCCCACCCAGGCTCACGGCTTCAATGCACAAGAGTCACTGCAGCAACTCGCCAAGGCTTCTTCGGCAGCACCTCCCAAACCCGCGACCTCTACCACCTAGAAGGACAAGGGGCAGCAGGCGCATGGGAACACCACCACCTCCAAGTTCATCCTCCCCAAGTCACACACCATCCTGACTTGGAAGTATATCGGCTGATCCTTCATCGTCGCTGGGTCAAAATCCTGGAACTCCCTCCCTCACAGCACTGTGGGAGTACCTTCACCACGTGGACTGCAGCGGTTCAAGAAGGCGGCTCACCACCACCTTCTCAAGGGTAACTGATGTGCCTCAATGAAACCGAGACTCAACGTTAACGGAGCAAAGCAAGGCTATATTAACTCAGAAAGTAAAACACAGTGGAGAAGTGTCTCTCATCCAGAGATCTGCTGTACTGCCTGTGAGACACGCTGGGGCCTGCTTAAGTAGGGGCCAGGTATGGGCAGAGCCCTACACACAATACAATACAGGTAAGGAAATGAAACTGAAACTAAACTCCCCTGCTTGTCACAGTCACAGGCACAATCAAACACAGAGAATACAGAGTGCCTGATGAATGGCATATTTCATCACATTCACCCCTTCTACAGATCTAGTCTGTTCGGGGGTTTGATAGTCCTCTGCGACCGACGTAGCTGTTGTGGTGCCGCGGGTGTCGGCTGGGTGTCCCCGGTGGCCTCCTGGGTCTCTGCTGGGGGCGCCGCCAGGGTTGTTGAAGGGGTAGTTGGTGGGGGCACTGTCGGTCGATGTTCTTCCGGGGGTGATGAAAGGATAGTGGGTGGGTGAGAGTTGCTGTGATCGTTGTTGCTGTTGTTGTCGTGGTTGTTGTCGTTACCGGCTGGGGCGACGTCTTTTATGGACACGGTGTCCTCCCTTCCGTCGGCGTGCCGGACATACGCGTATTGGGGGTTGGCGTGGAGTAGGTGCACTGACTCCACGAGAGGGTCCATCTTGTGGCCCCTCACATGCCTTCGTACAAATACCGGACCTGGGGTGGAGAGCCATGACGGCATGGATACGCCTGAGGTGGATTTCCGGGGAAAGACAAACATTCGTTCATGAGGCGTGGCATTAGTGGCAGTACACAATAGCGACCGTATCGAATGGAGCACATCTGGGAGGACTTCCTGCCAGCGGGAGATAGGGAGGCCCTTGGTCCTTAGAGCTAGAGTGACTGCTTTCCATACTGTCACTGTAGTGTCCGTGTGTAGATAAAGACACTGAAGACAGGAGTTGGTTCATAGGTATTTACTAAGCAAGTCTGGGGGGGGGGTTCCTAAAGGATATACACAATACACAGGTGACTTATGCAACCCTTCCTTATTAATTATGTGGCCACAATATGATATCTGATTTTGGAAAAATTTGCACTTGGGGCAATTTGCTCGTAGGCCCCGTTCTTTCAGCCTAGTGAGCACCTGCTCCAAATTGGCAAGGTGCTCGTTGTCGTTTTCTCCTGTTATAAGGATGTCGTCTAGGTAACACTGAGTCCCCGGAATCCCTTGCAGGACTTGCTCCATAGCTCTTTGCCAGATAGCTGGAGCTGATGCTACTCCAAAAACCAGTCGATTGTACTGGTACAGGCCTTTGTGTGTGTTTATTGTGAGATACTTTTTAGAGGTCTCCTCAACCTCCATCTGTAGATATGCCTGTGCCAAGTCAATTTTTGTGAAACGTTTTCCTCCGGATAGTGAGGCGAAAATATCTTCTATCCTCAGAAGAGGATACTGTACCGTGTGAAGGACCGGGTTTACAGTCACCTTAAAGTCCCCACAGATGCGAATTTTTCTCTGTTCCTCAGAGTTATTTTTCAATGCTTTTTTCATGACTGGAACGATGGGTGTTGCCCATTCGCTCCAATCTATTTTGGATAATACGCCTGCCTTTTCCAAATTCTCCAGCTCTGCCTCGACTGCCGGACGTATTGCGTATGGCACCGGTCTTGCCTTAAAAAATTTTGGAATTGCTGCATCTTCCACTTTTATTGAGGCGGTGATGCCTTTCAAGGTTCCTAGTTTCTCTTGAAACACTTCTTTGGCGTTGGCCAAGATGTCTTTTAATCGTTCAGGTATGATGTCATCATTGTTTTTTTCCTTACTGGTCACCGTCAGTGCCTGAATGGAGTGCCAGTCTAAACGTATCTTCCTTATCCATTCACGTCCCAACAACGGTGGACCACCATCTTGTAGAATGTATAAATACAACTTTTGTATTTCTTTGCCGTTGTATACCACAGGCACCTTTATTTTTCCTTTGGGGTATACTTTCTGCCCCGTATATGTTTTTAAGATAATGGATGTGTCTTTTAGAGGTATATGCGAAAATAGCCTCTCGTAATCGCGTCGATTTATTACGGTTAGAGCTGATCCTGTATCTAGCTCCATTTTAACTGGGGACCCTGCTATTATGAGGGTAACCCAAATGGTCTGGTAATCTTCATTGGCAATTACATTATGTAATTTGAGAGAGCTTAGTCTCTTGTTCCCGGAGTCGCTATCGCTCTTCTGGTCTTTGGAGCTACTGTCCGTCATCATTTGTACCTTTCTGTGCTTTTCCTTATTGATTCTTTTCCCGTTAGTGGATTTTTTTATTTTTAGATCAGCATACACGTGGAATGTGTCCCATCTTTCCGCATCGCCTGCATGCTTTTTCTTTGAACCAGCAATCCCTCTGGTCATGGTTGGATCTGCCGCAGCGATAACATCTCTCGAAACCGCGTGTCATTTCATGGGTGCCGAAGTCCTGGGGCCTTTGCTGTATCTTTGCCGCTCCTATTGCACTGAAAGCCTTGTCCAGTGTTAAATCTTTTCCAGAAGATACCTTTTTTTGTGTTTCTACACTTAGGGGATCGCAGATGAATTTGTCTTGCAGAGAATCTGCCAGTCCTGCCTCGAATTGGCAGTGTAGGGTATCAACAATCTCCTCAAAATTCTTGTCCATCGGTTCGGCTGGAGTGATTAAGTTGCGTAACAGCTTGTATGTTTCTGCGCCCATTAGATCCAGAAGCACTGAAGCTTTTTTTTCATCTTCTATTCCATTTGCGGTGCAAAACACCTCCACTCTTTCTACATATGTGGCCCAATCCTCTATCTTGTTATCAAAAACATCAATATTGCCAAAGTTAGGTTCTGTTTCATTATCAAAAGCATCAATATTGCCAGACTTAGGCATTTCAAAAAAAAAAATATGGCGCTTCCCGTGCTTTTTTTTTCTCTCTCTGTCGCAACGATATGGCGCTTCCTGCGCTTTCCCACCGCTGCTACCGATAACAACGCTGTTTAAATGTGGTTTCCGTTTATTCACTGTTGGAGACTCATTCCCGACGGAGTTCTAAACGCTGACCTGCTTGCTGCGCCGGCCGTCTCCCGAGTGCACCCTCCCAGTCCGTTCTTGCTTGCCTCCGATTTCGCTGCCTGTCTCAGCTGTAGAGCCCGCCACTGGAGCCCCAGCCTGATGCCCAGGAAGGATTAGCGCAGTACCTGCCACCAGCTTGGCCAGCTGGTGAAACCACAGTTTCTATTACTTCCTTGAGTCTTTTGGACGCTGGAGGAATCGATGTCCTTGAGGTGCTGCCGAATTGCAGGTAAGTCCGTTTCCACTTCGTCGCCACTGTAGTGTCCGTGTGTAGATAAAGACACTGAAGACAGGAGTTGGTTCATAGGTATTTACTAAGCAAGTCTGGGGGGGGGGTTCCTAAAGGATATACACAATACACAGGCTTATATAGCCCAAGTGGCAATTACCGGCATTACGCACACCTGGGGCTCTTAAAGGCACATACACCACAATTGCTTTTAAAGGCACATACACCACAGTCCCGTTCTCTCGCTCCACCTGGCCGTTACCCTGGGGGTTGTAGCTGGTGGTACAGCTCGTGGCGATCCCCCTGGACAGCATGTACTGGCGTAGCTCTTCACTCATGAAGGACGCCCCCCTATCCGTATGGATGTAGCTCGGCATACCGAACAGCCAGAACAGGCTGTTGAGGCATTTAATGACTGTGGCGCTGGTCATGTCTGGGCAGGGGAAGGCGAATGGGAAACGGGAGTATTCGTCCACAACGTTCAGGAAGTAAACATTGCGGTCGACTGACGGGAGGGGGGCCCTTGAAATCTAAGCTGAGCCGCTCAAAGGGCCATGTAGCTTTGATTAAGTGGGCTCTATCTGGGCAGTAGAACTGAGGCTTGCACTCAGCGCAAGTGCGGCAGTTCCTGGTCAGAGACCGAACTTCCTCAATCGAGTAGGGTAAGTTGCGGGACTTTATGAAGTGGAACAGCCGTGTGACCCCTGGGTGGCAGAGGTTGTTGTGGAGGGTCTGTAGCCAATCCCCGGTGGCGCTGGCACACATCCCTCGTGAGAGGGCGTCGGGGGATTCGTTAAGGGCCCCTGGCCGGTAAATGATGTCATACTCGAAGGTGGAGAGCTCGATCCGCCACCTGAGAATCTTATCATTTTTAATCTTCCCCTTCTGTTTATTATTGAACATAAACGCTACCGACCGCTGGTCGGTAAGTAGGGTGAAGCGTTTGCCGGCTAGGTAGTGGCGCCAGTGGCACACTGCCTCCACGATGGCTTGGGCCTCCTTTTCGACGGAGGAGTGTCTGATCTCGGGCCCTTGGAGGGTCCTCGAGAAGAAAGCTACGGGCCGCCCCGCCTGGTTGAGGGTGGCCGCCAAGGCAAAGTCAGACGCATCACTTTCCACTTGAAAGGGAGTGTTCTCGTCCACTGCCTGTAGCGTGGCCCATTCAATATCCCGCTTAATGCTTTTGAAGGCGGCATGGGCCTCAGCAGAGAGCGGAAAAGAGGATGCTTTCAAGAGGGGGCTGGCTTTGTCGGAGTAGTTGGGGACCCATTGGGAATAATAAGAAAATAACCCCAGGCACCTTTTCAGGGCTTTGGGAGTGTTGGGCAGGGGCAGCTCTCATAGGGGGCGCAATCGGTCGGGGTCTGGTCCGATTTCCCCATTCTCCACCACGCTGCCTAGTATGCAGAGGCGCGTGGTGTTGAAAATGCACTTGTCCTCGTTGTAAGTGAGGTTGAGTTTTTGTGCGGTTTTCAGGAACCTCTCGAGGTTCGAGTCGTGATCCTGCTGGTTGTGACCGCAGATGGTGACGTTGTCAAGGTAGGGGACGGTTGCCTGCAAGTGGTGGTCATCGACCATGCGGTCCATCTCCCTCTGGAAGACCGAGACCCCATTCGTCACCCCAAAGGGGACTCTGAGGAATTGGTAGAGGCGTCCGTTCACCTCGAAGGCGGTGTACGGGTGGTCCTCTGGTCTGATAGGGAGCTGGTGGTACGCTGACTTGAGGTCGATGGTGGAGAACACCCGGTATTGGGCGATTTGGTTCACCATCTCGGATATGCGGGGTAGCGGGTAGGCGTCTAGTTGGGTGTACATGTTGATCATTTGGCTATAGTCGATCACCATCCAATTCTTCTCGCTACCCCTCACCACCACCACTTGGGCGTGCCACGGGCTGTTGCTGCGTTCAATAACGCGCTCCCTCAGCAGCCTGTCCACCTCGGTCGCGATAAACCGCCTGACCTCCTGCTTTTGGTCGCTATTGGCCGGCAGTTGGGAGTAAGGTTCGCGAATAGCGAAGGCGGCTTTACCTTCAGGGTAGCCAGACCGCACACTGTGAGGGGCGGCTGGGACCCACCGTAATTGAGCGTGATGCTTTGGTGGTGGCACTGGAAATCCAGGCCCAAGATTACGCTCGCACATAGACTCTTCATGATTAGTAATTTAAAATTATCGTATACAGTTCCGTTAACGGACAATTGTACCGCGCAGTAACCCATAATGGTCAATGTCTGGGTTTTATTAGCCATAGAGGTGGTGCCCTGAGCAGGGACCACCGTTAGAGAGAGTTGTTGTGCTAGTTCAGGGTGGATAAAACTCTCCGTGCTTCCACTGTCAATTAAACATTTAACCCCGCACCCGTTTACCTCGATGTCCACCATTGATTTGGATAGCGGGTGCGGTCTGGTCTGGTCCACTGTGACCGATGCCACTGTAGGGCCCTGATCGAGACAAGATGGCGTCCACGCTGTCTGCTCACAAGATGGCGGACCCCACGAGGTCGGGCAAGATGGCGTCCAAGATGGCCGCTCCCACGGCGCACACGCGGCGGTGGCGGGTTTTCCAGCAGGGTTCCCTCTGCACACCTTCCCGAAGTGCCCCTTCTTACCGCACTTAAAGCAGGTGGTGCCTTTCGCTGGGCACAGGTTTCTGGTGTGCTTCGGCTGCCCGCAGAAGTAGCAGTTGGGGCCTCGACGCGTCGCGGCTGTCGTAGGGCTTCTGGGGGGAGAGTGGGGCCCCAACGGTGTCGGGCTGCCGGGCGGGGAAGATGCCTTCCAAGATGGCGGCGCCCTTGGTGCACACGTGGCAGCGTGGGGGGCGCGGGCTGAAGAGTAGGCGTCCGAGTTTCTCTGGGCCACATCCAGGGATCGCGCTGTGTCCACAGCCTGTTTCAGGTCCAATCCCGTTTTTTCCAGTAGTCTCTGCCGGATGTAAGTGGAGCTGAGGCCTGTGATAAAGGCATCACGAACAAGCTCGTCAGTGTACACTGCGGCTTTTACATCTTGGCACTTGCAGTCTTTGCCAAGCGTTTTCAGGGTGACTAGGAACTCATCCAGCGATTCCCCAGGTCGCTGTGTGCGAGTAGCGAGCAGATGCCTAGCGTACACCTCGTTCGTAGGCTGCTGGTAATGCACCTTTAGGATGTCGCAGGTGGCCGGGTACGTGTCGGCGTCTTGGATGAGGGGGTAAACCCGGTGGCTTACCCAATTCCGCAGGATTCTGAGTTTCATACTTTCAGCGTCCGTAGCGTCTGTGATGGCTGCGGAATTGTCCAGGAAGAATTCCATACACTTAAACCAGTGTCCGAATCGTGCCGATGCGTCCGAAGCATGCGGGTCCAAATCCAAATGTTCGGGTTTCAAGAGTTGATCCATTGCGTTGAAAATTGAGTTAATAAAATTGATGTGCCTCAATGAATCCGAGACTCAACGTTAACGGAGCAAAGCAAGGCTTTTATTAACTCAGAAAGTAATACACAGTGGAGAAGTGTCTCTCATCCAGAGATCTGCTGTACTGCCTGTGAGACACGCTGGGGCCTGCTTAAGTAGGGGCCAGGTATGGGCGGAGCCCTACACACAATACAATACAGGTAAGGAAATGAAACTGAAACTAAACTCCCCTGCTTGTCACAGTCACAGGCACAATCAAACACAGAGAATACAGAGTGCCTGATGAATGGCATATTTCATCACAGTAACTAAGGATGGGCAATAAATGCTGGCCTTGCCAGCGAAGCCGAGATCCCATTAGCGAATAAAAGAAACCAAAAAAATTCTCCAATTGATAACACTGAATGACTCTTTTGTTATGTCTGACATTGGGGATAGGTACTCGATTGCCTTGGCCTGAGCACATGAAGTTTGATAGTGCTGTTATCGTTATATTATGTCTGACATTGGATATAGGTATTCGATTGCTTTTGGCTGTAAGAGTGTGGTTGCATCAGCATTAAAAGTGACATGAGTTGAGCTCTGCATACGGCCTCTGGATTATCTTTGCAAACGCAACATTTGGCGATGAGGATGGCTGAAATCTCTCTTCCACAACCTCCTCCCTTCCTTGCACTACCCAGTGAGACCCCGATCCCATGGGTTCACTGGTTACAGTCCTTTGAAACCTACCTCATCGCTCTCGGACTAGAAAATATGAGTACAGCATGGAAAAAGGCAGTGTTATCCCATTGCTTGGGAGCAGAGGGCCAGCGTGTTCTTGGGACATTATGCACAGCAGGCTCAATTCAAACATGTGATGTGGCTGTGGCTCTGTTAAGCACACACTTCTCTGCCCCACAAAGTGCCCTGCTGCAGCGATTCATTTTTAGACAGCGTCACCAACTCCCCGGCGAGTCTGTGCATCAATACGTAGCTAATTTGAGGGGGTTAGCTAGCTCGTGCAAGTTCGGTGCAATACAAGAAGAGATGGTGCATGATCAACTAATAGAGAACACCAACAACGTGAGAGTGCGTGAAAGACTGTTACTCGAGTCCGACGATCTGTCGTTGTCACAGGCAGTTAACATTGCCTTTCAAGTGGAGTCTGCAGTCGAATGTGCAGCAAAACTAACACACACACCCAGTGACAGCGCCCTCAGCCCCGACAGCTCTGACACTGTAATGCTCGCGCGACGGCAGCAACGCGCGCTACCATGGCAACAGTGTGGAAACTGTGGATCTCATTCACATGCTACCAGAGCGCAGAATTGCCCCGCGCGCGGCCAAGCCTGTCGCAATTGTGGAAAACAAAATCACTTTGCCAATGTCTGCCGCTCTGCCCCTGTTGCTACAAATGAACACTCTCAGTCCTCAAGCACTATAGTTCACAACGTGAGCTCTGGGCCAGTAGTGGCTTTCAAGTCATGCACAATTAACCTGAATGATGTGTGCATCCCTCTGTTGTTGGATACCGGTGCCAGCGTCTCATTGCGGAATGTGGACACATTCAAACATTTTTCAGCTCCCTGCCACTCTCTGCGCCCTCCACTGTCCTTTGCGGGTATGGTAATTCGAAAATTGGACTAGTGGGCTCAGTCAACCTCACTGTACGCTATGGAACAAAAGTTTTGCTAGATTTTTGTTTTCATGTGGCACGCCAAGGAGCTAACCTGATGGGACTGGATCTTTTCACTGACCTGGGTTTTTCTCTCTTGGACACCGGCGGGTCTGCGATTCTGCACGTCGCCTCACCGTGGCGCCAAACATGGCCAGCAGTCTTTGAGGGTCTGGGCTGCCTGACTGCCTTCACCCACCAGCCCATGGTTGACTCCACCGTTACCCCTGTCATTCAGCCACTGCGCCGCATCCCGCTTGCTCTCCATGACAGGGTCACAGCTGAACTAAAGCAGCTACTGGAAGCTGGCATCATCGAATCAGTTGATGCCTCCCCATGGGTCTCCAACCTGATTGTCGCAAAGAAAAAGCCAGGTGGTCTATGCGTCTGTGTCGATCTTCGAGCAGTGAATAAGGCCGTAATCCCTGACAAATATCCACTGCCCACGTCAGAGGAACTCACAGCGCAGTTCTATGGTTCCATCCTGTTCTCGAAACTGGACCTTCGACAGGGCTATCTACAGGTTCCCCTCCACCCCAGCAGCAGGGACCTCACTGCTTTTGTGACACATGCTGGCGTCTTTCGGTACACCAGGATGCCATTTGGACTTAGCTCTGCACCCAGCTGCTTCCAAAAGGTGATGTCCTCTGTGCTCGCGGGCATTCCTGGGGTGGCCATCTACCTGGATGACATCGTCGTGCATGGGCCCTCGGCCTCCACTCACGACGAACGCCTTCACAGAGTTTTCACAGCTCTAGCAAAACAAGCTCACACTGAATGGCGAAAAGTGTGTCTTTGCTGTTTCAGAGATCGAATTTGTGGGGTTTCGGTTGTCTGCTGACGGTATATCCCCACTCCAGTCAAACGTGGATGCCATTCACTGCATCCCAGAACCCAGCTCTGCAGCACAGGTTTCCTCCTTCCTTGGCATGACTGGGTACTACCTGAAGTTTTTGCCCCAGTACTCAGCCACCACAGCCCCACTGTGCCAGCTCCTGCGAAAGGATGAGCCCTGGGTGTGGTCACAAGCCTGTATGGAAGCTGTTCGCCTCCTCAACTCGCAGCTCACGGCGCCTCCAGTGTTGGCTCACTTTGACGTCGCCAGCCCCACCCTCGTCACCTGCGACGCGTCCGCTGCAGCTGTGGAGGCAGTGTTATCGCAGATACAGAATGGAGTGGAGAAACCAATCGCCTTTGCCTCCCGAGCCCTTAGCCCCACTGAACAGAAGTACTCAGTAGGCGAGCGTGAGGCGCTGGCGTGCGTCTGGGCATGTGAGCGGTGGCACCTGTACACGTATGGCCGTGCCTTCACCCTGCGAACTGATCACCAGGCTCTCACTGCCCTGCTGTCGACATCCGGCACGGGCCACAGACTACTGCGTCTACACTGCTGGTCTGACCGCCTCCGCCAATACAATTTCAGTCTCCAGTTCACACCAGGACGTGACAATGTTGTTGCAGATCTGCTCTCCCGCGCTGTCTCTGCCCCAGCCCCACTCGTCGGGTTTGAACATGTGGAACAGGATATCGTCCAGATGCTGCACATGCCTCTCCAAACCACAGTCGCTCTCCAGGAGCTCAAAGAGGCCTCTGAACAGGATCCGGCCCTCTCCCAGCTGTGCACCTTCATCAGAGATGGCTGGCCTCGCAAGGTGCCTGAGGAACTGTCTGCCTACTCCAGAGTTAAAGAGGAGCTCTCCTGCTGGAATGACTCCTGTGTTGCACATGGGCTCTGCACTGTGGTTCCAAGTGCCCTTCGTGCGCGTGTTTTATCCATGGCGCACGAGGGCCACTTGGGCATAGTGAAGCTCAAACAACGATGCCGAGACCTAGTGTGGTGGCCGGGTATCGACAGGGAAATTGAGGCCCTGGTCAAGGACTGTGCAGCCTGCCTTGTAAGTGGCAAGACTGGCCACCAAGCTCCTCCACCCCTGCAACCCCTTGCCTGGCCCTCTCAGCCCTGGGAGCACCTGCAGCTGGACGGCTGCGGGGAGATCCATGGTGTCCCCCACCATCAACGGTTCCTAGTGGTGACCTATGACCTGCACTGAAAATGGCCAGAGGTCACTGCCGTGGGCTCTGTCACCTCTCAGGTCATCATCGATATCCTTGAGTCCCTCTTCTCTCACTGGGGGCATCCAAAGGCCATCACCACAGACAATGGCCCCCAAATGGTCTCTTTGGAACTCTCCTCTTACCTAGAGAGCAAGGGCATCCGTCACATATACCACCCCGAGTCAAATGGGGGGGGGTGGAGTGTTTTAACCAGACACTGAAAAATGGCCTCAGAGCACACCTATCCCAGGGGTGTGCGTTTGACAAGGCCCTCCTCCACACACTGCTGCACTACAGAGCCTCCCAGCATTCCACTACAGGGGTCTCACCTGCATCCCTCATGCTAGGCCGTGAGCTCATGCTGCCCCTTGGCAGGCTCCGCCCCTCGCTAGCTCAGAGCCCTGCTCCACGGGCTCAAGCCACAGTCGCTAGACAGCAGGAGAAGATGAAACTCCGCTTCAACCAGTCGAAGGGGGCCAAGGCGCCCAACATCTCAGTCTCCGATTGGGTCAGAGTCCACAGGCCTCACCGCAGCAATAAGATGGCCTCATTCTGGTCCTCCCTTCTCCAAATCAGCCGCCAACTTAGACCAGCCACTTTCTGCCTCACTGACGGCTCTCGGTGGCATGCCAGCTGCCTTCGGAAGGTGCCAGCACCCACTGATGCGGGATTACACGGATCTAATCCCCAAGCCTTACCCCCAGAGTGGCGGGATGCACATGTGACTCAGCCAGCCAACCCTCAAGCAGATATTGTGCCTCAGCCTGTTCCTCACCAGTCCCCACCTCGGCCTGCTCTTCACCAGTCCCCACCTCGGCCTGCTCTTCACCAGTCCCCACCTCGGCCTGCTCTTCACCAGTCCACACCTCAGCCTGTTCGTACACGTTCTTGCCCTGGCCACCTACAGGACTTTGTCACTACATTTCATGTTTGAAATTCTGTGAGGGGGGAGGAAATGGTATGTCTGACATTTGGGATAGGTACTCAATTGCCTTGGCCTGAGCATGAAGTTTGATAGCGCTGTTATCGTTATATTATGTCTGACATTGGATATAGGTATTTGATTGCTTTTGGCTGTAAGAGTGTGGTTGCATCAGCATTAAAAGCAACATGAGTTGAGTTCTACATACGGCCTCTGGATTATCTTTGCAAATGCAACATCTTTATTGGTTCCAAGTGGAATTCTGGTGATACTTAGCTGTTTTCCCTTTTGTATCCGTGGTCACTTGCCATCCTCAGTGGAAGATGCCCTCTCTATGCTATTTTATGGAAAAACCATATAAACATGATCTTCATGCAGAGGGAGCTTTTTCCAGCCTGTGTTGTACAAAGCTGGCCCCAACCTTGTCATTGTCCATATCAACAGCTTCTCACTGGCGCACAGCATAGGGATGGACTTCATCACGCATTCTGACTCCAGTTCGAGAGCACTCAAGTGTAATTTTTATGTATATAAGCCACATGCCTGAGCCTTTTCACAGCCTAACAGCACTTGGTAGAATCAATTGCATGTGTTGTGTAGCTGTGCCTGAATCTGATTATCGACCCTGAACATAGAGGAAGTGGCAAAGACACAATAACAATTTTTATTGCGCAAGCCTTTTGAATTTGAAATACAACAATTCAACAATTTTTACAGCTGGTCTTCAGGCAGAGATAAGTGAAAGAAAGATTTGCATTTGCATTTCTAAAGCGCCTTTCACGGCCACTGGATGTCCCGAAAGACTTTACAGCCAATGAAGTACTGTCACTGTTGTAATGTAGGAAACGCAGCAGCCAATTTACACACAGCAAGCTCCCACAAACAGCAATGTGATAATGACCAGCTAATCTATTTTTTAAGTGATGTTGATTGAGGGATAAATATTGGCCAGGACACCAGGAAGAAATCCCCTGCTCTTCTTCGAAATAGTGCCGCGGGATCTTTTACATCTACCTGAGAGAGCAGATGGGGCCTCAGTTTAACATCTCATCCGAAAGACGGCTCCTCTGACAGTGCAGCACTCCCTCAGCAATGCGCTGGAGTGCCAATCTAGATTTTTGTGCTCAAGTTTCTGGAGTGGGACTTGAACCCACGACCTTCTGACTCACAGGCGAGGGTGCTACCAACTAAGCTACAGTTGAAACTACTGCTTTCTGTTTAGCGATAAATGGACAGAAAGAAAGCCTTTCCCGAGCCTTCATTTTCTTCATTTTGTTTTGGTTGAAAGCTTCCAGATTCTAACCTGAATCTTTCAATATAACATTTACTTCGAGGGAGCTCAGTGGAGAGGTCCATCCTTTTAGCTTGTTATTCTTTTGCTCTTTCCTCCCATTCGCTGCTATTTAAAGCTATAACGGCCTGGATTTTGCATGAAGAATAACGGTGAGGGTATCAGCGCTCACCGTTGTTACGGAGTAAGTCGGACAGCAACCTGCGGCATCTAGTTAAACGCGAAAATCAGGAAGTTGTTGTCCGAGTTGCCCTGCTCTTCCACAAGCTTCGCTGCATCAGTACCTCAACAATAGATTCAGCATTAAAATGCACGAAGGGCGTGAGGTTGAGATACTTACCCAGTGGATGTCCACCAGACACGCCAGAAAAAGTTAGAGCTTGTCCATTCAAGTCTACTCTTTTGTGCTAAGAAATAACCTGTAACTTAACTTAAAACATTAAAGGAAACTTAATAAATTGAATTAAAATACCATTACCGCTGGTGATGATGCGCTCCAGTCCCTGCGGGGCCCACCAGTCGTGGAAGGCCTCGAGCGTGCCGGCGGACACCGCGTGCTCCATCTCCAGGGCCACCCGGGTGCGAACGTGGCCGCGGAAGAAAGGCAGGCAATCGGGTCGAACGACCCCCCCCTCGACCGCCCGCTGCCCAGACCCAGTTGATGGCCATTTTGGCCAGGCCCAGGAGCAGTCCCACGAGGAGGTCCCCCCACGCCCCGGCCTACCCGCTTCCCCTCGTCCGCACCGGGTGACCAAAGATCAGGAGCGTGGGACTGAAGTGCAGCCAGAAATTGAGGAGCAGCTCCATTCAAGTGTAGGTGAATTTTTAACAGCGTGGCAAGTCTTAAATATTGCCAAACAACCTCTCTGGCATTGAAAATTAACTTTTACAAGTGTGGAGTCGCATTCCTTCAGATGTTAGTTATCATTGAAGACTTTTTAAAAGGTTAATAAATAAAATATTTTTTAACTTTTCCTTTCTGCCTCTTTTATCTCTCTCTCTTAATCCCATTTTACGATCCCTCTCTTTATTTTGCTTTCACTTCAGGATTTTACTTTGAATTAAGTATTCTAACTTGCTCTTCCTGCTTCAGACTCTGTGTGGCTCAGTAAGGATTCTTCAATCTGATTGGTTGAGGAGACACGCTGTTGCTTGGCCTGCTCACACAGGCCCCAGATCCCCTGTAGAGGGCGCCGCACCGAAATGAGTCTCTAATTACCGTAAGCTGCCGTGCAAAAGCCCACGAAAAGTCTGTGGGCAGCTGTAAGAGTAATGAACAGCGAGCGCCGTTTGTTGGCCACTGATTGCAAAAATCTGGGCCTTTGTGATGTGTCACGAACTCAGCTGGACAGACATGAGTGCGATGTGTGGTACTTGCACATTGTAAACAGAGGTCACCGTGCTGGGAGTAACTACAATTGCACTTCTCTTGTATTGTTCTCCACTTGCCTGGATGAGTGCAGCTCCAACAACACTCGAGAAGCTCGACACCATCCAGGACAAAGCAACCTGCTTGATTGGCACCCCATCCACCACCTTAAACATTCACCCCCTCTGCCACCGGTGCACCATGGCTGCAGGGTGCACCATCTACAAGATGCACTGCAGCAACTCACCAAGGCTTCTTCGGCAGCACCTCCCAAACCCGCGACCTCTTCCACCTAGAAGGACAAGGGCAGCAGGCACATGGGAACACCACCACCTCCAAGTTCCCCTCCAAGTCACACACCATCCTGACTTGGAAATATATCGGCCGTTCCTTCATCGTCGCTGGGTCAAAATCCTGGAACTCCCTCCCTAACTGCACTGTGGGAGCACCTTCACCACACGGACTGCAGCGGTTCAAGAAGGCGGCTCACCACCACCTTCTCAAGGGCAACTAGAGATGGGCAATAAATGCTGGCCTTGCCATAAACGAATAAAAAAAAACTTTTGTATTCTCTTGAATTACCCTATTGGCTTTGGAGGTGGAGTCTATCAGGCCACCCAACTAGATTGCAACAAGAAATATGATGCTGCTTCTTACATTAGGAAAGTCCACATGATGGGCATAATGCCTAAGAGTCAGGACGGAGGAGATTGCCCACAGGAGGTGTCAGAGCTCAAAATCTCTGCCAGAACCTGCCCAGCACTTCAACACCAAACTGACTATCAATGGAAAAACTTTGGGTGTCTGCTGGGGCTCAGTTGGTAGCGCCCTTGCCTCTGAGTCAGAAGGTTGTGAGTTCAAGGTGTGATACAAAAATAGGCCGTGTGGTTGATAATGCAGACTGCAGGAAGATATCAATGGACCGGTCAGGTGGGCAGAACAGTGGCAAATGGAATTCAATCTGGAGAAGGGTGAGGTAATGCATTTAGGGAGGGCTAACAAGGAAAGGGAATACGCATTAAATGGTAGGACACTGAGAACTGTAGAGGAATAAAGGGACCTTGAAGTGCATGTCCACAGATCCCTGAAGGTAGCAGGCCAGGTAGATAAGGTGGTTAAGAAGGCATACAGAATACTTGCCTTCATTAGCTGAGGCATAGAATATAAGAGCAGGGAGGTTATGCTTGAACTGTATAAAACACTAGCTAGGCCGCAGCTGGAGTACTGCGTACAGTTCTGGTCACCACATTACAGGACGGATGTGATTGCACTAGAGAGGGTGCAGAGGAGATTTACAAGGATGTTGCCTGGGCTGGGGAATTTTAGATATGAGGAAAGATTGGGTAGGTTGGGTTTGTTTTCTTTGGAACAGAGGAGGCTGAGCAGAGACCTTATTGAGGTGTATAAAATTATGAGGGGCCTAGATAGAGTGGATAGGAAGGACCTATTTCCCTTAGCAGAGAGGTCAATAACCAGGGGGCACAGATTTAAAGTAATTGGTGGAAGGATTAGAGAGGAGTTGAGGAGAAATGTTTTTCACTCAGTGGGTGGTGGGGGTCTGGAACTCACTGCCTGAAAGTGTGGTAGAGACAGAAACCCTCATCGCGTTTAAAAAGTACTTGGATATACACTCCAGTGGTCATTCCTCATGGTTGAGCCATGACACTGAGCGGTGAAATGCATCTTGGACAGTAGTGTAAATGGGAAATATTGCAAAATGGGCGATAGTGTAAAATGGGTGATAGGGTAAATGGGCGATAGTGTAAATGGGTGCTAGTGTAAAATGGGCATTAGTGTAAAATGGGTGAGTGTAAATGGGCGAGTGTAAATGGGCGATAGCGTGTAAATGGGTGCTAGTGTAAAATGGGTGATAGTGTAAATTGGCAATCGTGTAAATGGGCGATAGTGTAAATGGGTGATAGTGTAAAATGGGTGATAGTGTAAATGGGCGATAGTGTAAATGGGTGCTAGTGTAACATAGGCATTAGTGTAAATGGGTGATAGTGTAAAATGGGTGAGTGTAAATGGGCGATAGCATAAATGGGTGCTAGAGTAAAATTGGCATTAGTGTAAATGGGTGATAGTGTAAAATGGGTGAGTGTAAAATGGGTGATAGTGTAAATGGGCGATAGTTTAAATGGGTGCTAGTGTAAAATGGGCATTAGTGTAAATGGGTGATAGTGTAAAATGGGTGAGTGTAAAATGGGTGATAGTGTAAATGGGCAATAGTGTAAATGGGTGATAGTGTAAAATGGGTGAGTGTAAAATGGGTGATAGTGTAAATGGGCAATAGTGTAAATGGGTGCTAGTGTAAAATGGGTGTTAGTGTAAATGGGTGATAGTGTAAAATGGGTGAGTGTAAAATGGGTGATAGTGTAAATGGGCAATAGTGTAAATGGGTGATAGTGTAAAATGGGTGAGTGTAAAATGGGTGATAGTGTAAATGGGCAATAGTGTAAATGGGTGCTAGTGTAAAATGGGCATTAGTGTAAATGGGTGATAGTGTAAAATGGGTGAGTGTAAATGGGCGATAGCGTAAATGGGTGACAGTGTAAATGGGTGTTGTGTAAATGGGCGATAGTGTAAAATGGGTGATAATGTAAATGGGCGATAGTGTAAATGGGTGATAGTGTAAATGGGTGATAGTGTAAATGGGTGATAATGTAAATGGGCATTAGTGTAAATGGGTGATAATGTAAAATGGGTGATAGTGTAAATGGGCGATAGCGTAAATGGGTGACAGTGTAAATGGGTGATAGTGTAAATGGACGATAGTGTAAAATGGGTGATAATGTAAACGGGCGATAGTGTAAATGGGCGATAGTGTAAATGGGTGATAGTGTAAATGGGTGATAATGTAAATGGGCATTAGTGTAAATGGGTGATAATGTAAAATGGGTGATAGTGTAAATGGGCGATAGCGTAAATGGGTGACAGTGTAAATGGGTGATAGTGTAAATGGACATTAGTGTAAATGGGTGATAGTGTAAATGGGTGCTAGCGTAAATGGGTGCTAGTGTAAAATGGGTGATAGTGTAAAATGGGCGATAGTGTAAATGGGTGATAGTGTAAAATGGGTGATAGTGTAAAATGGGTGATAATGTAAATTGGCGATAGTGTAAATGGGCCATAATGCAAATGGGTGATAGTGTAAAATGGGCAATAGTGTAAATGGGCGATAATGTAAATGGGTGCTAGTATAAAATGGGTGTTAGTGCAAATGAGTGATAGTGTAAAATGGGTGAGTGTAAATGGGCGATAGTGTAAATGGGTGATAGTGTAAACGGCTGCTAGTGTAAAATGGGTGTTAGTGTAAATGGGTGATAGTGTAAAATGGGTGTGTGTAAATGGGTGATAGTGTAAAATGGGTGATAGTGTAAAACGGGCGATAGTGTAAAACAGGCGATAGTGAATCGGCAGCCTGTCATACACCCTGCCCGATTGTCCTCTCCGTTGACTTCAATGAAAACGTGCTGCCGATTCCCTATCGACCCTTTTGCCCTGCACTAACCTCAGCCCCTGAGAGTTGGTGAGCTATTGGCCGCACAGCTAGGCTGGATCCTGCCTTCACCCTGCATCTGCTTACCCGCAGTCCCAGCAGGAAACAGAGCTGAATTTTCCACTCCCTAATGCAGGGGGAGTCTGAGGCCGGATCGGGAACCCCGGCCGGGACCAGCTAACCCAGCCCAGACCAGGGCTTGAATCATGAGATTATCTGTACGGCTCTGCTGCTTCGTGGGGAAGTCTGCTGAGCCATCAGGGAGTTTGCAGGATTGTCAAAGTAGATAGTGGGTGTGGGGTGAGCTAGTCCATCCTGGGTGCAAACTATAGCTATGCAATCATGAGTAGAAACCTCACCTAATGGCCAAACATGCTCCCTTTCCAACACAGGCAGTATCTTCACCATTCGAGCCATTGAGGGGGCTGTATATAATTTTATAAGAAGTCATTATTAAAAAGAAAAAGACTTGCATTTGTACACCGCCTTTCACAACCACCGGACATCCCAAAGTGCTTTACAGCCAATGAAGTACTTTTTGAAGTGCAGTCACTGATGTAATGTAGGAAACACACCAGCCAATTTGTGCACAGCAAGCTCCCACAAACAGCAATGTGATAATGACCAGATAATCTGTTTTAGTGATGTTGATTGAGGGATAAATATTGGCCCCAGGACACCAGGGAGAACTCCCCTGCTCTTCATCGAAATAGTGCCGCGGGATCTTTTACGTCCACCTGAGAGAGCAGACGGGGCCTCGGTTTAACATCTCATCCGAAAGACATCAATTAAGCTTAAGAGGCTGTTCAAGGCCACAGCAAACCAGGTAAAATGACTGAGCTTCAATCTGGCAGCTTATGGGGCTGTGATTGCCCCCAATGGTCAGAAGTGGGACTTCTACAGAGAATTACTAGAATATACGGCACAGAAACAGGCCTTTCGGCACAACCAGTCCATGCCGGCGTTTATGCTCCACTCGAGCCTCCTCCAATCCTTCCTCATATAACTCTATCAGCATATTCTCTTCTCCCTCATATGCTTATCTAGCTTCCCCTTAAATGCATCTCTGCTGTTCACCACAACCACGCCCTGTGGTAGCGAGTTCCACATTGTCCCCACTCTCTGGGTAAAGAAGTTTCTCTCAAATTCCCTATTGGATTTCTTGGTGACTATCTTATATTGACGGCCTCTAGTTTTGCTCTTCCCCACAAGTGTCTAGTCTATCAAGAGTGGTGTAGAGCTGAGCGGAGAGTAAGAGTGATTGCGGAGTCTTATCTTGACATTTCTGGTGCGGTCATTGCCATTTTTCCAGCATTACTGCCAGGTCAAAGGGCAGTCTTCCGCTTCGGGGCATATCAAGAGCACATATCAGGAAATAATACTCTTGCGGCCCATAATTTTGCATCTGTTTAGTTTAATGGAAGGAAAATCATGGGCTGGGAGGGCTGGGGGAGGGTGCAGTTTCCTGCTAGGTGCACACAGCAAGTGTTTGGAGCACTGAAACAGATCCACTCTTCACTGCCTCAGCTTGCACATAAAGAAAGGCCACTTGGAGTGTCTTACTCACGGTAACATGCGCCCAGCTATCATTTACTCTCCCTATAAAGTGCTTCTCTGTATAATTTTTGCATTACACTGTTGATATACTAGAATGAGGTGCAGTCAGGCAGATCTTGCTCATCACCGCCTTTATAGGGGCTAAAAATCGAGGCCTGTGACGGCAAAAGGCGCTGTTCACGCTTCTGATTCACCCATTGAAGGGATGGGAATTCCGACAGGGCTGTTGCGATTTAAAGGCAGCCTGCACCTCTTAAAGGGGCGGTGCACTTTTTGTCTGGAGAGCATTGCAGCTGAACACGCAAACTCAGTGGACAGAATGACTGCAGCCAGGTTCTCCGATGGCGCTGTGGAGGTGATTGTTGAGCAGGTAAGCAACGGAAAGGAGGTCCGCTTTCTCAGTGATGAGCCAGGCAAGTAGAGCAGCAGTGGTGGAGGGAGGTGGCTGCCAATGACAATGGAAGCAGCATTCCTGGCAGTGACGCTAGAACAAATTCAATGACCTCACCAGAGCTGCTAAGGTAAGATCCCCATTCACATCTCTCTTATTCCTTCCCCACCATAGTCCCAGTACTGTGCACAGTTTTGGTCTCCTTTTCTGAGGAAGGATAAACTTGCCTTAGAGGCGGTGCAATGAAGGTTCACTCGATTGATGAGAGGGTTGTCCTATGATGAGAGATTGAGTAGAATGGATCTATACTCTCTGGACTTTAGAAGAATCAGAGGTGATCTCATTTAAACATATAGGGGGAAAATTTGGTTGGTTGGCACCTCCCGTTAGTGACTCCAGGGGGCACTAGGAACTTAGCGCCCGGGCACGGCGATTTTAGCGGCGCTCACAAAATTGACCAGTCGTTTTGCGGCGGCGCTAAACACTACGGCCACAATCTCCTGCGCCCGCAGATCATGACGTCAGTCAAATGTGCTACGCCCCAGTAGTGCCCCGGACCGGATATTGAGTCGCGCCCCCTGCTTTAGCACCTGCCGCTAGCAACGACAGGTAGAGGGGAATGTTTTCAGGTCGGGAAGGGGCTGGGGGAGCGCTATTTAAAGGCGGACGCTTCCTGCCTTTTCTTGTCGGCAAAATGTTTGGTTTTAACGCTGTCCTAAGGAGTTTTGGCCCTCAGCACCACTTTTGAGGTTGCTAAGCGCCGAGCTCTTTCCCTGGGCCTATCCATTAGTGCTTCCAACACAATTGCTTTCGAGGTCTCTCCAGGCCGAGATTCAAGGCTGCAATGAGCAGGGAGTGGCTGGCCAGCAAGATGGCCCCTCCCCTTTAAGAACTGGACGGCGCCAGTCTGTCTGTCTTCCATGGTAACGGACATCGCCTGAGCTTCGGTAGCGTTCTGAGGTAATGCCTCGCTCCCTGACGTTTGCGCCTTAAGAGAGGTGTGTAGCGCCTGATTTACCGCTCAAATCACCTCCAGGGGTGAATTTTGCAGTCGGAGGCGACAATTAGTGCCGGGCACTAAACCTTGCGCCCGGCCGATATTAGCGCCCCAAAATGGGCAACACCCAATTTTACCCCCATAAGATTCTGAGAGGGCTTGACAGGGTAGATGTGGAGAGGCTGTTTCACCTGGCTGGAGAGTCTAGAACTAAGGGACTTGGGGGGAGAAATTCCCCTCCTTTGCGCCTCCCGTGGGTGTCGCTAACGGGGCGCAAAAGCCTTTTTGTTCAGCCATGGCACTGGCTGCGCCTCCTGCCATATTCTGCGGGAGGTTAGCGGCGGCGCCACCGGTTGCGATCCGATTTCATGCGCCCATAGATCATGATGTCATCCCCGGGCGCATCGCCCCGGTAGCACCCCGGCAGAAAAATTCCCCTTCGCCTGCTGCAGGAGCGCCGGGCGATGGCAGCGACCGCTGCAGGGGTCGTGAGCAGGGCGGCCGGCTGCTAGCAGGGCGGAAGTTAAAGGTGAGGTGACCGGCCACCCTGATAAAAATGTCGGCTTTTTTGAAAAATGTTATTTTTTTTTGCTCCGGATGCGGGGTCCGTGCCGCGATTGGTGAGCCTGGCAGTCTGCTTGAGCACCGGGCTGATCACACAGTACCCCCGCTCCCCGGTGCTGCGGGTAAGTTAAAAAAAACTGCAGAGTTCGCAGCGTGGGGCCCTTCTCTTTAATTCAGGGGAGAGCCCCTGCAATGCGTCAGCGCCATGCTTGGCCACTTGTGGCGCTGCTGAGCCGTGCACCCCGGGTCGCTCCACTTCCCTCTTGGAGCAAAAAGTGGGAATTTTAGAAAGGCCGGAAGAGGTTAGCACCTGGTGCTAACTTTTCTAGCTTTTCTGATTTGGCGCCCCAAACGGGTCTCAAGGGGAATTTCTAGCCCATAGTCTCCGGATAAGGGATCGGCCATTGAGGACTGAGATGAGGACGAATTTCTTCACTCAGAGGGTTGTGAATCTTTGGAATTCTCTACCCCAGAGGGCTGTGGATGCTGAGTCGTTGAGTCTATTCAAGGCTGAGATCGCTAGATTTTTGGACTCTAAGGGAATCAAGGGATATGGGGAGTGGGCGGGAAAGTGGAGTTGAGGTCGATGATCAGCCATGATCTTATTGAATGGCGGAGCAGGCTCGAAGGGCCTTATGGCCTACTCCTGCTCCTAATTCTTATGCATGTATGTACTGATAATCCTTGCCTACTCTGTTGCCATGCCAGGAGTGACCCTCCGGGTCCGACAATGAAGCCTTGGAACTCCCCTGCTCTAGGATTCCCTCACTCCCCATTTACTTTAGCGCCGGGTTCCGTTCCCTTTGGTCCTCGGCAGCTTCCTGGCCATTTTGGTTGGGAAGTCGGCAAGCGCCATGCAAATGCCTCCTGCCACCCCCGGGCGGGAACGGCACTCGCCAGGCCATGTTCCCGCACGGGAGTAGAAAGTGAGGCCTGGTGATGGCAACAGGCAAGGCTGGACTAGTTGTGGGAGTTGGCTGTAAGAGGCCCCACCACTTTAGCACTGACCTCCTGGAGAAGTGCTGCCTCTTTATCCAGTGCTGATTTGAGAACTCCAGGAATCCTGCTGTGCCTTATTGGAGACCTTCAAGGGATCACCAGGAGAAAGGGAGTGCTTGGTCACTGGCATGCTGTCCTGGGTCCAATAACTCTGGGAGGGAAAGTATTCCTGAGAACTTTCCTCCTTCCGCCCTGCAGCTAAACCTCTGTGTGCCCCTTCCTGCTGTTCCTCCCTCCTCCAGCCATAGTAGAATTCCTAGCCGGACCACCACCATGGCAGAAGCGGGTTGCCAGAAGCCCCTGACCAGTTGTCAACGGAATAGCGACAGTGGCAGCAATTGCATAAGTTCTAAGTAGCCTAAAATCAGAAAAACCTCCATCTAAACTTTCCAGCAATTTACCTGACAATGACTGGGGAGTAGGGATCCCTTTAAGTATCGCTCGAAATGGCCCCCTTCCCGGCTCGCACTGCCCATGGTTTGTGGACGGGTTGTACAACTGTCGATGGCAACACAGGTGCCAACTAAAATGCTGACTGGGCCTTGAAACCAGTGCACGGTACCGATTCCCATGCGGTATTTAGGTCCCCGCCGGTTTCGGGCGGGAGAGCTGGCCGCCTAAAGTGGGGCCTACTTTTCTTTCAATTTGCATGCCACGGTTTGAGCAATAAAAAGCCCCGGGGTGGTAGGCAAACAACAATCACCCTTAGTGCATCTGCAATGACAGAGCAGTATTTGTAGCAGTCATGGAGGAACCTGAGGCCTCAGGCTGGATGTTACTCACCAAGACCGGACTGCTGCCTTCCGGGTTCTGGTCCCGCCCCCAGCAACGTCCGATGCACAGACGCTATTTTCCTCTGATTGGCCTTGTTAAGCCCCGCCCTGCAGGCTTTCCGGCCAATTAAGGGAAAGCCAGTGTCAGATGACATCAGTTGATGACACTTCATCTGCCAGTTTTCTTAAAGGGACATGCAGCATTTATTTTTGACAGATGATTTGTCGGTGTTTGACAGCATTGAGGTGCTGTTTAAACACTGAAAATCACTGTACAAAGGTGAGCCCTTGGACCCAGGCTCTCCAATGACTCTCTCCTTAGAAGAAAACAGATGGCAGCTGCAGGTGAGGGTACAGAAGTGATCTGTCACTTCTCCCAATGAGGTGAGGCCACACAAACACTTCAAAGCTTGTCACCTACAGAAAAATCTAAACACATTAAAAATGACTTTCCCAATATTTCCTTACCTCTGATACTCACCAGTGTCCCATTGGACCCTTCACACCACTTCTGCAGCTGTCATCAATACACAAACATTACAACAGACCCACAGCGCGCCTCACTTACCCTGGCGGGGTTCCCCGACATCGGGAAGCCTGCAGTAGAAGTCTCAAAATTGGAAAAAGCCTCTTACCTGCCTGGTAATTACCTGTTAACAGGCAGTTAAGTGGCTATAATCCTCTTCCCGCCACTAGGAGTCGGGTCCCTGTGCAAATCGGGGACCCGGCTCCCGGGAAGATTGTTTGGAGGCGGGTTGGGAATGGGTTTGGGACCCGCTCCCGTTCTTTTTGATTTTGCCAGCAGCGCCGCCTCCAAACCCGCCTCCTCAGGGCTGGTAAAATCCAGCCCCTAGTCTCTGTCCCCTGACCCCCTCCCCAGCCCCAACATGCTAGATGCTGCGCCGAGACGGTGGAGTCGGTTTTGGTGTTCTCCCGCCTGGTGCTCAGAGCCTCAAAACGGGGCCATAACATTCACCGGCCATCAACACCGCTGATTCCGCCGGCTTTATTTTACAAGGGGCCTTCCCTGCTGGGTCTCCAAAGCGCCAGCCTGATTTAGGGGCGATTGTCCCCCTCTTAAGATGGAAGTCGAGGTCCAATGAAGCAAGTAGGACCCCCCGATTGCCATTTTAGGTCGGGCCGGAGCCTGCGCAGTGGCAGTGCTAGGCCGATTTTCAGTGTTCAATCTGGCGAGCTACATCAAGATGCCTGCTTGACGCCCTGCAGCTCGGCTGCTGAAATTAAATGAGGCCGGAGCCTCAAAATCAAGAGTAGGAGAGAACGTCTGTTCTTGCTCTCTCTCTCTCTCTCTCTCTCTCAGATTTCTTCTTTCTGGCCAAGCAGCTTTGAAAGTTCCTCCGCCCCCGCATATGTATAATTTTTATTAACCATTCTCATCTGCCATTTGCTTTACTCTGTTGCTCGCTGGCTGCTGACAGAGACAAGATGTGTGAATTTAAAGGAATTCTACGCCGTGGAGTTTCTGTATTGGGACATTAATGTCTCTCATCGCTTATTCCGTCACACTGTTGTTCCTCCATTTTATTGCTTTTTACATTCATGAGTTAAGCACTGCCGGTCACTGACAGAGCCGCTCATTTCTCTTTAGAATCACCAGGGAGGCACTTTTTAACTCTTTTGCTGGGGGGGTTCACTGTTTAAAAAATAAGGGGTCGCCCATTTAAGACAGAGATGAGGAGAAATTTTTTCTCACAGAGGGTCGTGAGTTTTTGGAACTCTCTTCCTCAGAGGGCGGTGGAAGCAGAGTCTTTGAATATTTTTCAGGCAGAGGTAGATAGATTCTTGATAAGCAAGGGGGGGGGTGAAAGTTTATCGGGGGTAGGCGGGAATGTGGAGTAATCAGATCAGCCATGATCTCATTGAATGGCGGAGCAGGCTCGAGGGGCCGAGTGGCAGACTCCTGCTCCTAATTCGTATGGTCGTATGTTGCCAGTAAGTAAAAAACTGTCGTCTAAACTGAGGTGCATTTCCCCTGCTGGTGCGCTCGCGTTCGTTGATGGGAAGGTTTAATTTTCTCATCCAGTTTGCTCCCTCGCCTGTCCTTACTTGGATTGAGGAACTGGACCGTCTCCGGGCTACTTTGTCCAAGTCAGCTGTGGCTCAGTGGGCCAGCCCTCTGCTCTTTGCCTCTGAATCAAAAGGGTTGTGGGCTCAAGTCCCACTCCAGAGAGCTGAGCACAGAATCTAGGCTGACACTCCCGATGCGATGCTGAGGGAGCGCTGCGCTGTCAGAAGGTGTTGTCTTTCGGATGAAATGTTAAACTGCCCTCGCAGGTGGAAGTAATAGATCCTGTGGCACTATTTCAAAGAAGAGCAGGGGGAGTTCTCCCCGGTGTCCTGGCCAATATTTATCCCTCAATCAACATCACTAAAAACAGATTATCACATTGCTGTTTGTGAGAATTAGCTGTCATGTTTCCTACAGTGCAACAGTGACAACACTCCAAAAGTACTTCATTGGCTGTAAAGTGCTTTGGGACGTGCTGAGGTTGTGAAAGACGCTGTAGAAATGCAACTGGCACTGTGCCAGTGCAGCCGTCGGTCGCCTGAGGAAGAGAGTGTTTGAAGACCAGGACCTCAAATCCAGCACCAAGCTCATGGTCTACAGAGCAGCAGTGATACCCGCCCTCCTGTATGCTTCAGAGACATGGACCATGTACAGCAGGCACCTCAAAGCACTGGAGAGGTACCATCAACGCTGCCTCCTGCAAGATCCTGCAAATCCAATGGCAGGATAGGCGCACCAACGTCAATGTTCTCGCTCAGGCCAACATCTCCAGCATCAAAGCTTTGACCATGCTCGATCAGCTCCGATGGACGGGTCACATTGTCCGCATGCCCGATACGAGGCTCCCAAAACAAGCGCTCTACTCGGAGCTCCGACACGGCAAGAGAGCACCAGGTGGGCAGAGGAAATGCTTCAAGGACACCCTCAAAGCCTCCTTGAAAAAGTGCAACATCCCCACCGACACCTGGGAATCCCTGGCCCAAGACCGCACAAAGTGGAGGAGAAGCATCCGGGAAGGCGCCAACCACCGCGAGCCTCTTCGCCGGGAGTAAGCGGAAGCCAAGCGCAGGCAGCGCAAGGAGCGCACGTCAACCCAAGCACCCCACCCACCCGCCCCTTCAACCACCGTCTGCCCCACCAGTGACAGAGACTATAGGTCCCGCATTGGACTCATCAGTCACCTGAGAACTCGTTTTTAGTGTGGAAGCAAGTCATGCTCGTTTCCGAGGGACTGCCTAAGAAGAAGAGAGGAGAGGTGCAATTTCTTTCTTTATGTCTGAGTGTCGGTGAATATCAGCTTTGGGATTGGTAAACAAAAGTAGGAATGTTGAGGCCAACCATACCTCATTGGACTAGGCTGAGCACAGATCAGAGATGAAACTGGCCTATGTAGCTCACTACTGCACTAAGTGGTCCTTTTACTCAATGGGTCATTGGCTTTGTTTCTCCGTGTGTTTCCATTTCTCCCTGTCTGATTCAAGTCACCTGGGGAAGGCCTTTGAGGATGTAGCATTTGTTGCTACAGGCCAGGCAGTAACAAATGACAATGGTCTACGAGCTGACTAAAGGTTGCAGCCATTTTAATTCAACAAAGTAGCTGAATGGGAAGGATATACTTGCCTTAGAGGAGGTGCAACGAAGGTTCACTAGATTGAACCCTGGGATGAGCGGGCTGTCCTATGATGAGAGATTGTGTAGAATGGGCCTATACTCTCTGGAGTTTAGAAGAATGAGAGGTGATCTCATTGAAACATACAAGGTTCTGAGGGGGATTGACAGGGTAGATGCTGATAGGCTGTTTCCCCCTGGTTGGAGAGTCTAGAACTAGGGGGCATAGTCTCAGGATAAGGGGCCGGCTTTTTAAGACTGAGATGAGGTGGAATTTCTTCACTCAGAGGGTTGTGAATCTTTGAAATTCTCTGCCCCAAAGTGCTGTGGTTGCTCAGTCGTTGAGTATATTCAAGGCTGAGATCGATAGATTTATGGACTCCAGAGGAATCAAGGGATAAGGAGATCGGGCAGGAAAGTGGAGTTGAGGTCGATGATCAACCATGATCTTATTCAATGGCGGAGCAGGCTCGAGGGGCCGAATGGCCGACTCCTGCTCCTATTTCTTATATTCTTATGTAAACAACTGTCAGGTCAGAAGGAAAGAGTCTGAGAACTTCCTCTTCTATACAATTGCTCTCGAATAAACTCTGTGCAGCTACAAATGCTGGCATTGGTAAGTTGACAGGTGAAACTTTGCATTTTATGTTGATTTTGCAATATTATCTGAAAGGCTAGATCGGGTGTTCGGATTTCATGTGCGTTAGTGTGAGAGGGAAATGAAAGCCAAGAGCAGTAGAGAAAGGGTTAATTGAAAAGAACGACCTCGTGGATGGACTCGACCATCATTCAAGTAAGGAAGGGGGTGGGGGGGGGATGGTGGGCTGGATAAAACAGGCCCACTGCCGCACTGTCAGGACCACAGCCGTTCAGGGGCTTCTGCTCCGATAATACAAGGTCAACTCGGTAAGTGGCATTGTTAGCGCTTTGTACTGACCCACTGGGGGCACCATGGAGGTCAGGGGTCAAAATGCCAACAGCTAGTGAAGGAATGCTAGCTGCCCCAATAGTGCCCCACTGAAGTATTGACCATTCAAAGCGGGCACGAAAAAAACGGATGGTTAGATTGGAAATGGGCGCCTAATGTCGCGAGCGCAGTTCAGAATCTCCAGCCACATTATGAAGAGGGCTCCTAATGTACATGATGTTTGAGCCCTGTTCTCATTTCATAGAATCATAGAAGTTTACAGTACAGAAGGAGGCCATTTGACCCATCGTATCTGTGCCAGCCGAAAAAGAGCCATCCTGCCTAATCCCGCTCTTGGTCCTTTGAGTGTATAAGGAAGCAAACTTCTGATGCCCTGTACGAGGATTGAACCCGTGACCTTGGCGTTATTGGCACCACGCTTTAATCAACCATGATAGGAACAGGAGGAGGCCATTCAGCTCCTTGAGCCTCTTCCGCCATTCAATGAGATCATGACTGATCTGTAATTTTTTAAAATTCATTCACGAGATGTGGGCGTTGCCAGCAGGGCCAGCATTTATTGCCCATCCCTAATTGCCCTTCGAGAAGGTGGTGGTGAGCCGCCTTCTTGAATACAACTGAGTGACTCGCTCGGCCATTTCAGAGGGTGGTTAAGAGTCAACCGCATTGCTGTGGGTCTGGAGTCACCTATAGGCCAGACCGGGTAAGGGCGGCAGATTTCCTTCCCTAAAAAGAACATTAATGAACCAGATGGGGTTTTTACCACAATCCGTGGTCACCATTACCGATACTAGCTTTTTATTCCAGATTTATTGAATTGAATTTAAATTTCCCAGCTGCCATGGTGGAATTTGAACTTATAGCTCCGAATTGTTAGCCCAGTTCTCTGAATTATTACTCCAGTAAAATAATCACTAAGCTACTGTTCCCAGAAAATGTTCTCCAACATCTTAAATGTCGAACGGTCTCGACCTGAAATGTTAACTCTGTTTTTCTCTTCACAGATGCTGCCTGACCTGCTGATTATCTGCAGCACTTTCTGTTCTTATTTCTTAAATGTAGTGACTGTTATAGAGAAAAACATGGCAGCCATTTTGTAGATCATCTCACTGTGAAATAAGGGGTGAAAGTTCCCAGCGTACACCAAGGGCGCAAATTGTGATATTCCACATAGCAGCCCTTGGGGGCTAAATTTGGTTAATTTGCGCCTCCTGTTATTGCCTTCTTAGGGCGCGAACGGGGCGCAAATCAACTAGCGCCTGGGCGTGGTGCCGCTAACGCCTCCTGCGCCCTGCTCGTGCCCTGGCTGTAATATTGGGTGGCGCCCCCTCCCCGACTTACCGCCGGACGCTATGTCCGACGGGATCGGGGGTGGGGCCTACCTGCGGCCGGGGTGGCGCTACTTAAAGGGGAGGTGACGGGCGGCCATTTTTGTTGCTGGCCGCCTGCCAGCACCTGCCCCCGTTGCTGTCCCCGGCCCCCGTGAAGCCCCCCCCACCCGAGGGGTGCCGGATGGTCTCCAAAGGGGGTGCTACCCAATTTTTACCCCCTTGACTTTCCACCTATTGGTAGAATAATCAAAATTAATTTGTAGAATTCTTGCCCTTAAATAACCAATTTGGTGGGATTGGGCTGAGGAATGGTTGTCGGTCAGGAGCCTGAGCAGACTCCTTGAAATAGTGCCTGAACAGGCAGATGGGATCTTAGCTTAACATCTCATCCAAAGAACATTACAGATCCTGACAGCGTGAGTGCCTAACATCTGCAGATGCGATAATCCGCAGGGGGCTTTAGTGAGCCTGTCATTTCCATTTTACTTCGAGGTGACTGAATCTCTCTCTTGTGGGGATCTCGGCCAGCAGGCCTGTCTGTTCAGCTACATCACGCTGCTGGGTCAGTAACTCCTCCACTGAGTCGGGCAGACAAGGCCTCGGTTCAGTGTCTCGCTCGAAAAACCGCTACTCTAACATTGCTGCACCTCTTCGCTGAAGAGCCAGAGTGGCGGCCTAGATTGTGCACTCAGGTCCTAGAGCGGGTCTTGAGCTCTGCGGCCTCCTGGCACAGAGGTGGCAGTGCCTTCAACTGAAGCAAACTGACACAATGGCCTCGATGTTAACCCACCTCCAAGGGCGGGAGGGGTTGGAGAGGGGTTTAAAACCATCA
Organism: Somniosus microcephalus; assembly: GCF_052327205.1. Lineage (NCBI taxonomy): Eukaryota > Metazoa > Chordata > Chondrichthyes > Squaliformes > Somniosidae > Somniosus > Somniosus microcephalus. The sequence continues at coordinate 26,360,233 of NC_141014.1, read as the reverse complement.
AATGTGCAAAACGTGACACTAACCTGCCACGCACGCACTCGCCGCTGTTCTTACGGCAGCGGGTTTCGTGGAGTCCCAGTGTCCCGCCGACGAGAGGTGGGACACCTCATTAACGTGTTTAAGCGGGCTCCTACAGTGCAATTGGGAGCCCGGTTTAAAACCAACGGCTGCCGCCCGGGTTTCCCGGGACTCGGGAAACCCGGCAGTGAAAGGGAAGCGGGAGAGGCCGGCTCCAGAAGGTACGTGCCTTTTCCAGCACTTCTTGTGGGCCAGGAGGAGCAGGAGTGCTTCCCATCACCGTCCCCCACACCTCTCACCCCTCCCCCCCGGTCCCTCAAGGACGCCTTCGGCCATCCCACTGCCAATCACGGCCTCTCGGTTCACCCTACCAATCGCCGACCTCCCCCGATGACCTCTCTGACCCCTTGCTGCGATCGCCGAATTCCACCCCACCCCGCCCCGCCCCCCGCCTGTTGCTGGGGCCGTTGGTTTTCCCTCCCAGCCGGATTGTCCACTTGGCCGGCTGCCAGGCGGGAAATGGAAGAACAAAATGATAATGAGGTCTTGTCTGCCGTTAAGTTTGGCGGGACCTCCTCGTCCCTGGCTCCTTTTCAGCCCCCCCGAATCCTCCCCGCCTCCCTGTAAATATCATGGCCAGTCTGTATTATATCCTTGTAATATAAAGGAGGTTGGGTTTACACTATCAGGATTCATGCCCTCAAAAATGAAATGGAAAATTCTCTTCATTGAATGACGAAGGCAAAGGTTCACTCTCCAAGGTTCATTTTTCTTATTCCAGTTTCCCCCCACTGCTGTCCTTGTAAAGTCTGTGGGTTGTACTGTTAATAACGACACAGACTTCAGGAGTAACAAACAAACAGGTCTTTACTATTCGAAGGTCAGGGCGAATCTGCCCCAGCAATCCTGCCACAACACTTATATACTGGTGTGGTCACTGTCGGTATTACAGTATACAGAAGCCAAACAAGTAGTGCCACACCTAAAGTAGTTCTCTTAAAGGTGAACGGTTACATACAATAGTTTCCTTAAAGGTAGACGGGTACATACACTACAATCCTCCCTTTTTAGCTTATTACTTACAGAGTCCCATTAACATACATATCTTCAACTTCATATAAAACACTTTACAGATATAATCTCGGTGGGAAACAGTTCACAAAGTCAGTCTCTGCGGGAACAGTTCACAGATTCAGTCTCCGATCTTGATTTGGTCCGAACAACATCTCTTTGGTGTAGCCGGTTCACATGGATAATGTGACTCCTCCATAGCCTTTTCCTTGACGTAACAGCTTGAACTTTCGTCCTGTTGAACCGGCAGTGCCGACTTTTATAACCAACTGGCTGTCTTGATAATTTCCCACTTTTCAACTAATTTAGCTCTTTTCGTAGGTCCCCTCCTGAGCTGGTAGAAGTGATAATATTTTAGATAGTTATTGTCTTCTGCCTCTTCTTTTTCTTTTCTGCCTTTTTGAGACTCTCGGGGCTCCTTTCTCGGCTGCCAGCTGTAGCGCCACCAACTCTCTATGTTCCTTAGACCTTAAGTGTTTCATCCTGATTTCAGCACTTTGGGAGTTTTCCTCACAAACTGGGCAGACCAGATCCTCGTAATATTCAGTGTCAGTCAACAGGTCATGGTAATATTCGGGGTCGTCCTGAGTTAGGCCAGCGAGAGGGCCTTCTACTTCCTCCTTACCCATCTGGACGTTAGCCGACTGTGGTTCCTTCCCTAGACATCTTTCTTGAAAAGACTTCCTCATACATTCATATTCATCATGCTCTTCCTGGGTTGTCTGCCATTCCTTCACTACTGTCCTCATTTGTGAGTTCAATACCTTCCCTTCCATCGGGGATTGCGTTATCCGGCTATTTACTCCTTCTACTGGAGTAGCTGTTTCCCCATTCTTCTGTTCAATTTGACGTAATTCAGCGTCCTTTTGGCATCCTTGTAAAAGCTGTGTTGCCACCTCAGCTATCTCCATCCCTTTTGGAAGCTCCGAATTCCTTCCCTTTGAAGCCTGAAGCTCGTGTTCCCCTTGTGGAGTCTTGTCACTCCGCCTGTGAAGGAGTTGGCTGGTCGTTAACTCTTCCCCGGGGACACTGTGGATCAGCTTCTTCTCTATTTCATCCCCCTTTCCCTCTGGTGCTTGGGTTTTAAGCGCTCGAAGAAGTTGCGCCTTGATGCTCTCTAGCTCCAGTTCAGGGGCCATTCTTCCAGTCTCTGTTTCTCTTCCAGTTGCCTTTCCTTCCACTGCCCGGATTCCCAGTTGACTATGTTCTTCAAGTTGTTGAACCCTGGTCATTTCCGCCTCATATTTGTCTTGGGTTTCCTTCAGTACTTTTATGAGTTCTTGAACCTCTTGGATTCCATGTTCTGCCATGTCTTCCACCTCCAATTTTTCATCGATGGATGGAATCTCTACCGATGAGTCTGTCTTGGCCTGGAGCTCCTCAAACATTTCCTGCATCCTTTGGACTTCTTGCTCATGTTCAACCTTTAGTTGCTCATATGCTTTCACTAAAACTAGCTTTTCGGAGGTTGCCGAGTTAACCCCTCCAGAATTGTAGCCTGGGCCTGTTCATACTGTTCTTTCAACTTCTTACACTCTGCTTGTAAGGAGTCGTAGAGAGGAACTGGGATAAAATCCTGGCTGCCTGAAGATTCCTCTTCATTTGTTTCGTTCTGCAAATATTCTAACTCTTGAACAGCATCAGGGAGATGTGATCGATACTTAGCCATGATGGCCCTATGGTCGCTCTCAGCTTGAGCTAGCTGCCTCTGTTGTCTTTCCAGGTTCTCCCATTCGGTGTCCCAGAATTGTTCCATTGTTTTCATCTCTTGTACGAGACAGTAACTCAACTGTTCTAATTGTTGTTGTATTTTGCGATACGTTTGAGTCCGGGCTCTGTGTTCTTCCGTCGTGGATAAGTCCTTAACTTGGACAGGCTCAGAATTCTCTGTCAACCTGGAGTTCTGCTCTGAAGCTTTATCCTTCTCGGTAGCATAAGCCTTTATGCCTGTCTTCGTTTTCTCCACCATAGTCGGCAAGTCCATTTCAGCCTTGTCTTCCATATTTGAGTTAGTCTTATCGTCATCCGTTCCAGAATCTGAGCTGATTGCTCGTACCGAGTCCTCACTCGTGATGGCTTTTAGATAGTGCCATTCCATGTCTATTTTCTTAATCCACTCCCGTCCTAGAAGTGGTGGTCCTCCCTCAGGTAGTACGTACAAGTTCATTCTTGGGTGTTCTTTACCCCTCTCTCTCACCTTGACTCTTATCTTCCCCATGGGGTATACTTTATGCCCCGTGTATGTCTGTAATACGAACTTGGTATTCCTTAAGGGTATGTGAGAGAATAGCCGGTGGTAGTCCCTTCGATTGATGACTGATAGAGCTGATCCAGTGTCCAACTCCATTCTTACTTGGACTCCAGCTATTCTTAGCATGACCCAGATAGTTTGTCGATCAGCTTCCCTCCCCACATTGTGAATTCTCAGACTACCCAGCTCCTGGTTGTTTGGGTCTGAGTCTGAATTCTGGTCGTCTGAACTCTTCTCAGCCACCTTGTGTACCTTGCTGTACTTTTCTTGTGGTGGCTTCCTTTGGTTGTTGGTCTTCTTCCCTGACCGGCATACCTTTGCGATGTGACCCAGTTTGCCACATTTCCTACATTCTTGGTTCTTAAACCAGCATTGATTCTGGTCGTGCGTTGTCTTCCCACAACGATAGCATTTTGTTGTATTCGAGGTAATTTGGTCCACCCCGAGTGCCGCCGCCTTCAGCTGCATTTCTGCCGTTCCTTTCGCTGCGGCTTCGTGCGATGCAGCTATAAGAACAGCCCTGTCTAGTGTGAGGTCGTTCTCTTCCAGTAGTCACTTTTGCGTCCCTTCTTTGGACAATCCACATACGAACTTGTCTCGCAGTGCCTCTGTCAGATTCCCTCCGAACTGGCAGTATTTCGCCAGCCTACGCAGTTCGACCAAGTATTCCGCGTTACTTTCGTCTTTCCTCTGCGTTCTTGCATAGAATTTGAAACGTTCAGCCAGCATCAACGGTGTGGGGTTCAAGTGGTCCTTCAGCACAGCCACAATCTCTTCGAAAGTCTGATCCGTCGGTTTATCTGGTGCTATTAGATGCTTCAAGAGCCCGTATGTTTTTGCCCCCATCGAGTTTAGCAATGTTATCGCCTTGTCGTCTTCCTCTATTTTGTTGGCTTCACAATAAATCTCTATGCGTTCCACGTACGTGGCCCAGTCTTCTATCTCAGAATTAAAATCGTTAATATTCCCTCGCTTAGGCATCTTTCTTTCCTTGGGAGCAGCACAAGTATTTCTTTAAGTATTCTTATTTATTTGTTTATTTCTAAGATGGCGGTTTTTCCCGCGAAAATGGCGGTTTCCCGCTCTTTCCTTCTCTCTCCGCCCACTTCAATGGCAGTTAAGATGGCGGTTTTCCCGCGAAAATGGCGGTTTCCCGCTCTTTCCTTCTCTCCCCGCCCACTTCAATGGCGGTTTCCCGCTTCTGTCGTCTTCTCCGCCTAATGGCGGCTTCCCGCGTTTCTTCCCTGGTGGAAGGGGTACGCTTTCCCCACAGTGGACAGGTTCAGCCGCTGGCTGGCTTCCGCACAGCTCCCCTTACTCGGCTCTGTCTTTCTCTCCCGCTCGCACGGCTCTACCGGCGCTGGGTACACCCCGTTCACGGATAACAGTTCAGCCGCTGGACTGGCTCTCGCGCAGTCTCTCTCCCCTTGCTCGGCTCTGTCTCTCTCTCCCGCTCGCACGGCTCTACCGGCGCTGGGTATACCCCGTTCACGGATAACAGTTCAGCCGCTGGACTGGCTCTCGCGCAGTCTTTCTCCCCTTGCTCGGCTCTGTCTCTCTCTCCCACACGTTCGGCTCTACCGGCGCTGGGTACCCCGTTGGCGGAGAACAGTTCAGCCGCTGGACTGGCTCTCACGCAGTCCCTCTCCCCTTGCTCGGCTCCGTCTCTCTCCCACACGTTCGGCTCTACCGGCGCTGGGTACCCCGTTGGTGGAGAACAGTTCAGCCGCTGGACTGGCGCTTGCGCAGCCTCCTTTGGTCAGCTCTGCCTCTCCCACACGCTCGGCTCCCGTTCGCCTCCCAGCCCTCATGCAGTCCGGTGCTTCCCTCCCCGGCTGCGGCTGAGTTTCTCACTTCCCGCGCCTGCTCCCGGTCTCAGCGCTTCGTGGCTTCGGCCACTGCCCGGCTTTTCCCGTCGATCGTGGTCCGGCTATCTCACGACGCCGTTGGACCCGACTTCCTGACCAGCTCTGCTCCCCCTCGACCGTGGTCGAGTGCACAGCCCTTATCCTCCGGATTTCGTTACACTTTCCCCTACTCACAGTCTCCGCGGCCGCCTTGTTTCCTGCTGATCGGCTCACTCCGCACCGTGGTAGAAGGGTAGTCAGTGCCTGTTGCTGATGGAAGCTTTTGTTGCTAAGTCTTCTTCCTTTCTATTGCTGCAGCCTCGCGTTTTCTCCCAGCATAACGACGAGGGCGGTTGCCTCTCTTCGACGCTCCTTAGTTGCTTTGGTAGTCTTGCCGCAGGGTACGATCGGACTCGTCGCCACTGTAAAGTCTGTGGGTTGTACAGTTAATAACGACACAGACTTCAGGAATAATAAACAAACAGGTCTTTACTATTCGAAGGTCAGGGCGAATCTGCCCCAGCAATCCTGCCACAACACGTATATACTGGTGTGGTCACTGTCGGTATTACAGTATACAGAAGCCAAACAAGTAGTGCCACACCTAAAGTAGTTCTCTTAAAGGTGAACGGTTACATACAATAGTTTCCTTAAAGGTAGACGGGTACATACACTACAGTCCTGACCTACAGCTCCATGAGCACCAGGCCTCCCAAACCCGCGACCTCTTCCACCTAGAAGGACAAGGGCAGCAGGCGCATGGAAACACCGTCACCTCCAAGGTCCCCTCCAAGTCACACACCATCCTGACTTGGAAATATATCGCCTTTAGTTCATCGTTGCTGGGTCAAAATCCTGGCACTCCCTCCCTAACAGCACTGTGGGAGTATCTTCACCACACGGACTGCAGCAGTTCAAGAAGGCGGCTCAACAAGACCTCGATGACGTTCAGGCTTGGGCTGATAAGTGGCAGGTAACATTTGCACCACACAAGTGCCAGGCAATGATTATCTCCAACAAACGAGAGTCTAACCACTGCCCCTTGACATTCGGAGATGGTATTACCATCTACGAATTCCCCACCATCAACATCCTGGGGGTCACCGTTGACCAGAAAATTAACTAGACCAGCCACATAAATACTTTGGCAACAAGAGCAGGTCAGAGGCTAGGTATTCTGCGGCGAGTGTCTCACCTCCTGACTCCCCAAAGCATTTCTACCATCTGTAAGGCACAAGTAAGGAGTGTGATGGAATACTCTCCACTTGCCTGGATGAGTGCAGCTCCAACAACACTCAAGAAGCTCGACACCATCCTGGACAAAGCAGCCCGCTTGATTGGCACCCCATCCACCACCTTAAACATTCACTCCCTCCACCACCAGCGTACCATGGCTGCAGTGTGTACCGTCTACAAGATGCACTGCAGCAACTCGCCAAGGCTTCTTCGGCAGCACCTCCCAAACCCGTGACCTCTTCCACCTAGAAGGACAAGGGTAGCAGGCACATGGGAACACCACCAGCTCCAAGTTCCCCTCCAAGTCACACACCATCCTGACTTAGAAGTATATCAGCCGATCCTTCATTGTCGCTGGGTCAAAATCCTGGAACTCCCTCCCTAACAGCACTGTGGGAGTACCTTCACCACACGGACTGCAGCGGTTCAAGAAGGAGGCTCACCACCACCTTCTCAAAGGCAATTAGGGATGGGCAAGTGTATCCTTCCTTAGGTAAGGAGAACAAAATTGTACACAGTACTCCAGGTGTGATCTCATCAAGGCCCTATATAATTGGAGTAAGACTTCTTTACTCCTGTACTCAAATCCTCTTGTAATGAAGGCCAGCATACCATTTACCTTCCTAATGGCTTGCTGCACCTGCACATTCACTTTCAGTGACTCATGTACAACGACACCCAGGTCCCTTTGAACATTTGCATTCTTCAATCTTTCACCTTTTAGGAATTAATCTGCCTTTCTGTTTTTTTCTACCAAAGTGGATTACTTCACATTTATCCACATTATATTCCAACTGCCATGTTTTCGCCCACTCACTGAGCCTATCGAGATCCCCTTGAAACCTCTTCACATACTCTTCGCAACTGACACTGCCACCTAGCTTTGTATCATCAGCAAATTTGGAAATGTTACATTGTGAATAGCTGGGGCCCAAGCACTGATCCTTGTGGTACCCCACTAGTCACAGCCTGCCATCCTGAAAAAGACCGGTCTGTTAACCAATTCTCAATCCATGCTAGTATATTACCCCCAATTCCATGTGCCCTAATTTTGTTCACCAACCTCTTGTGTGGGACCTTATCAAAGGCCTTTTGAAAATCCATATACACCACATCTACCGGTTCCCCTTTGTCTACTCCACTAGTTACATCCTCAAAGAGCTCCAATAGGTTTGTCAAACAGGATTTCCCTTTCATAAATCCATGTCGACTCTGCCCAACCTTACTATTAGTTTCTTAGTGCCCAGTTATTGCATCCTTTATAATAGATTCCAGCATTTTCCCAACTACTGATGTAAGGCTAACAGGTCTGTAGTTCCCCGTTTTCTCTCTCCCTCCTTTCTTAAATAGCGGGGTTATATTTGCTATTCTCCAATCTGCAGGAACCGTTCCAGAATCTATAGAATTTTAGAAGATGACAACCAATGCGTCCACTATTCCAATGGCCAAAAACCCTAGGATGTAGATCATCCAGTCCTTGGGATTTATCGATTTTTAGTCCCATTGATTTTGCTAGTGCTGTTTTTTCACTAATAATAATTTCTTTAAGTTCCTCATTCTCGTCACACCCTTGGTTTTCTCGTATTTCTGGGAGGTTTTTTGTGTCTTCCTCCGTGAAGACAGAAACAAAGTATTTATTTAATTTCTCTGCCATTTCCTCATTCCCCATTATAAATTCTCCTGTCTCTGACGGTAAAGGACCTACATTTACCTTCGCCAGTCTTTTCCTTTTCACATACCTACAGAAGCTTTTACAATCCGTTTTTATATTTTTCGCCAGTTTGTGCTCATATTCCATTTTCCCTTTCTTTATCAATTCCTTGGTCCCGCTTTGCTGATTTCTAAAAAGATCCCAATCCTCAGGCTGACTGCTTTTTCTGGCAACTTTATAAGCTTCCTCCTTTGACTTAATACCAGCTTTAATTTCATTTGTTAGCCATGGTTGGATCACTTTTCCTTTTGGGTTTTTATGCCCTAGAGCAATATATGTTTGTTGCAAATTATGCATTATTTCCTTGAATATTAGCCATTGTATGTCCAACTTCATACCTTTTAGTGTAGTCTCCCAATCTACCATAGCCAACTTGTCCCTCATACCCTTGTAGTTTCCTCTGTTTAGATTGAAGACCTTAGTTTCAGATTGGACTACATCACTCTCAAACTTAATGTAAAATTCAATCATATTATGGTCACTTGTCCCTAAAGGCCCCTTTACTACAAGATTATTGATTAGCCCTTTCTCATTACACAGTACCAGATCCAGAATAGCCTGTTCCCTGGTTGGTTCCTCCACATACTGATCCAGGAAACCATCTTGCATGCATTCTAAGAATTCGTCCTCCACACCATTAGTGGTAATTAGATTTGCCCAATCAATATGTAGATTAAAGTCCCCCATGATTACCGTATTGCCCTTGTTACATACACTTCTAATCTCTTGATTGATACTGTGCTCTATATTACCATTACTGTTTGGTGGCCTATACACAACTCCCACCAATGTTTTCTGCCCTTTGCTGTTTCTTAGCTCCACCCAAACTGATTCCAGTTCTACATCACGATCTGCCAAGCCAAGATCTTTTATCTCTACCGTACCGATCTCATCCCTTATTAACAGCGCTACGCCATCTCCTTTTCCATTTGTCTGTCCTTCCTAAATGTTGAGTACCCTGGAACATTCACTTCCCAACTTTGGTTACCCTGCAACCATGTCTCTGTAATGGCAATTACATCATACCCATTTACAGTACTTCTATTAGTGCCATTAATTCATCCACCTTGTTGCGAATGCTACGTGCATTTAGATAAAGTGCCTTCAACTTTGCCTGTTTAATATTTTTCTGCACTTTAACCCTCTTTACTGTTGGCCTTTGTTTCTGCTCCCTACTAATTTTGCTCCGAGAGTTAAGCTCCCTCTACACTGTCCCATCAAACACTCCCAGGGCAGGTACAGCATGGGTTAGATACAAAGTAAAGCTCCCTCTATACTGTCCCATCAAACACTCCCAGGGCAGGTACAGCATGGGTTAGATACAAAGTAAAGCTCCCTCTACACTGTCCCATCAAACACTCCCAGGGCAGGTACAGCACGGGTTGATACAGAGTAAAGCTCACTCTACACTGTCCCATCAAACACTCCCAGGGCATTTACAGCACGGGTTAGATACAGAGTAAAGCTCACTCTACACTGTCCCATCAAACACTCCCAGGGCAGGTACAGCACGGGTTGATACAGAGTTAAGCTCCCTCTACACTGTCCCATCAAACACTCCCAGGGCAGGTACAGCATGGGTTAGATACAAAGTAAAGCTCCCTCTACACTGTCCCATCAAACACTCCCAGGGCAGGTACAGCATGGGTTAGATACAAAGTAAAGCTCCCTCTATACTGTCCCATCAAACACTCCCAGGGCAGGTACAGCACGGGTTGATACAGAGTAAAGCTCACTCTACACTGTCCCATCAAAGATGCCCAGGGCAGGTACAGCACGGGTTAGATACAGAGTAAAGCTCTCTCTGCACTGTCCCATCAAACACTCCCAGGGCATTTACAGCACGGGTTAGATACAGGAGTAAAGCTCCCTCTACACTATCCCATCAAACACTCCCAGGGCAGGTACAGCACGGGTTAGATACAGAGGAAAGCTCCCTCTACATTGTCCCATCAAACACATCCAGGGCAGGTACAGCATAGGTTAGATACAGAGTAAAACTCTCTCTACACTGCCCCATCAAACACTCCCAGGGCAGGTACAGCACGGGTTAGAAACAGAGTAAAGCTCCCTCTACATCATCCCATCAAACACTCCCAGGGCAGGTACAGCACGGGTTAGAAACAGAGTAAAGCTCCCTCTACACTGTCCCATCAAGCACACCCAGGGCAGGTACAGCACGGGTTAGATACAGGGTAAAGCTCCTTCTACACTTCCCCTGAAGCACAACCATGTCAGAATAGCACTGACAAATGCACAGTAAAGCTCCCTCCCTCCTGGCTGCCCCAATAATATGCCATAGCCTTAACATAAGAACATAAGAATTAGGAGCAGGAGTCAGCCATATGGCCCCTCGAGCCTGCTCCACCATTCAATAAGATCATGACTGATCTTCCACCTCAACTCCACTTTCCCGCCCAATCCCCATATCCCTCGATTCCCCTAGAGTCCAAAAATCCATCTATCCAAGTCTTGAATACTCAATGACTCATCATCCACAGCCCTCTAGGGCAGAGAATTCCAATGATTCACAACCCTCTGAGTGAAGGAATTTCTCCTCATCTCAGTCTTAAATGGCCGACTGCATATCCTGAGACTATGCCCCCTAGTTCTAGACTCTCCAGCCAGGGGGAAACAACCTCTCAGCATCTACCCTGTCAATCCCCCTCAGAATCTTATGTTTCAATGAGATCACCTCTCATTCTTCTAAACTCCAGAGAGTATCGGCCCAATCTACTCAATCTCTCCTCATAGGACAGCCCTCTCAACGCAGGAATCACTTAACCTCAGAGGTGAACCCTGTACTGCACCAGTGAGAACTTCCCATTTCCATTACCAGTGTTTCTGAGTGAACTGTGCTGTGGGGCCCATGCCCACTACAGACTAGTTTGAGTCTCATGTTACTCAGGACTCTCTTTGCAGCCAGAGCCCAGAGCTAAAGAGCAACGAACTGGTCCACTCTGCCAGCTATTCTCTCCTCCTGTGTACTCCGACTGACCTTTTAAATGGGTTTGTTCCAATAATGAATCCTGATTATTGGCTGAAGGAATGGGAGGCGGGGTGGGTTAGGAGATAAAAATAATGAGCCGTATATTCCAATCCCTAAGGGTGTGTACGGGCTGTGTACCTACCCGTAGGGACATCAGAAATGCCGGTTTCAGGCATGCCAAGCGCATGCGCTGAAACCGGCATTTCCGTTCTGTCAAGAATTCTGACAGATCGGACGCCTGCCCTGGAGAAGGGCCTCTGCGGGGGGAGAGTTCCGCTTTCTGCACAACCTCCGCCCGCAGAAAACCCTTAGAAATCTTACGCCTGGTAATACCAGGTCTGCTTTTACCAGCATAAGATTTGAAAAAAGTTTTTTAAAAAAGTGACTCATTTATCATTTAAAAATACTTTTAAAAAACGTAAGTTTATTTTTAGCCCTGTAATAAACTTTAATTAATTTTTTCAAAAAATTTAATTTTTGTTTAAAATATTTAATTTATTGTAATTTCAACTCATTTTAAAAATGTGATTTTTTTTTTTACATTTATTTAATGTTTTACAGTGTTTTTGGGGTGATCTCCATTCATATATTTGACGGGTCTACCTGTCAAGTGTATGAAGGGAGATTCCCTTCTCTCATTGGCTCCCCATGGCCCACGTGATCCCAGGGACGCTTGCGAACCGCCTGCGCCCCCGTGATATGTGGGCCCTGCGCATTTCGAGTTGGAGAGGCCCAGGAGTGGAAGTGTCCGGACCTCGTGACCCCCTCAGGAAAGAGAGTAGATTTTTTTCCAGATCAGAGCCCTCCGCTCGCAGGAAGCCTCCGATCGGAAAATACAGGCCAATACATGCCAGCATTTATTGCCTCAAACATCATAACGGTCACCTTAACAGACAGGCAAGATAGGATGTGTGTTTAATGTATCATCTGAAGAACGGATGTTACTGATAGCCTGACCATGTGAGTATTTAAGTTAGCATTGGTAGATGAGGCCATTGACTCAGGGGGGGAGAAATTCGGTGGAGCCGCCAACAGGGCGCCAAGCTCGCCTGGGCGCCGGATTTAGCGCAGCGTTTGGAGCAGTAGCGACCGCCAGAAATTCAGCTTGAGCGCCCCAAGAGGGACACGGGGCAAGGCTCGAGGCGCTCCGCGTCCCTCTTAGGGCGCTGAAACTGAATATCGCAGCACAACGTGCCGCAGCGCCACACGCTGCGGCACGGCGCGCTGCGGTACTGCAGGCCTTCCTCCCATTCTTAAGGGGGAGGGGCCTGCACCAGCGCGATCGGAGATCACGAGTGCCGGCAAAAGAGCCCGGCACCGAGGAGAAGTGCCGGGCTCTCGGAAAACAGCCGGCAATGCCGCGGGGGGCGATCAGGAGGCCGGGGACAGAGGTGCTGGCAGGCGGCCGCCGAAAAAAACGGCCGCCCCGCACCTTAATTTGCACCACTGCCGCCACAGGAAGGCCCCGTGAACCGGGCGCCATTTGCGAACGGCGCTACAGAGGCGGTCGCTGCCAAACATCGAGATCGGGGCGGTAGCGGGGCGCTGCGCACACCGATGACGTCATCGGAGGCGGCGCAGCGCAATAGGTTAACGCCGCCATTAGCGCCCCAGCTAAATATCGCGGGAGGCGCGGCCAGTGGCGCTAAAGCCACTGAGTGCCCTCTTTAGGCGCTAACTGGTGGCGCAGCCCACCGAATTTCTAGGCCAGGGTGTTTTAGCAAGCTTGTCACTTTATCCGCGCTGGTCCCTTCAGTTCTGTCGCACTGGCGCATTCAGCAACTCCTTCCAAGCTAGTTTATGAGATGACATGTCATAAGGACTCAGGATTTCAACAAGAAATATTTCAAGGAGAACTATTTTTTTTTAAATTACATCACGATTAATCTTCAGACTGCTGGCAGATCTAAGCGAAGTCGTGATCGTCCTACGCTGACCAGTTTATAAAATTTAAAACTTGCACACAAATAGCTGAAACAAAACTTATATAGCAATATTAAAAGCGAATGAAATATTAGAAACTGATTTATGACTCCAATATAAACCATAAAATATGAATATGAGCAGATAAAAATTAATTAAAACTTCACCCTTTTTTTTCCCATTACCTCTTTGCCATTTTCTCAGTCCTATTTTTATCTTTCAGTTCTCAATCTTATGTTCCTTTCCCTTTCCACCTATAGTCTGCTGGCATGCCTGGGGGAAATGACTGCCTCCCTGGGCTGGCAGGTTTAGTAAATTTTCAGGTCGCAAATCTTTTCTTTACCTTTTATTCTCGAAAACATTCAAACGATGATCAGCTTCGTCGGCCATTTTGGAGCTGCTAAAACAAGGTCATGAGTTTCGATTGGCTAAGTACTGACTGCAAGGTTTTCTTCAGCCAATCCCAAGCCCAGATACTGAAGATAGGCATTGTTGGCATAGAGCCAACCAGGTCAATCTCTGATGCTTTCTTTAAAAAAAAATCAAATTTAACAATGGTCCAGAGAGAAAAGGAGACCCAGATGTGAGAATGTGATTGTGGCACACTAAAGGTTAATTAGGTCCGGTTAGATTTGCAAAGAAGCATTCCTGAAGGTTATACTTTCTCGGTGAAAAGGATTTTCAGTGTATCCATGTAAAGGAATAAAACTATTAACGGTCCAAATTCTCGTGAATATTTTCCTAATAGAGGGGAGGATTTCCTCCAGTTAAAAGAAAGACTTGCATTTCTATAGCGCCTTTCACGATCACCGGATGTCACAAAGTGCTTTACAGCCAATGAAGTACTTCTGAAGTGCTCTCACTGTTGTAATGTGGGAAACGCGACAGCCAATTTGCGCACAGCAAGCTCCCACAAGCAGCAATGTGATCATGACCAGGCAATCTGTTTTAGTGATGTTGGTTGAGTGATAAATATTGACCAGGACACCGGGATAACTCCCCTGCTCTTCTTCGAAGTAGTGCTCTGGGATCTTTTACATCCACCCGAGAGAGCAGACGGGGCCTCGGTTTAACGTCTCATCCGAAAGACGGCACCTCCGACAGTGCAGCGCTCCCTCGGCACTGCACTGGGAGCGTCAGCCTAGATTCTTGTGCTCTTATGTGTCAGTGACATTGTAAAAATAACGGGACTGTATCTTCTGATGGTAGATTGCAAGTCTGTTCTTTAGAAATATTTCACAATTTCTGTGGAAACAGCAAGCCGAGGAAACCTTGCTGCTCCCTTTACTCTGTCGTCAACATAGCTAGTCAGAGGAAATCGTCCCCTGTTTCTAAGTTTCTTTGGGAAACATACGGTTGCTCATAAAAACATATGAGAAGGTCAGGAAAAGAACCAGAGGGGCGATGAGCAGAATTTTTTTGCACAGCAAGTTATTATGACATGGAATGCACTGCCTGAAAGCGCGGTGGAAGCAGATACAATAGTAACTAACTTTCAAAAGGGAATTGGATAAATATTTGAAGGGAGGAAAGAAAATGGCAGGTAATGGGCAGGGGGAGTGGGATTAATGGGGTGAGTTCTTTCAAAGAGCCTTCACAGGCACGATGGGCCGAATGGCCTCCCTCTGTGCTGTATGCAGTGTCAGCTGTGGCTCAGTGGGCAGCACCCTCGCCTCTGAGTCAGAAGGTTGTGGGTTCAAGCCCCACTCCAGAAACAATCCAGGCTGACCCTTCCAGTGCAGTACTGAGGGAGTGCTGCACTGTCAGAGGTGCTGTGGGAGGTGCTGCCACACAATACTGCATCCCGATTATCAAAATCCACGATGAGGCCTTGGACAACGTGGACCACTTTCCATACCTCGGGAGCCTACTGTCAACAAGGGCAGACGTCGATGACGAAGTCCAACACCGCCTTCAGTGTGCCAGTGCAGCCTTCGGTCGCCTGAGGAAGAGAGTGTTTGAAGACCAGGATCTCAAACCCGGCACCAAGCTCATGGTCTACAGAGCAGTAGTGATTCCTGCCCTCCTGTATGCTTCAGCGACATGGACCATGTACAGCAGGCACCTCAAAGCACTGGAGAGGTACCACCCAGGCTGCCTCCGCAAGATCCTGCAAATCCATTGGCAGGATAGGTGCACCAACGTCAGTGTTCTCAGGCCAACATCCACAGCATCGAAGCTTTGACCACGCTCGATCAGCTCCGATGGACGGGCCACATCGTCCGCATGCTCGATACGAGACTCCCAAAGCAAGCGCTCTACTCGGAGCTCCGACATGGCAGGAGAGCCCTAGGTAGGCAGAGGAAATGCTTCAAGGACACTCTCAAAGCCTCCTTGAAAACGTGCAACATCCCCACCGACACCTGGGAATCCCTGGCCCAGGACCACACAAAGTGGAGGAGAAGCATCCGGGAAGGCGCCGAACATCTCGAGTCTCTTCGCCGGGAGCAAGCGGAAGCCAAGCGCAAGGAGCGCACGTCAACCCAAGCACCCCACCCACCCGCCCCTTCAGCCACCGTCTGCCCCACCTGTGACAGAGTCTGTAGGTCCCTCATTGGACTCATCCGTCACCTGAGAACTCATTTTTAGTGTGGAAGCAAGTCATCCTCGGTTCCGAGGGACTGCCTAAGAGAGAGTACTGAGGGGGTGCAGCACTGTGGGAGGTGCAGTCTCTTAAATGGGACGTTAAACCACAGTCCCCGTCTGCTCTCTCAAGTGGATATAAACAATCCCATGGCACTATTTGAAAGAAGAGCCGGGGAGTTCTCCCCAGTGTCCTGGTCAAAAGTTATCCCTAAACCAACATCGCTAAAGCAGATTATCTGGTCATTAACACATTGCTGTTTGCGGGAGCTTGCTGTGCGCAAATTGGCTGCCGCATTTCCTACATTACAACAGTGACTATACTTCAAAAAGTACTTCATTGGCTGTAAAGTGCTTTGGGAAGGCGCTATATAAATGCAAATTCTTTTTTTCTTTTTATGATACCCGCGCTTTTAGTGGCTTTATTTGTGTGCTGCACTATAAGGAATCCAACAGAGCTTTGAGAATTTAGCCTTGAAAAATTGAGCTTGTTGAAAAGCAGTCGCTAAAATATTGCATTTGAACGTGACACTTTGAAAGACTTGCTCGTTCAATCCGACTCTTCACCCACAGTGACTTAATTCACACTTAATGAATCTGGACGATCATTTCTCGCGCCTCTAATACACGTGAGACAGTCATGATGAAACGAAGATTTATACTCGTGTAATACGGGATGATACACAGTTCAGGCTCTACAATTTAAAGTTCCAGTCTGATTAGATTTCCATTTGTCAAGCCGCAGACACTCGCAGATGAAAGATCGTTCTCAGTTGTTATTTCTTTAAAGATTATTCAGCCAAAAGCTGGTTTGTGTTGTGTGCGGGTCATGTTCAGAGAATTAACCCAAACGCATTGACTTAGATGCCCAGTGAGGCCTGAACTTCATACATCATGTTAAATGAGGTAGATTGAAGATACTTTGGCTGGAAATCTTTCAAAGCCGCACTCATTCTTTCAGCTGACTGAGCAACAATGGATGGCAGCAGAGGGAAAGGAGAGCGTGTAAAAGGAAGGAAGAGGAATAGAAGGAAAGAAAGGGAGGAAGATGCAAGAGGAATAAATGGCAAGGATATACTTGCCATAGAGGGATTGCAACAAAGGTTCCTGGGATGGGCAGATTGTCCTTTGAGGAGAGATTGAGTAGACTAGGCCTATATTCTCTAGAGTTTAGAATGAGAGGTGATCTCATTGAAACATACAACATTCTTACAGGGCTTGACAGGGTAGATGCAGAGAGGATGTTTCCCCTGGCCAGGGGTCACAGTCTCAGAATAAGGGGTCGGCCATTTAGGACTGAGATGAGGAGAAATTTCTTCACTCAGAGGGCGGTGAATCTTTGGAATTCTCTACCCCAGAGGGCTGTGGAGGCTCAGTCGTTGAGTATATTCAAGACAGAGATCGATAGATTTTTGAATATTAAGGGAATCAAGGGATAGTGCGGGAAAGTGGAGTTGAGGTAGAAGATCAGCCATGATCTTATTGAATGGCGGAACAGGCTCGAAGGGCCGAATGGCTGACTCCTGCTCCTATTTCTTATGTTCTTAAATGGGTTAATGTCTCCGCAAAAAACGCGGACTAAGGAGTTTCGCACGAGCCTGTTAAACGCTCAGTTGCCGATCTTTGCAGAGGTCATGAGTTCAAGCCCCACCGGAGCACGTCATCTAGGCGGACACCAGTGTGGCACTGAGGGAGTGCGGCTTTGTCAGAGGTGCTGACTTTTGGATAAGTTGTTACGCGGAGGGCCCCGTCTGCCTGTTGTGGTGGATGTAAAAGAGCCCGTGACACTCTTCGCAGAAGAGCTGGGAATTCTTCCGGCAATCTGGCCGTCATTCATACCCTGGAGCAACGGCACCAGAAGCAGAGTAACTGGCCGTTCAGCTCATTGCAGTTTGTGGGATCTTGCTGTGCCCCAATTGGCTACTACACCTGCTTACGTAACAGCAATGACCTCAATTCAAATAAAGAATTAAATGGCTCTAAAGGGATTTGAGATGTTCCGAGGACATGATAAGGACAAGGTCTTTCTTTAAGACCAAAAGTTTTTTGAAACAGCTAGAAGGAGTTAGGCTCAGCTAGCCTGAACCTTTCACTTTGATTTCAATCCCATCTCCTCACGTTCTCGTCATATCTCCTCAATCTCTTGTAAGCCTTTCTCTTACTACTGTTCAAACCGCAAGAATTACAAATAAGCATAACAATGACAGACAAGTATGTGATCAATGAAATTGGTCTTTATTCACACTATAGTTCAACATCCAAATGTACATAGAAGCATTCTCTCACAATCAATATGCTTCCAATTTATCCGTATATAAAAGTGCTCCTCAGCAACTTATACGCTACCTCCTGGCGATTTATATCCCAAATCAACCGTACATAAAAGTACCCTTTAACAATATCTAAGCTCTATTTCCGACTTTTCTACATACTCCTTTATCTCTGGGTGATCGGCCCAGAAAAGTCGTAAGTCGCAAACATAGACTAGCCAGCTTGCTTCGTTGGTCTGTTCTTCGTTCTTCTTTCTGAGTTTCCCGCCTCTGGGTCACTTCTTTTATCGTGCCTTTCTGCCGGCCCCGCTCGTATATCACCATCTGCCTTCCTCTGATAGGTCAGTTTCACTCCAAACCTTCCCTGATTGGAGTTCCTTCCGCATGACCCGTTCATGTTCCTGTGAGGTGTGTGGGGGGGCGGGACTTCCTCTTCAACCCGTGTCTCTCCTTGCTGTCCATGTGGTCTTACAAACAAAGGACCATGTGCTGACCACCAGGCAAAGGAACCTCTGCTGACTGCCACCATTTTGTGTCTTCACAAACAAAGAGCACATGCTGATTTCCTACATTTTGAGTCCATCCGTAACCATTTCACAATTCGTTCTGAACTTCGATCTCCACAAGGTAACAGCGGTTTTATTACAGTTTTTAGAATCTTAGACTCCTCTCTCCAGAAACACATCTCACTGCCTCTCGAACCCATTTATATTGTCTGCTTCATAGCCTTCCCTGGTAGCTTATTCCACAAGTCTATTCATTTTTTTTTAATCATTCATGGGATGTGAGCGCCGCTGGCAAGGCCAGCATTTATTGCCCATCCCAAATTGCCCCTTGAGAAGGTTGGTGGTGAGCCGCCTTCTTGAACCGCTGCAGTCCGTGTGGTGAAGGTGCTCCCACAGTGCTGTTAGGGAGGGAGTTCCAGGATTTTGACCCAGCGACGATGAAGGATCGGCCGATATATTTCCAAGTCAGGATGGTGTGTGACGTGGAGGGGATCTTGGAGGTGATGGGGTTCCCACACGCCTGCTGCCCTTGTCCTTCTAGGTGGTAAAGGTCGCAGGTTTGGGAGGCGCTGCCGAAGAAGCCTTAGCGAGAATGCTCTTGATAGATCGGACGCCTGCCCTGGAGAAGGGCCTTTGGGGGGGGAGGGTTCCGCTATCCGCAGAACCTCTGCCCGCTGAAAACCCTGAGAAATCTTACGCCTGGTAAAAGGCGTTGTAAAGTCTGTGGGTTATATGGTGAATTAATACACAGACTACAAGAGTAACTTTAACAGGACTTTACTATTCGAAGGTCAGGGCGAATCTGCCCAATAAATCCTTACACAGCACTTATATACCGGTGTGGTCACTCCTGGTATTACAGTATACAGCAGCCAAGATAAAGTAGTGCAACACCTAAAATAGTTCTCTTAAAGGTGGACGGTTACATACAATAGTTCTCTTAAAGGTAGAACGGTTACATACACTACAATCCTCCCTTTTTAGCTTACAACATACTTATTCCCCATTAAACATAACATATATCCAACTTCATGTAAAAACAGTTCACAGATGTAGTCTCTGCGGAAACAGTTCACAGATTCAGTCTCGGTGTAGTCGGTTCACGTTGCTGGAGTGACTCATCCAATAGTCCTTCACTGGACTTAACAGCTTGAACTTCCGTCACTTCTGAACCAGCATTGTTGACTTTTAAAAGCTTGAGTACCTTGGGAAGTTTTTCTACTTCCAAACTGGTTTGGCTCCGTACGGAGAGACCACGTGCGTGACCTGGTAGAGGTGATAATGGTTCAGATGGTCATCATCTTCTGCTTCGTCTTTTCCTTTTCTGCTTCTTGGAGACTCTCTGGGCTCCACTGTCAGCTGCCAGCTGCATGCAATTCACAATTCACAATTCAAATCGCTTTATTGGCATGATAAGTTACATCTTATGTTGCCAAAGCATCAAAATACATTTATGGTTTAGCACATAAACGCAGTTCTATTCATACAGTGTATAAACAGGTATATCCCTGAGTGTATAAATATACATTCGCATTGTTTATATATGTTCTTTTCTTAGGTTACTGGTTGTCCCTCTGTTCATGGCAAGCTGTAACATAGTGTGCCGCCAGTGTTACACAACTTCTCTCCTCTCCCAGTAGGAATGGGAGTTTTTGGTTGTCATTCAGATTTCTGAAATCAGGGCATATTTGTGAGAATTTTTGGTAGAAATTCTCCCTGATGCCCTGATATTTTCCGCAGGCTGTGAGGAAGTGCATCTCTGTCTCCACTACTCCCTGACTGCAGTGAGAGCATATCCTGTCTTCTCTTGGCAGCCTGGTCTGCCTGTGTCTGCCTTTTTCGATCGCTAGGCTATGTTCGCTAAGTCTGTACCTTGTCAAGGTTCTTCTCAGTTTGTTATCCTTTACCATGGTCAGGTAATCAGCTATGTTGTATTGTCTGTTTAGGGCCAAGTAGCAATTGAGTTTGCTTTGGGTTTTTGTTGTTTCTGCCCAATATGTCAGATATTTTTCCTTTTGCTTAGCGACGATTGTGTTGGGTCGAATTCTTTGTGTTACCCTGTCACTGTCCTGGGGCTGGTTATTGTTAGTATTGTTAGTAGTTACTTCACTGAGTCCCAGGACTAGTTGACTGAGGGTATTCTTCTTTATGGTCAGCTCTTGGCATTTCAGGGCGTCGTAGTGATAGCATTGGGGATTGCTCATTTGTAGGTGATTCCAAAATTTGGTGGCTCTTTTTTGGATAGTGATTATTAATGGATATTGGCCTAGTTCCGCCCTGCATGCATTGTTTACTGTTTTCCTTTGAGTCCGGAGGATACTTTTACAGAATTCTGCATGTAGGATCTCAATTGGGTGTTTGTTCCATTTTGCAAATTCTTGTTGAGTTAGCGGTCCCCATACCTCACTGCCATAGAGTGCAATTGGTTCAATTACTGATTTGAAAATTTTGAGCCAAATGCTAATTGGGATTTCTATTTGGATTGATTTTTTGATGGCATAGAAAGCCCTTCTTGCTTTCTCTTTCAGTTCATTCACAGCCAGTTTGAAGTTTCCCGTAGAACTGATTTTTAAGCCCAAGTATGTGTAGTTAGTGGTTTGTTCAATTTTGGTTGTTCCTACTGTGAAATTTATTTTGGGTCCCTGATGTTTGGATCTTTGCTGGAACACAAGGACTTTGGTTTTTTGGGGATTTATTGTCAGGGCCCAAGTCTGGCAGTACGACTCCAGCAGGTCCAGGTTCTGCTGTAGCCCCTCTTTAGTTGGTGACAGCAGAACCAGGTCGTCTGCATAGAGGAGGAATTTAACCTTGGATTCATATAGGGTGAGGCCGGGTGCTGTAGATTGTTCAAGTAGTTTTGCCAATCCATTTATGTAAATATTAAAGAGTGTCGGTGAGATTGGCGAGCCCTGCGTCACCCCCCGCCCCTGTGGGAAGTATTTTGTTTGTTTGTCTCCAATTTTAACTGCACATTTGTTGTTTGTATACATTGATTTAATTACATCATATGTTTTCCCTCCTACCCCGCTTTCGATACGTTTCAGGAATAAACCGTCATGCCAGATGGAGTCGAAAGCCTTCTGGAAATCTACAAAGCATGCGTAGATTTTGCTTTTGTTATGGTGAATGTGTTTGTCAATTAGGGTCTGTAGGGTGAAGATATGATCGGATGTTCTATAGTTTGGCAGGAATCCAATTTGGCTTTTACTCAAGACATTGTGCTCCTCAAGGAAGTTTATAAGTCTTTTGTTTATGATGCTACAGAATACCTTCCCCAGGCTACTGTTTACACAGATGCCTCGATAGTTGTTTGGGTCGATTTTGTCCCCACTTTTGTATATGGGCGTTATGAGTCCTTTGTTCCAGATATCAGGGAAATAACCGACACTCAGAACCAAGTTGAAGAGTTTTAGGATAGCCAGTTTCATTTTGTTGTCTGTGTATTTAATCATCTCGTTTAGTATGCCGTCTGTCCCGCAGGCTTTTCCTGGTCGCAGGTCCTTGAGTTTTTCAAGAAGTTCTTTTTCTGTTATTATGGCGTCTAGCGGGTTTTGGTTATCTTTTATGGCCATTTCTAGCTTTTCCAGTTTTTTGCATATTTGGTGTTGCTCTGGTCTTAGTGTGTTTTTCTGGTATAATTTTTCAAAGTGGTTTACCCATGTGTCCCCATTTTGAATGGCCAAATCGTCGTGTTGTTTTTTGTGTCGTGTTTTCAAGTTTTCCCAGAAACAATTGGAATCAATGGATTCCTCCATGGAGCTGAGTGTATTCTTAATATATTGCTCTTTTTTGGTTCTGAGTGTGTTTCTGTATTGTGTTAGTGTCTGACAATAAGTAAGGCGTAGTTCCTCGTTTTCTGGATGTCTGTGTTTTTGGTTTGATGTTTTTCTAAGTTTTTTCCTCATGTTATGGCAATCTCGGTCAAACCATTTTTCATAGTTTTTTGTTTTGGGTTTGTTCTTGCGAGCTTTCAAGTTTGCATTTGTTGCCAAATTATCAAAAATATTGTTTAGTTTACTAACTGCCCGGTTTACGCCTTCTTTATTGTGAGTATATATGTTATCCAGAAAGGTGTCTAAGAGAGCTTGAGTTGATGCATTGCTAATTGTTTTCTGGTATTTTTCCGTGTCGTTTTTGGCCCAGCTGTACGATTTTTTGGTGTTGTACAGTTTACTGGGTTGTGTTTCTATGTTGTTTGTTTCTGTCTTTTTGAGGAACATAGTAATTTGACTGTGATCTGACAGTGTTGTTTGTGGTTTGACTGTGAATGCTCTGAAAGAGGATGGGTCTAAGTCTGTAATCATATAGTCTACTGTGCTGCAGCCAAGAGGTGAGCAATAGGTCGATCTTCCTAGGAGGTCTCCTATGAACCTACCATTGACAATGTACAGACCCAGGTTTCGACAGAGCTGTAGTAGCTGTTTTCCGTTGGTATTTGACTGCTTGTCGCAGTTATGCCTGTATGGAAGGGAAGGGATGTCAAAGTGGTTATTCCCGAAAACGTAATTGTTTCCCTGATTATTGGTGAAGTCTGGTTCTTCGCCCGTTCTTGAATTGAGGTCCCCACAGATCAACACGTTCCCTTGGGCCTGGTATTGGATAATTTCCCCCTCCATGTTAGAGAAGGTGTCCTCTTTAAAGTACGGGGAATTGATTGGAGGGATATAAAGTGCGCAAATGTAAACATCTTGGGTGTTTGAGATAATCTCCCTCTCAAGTTTGAGCCACATATGGTTTTCGCCCTTTTTTATAAATTTGATGTAATTCTTAAGTTCTGTTTTAAACCAGATCAGTATGCCTCCGGAGTCTCTGCCTTGGGTTACACTTGGTAATTTATTGGAGGGGACCACCAGCTCAGTGTACCCTTGGGGACAGCCAGTGTGTCCTTTTCCTTTATACCAAGTTTCCTGTAAAATGATAATATCTAGGTCTTTAGTTTCATCTATGAACTCTGGGGTCCTACTTTTCACTTCTCGCACTGAAGAGCGTAGACCTTGGATATTCCAGGTCGAAATATATAAGGATTTCATGTTAAGTTTGATCTTTTACTATGATAGGTTAAAGAGTGGTACGTGTTTGTCGTGTCTAAGTGTGGGGAAAAAAAAGATCACTTCAGTTGTCTATAAAAGTTGATACAATTTGGTTACAGTTCTTCCTTCTCGTCCTCCTTTTTCCGTAGTAGCGCCACCATCTCCCGATGTTCCTTAGACTTTAGGTGATTCTTCATGGTTTCTGCACTTTGGGAGTTTTCATCACAAGCTGGGCAGAGCAGGTCATCGTAATATTCGGTGTCGTCCAACAGGTCATGGTAATATTCGGTGTCGTCCTGAGCTAGGCCAGCGAGAGGGTCTTCTATTTCCTCCATACCCAGCTGGACGTTAGCCAGCTTTTGTTCCAAATCCAGACATCTTTCCTGAAGAGACTTCTTCATGCGTTCAGTTTCATCCAGCTTTTTCTGGGCTTCCTGCAAGTCTTTTACTAATGACCTCATTCGTGATTTCAATACTTCAACTTCATTGGGAGATTGATTGATTGTATTATTCAATCCCTGTACTGGAGCAGCTGTTTAAGCATTCTGTTGTTCAACATTGACGTGAATCAGCGTACTTTTGGCATCCAAGGTTTGCTCTGCTGCCATCTTCTCAGTCTGTGTTGCAACCTCAGCTATTTCAATAACTTTTGGGAGCTCCAAACCCCTCTCCTTTGAAGATTTAGACTCATGTCCAAATTGTTCCCATTTCAGAGTCTTGTCCCTCAGCATATAAAGGAGTTGGCTGACCGTTGACTCTTCTGACCTCATCTGTTTCCCAGTAGCTGCAGGGCTGTTTATAACCTTGCCCTGGGGCTCCTTTGCTGTTTCTACTTCGCCATCATCCGCAGCCTCCACCATTCGAATTTCCACAAATGAATCGTCCGGTGATGCTGCACCCAACTTCAGTAGGAGCTCGGAATTCATGGCGACCAACTCAGCCTTTCCTGCCTGCAATCTGCTAACAAGCGCCTTCAGTTGCTGAACATCTTGCTCCACCAGATTAGAGCACGCCCCTTCAGAAACTGAATCAGCTTTGATTCGTTTGGCCTCCTTGCGCAGACAGTTTGTGTGCTCCTGCTCCCTTTTCTCCCTCAGCTGTTTCTGTTGTCTTTCCAGATTCTCCCACTCTGTGTCAAAGAACGTTTTCATTGCTTTTATCTCTTGCTCGAGACGGCAACTCAATTGTTCTAATTGCTGTTGTAATTTGAAATGGAGTTGAGTTCGAGCCCGGTGTTCCTCAGACTTGTGCATGTCTGTAACCTGGACAGACTCAGAATTCTCTGCCAAACTATGTTGTTGTTGTTCAGTGGAATTCTGTTCTGAAACTTTGTTCTCCTTTGAAGCATTAGTATTTATGCACTCCTTCGTTTTTCCAACCTTAGTCAGCAAGTCCATTTTAGACTTGTCTTTCGCACCTGGGCTGGTCTTGTCGTCATCCGTTTCAGAGTCTGAGCTGATTGTCTTCACCGAGTTCTCACTCGTTATTGCTTTTAGGTAGTGCCATTCCATGTTTATTTCCCTGATCCACTCCCATCCCAGATGTGGTGGACCTCCCTCAGGTAGTACATATAAGTCCATTCCTTGGTGTTCTTTGCCCCTGTCTCTCACCTTGACTTGTATCTTTTTCATGGGGTATACTTTATGCCCCGTGTATGTCTGCAATACGATCTTGGTATCTCTCAAGGGTATATGTGAGAATAGCCGGTTGTAATCTCTTCGATTTATGACTGATAGGGCTGATCCTGTGTCCAATTCCATTTTCACTTGGACTCCGGCTACTTTTAGTGTGACCCAGATAGTTTGTAGGTCAGCTTTCTTACTCACATTGTAAATTCTCAGACTACCCAGTTCCTGGCCGTTCGGGTCTGAATCCGAATTCTGTTCATCTGAACTCTTCTCAGCCACCTTGTGTACCTTGCTGTACTTTTCCTGCGGTGACTTTTTTCTGTTGTTGGTCTTCTTTCCTGACCGGCATACTTTAGCTATGTGACCAAGCTTGCCACATTTTCTACATTCCTGGTTTTTAAACCAGCATTGGTTCTGGTCGTGTGTTGTCTTCCCACAACGATAACATTTTGTTGTACCCAAAGTCATTTGATCCACGCTGAGTACCGCTGCCTTCAGCTGCATTTCCGCAGTGCCTCTCGCGGCTGCTTCGTGTGATGCTGCAATAAGGACAGCCTTGTCAAGTGTAAGATCGTTCTCTTCGAGCAGTCGCTTTTGTGTTCCTTCCTTCGACAACCCGCACACGAACTTGTCTCTCAATGCCTCGGTCAGATTTTCCCCAAACTGGCAGTATTTCGCTAGTCTACTCAGTTCGACCAAGTATTCCACGTTGCTTTCCTCTTCCCGTTGCGTTCTCGCATAAAATTTGAATCGTTCCGCCAACATCAGCGGTGTGTGGTTCAAATGATCCTTCAGGACAGCAACAATATCAGCGAAAGTCTGATCCGTCGGTTTAGCTGGTGATAGAAGATGCTTCAATAGCCCGTATGTCTTCGCCCCCATTGCGTTTAATAAGGTGAGAGCTTTATCATCATCTGCTATTTTATTGGCCTCACAATATATCTCGATGCGTTCTACATACGTGGCCCAATCTTCCACCTCGGAATTGAAGTTGTTGATGTTACCATGCTTAGGCATCTTCACTATCTTTTTGAGAAACCACAACGAATTTGTTCGTTACTTTTTTTTTTCCAAAAATGGCGGTTTCCCGCACTTGTCTTCTTCCCCGCCCACTTTCAAAATGGCGGTTTCCCGCTTCTGTCTTCTCCCCCGCCTACTGGCGGCTTCCCGCGTTTCTTCCCCTGGCGGGAGGGGTAAGCTTTCCTTCGGGCGACGACCGCTGGCTTTCGGAGTTCGCAGCCTGTGCGCCGGCTTCAGTGCATTCCTTGTTCCCTTTTCTCGGCCGGCAACCGGCGCTGGGGACAACCCATTGGCGGCGAACAGTTCCAGCCGCTGGGCGGAATCTCGCTCGGTCTCCCTCGCTCGGTCCCGTTCCCCCTTCACTCGGGCTCTATCTCTCCCTCAGCGGCTTCCAATCGCGCCCCCCCGCCCTCTCGCAGTCCGGCCCTTTCCTCCCCCGGCTGCGGCTGAGTTCTCCGCGGTTTTATTTATTTTTATATCTTCCCGCGCCTTATGATCCCGGTCGCAGCGCCTCGTGGCCTCGGTAGCTGCCGGCCTTTTTCGCCGGTCGCGGTCTAGCTGTCTCACGACGCTGTTGTGTCTCCCAGCCCGCTTGTAGCCCGGTCTCTCACACCGGCTGCGTTCCCGCTTGTAGCCCGGTCTCTCACACCGGCTGCGTTCCCGCTTGTACCGCGGCTTCCGTGCCCTACGCTGCCCCAGTCTCAGCGCCTCTGGGCCCGACTTCTGTCAGGCTCCTTTCCCCCGACCGTGGTCGAGTTCACCGCCCTTATCCTCCGTTTCTTTTTACTTTCCCCCTACTCACAGTCAACGTGGCCGACTTGCTTCTCTTAGCTGATCGGCTCACTCACCGCCGTGGCAGAAGGGACAATAACAGCCTGTTGCTGATGGAAGGCTTCATGTCTGAATCCTTCCTTCTTCCTTGTTCTGCAGACTCGAGTCTTCTCTCAGCAGAACGACGAGGGCGGGTGCCTCTTCTCGACGCTCGTTAATTGCTTCGGGTGTGTCGCTGCCGTAGGGTAAGATCAAACCCGTCGCCACTGTAAAGTCTGTGGGTTATATGGTGAATTAATACACAGACTACAAGAGTAACTTTAACAGGACTTTACTATTCGAAGGTCAGGGCGAATCTGCCCAATAAATCCTTACACAGCACTTATATACCGGTGTGGTCACTCCCGGTATTACAGTATACAGCAGCCAAGATAAAGTAGTGCAACACCTAAAATAGTTCTCTTAAAGGTGGACGGTTACATACAATAGTTCTCTTAAAGGTAGAACGGTTACATACACTACAGGCGTAAGGCCTGCTTTTACCACCATAAGAGTTAAAAACGAAAAAAAGTCACTCATTCATAATTTAAAAATACGTTTAAAAAAGGTAAGTTTATTTTTAGCCCCGTAAAAAACTTTAATTATTTTTTTCAAAAAATTAAATTTTTGTTTAAAGTATTTAATTTAACGTAATTTTAACTCATTTTAAAAACGTGATGGTTTTTTTCACATTTATTTAATGTTTTAGTGTCTTTTCTCAGTGATCCCCATTCATATATTTGACGGGTTTATCTGTCAAAAGTATGAAGGGGGATTCCCTTCTCCTATTGGCTCCCCATGGCCCACGTGATCCCAGGGACGCTTGCGAACCGCCTGCGTCCCCAGGATACGTGGGCCCTCTGCGCATTTCGACTGTGGAGAGGCCCAGGAGCGGAAGTGTCCGGACCTCGGGAGCCCTCAGGTAAGGGCGTAGATTTTTTTCCCGATAGGAGGCCTCCGCACGCAGGAAGCCTCCGATCGGAAATTGCGGGCCAGTGCGTTTGTGACACTCTGCAGTGAGGGCAATGCCATTTTTCGTGGGGGGGTCAACACATTTCTATACAGATTGGCAGTTCTCCAATGCGAATCTCCCGTAAAACAGGAGCAGTGCGCCGGAAGTGTTTGGAGTGCAGCATTTCAAAAGCCAGATCTGGTTGGAGATAGCAGCAACAAGACTGGGAGAGCAGCCGATAAGTAGGCAAGTGTTTGGATCAACAACAACTCGCCAGCAGCTAAGTTTAAAAACATGTTTTTTATTTAGGTTTTCCTGTGGGCTAGGAGGAGCAGGATGAAGCATTGGGCCTCCCTTGGTCTCACACAGTACCCACCCACCCCTTTAAAATCGGGGCCCACAGAGTGTCATCTTCAATAAAAGAAAGACTTGCATTTATATAGCGCCTTTCACGACCCCAGGACGTCCCAAAGCGCTTCACAGCCAATGAAGTACTTTTGAAGTGTAGTCACTGTTGTAATGTAGGAAACGCGGCAGCCAATTTGCACACAGCAAGCTCCCACAAACAGCAATGTGGTAATGACCAGATCATCTAGTGGTGTTGATTGAGGGATAAATATTGGCCCCAGGACACCGAGGAGAACTCCCATGCTGTTCTTCGAAATAGTGGCCATGGGATCTTTTACGTCCACCTGAGAGAGCAGACGGGGCCTCGGTTTAATGCCTCATCCGAAAGACGGCACCTCCAACAGTGCAGCACTCCCTCAGTACTGCACTGGGAGCGTCAGCCCAGATGTTTGCGCTCAAGCCTCTGGAGTGGGACTTGTACCCACGACCTTCTGGCTCAGAGCCGAAGGTGCTGCAAACTGAGCCGCAGCTGACAGTAAGCAAATCAGTCAGAAATGTGAGTGTGTGAAGAAAGCTTAAAAGTTGCCTGCAAGCAAACTATACTGCTTTGTTATCACAGTCGTTTTAATGAGATCTGTCAGTCTCAATCTGGCTCAAGGTTTCTTTGGATCTGATGCAGAGCGACAGTTTCTGGCACCTCGACCAGTTTAATTATTAATCCTGTGGCTGAAGCTAGATTAAAACAATGTTTAAACATGTTGCTGCCAAATTAAAGAGCCACGTTAACAAGGTCCTGGCAGCACAGCTGGTTAATTCACCGACTTGCTGCGTTACTAAGCAGAGGGCTCGGTAAGGTAGACATTCCGATCTCGCCTCCGGTTGGCTGTTAGGTGTTGCTGGGGGTCGTGGAGCCGTGTGTTGCCTACAAGATTTGCGTTAAAGGAATGGCAGCCACTCACCTTTAAGTGGCTGCATACGGGGACAAAAATGTTGATAATCTCTTCAATATGTTGAAGGAAGAAAGCCAGACCATGCATTTCTATAGCGCCTTTCCTGACCTCAGGACGTCCCAAAGCGCTTTACAGCCAATGAAGCACTATTTTGGAAGTGTAGTCACTGTTGTAATGTAGGAAACGTGGCAGCCAATTTGCGCACAGCAAGCTCCCACAAACAGCATTGTGATAATGACCAGATACTGTAATCTGTTTTAGTGAGTTTGATTGAGAGATAAATATTAGCCAGGACACCAGGGAGAACTCTCCTGCTCTTAGACGAAGTGCTGTGGGATCTTTTACGCCCACCTGCCACAGCAGACAGGGACCTGGTTTAACACCTCATCTGTAAGACGGCACCTCCGACAGTGCAGCATTCCCTCGGCACTGCCCCGGAGTGTCAGCCTAGATTTCTGTGCACAAGTCTCTAGGAGTGGGATTTAAACCCACAATCATCTGACTCAAAGGCGAGAGTGCTACCCACTGAGGCACAGCTGTCTCTTAGGGCTGGACTTTCCCTGCGGAGGCGGGATTGCAGCGGGAGAGCCCGTTGGCGGTTTCCAGTCCCGCTCCCGTCTGCTGCCGCTCTCTCAAAAAAGATTTTCCGTAGATTGGCCTTGTTAAGCCCGCCCTGCGAGGTTCCTGGCCAATGAACAGGAAGCGGGCCTGATGACATCATTTGATGACGTGACATCATTTGATGACGTGTCATCAGTCGGTTTCCTTAAAGGGACCACGGCCACATTGAGGTGCTGCAAACACTGACAGGCGCTGCACAAAGGTGGACGCTTGCACCCAGGCTCGCCCATGACTCCCTCCATGGAGGGAGTCATAGCACGCAGGGAGATTCTCTTCCCTTCTCATGGGCGGAAGAGACCTCCCCAGGAGATCAACGCAGCCTGGTCGCACATTGCACAGGAGGGCACAAGCAGGGATGTCGTCGGGAGTCCCTGGCTGCAGTGGTGCAAACCTTTCAATGATCTCAGTAGATCACGAAACGTTACTGCAAAGCCACACTCAACCTCATCCTGCTGTGCCACTCATCGCATCCCCATCACTCTGCCTTCCCCACCCTACTCCGGCACATCCTTACTCACACCAACTTACCTTGCACCTCCACCCATCCCTCTCTATCTACATTATCACTTCCCCATCTCACTAGCCACCCCTCACACTCACCCTCATCCTACTGCAAGTATACAACACACAAGGGTAGACACTTGAGAGGTTTAGCCAATGTTCATGTGAAGTTTCTGGTAATGTGTTGTCATACAGTAAAATCTATATTTTCAATGCTTCACCTTATTGGACAGATCTGAGTGCACCTTGAGAAGTGTCTTACTGAGTTCCAGTGAATATTGAGACATCTGCAACATGATATCCTTTATACCACTCTGTAGCTGTCAGGTCATCAGGTAAGTCCAAGCAGACTCAACCCACGCCAGGGTGAGCTGGTGTGTTCTCCGAGCAACGGGTAACCCGTGGGGGAGCATGTAAAATTGCAAGGTATGCTCAAAATAGCATTGAATTGGCCATTAACAAGCCATTTAATTATCTAAATTGTCACCCTCGCCGCTTGGTGTCAAGTCAGTTCCCTGCAGACAGACCCGACACCTGGGAGACTCGCGTGGAGGCGGGTTGACAGCGGGTTTCCTACCCGCTGCCAATCTTTGCTATTTTGACAGCGGACCCGCCTCCAAACCCGCCCTCTGAGCGCTGGCAAAATCCAGCCCTTAGCCTCCGGTAAACAAAAATGGCTTGTAAAGTCTAGTGGCTGGGAGAATAATCGTGGTGATAGGAAATCAGGTCTTTGCGGAAGAACAGAGTGGCGCGATACACAAACCCGTTCGATGGTTGGAGGTGATGCTGCACGGGGTGCCTGCGAGGAGGATGCCAATCCAGAACACCTTCCCTGGAGGACAGCATTGGAGCAGGCCCTGCAAGGACGTGTAGGGCAAAGAGCTTGAGGGCGCAGCTGATGTCATTGCCAGTGCCGGTGCCATGGGCGCCCGTTAGCTGCAGGTGTCTCTTGTAGCAGCTCTGCTGAGTCGGAGCATCTGTCGGCTTAGTTCTGAGTAATCTGCCTCTGTAAATGTGGGTGATAGCAGCCTGCCTCTGGGGCAGCCTGACCTGCCCAATATCCCTCAGGTGCTCCTTCTCTTCTTCCCTAAGAGGGCGCTAATGGGACGCAAAGCAACTAGGGCCCGGGCGCGGCGCCGCCAACGCCTCCCGTGAAATTCAGTGGGAGGTTAGCGGCGGCGGTAGCCATTAGCACCCCGCGGATGCTGCGCTGCCGGCGATGACGTCATCGCCATGCGCAGCGCCCCACTCGCGCCCCGCCCACGATCTTCGTGAGCGCCCCCTGACTTACCGCCGGACGCTATGTCTGACAGGGTCAGGGGGGCCTACCTGCGGCCGGGGCGGCGGTATTTAAAGGCGAGGTGCCAGGCAGCCATTTTTGTTGCTGGCCGCTTGCCAGCACCTGCCTCCGCTGCCGTCCCCGGCCTCCTGACCTGCCCTCCCGCGGAGTGCCAGCTGCGCTCCATGAGCCCGGCACGTCTCTTGAATGCCGGGCTCGTTTGCCGGCACTCCCGATCCCGGCAGCCCAGCCGGGCCCCGGGTCGCGCTGCGCAAGACCCCTCCCCTTTAAGAAGGGGAGGAGGGCCTGCAGTACCGCAGCACGTAGCGCCGCGATATTATCTTGCAGCGCCCCGCTTCCCTCTTGGGGCGCTACCACTCAATTTCGGCCGTGGGGGCGCTAATTTTTCTGGGGTAGCGCCCCGGCGAAGCTAGCACCACAAAGGGGGCCCGACTCAACTTTTCCCCCTTCAAAAATAAATGGATTGCCAAAACACGTGGCATAAAGCTACTGAGTAACCACATGGGACATGGAAAAAACAAACCAAAACAATCAAAGAAACCAGAAAAACAGCCTCAAAAGTATAGCAATGTTTTTTGATGCGCCTTTTTAGAGCCACTTCTCAGAATTGGAGGAGGGCAGATATCTTGGGGGGTTGTGGGGCTGGAGGAGGTTACAGAGATAGGGAGGGGCGAGGCCATGGAAGGATTTGAAAACAAGGATGAGAATTTTGAAATTGAGGCGTTGCCGGACCGGGAGCCAGTGTAGGTCAGCGAGCACAGGGGGTGATGGGCGAACGGGACTTGGTGCGAGTTGGGACACGGGCAGCCGAGTTTTGGATGAGCTCAAGTTTATGGGGAGTGTCTCGCTGTCAGCTCTTGTGCACTTTAAAGAGTAAGAATTTTGTTGTAATGTTGGGAAACACAGCAGCCAATTTGCTCGTAGCAAGCTCCCACAAACAACAATGAGACGATGACCAGACATGTGATGGATGGAGGGGCGGATGGAGGCAGGAGGAAATGTGATGACACCTCACGGAATACATGCAACCTGAGTTGGCAACGCTAGTCTGTGTCCCCAGGCTGAGGGAGGTCAGGGTTCCTCCATCTGATTACTATCCAATAATCTCTGACCCTGCTCCCCCACCCAGCCCACCCCGCCCCAGAAATTACACGAGCATGGAACTCAGGAGGGGACAGGATGGCATCGGAATCAGGCAGACAGCAATGATTCCTCCTCGGCACCAGGACCTCCCTCTCGCTCACTGGATGACTCCTTTGCATCACGCCCGCAGAATAGCGCACTGATGAGACACCAGGCTTATCTGCAGACAGCTAGGCTCGGCCTCGAGCGAGGCCTGATTCGTCCTCCTATTTAATTTCAAAAGTGTATCTTTTGACGAGAGGGAGACTGCTGTTTAGAGGAGTGACATTTCCAAAGGACTTCAGAAATGCCTATTAAAGTGAAGATCAGTGTTATGCGCTGACAGGCCTTATCGATATGCACCATGATGAGATAAGTATGTTCTGTCAGAGCGCTGACAAGCTTAGCCGATTCTGCTGTCCCTAGTTAAATATGACAGTAGACCAGGTTTTACAGCTTGCTACCGAAGGGAGGAGGCCTGGTTCAGCTGCCCGCCCAGTCTACCTGTTTTCCTTCAGGGCCCATGGAGCCTGTTTTGGGCAAGAGGCTACTTGCTTCAGCATCGTCCGCATGCCCGATATGAGACTCCCAAAACAAGCGCTCGTAAGATTTCGCAATAATTTACTGCTCCGAAGATTAATTTTTGATTAATGAGTCCCTGGGTGATATGCCTTTAAAATTCCAGGGATCAAAATGGCCGTCGGACCGCATGGCCGAAGACAAAAGGACTTGGAAAGAGCAGCTTCTGTCTGTGAGAAAAGGACAATGGAGCAGTCAAAACTGCCAATCAAAGGGGAGTTTCATAGAAACATAGAGATAGGAACAGGAGTAGGCCATTCGGCCCTTCGAGCCTGCTCCGCCATTCAATGAGATCATGGCTGATCTTCGTCTGAGATCATAGCTGATCTTACCAGTTCAGTACCCCGTCCCCGCCTTTTCTCCGTAACCCTTAATCCCCTTAGCCTTCAGAAATATATCCAATTCTCTCTTGAAAATATTTATTGAATTAGCCTTCACAGCCCTCTGTGGCAGGGAATTCCACAGGCTCACCACTCTTTGAGTGAAGAAATTCTTCCTCATCTCTGTTTTAAATGATTTGCCCGCTATTTTTAGACTGTGGCCCCTGGTTCTGTGCTCCCCGGCCATTGGAAACATTCTCTCTGAATTCAGCCTGTCCAGGCCTGCCATAATTTTATATGTTTCGATGAGATCCCCTCTCAATCTTCTAAACTCCAGTGAGTACAAGCCCAAACTATTTAATCTCTCTTCGTAGGTCATTCCCGCCATTCCAGGTATCAGCCTGGTGAATCGCCGTTGCACTCCCTCCATGGCAAGAACATCCTTCCGCAGATGGGGCGACCAAAACTGTACACAATACTCCAGATGCGGTCTCACCAGCACCTTGTACAGCTGTAGTAAGGTATCCCTATTCCTATACTCGAACCCCCTTGATATGAAGGCCAACATACCATTTGCCTTCTTGATCGCCTGTTGCACCTGCATGCTCTCCTTCAGTGACTGGTGCACAAGAACACCCAGGTCCCTCTGCACTTCCCCATCTCCCAATCTATTGCCATTTAGATAATAATCTACCCTCCTGTTTTTACCCCCAAAGTGGATAACCTCGCATTTATCCACATTATAGTGCATCTGCCACGTATCTGCCCATTCCCCCAACCTGTCCAAATCGCACTGTAGCCTCCTGACATCCTCATCAGAGCCCACCCCTCCTCCTAGTTTAGTGTCGTCAGCGAATTTGGAAATATTGCATCCAATTCCCTGATCCAGATCATTTATATATATTGTGAACAGCTGGGGTCCCAGGACAGATCCTTGCGGCACCCCGCTGGTCACTGCCTGCCACTCCGAAAACGAGCCGTTTATTCCAACTCTCTGTTTTCTATCCTCCAGCCAGTTCTCTATCCACGTCAATACTCTGCCCCCAATCCCATGAGCCCCAACCTTGCATGATAATCTTTTGTGTGGAACCTTATCGAAGGCTTTCTGGAAGTCAAGGTACACCACATCCACTGGCTCTCCCCCATCTATTTTACCAGTTACTTCCTCAAAAAATTCCAGCAGATTAGTCAAACACGATTTACCCTTTGTAAATCCATGTTGACTCTGTCCGATCCTTTCCCCATTTGTCAAGTGCTCCGCTATTTTATCCTTAATAATGGACTCTAGCATTTTGCCCACAACCGATGTAAGGCTTACTGGTCTATAATTCCCTGCTTTCTCTCTACCCCCCTTTTTAAATATTGGGGTAACATTAGCTACCCTCCAATCCACGGGTACTGTTCCCGAGTCAATGGAGTTCCGGAAGATGATCCTTAGAGCATCTGCTATCTCCAGGGCCACCTCCTTAAGTACCCTAGGATGTAGTTTATCAGGCCCCGGGGATTTGTCGGCCTTCAGTCCCCTCAACTTACCCAACACCATATCCCTAGAGATACTAATTTCTGTCAGCTCCTCCCTCTCATTAGTCCCTATGTTTGCCGATATTCCTGGGAGGTTATTTGTGTCCTCCTTTGTGAATACAGAACCAAAGTATGAGTTTAATTGGTCTGCCATTTCCTTATTCTCCATTATATATTCTCCCGAATCGGACTGCAAGGGACCGACTTGGGATTTTACCAGTCTTTTCCTCCTGATATACCGATAAAAGCTTTTGCAGTCTGTCTTTATGTTTGCTGCAAGTTTACTTTCGTATTCTATTTTCCCCTTCCTGATTAATCCCTTTGTCCTCTTTTGCTGTATCTTGTACTGCCCCCAATCTTCCGGTCTGGTGCTTTTTTTTGCCAGTTGATATGCCCTTTTTTTTGATTTTATGCTGTCCCTAATTTCCCTCGTTATCCACGGTTGAATAGAAACATAGAGATAGGAACAGGAGTAGGCCATTCGGCCCTCCCTGCAGAGACAATCGATATGCTTACAGAAACTGCTACAAGATGTTTGCACAAAGGATTAACCACTTGACTGCAGTTTCAGCCTGACCACAAGAACAATTGGCTTCTGTTTACGTTAGCCTCCCAAGCTGTTTATATAGTAATCACAGAAAGGCATGTTTTTTTTCAAACCAGGACAGCTCCATTCAAAACCCACCATGAATGGAAATGGTTCAATAGCCCATCACACACAATGAAGACACATTTAAACTGCAGCTTTATTCAAAGCTCAGCACAGACAATTGTAGAGACAAACTGAGAAAAGGAACAGTTTAAAATCAATGGGGGTATAAAAGATAGCTTCCCAGAAGCTCTCGCTCTCTCTGGCTTTGCCTCCGTGTCCCTCTACAGCGTGGGAGCCTGCCTGAAGAGGTGAAACACCAGCAGTTTACTTTTAAAACACTGGGGTGTTTTTCACTTCGGGGCAGTGAAGATCTAAATTCACAGGGCACGGTGCAGGCATTTCCAGTGGTGAGCATATATTTTTCTGGCCTTCCACAAGGCAACTTAGGATAGGTATAGGGGTGGGAGTAAGGTGGCAATTTTGTTAAGAACTGTGATTTTAGTCGATTTTCCCTCGTTATGTCCGTTTCTCTCCCCCCCCCCCCCCGCTATTTTAAGTAAGACAGTGTTGCACTAGCAGAGAAGTGCTATAGTGGACACTGAGTTCTGTATTGAAACTGTATTTAAGTAAGACGGTGTTGCACTGAGCAGAGGAAGTGTTTTAGTTGGACACTGAGTTCTGTATTTAAAACTGTATTAAAAGGTGTAGCTGTTTTAGAGTACTGTATTTGAACCTGTATTTAAAGGAGTGTTGCATCAAGCTGAAGTGCTGTGGTGAACGCTGTTAGCTGTTTTTAAAGTAACTGTATTAAAGTGCTGTTTTTAAGTAAAAGCTACTAAGCTAGAGGTGCTGTAGTGAGCAAGGGGTTTCTATTTTTAAAGTGCTGGATTCAAAATAAAGGAGTGTTGCACTGAGCAGGGAGTGCTCTAGTGGACACTGAGGGTATTGCGTTAAGCAAAAGTGTTGTACCAGGCACAAGAGCTATATCGATTATTTTAAGTTGTTTCTTTCTTTTGTTTTCAATAAATGCTGCTCTGTTTTGCACCCAAACCACGAGTCACGTTTTCTGTCTACATCGCTACCGAATAAGTCCGGCGGTCAGAACTCAGGAATAGGGGAGCGCTTCGAAACCGCAAGGGGGTCCCTGGAGCAGCTCAGAGGCTTCTGACTGGCCAGAGACAAATAACCCCAACCCCGCTATTAATTCCGTACATGCTCTACTCAGAGCTCCGGCACGGCAAGAGAGCCCCAGGTGGGCAGAGGAAATGCTTCAACGACACCCTCAAAGCCTCCTTGAAAAAGTGCAACATCCCCACCGACACCTGGGCATCCCTGGCCTAAGACCGCACAAAGTGGAGGAGAAGCATCTGGGAAGGCGCCGAACACCTCCAGTCGCTTCGCCGGGAGCAAGCGGAAGCCAAGTGCAAGCAGCGGAAGGAGCGCACGTCAACCCAAGCATGCCACCCACCCGCCCCTTCAACCACCGTCTGCCCCACCTGTGACAGAGACTGTAGGTCCCGCATTGGACTCATCAGTCACCTGAGAACTCATTTTTAATGTGGAAGCAAGTCATCCTCGGTTCCGAGGGACTGCCTAAGAAGAAGAAGAAGAAGACTTGCTTCAGCAACAGCAGAGATTCACAGGTTGATTTTGACTGCAGGGCGACCGATTGATGGAATGCGCTGGACTGCCGCCCATTCCGGTGCTGAAGAGGCTCCTTCCCCCGTCCCCCTCCCCAACCCCATGATTTTGAGGCCCCGGCCTCCTTTAAATCTGTCAGGCTATCAGTGGGGCACTAGACAAGGGTCCTGATGCAGCTTGCCGGATTGAGGCCTCGGGATCGGGCCGTGGCAGCTGCCAGTGAGGTAAGCAGGTATGTTGCGGGAGGGCGGGCGGGGGTGGGGGGATGAGGGGAGCCATTATCGTGATCCCGGAGGGTGGAGGGCCCGGGCAGCAGTGGCCCAGATTATTTTTGTGGGCCGCTCCTGCTCATCCACGGCCCACAAGAATAATTCGACACTTGCCTTTGGTGGGCCTCTTCGGTTCCTACATTGCAACACTTCAAAAGTATTTCATTGGCTGTAAAGCTTTTGGGACGTCCTGAGGTCATGAAAGTTGCTGTATAAATGGAAGTCTTTCTTTATTTCTTTCCTTTGCCCATGGAACTGGTCGGAGTAAGCACGGCACAGGCTCCAACTGGTTCAGAGTCCTACTTACGTGATAGGACCTGGATTTCCACATTAAGAAGGGCCTATTGCCTGAAACAGGCCGGCGCTTTGGACGCCTGAGTGTAAGCCCCTTTCCAGATGAAGCCGGCCATCTCGCCTGCGTTAGTGGGGCGGTGAGGGTACCGACCTCATTTTGAGGCCTGTTACTGCCCTGTTAATGCCAGGCAAAGGAGGTGAAAATCGAGTTCTGGATAGCAAGTGTGAAAATGGATGAGTTGCTTGTTGCTCCCTACTGTATAAGTAATTCATTATACATGAAACATTTGAAACATATCTAAGAGGGTTGACGTAATAAAACTCACTACGCACTTGGTTTGAGTATAAAGCAAGGCTTTAATCAACTTGTTTCAGAACATGGAGGTCTAGTTGTACTTCACTAGTTCCTGTCTTACAAAATGTCCCTGGCAAGCTGGGCCCACGCCCGAGTATTTACACTCCTTGGACTGCGCCACCAGCTGGCCGTCCAGTGTTATTTCATGAGTAGTTTCTTGATGAATGATGAGATTTATAACACGGGTGTGTACAAATGTAAATCTTTCTTCATTCTTCCCAACATAGTTTTGTTTAGAAGATCTCATAGAATCGTAGAATGATACAGCACAGAAGGAGGCCATTCGGCAATCGTGCCTGTGCCAGCTCATTGGCAGAGTTCTCCAACTAGTCCCACTCCCCCGCTCTTTCTCCATAGCCCTTCACAATTTTTCCCTTCAAATATTTATCCAATTCCCTTTTGAAAGTTACTATTGAATCTGCTTCCACCGCCCTTTCAGGCAGCGCATTCCAGATCACAACAACTCACTGTGTAAAAAAATGTTTCCTCATGTTGTCTGTGTGTCAGCTGTGGCTCAGTGGGCAGCACTCATGCCTCTGAATCAAAAGGCTGTGGGTTCAAGTCCCACTCCATGGAACTTAAGCACCTAAAGCTAGGGCTGACACTCCAGTGCAGTGCTGAGGGAGTGCTGCACTGTCAGAGGTGCCGTCTTTCAGATGAGACATTAAGTTGAGGCCCCGCCTTCTCTCTCAGGTGGATGTAAAAGATCCCATGGCACTTTTTCGAAGAAGAGCAGGGGAGTTCTCCCCGATGTCCTGGGCCAATATTTATCCCTCAACCAACATCACAAAAACAGATTATCTGGTCATTATCACATTGCTGTTTGTGGGAGCTTGCTGTGTGCAAATTGGCTGCCGTGTTTCCCACATTACAACAGCGACTACACTTCAAAAGTACTTCATTGGCTGTAAAGTGCTTTGGGACATCCAATGGTCATAGATACATAGAAGAAAGGAGCAAGAGGAGGCCATTTGGCCCCTCGAGCCTGTTCCGCCATTTAATGAGATCATGGCTGATCATCCAAATTCAGTACCCTGTCCCTGCTTTCTCCCCATATCCCTTGATCCCTTTAGCCTTAAGAAATATATCTAACTATTTAATGAATTGGCCTCAACTGCCTTGTGTGGCAGAGAATTCCACAGATTCACCACTCTCTGGGTGAAGAAATTCCTCCTCATCTCAGTCCTAAATGGCTTACCCCTTATCCTTAGCCTGTGACCCCTGGTTCTGGACTCGCCCGCCATCGGGAACATCCTTCGTCTGTCTAGTCCTGTTAGAATTTAATAAGTTTTAATGAGATCCCCTCTCATTCTTCTAAACTCTAGCGAATATAAGCCTAATCGACCCAATCTCTCTTCATACGTCATTCCTGCCATCCCAGCTATCAGTCTGGTGAATCTTCGCTGCACTCTGTCGTGAAAGGCGCTATATAAATGCAAGTCTTTCTTTTCTTTTGGTTCTTTCACCAATCACCTTAAATCTGTGTCCTCTGGTTACCAACTCTTCTGCCACTGGAAACAGCCTCTCCTTATTTACTCTATCAAAACTGTTGATGAATTTGAACACCTCTATCAAATCTCCTCTTAACCTTCTCTGCTCTAAGGAGAACATCCCCAGCTTCTCCAGTCTCTCCACATAACTAAAGTCCCTCATCCCTGGCACCATTCTGGTAAATCTATCTATAATATATTAATAATATACACCTTTTAATATATTAAAAAAACTTACACCTGCATGCCCTTCCTGTCTGCAGAACTTGACTTCCTGCTGTCACATCTTTGTCCCATTATAAATTCCTGTGTCCACATTTATAATAGACACTTCCTATGTAAACTTGTCACACCGTAATTACACCTTCTGCCAGTGGTGGCACTGTAGTGCCTAGTTTGCCATCTCCCAGCTCCTTAGCCTGTACTGCAGTGCAAGGCCTAAGCTCCAACCAGCTCTACTTCTCTGCTTCCCAAATTGCCGTAAATGTTGCTATTTAACGATAGATGATATAAAGTGAATGTACAGTATTATGTGTAAATAAGGACAGAATCAGGTTTTACAAGAGGCACTGAATTATGTCTGTGTGTTTGGGTTCAATTCCCCTCCCCTGCCACCCTCTAAACCTGCTTCACCTGAAAACTACACTTCGGCCTTGACTCCCATGTGTGTGCCAGGGGAGATCGACTAGTGTTAAAATATTGGACTGCGTAGTTAACGTAGAAACATAGAACATAGAAAAATAGGAGCAGGAGTCGGCCATTCGGCCCTTCGAGCCTGCTCCGCCATTCAATATGATCATGGCTGATCCTCTATCTCAGCACCATATTCCCACGCTCTTCCTATACCCCTTGACGCCTGTTGTGTCTAACGCAAATTGGTCCGCTCCGCATCTGGCCCTGGCTCCACGGAGGTGTCTCGTTTTGAAGTGGTGGCATGTCTATTTCCTGAAATCAATGAAGCTCGAAACTGAAAAGTGAAAAAAAAAAACCTACGTTCGCTGCTCATGCAGGGTTGGCACTGGTTACACTGAATGCCGCTAAACGTTCTTCAAGCGCCCGCCTTTGTGACGCACCCATACGGAAATAATTTTCAGGTTACACCCATATTTGCCAGGTAGGGTCTAAATTTCTTGCCACCCACTAGTCACCAAAGGTAATCTACCTTGCTGCGGCTTTCTACGACCATGTACGGGCCTGCGTAGTGAGCCTGCAGCTTGTTGCATTTTGCTGGCAGCAGCAGCACCAATCTAGTATCGTAAACGTCTTGCACTTCATTTTGTCTCCAACCTTTAGCCATCACTGGAACTGAATATAGGGCGCTGCGCGTAACGGACGGCGGCGGTCCAATATCGCCAATTTGCGCCACTGCCCAAGACGAATTTCTAGCCCATTATGTTTTCTTCTGTTGTCTTAAATAGCTCAGCGATAGGGATTGTAGTGGGGCTTTGCCACAGTTTGTCACCTTACCCATCCCCTGGCATTGCTCACGCGTGTTACAAAACTTGCCCTTGTCCTTTGTTATGGTGGGCTGGTAGAAAAAAAACAGAAAGGCAGAGTATTTCCTAAATGGTGAAAGGTTGGGGAATGCAGATGCTCAAAGGGACCTGGGTGTCCTTGTACATGAGTCACTGAAAGTGAATGTGCAGGTGCAGCAAGCCAGTAGGAAGGCAAATGGTATGCTGGCCTTCATTACAGGAGGATTTGAGTACAGGAGTAAAGAAGTCTTACTCCAATTATATAGAGCCTTGGTGAGACCACACCTGGAGTACTGTGTACAATTTTGGTCTCCTTACCTAAGGAAGGATATACTTGCCATAGGGGGAGTGCAACGAAGGTTCACGAGATTGATTCCTGGGATGGCGGGACTATCGTATGAGAAGAGATTGAGTAAACTAGGCCTGTATTCTCTTGAATTCAGAAGAATGAGAGGGGATCTCGTTGAAGCATACAAAATTATTACAGGGCTTGATAGGGTGGATGCTGGGAGAATGTTTCCCTTGGCTGGGGAGTCTAGAACCAGGGGCCTCAGCCTCAGGATAAAGGGTAGGCCATTCAGGACTGAGATGAGAAGAAATTTCTTCACTCAGAGGGTGGTGAATCTTTGGAATTCTCTACCCCAGAGGGCTGTGGAGGCTCAGTCATTGGGTATATTCAAAACAGAAGTCGATAGATTTCTGACTAGTGAGGGCATCAAGGGATATGGCGATAGGGCCGGTGAATGGAGTTGAGGCAGAAGATCAGCCATGATCTGATTGAATGGCGGAGCAGGCTCGAAGGGCTGAATGGCCTACTCCTGCTCCTATTTCTTATGTTCTTATGAATGCATTTTTGGCGCACCACATACCCTGATGGGCCGCCAATGGGCTGTCAGGCACCACCCTCAATGATTCCTTTCAGTGCGCTTGCATGACTACTACCTGATCGAACTCTTGTGGTTGTGGATTTTCAATTGGTTTGGACCTGTATGCAGCTCATCCTCGCTGCTGATCCAGCCCAGATGGTTAGCCCCCATTGTTCCGGGTGGCCTGAGACCAACATGCCTTCCAGCAGCAGAGAACGTTGCTGAGCCCCCGTGAACTTCTGCTCGTCCAGCAGACCCAAGTTCTCTCTGTCAATCTTCACTTAAGTAGAT
Source organism: Somniosus microcephalus (assembly GCF_052327205.1). Lineage (NCBI taxonomy): Eukaryota > Metazoa > Chordata > Chondrichthyes > Squaliformes > Somniosidae > Somniosus > Somniosus microcephalus. The sequence continues at coordinate 26,317,853 of NC_141014.1, read as the reverse complement.
ACACATGTACTTTGTAAACAGGAAAATGGCTCAGCTCCTCCAAGAGGGTTCAACCGCAACCTCCTCTTCCTCCAAATGATTAATCCGGATATTAATTTTAAGTCGGAGGTTGATAGCTTTCTGTTAACCAAAGGAATTAAGGGATATGGGCCAAAGGCGGGAATATGGAGATCGATCGCAGATCAACCATGATCTCATTGAATGGCAGAGCAGGCTCAAGGGGCTGAATGGCCTCCTCCTGTTCCTATGTTCCTATGCTAACATGGTATGGCCGCCTTAAAAAGACTTGGCACCTTCTGTCATCAGAAAATGGACAGAGCAGGATAGGGGCGGGGCACAAGGGCTGGGACCACGACTTGAGTTTGCTCTTCTGCTAATGAAGTTCATCGAAAACCTTTAAATGATTATCTCCATACCGTAAACAACAGGAAATAAGGACAAATGGACACTTGCAAGGGCTAGATTTTCCTCAGTGGCAGATTTACGACTGGAAGTGTGATGGGACTTCACTTATAACCACCAACTGGACCCCACTGAGTCAACTGTGGCTCAGTTGGTAGCACACCTCGCCTCTGGTTGTGTTTGTGGATTCTAAGTCCCACTCCAGAGAGTTGAGCATAAAATCCAGGCTCATATCCATGGTGCAGTGCTGAGGGAGTGCCGCACTGTCAGAGGTGCCGTCTTTCAGATGAGACGTTAAACCGAGGCCCCGTCTGCTCTCTCAGGTGGACGTAAAAGATCCCATGGGAAATATTTTGGAGAAGAGCAGGGGAGTTATCCCCGGTGTCCTGGCCCCAATATTTATTCCTCAACCAACATCACTAAAACAGATTATCTGGTCATTACCTCATTTCTGTTTGTGGGAGCTTGCTGTGCGCAAATTGGCTGCCGCTTTTTCAACAGTGACTGCACTTCAAAAGTACTTTTCAAAATACAGGAAACTCTTTTTTATCCGGCACCGACGGGGCCGGCGTGGTGGCGGTTGATCAAAAAGTCCGGATAACAGAGAGGTATACTTACTAAGGTACGAGAGCCCCGTACACGGCCACAGATCCAGGCGCCCCTGTTGCATGGCAACAGGTGCAGGAACCCCGGTTACACGGCCACAGATCCAGGCGTCTCTGTTGCATGGCAACAGGTGCAGGAACCCCGGTTACACGGCCACAGATCCAGGACCCCCGGTTACATGACCACTAATATATAGTAAAACTTACCTGAACCTACTCCTGAATTTTGCCGGTTAAGAGAGATTTCCGGTTATTTAGGTGCCGGTAAAAAGAGAGTTTTCTTACTTCCCCAATTCCCTTTTTAAATGATGATAGAGACTGCCTCAACAGCCACTTGTGGTGAAGCATTTTGCACTCTAATAACCCTCTGCATGAAAAATATTCTTCTAATTTTCCCCATCGACCTTACAGAGACCATTCTCTGCCTATGGTCCCTTGTTACTGACTCACAGCCCAGTGAAACAATCTGTCGGTGTTAACCCTCTCCAAACCATTCGTGATTTTAAACATCTCCATTATAGCTCCCAGTCCCTTTAGTGCCCATTTTTCAATCCTTTCGTTGTAAGTATGACCTCTCGTTACTGGTATCATTCTTCGCTCGTCCCTTCCATGGCTTATAATATCCGTCCTATAATGGGGTGCCCAGAACTGCCTGAAGTTCTCCGACTTCGATTTTGCCGATTTCTTGCACAAATTCTTGGCCCGTATTTTCCGATGCCTACGGGTGTGTACGAGCTGTGTACACACCCATAGGGACATCAGAAATGCCGATTTCAAGCAGGTGAAGCACATGCGCTGAAAACTGGCATTTCCGATCTGTCAAGAAAGCTCTTGACAGATTGGACGCCTGCCCTGGAGAAGGGCCTCTGCGGGGGGAGAGTTCTGCTTTCTGGAGAACCTCTGCCCGCTGAAAACACGGAGAAATCTTACGCCAGATAAAAGCAAGCGTAAGGCTTAATATTAAGAGGGCTCCCATTCTGCCTGTCTCCCATTCTGCCAGCACATTTCACACCTAATCTAGAGCCGTCTTTTGTCTCCACTAGTCCTATCACCATCTGGTCTTGTTTTGAATACCTCTTAATGTCTCTTCACTTCTCTTTTGTTCTCTCCCAGCCTCCATACTGGCCTTTTAATCTATTTCATTTCCTGTGCTTCTTCAGTCTTGACAAAGGGTTTTGACCCGAAACGTTGACTATTTCTCTCCACGGATGTTGCCTGGCCTGCTGAGTTTTTACAGCATTTTCTGTTGTTATTAGGGAGAAAGGAATAGAAGGTTATGCTGATGGGGTCAGTAGGGTGGGAGGAGGCTCTTGTGGAGCATAAACACCGGCATGGACCAGTTGGGCCGAATGGCCTGTTCCTGCGCTGTAAATTCTATATAATTGATCTTTCTGCGAAAAACCTCCTGATATCAATCCCAAATTCTTTCAACCTGTGCCCCCCCTTTATTGTACGGTCATGACTTAATTGAAAATACTGTAGCGGATTTGCCTTTTCCGTATCATTTGCGATCTTACATGGTCTCGACCATGACCCCTGTCAATTGTGAGTTTGCACCGAACAACCCTCTGTCGGAGGAAGCTCAGCGTGGGCTTGCGATCGATTCGCAGTTGCAGCTTATTTCAAAGCGCACACTTAAACCTCTCCAGCGAGGGGCACGGACCAGGATAAACCATAGGAAGCCGAAAGCAGCTGAGCCAGCCTTGATTTCTCAATTAGCAAAGAGAAGGTAGAAACAAGATAAACTCCGACCCACTGATGTTGCTGTATTGATTTTCTGTCACGGTTGCAGGTGCCAGTAATAAGCTTTGTAAATACAGTCGCTTTTCCCCTCACAGTTTCAGCTTCCGGGCCCCTTTACTTAAAGATTGCAAGCAGAAGCTCCCAAGTTCGATCCAAGTCCATGCTTGAGTTAGCTCATTCCGGCTGGGATCTCTCAGTCGGGTTGCCAACTCTGGAGATTTCATCACATGACTTAAGAACATAAGAAATAAGAGCAGGAGTCGGCCATACGGCCCTTCGAGCCTGTTCTGCCATTCAATAAGATCATGGGTGATCTTCGACCTCAACTCCACTTTCCTGCCCAATCTCCATATCCCTCGATTCCCCTAGAGCCCAAAAATCTATCGATCTCAGCCTTGAATATACTCAACGACTGAGCCTCCACAGCCCTCTGGGGCAGAGAATTCCAAAGATTCTCAACCCTCTGAGTGAAGAAATTCCTCCTCATCTCAGTCTTAAATGGCCGACCCCTTATCCTGAGACTGTGACCCCTAGTTCTAGACACTCCAGCCAGGGGAAACAACCTCTCAGCATCTACCCTGTCAATCCCCCTCAGAATCTTATATATTTCAATGAGATCACCTCTCATTCTTCTAAACTCCAGAGAGTATCGGCCCATTCTACACAATGACCTCCTCCCTCCAACTGTCCCGCCCCCACTTTCTCCCCATTGGTCACCCAACACACCCATCCTCATGGCACAACACCTTCCCAGGCCAATTGGAAAGCGAACAGATGATTCATGACTGTCAATCAAACAGCCTTTTCTTCCACATCTCCAACAGTTTTACAACTAATAACCTAAAGTGTTAAAAGAAAATTATTTTTTGCAAAACGCCCCTATGATCTTTCTCCCAGGTGTTGCTCGCTGCAGAGTCCTGGAGATCAATCTCTAATTCCTGGAGACTCCAGGATGATCCTGGCGAGTTGGCGACTCTATCTCTTTTGGAGTGCTGCATTTCGCTCCAGTGCCTCTGCCCAGGGACAGGAAAAGTCAACCTGGGTCACAACTCTTGCTGTTCAATCACTCAAAGTGAGCATATCGACGTGCTGGGTTAGGATACAATTGGGTCTCACCCCTCTCTACGATCGAATAACCCACCAACAGTTATTGTCTACAACCACAGCATTGATATAGCGCCATTAACGTAGCGAAACGTCCCAAGGTGCTTTGCGGGAGCGATCATCAGACAAAATTTGACACCGAGCCACATAAGGAGATATCAGGACAGGTGAAGTAGGTTTAAAGGAACGTCTTAAAGGAGGAAAGAGAGGCGGAGAGGTTTAGAGAGGAAATTCCAGAGTGTGGGGCCTCGGCAGCTGAAAGCACGGCCGCCAATGGCGGAGTGATGAAAATCAAGGATGTGCAAGAGGCCAGAATTGGAGGAGTGCAGAGATCTTGGAGGGTTTGTAAGAAAATAAGCATGTGCTGTAATCTTTTGCTGTAGAAGTTTGCTGTAACGTGACCAAACTTAAAAGTTGACCAAACTTAATGTACCAGCATTCCTTGAGAGGCTTTCTGCTGAACAAATGTAAAATAAACTGCGGCGACTGTGAGCTGTGAAGGCTGCAAGCTGTTAATCAGTTAAGGAAGCGACAGACCCTGGGCAGGAACAAACGGTTGGGCGTTACAAAGACAGGAACATCTTTAGGCAAATGGTGTGAATGGCCTTGGGGCCCAGGGGTCATGGAACGAGACATCTGGTGCTGAAGGGAGGAGACAGACCTTGGGAATTCTACAAAACAGGACACGAGTTAACGAGTTTTGCACAATGTGTACTGTGGCCAAATGGTCGGCCGCCCACATCTGCAAATAACAACGGTCAGCAGACACAAGATGTGTACGTTTGAGTGATTGACAGCTCAGACAACTTAAGCCAAACATTGGAGGATCGCCCCTCACAGCCCCTGCATGATGGAAATTTATGGAGAAGAACAAGAACTGTATAAAAGACAGTGACTAAAAGATATCAGCGCTGTAGTCAGAAGGAGGTGGCCTGACCAGTCATCTAGCCTAGAGGATCAGGCTTCAGTCAGAAGGAGGTGGCCTGGGAGTCATCTCACCTACGAGGACCTACAATCAATGCTGGACTGATCATGGTTGTATGTATAATCTCTTGTAACATTGTTGGTGGACTGCTCGAATTCATAGCAATAGTGATAGGGGGTTTGAAATTGTCTTAAGGACAATAAAATCTTAAATACGGAACTCAAGTGTCTCGTGTAATTTCTCGTAAATCTCACGTACAAATCATTACCCTGTAGATCTCAGGAGTGAGGTCTTGCAGGTTGTAGGGTTGGAGGAGGTTACAGAGATAGGGAGGGGTGAGGCCATGTAGGGATTTGAAAACTAGGGTGAGAATTTTAAAAAGTCTAGACTAAAAAACCTCGGATAGTTCAGTCGGTAGAGCATCAGACTTTTAATCTGAGGGTCCAGGGTTCAAGTTGGGTGATTGGGCAGAAACATGGCAGATGCAATATAACGTGGATAAATGTGAGGTTGTCCACTTTGGTGGCAAAAACAGGAAGGCAGATTATTATCTAAATGGCAATAGATTGGGAGAAGGGGAAGTGCAACGAGACCTGGGTGTTCTTGTGCACCAGTCGCTGAAGGTAAGCATGCAGGTGCAGCAGGCGGTTAAGAAGGCAAATGGTATGTTGGCCTTCGTAGTGAAAGGGTTTGAGTACAGGAACAAGGATGTCTTGCTGCAGTTGTAATGGGCCTTGGTGAGACCACACCTTGAGTATTGTGTGCAGTTTTGGTCGCCTTACCTGAGGAAGGATGCTCTTGCCATGGAAGGAGTTCAGCGAAGATTCATCAGGCTGATACCTGGGATGGCAGGAATGACGTATGAGGAGAGATTGGGTCGATTGGGCTTGTACTCGCTGGAGTTTAGAAGAATGAGAGGGGATCTCATTGAAACTTATAAAATTCTGACAGGACTGGACAGACTAGATGCAGGAAGGATGTTCCCGATGGCCGGGAAGTCCAGAACCAGGGGTCACAGTCTAAGGATAAGGGGTAGGCCATTTAGGACAGAAATGAGGAGGAATTTCTTCACCCAGAGAGTGGTGAACCTGTAGAACTCTCTACCACAGAAGGCGATGGAGGCCAGTTCATTAAATATATTCAAGAAGGAGTTGGATATATTTCTTAAGGCTAAAGGGATCAAGGGGTATGGGGTGAAAGCAGGGACAGGGTACTGAATTTGGATGATCAGCCATGATCTCATTGAATGGCGGAGCAGGCTCGAGGGGCCGAATGGCCTACTCCTGCTCCTATCTTCTATGTTTCTATGTTTCTAGGAGAGAGGGGTAGAGAGGCGGAGAGATTTAAGGAGGGAATTCCAGAGCTTAGGGCCCCGGCTGCTGACGGCACAAGGGCCCTGCAACAGGCCTCAGCACCCTTGGGTTAGAAACTAATCCTGCTCCTAATAGTTATCCACGGGTTCCTGGAACCGTCCAGGCTGCAGGAGAGAAGGGAGAAAACTGGATGTATAAAATGTAGCACGCAGTGCCATTCAAGCAGAAGATTAATAGTTTATAAGGTGATTACTGATGATCGAGAAATGATCTGCAGTGATTTCTATGCCTCGCTACAGTTAGTTATGCTTTTGCGTTTGCTCCAAGTTATATAACCAGAACGTAATCCTGTGCTGTTGGAAGTTCCTAGCTCGCTATAGGATTACCGGCACCCAAATTAATTTCAGTTACGGCCCTCAGCACTTAACCAATATTCATGCTGTCTGTCTGGACCATAACTGGCACTTTTATTAGTTTCTTTCTTTCTGGTCTCCGAGAGTGACCACCTTTCGCTAGTTAGACTTGTCTCCAGGTGCTAATCTCTGTCAGCCTTGTAAGCTCCAATGTGTGTAGGGACACCCAATTATAAAGGAGTGCAGCCGTGTGGGACAGGGTCCTTCCACTTAGCTTATGTGACAAAATGGCACTTGATCTGATGGTTTCTTTTCCATCTCCCCGTATTTCTAGAGTACTTGGCCCCCTCCTCTTACAATGCTGCCTCTTGCTGCCATAATTCACAGGCGTGACGACAGCTTTCTTATGTTTACCAATGTTTACCCTGGACCTATGTCTCCACCACCTTGGCCTGTCGACTGCCTCTGTGCCAGCGGACTGCTTGTGCGACATCCACCCTTGGATGAGTCACAAGTTCCTCCTACTCCACATTGCCGTTTGGCCCTCGCCACCAATTCCACTCCCTTGCCGCCATTTCCTCCCCATCTCGCCAGCCACGGTCTCAGGCCCAGCTTTCCTTGCTGCCCACTCTTCCGCCTGATTCCATAAACTCCAACTTGTGCAAAAACTCTGCTCCCGCTACGCTGACCTGGAGTAAGTCCCGTTCACCCACAATGCTTGCCCTCAGCACTCTGCCCGGCCTCCTAAACCCCCCAATGCATTTAAAATCATTGTCCACATCTTCAAATGCCTCTATGTCCTCTCTTCAGCTCTGTGTCAGCTGTGGCTCAGTTGGTAGCCTCTGAGTCAGAAGGTTGTGGGTTCAAGTCCCGCTCCAGAAGACTTGAGCACAAAAGGCCGACACTCCCGGCGCAGTACTGAGGGAGTGCCGCACTGTCGGAGGTGCTGTCTTTCAGATGAGACGTTAAACCGAGGCCCCGTCTGCCCTCTCAGGTGGACGTAAAAGATCCTATGGCACTATCTCGAAGAAGAGCAGCGGAGTTATCCCCAGTGTCCTGGCCAATGTTTATCCCTCAATCAACATCACAAAAACAGATGATCTGGTCATTATCACATTGCTGTTTATGGGAGCTTGCTGTGCGCAAATTGGCTGCCGCGTTTCCCACATTACAACAGTGGCTACACTTCAAAAAGTGCTTCATTGGCTGTAAAGCGCTTTGAGACGTCCGGTGGTCATGAAAGGCGCTATAGAAATGCAAGTCTTTTTTTTCACCCTCTTGCTGCAACCTACTCCGTCCTTATAATCTCGGCTGACCACACGTCCACATTTTCCAGGGACAGTCCCCAGATTACCGCGCTGTGCCCCCGCAAGAGTCCAGGTTCAGGAAACTCGTCCCCGCACAGAGCCATATTCATTGGCCCACTGGTCGGCACGAGTTGAATTTTAACTTTATTTTTTGGATAAACTGGAAAAATTCAATCTTTGTTTTTTTTAAACACGAACGTACAGAAACCCCGGGGGGTGAGCTTCTCATCCCGTTCGTGCCTCGCTTGAGCTCAGGAACGGATTCCAGGAGCCGGTTGAACGGAGGCGACGATGGCGGCCCTGCCTTCCCACAATGCAGCTGGGCGGAGAAAAAGGTCCCATCGACAGCTCGGGCCGCACTGCCCTCTGGGGGAATTGAGTCACCTGACCCTGTGTCTCGCCCAGTCGCGACTGGCCCGAGGGCGGAACCTTTAAAATGCCCGGGAGAAGCCGAGGGCGCGGTGAGAGCTGGTGGGTGAGTGGATTTACTTTACCTCAGAGATCATGAATGAGGCAAGCTCTAAATTCTCCCACCGGGAAGAGGTTTCTGAAACCTCCTGAGGCTGAGGCGGTTTCACACCTTATGTGGGAAATCTCAGTCTGTTTGGAACGGATTGAAAATTGAGAAACTAAAAGTTAGGCCATTCGGGGACGAGTGTAGCTGGTACAGCACCATTGCCAGAACACCGCAAGATTCGAGAGTCAGCGTAAAGTGGAAAGGGGGTTGTCTCTATGCCTAGTCCACTAGCAGAAGCAACAAAGTCGTTGTGATGAAATATATTCCATTCATCACTGCCTGTTTTCTGTGTCTTGTAACTGCCTGCTTTCTGTGTCTTTTCCCTTCCCCCAGTCCTCATGTATTATGTATTGGAATGTGCTGGAACTGGTTGTGTGCAGGGCTCCGCCCATACCTGGCTCCTTTGTAATCTAACTTCAGTCGGGTTCAGCCTCCTGAAGGTAGACATCTCTCTATTTTACGTGTTATGTTCTGAGTTAATAAAAGCCTTACTTTTGTTCTGCTAACTTCGAGTCTCGGAATAATTGAGGCACATCAGTTGTCATGCCGGTTTTCTTGAAACCTGTCCTGGCTACTTTGCTGTGCCCCCACCCTGTGTGTCCCCGGATTCGGTTTAGTGAATATGGTCGACCTTACTGTAATCCCACCCCCCGCCCTCGAACCCTCTATTCCACTGACTCTGGCTTACGAACAATAGTGGACAGGAAAAGACTCTCTGGTCTTTCCAGCCTGTCCCCCCACAACTGTGATACATGTTGTAAGCCTCGCTGCCCTATTCTCAGGCTTGTCGTTCGTTTTGACCCGCGAATTACAAGGGAAATAATTAATGAATCACCCAAAAATTAAATAAGGTTGTTTATTAAAGGAAAGAAGAAGAGAGAATAAAGGGTTGGGAAAAGAAACGCTTTGTGGCGACACGCCACCACTGGACATAATCCGCTCACGGCGGCACAGACAGTCTAAGCAGAAGCCCCCAGCCGGGGGCCCTTTCCTCCGGCAACTTGTTTCCCGCAGGGACAGGCTGCCGGGAGCACTTCCTGTCTGGGAAGTATTTAAGTGGATGCGCGGGCTTTTCTAGTTCCTGTTTGACATGTGGATGGAATAAAGCAGTTGTGTTTTCAATAGCTCTGGTCTCGACTCCCACGTTTGCCGCGGTATCTCAACAGCTTGTAGATTTAAATGGCAATACGATGCCCTTCTTAGTCTACCCTTAGCAATAAAGATGCTCCAGCAATGCAATGCCCAAATATGTTCTAAGTAAATAGTCATACAATCACTCCGAAGTGGCCAGCTCCTGTTGATTGCAGCTCTCTCCTTCCGACGATCGGGTGGGTTCGTTTCTTGTTGACTGCAGCCCTCCTTCCGACCCCTTGACTGCAGTAACCAAGTTACCTCAACAGCTTTTTAAATATTTTTTCCTTTCAATGGTGGACAGGATGTTACATCGCCGAGGCCTCATTGACCTATCGCTGATAGCCTTAGATCATGATAACCAATAATATATCGCGGTTACGATAGCAAAATACTGCGGATGCTGGAAAGCCTGCAATAACAACAGAAAACGTTGGAAAATCTCAGCAGGCCGGGCAACGTCCGTGGAGAGAGAAACAGAGTCAACGTTTCGGGTCGAAACCCTTCGTCAGAACTGAGAAAAAAAGGCAGGAAATGAAGCAGATTAAAAGGCAGTCTGGGGGCTGGGAAATGGGGGAGGGGATGAAAGACGAGACATTAAGAGATATTCAAGGTGAGACGAGATGGTAATGGGACAGGTAAAGAAACAGACAATGGCTCTAGATGAAGTGTGAAATGCGCTGGCAGAGTGAAAGACAGCTGCTCGTGAAAGGCGCTACAGAAATATATCTTGGTTTTTGTTTAAAGCTTAAAGTTAAAGCCCGCATGATCTTAAACCTCAATCAAATTTCCATCATGTGGAGACAGTTGATTGGTTGGATAGTTCACGCAACGCTCAACCGCCTAGCTGGCAAACTTTCTGATAAGGGTTGTTTATTGAAGGATTGTTATCTCATCAAGGCCTAATTCCTCATTGTTTACACAGACGTCTCCTTTAGCTACACAACGTCTTTGTTCCTTCTTGATAGCATCGTCTGGTTTCGCTGCTTTGCCACAGCTCAGCGGGTTTAATGTCCAGCTTGAAAATTGTGTTAGAAAGGGCTTCTCGTCCTTACAATGTGTATCACAATATACACAATCTACGTCCCAACCCAAAAACCATGTGCTTTTGGAGCATCCCCCCCTCCCTTTACAACAGTGACTCCACTTCAAAAGTACTTCACTGGCTGTAAAGCGCTTTGAGATGTCTGGTGGTCGTGAAAGGCGCTATAGAAATGCAAGTCTTTCTTTCTTTCTTTGTTCGTCCATCACTGACAATGCCATCAGCCGTCTGTGCCCTACTGACTGGAAATCCTTCTGAGGAAGGATGTTCTTGCCATGGAGGGAGTGCAGCGAAGATTCACCAGACTGATACCTGGGATGGCAGGAATGACGTATGAGGAGAGATTGGGTCGATTGGGCTTATACTCGCTGGAGTTTAGGAGAATGAGAGAGGATCGCATTGAAACTTATAAAATTCTAACAGGACTAGACAGACTAGATGCAGGAAGGATGTTCCCGATGGCTGGGGAGTCCAGAACCAGGGGTCACAGTCTAAGGATAAGGGGTAAGCCATTTAGGACTGAGATGAGGAGGAATTTCTTCACCCAGAGAGTGGTGAACCTGTGGAATTCTCTACCACAGAAGGCAGTTGAGGTCAAGTCATTAAATATATTCAAGAAAGAGTTGGATATATTTCTTAAGGCTAAAGGGATCAAGGGGTATGGGGAGAAGGCAGGGACAGGGTACTGAATTTGGATGATCAGCCATGATCGCATTGAATGGCGGAGCAGGCTCGAGGGGCCGAATGGCCTACTCCTGCTCCTATCCTCTATGTTTCTATGTTTCTAAACCTCTCTGACTCGCCACCTCCCTCTCCTCTTTTAAAGACTTCCTGAAACCTCTCTTGGAGCAAGCGCTCTCTCACTCCTCCCCACCTCTTCCTTCCTTGCTCGATGCCGGTTTTCCTCACGCCTACCTGTCAGATGTCTTGGGACAACCTGCATGGTCAAAGGCACGGTATACATGCAAGTTGTTGTTGTTGAAGGTAGACCCCTGAACCCAGTCCAGTAAATGGGCATAAACCCTGAAATCCCGATGTACGCTCCTGGAGTGCGAATGTCACCATTCTGCAATGCAGTCAGTTCCTGGCGGGTCATTTACAACGACGACCTGCAGTTATACAGCGCCTTTAATGTAGTAAAAATGTCCCCAGGGTGCTTCCCGGGAGCATAATCAGACAAAAATTGGCACCGAGCCAAAGAAGGCGAGATTAGGACAGGTGACTAAAAGCTTGGTCAAAGAGTTGGGCATTAAGCAGCAACTTAAAGGAGGAGAGAAAGAGGTGGACAGGCAGAGAGGTTTCGGGAGGGAATTCCAGAGCTTAGGGGCTCGGCAGCTGCAGGCACGGCCGCCGAAGGTGGGGCGAAGGGAGTGGGGGAAGCGTAAGAGGAACGTTGAGTTTCTCGGAGGGTTGTAGGGCCGGAGGAGGTTACAGCGGTAGGTTTATTCGGAGGACTGTGGCTGGCAGGAGAGCTGGATGCCTGATATGAGAGGCGATCTTATCGAAACATATAAGATTGTGAGGGGGCTTGATCGGGTGGATGCGGTGAGGATGTTTCCACTGATGGGTGAGACTAGAACTAGGGGGCATAATCTTAGAATAAGGGGCTGCCCTTTCAAAACTGAGATGAGGAGAAACTTCTTCACTCAGAGGGTAGTAAATCTATGGAATTTGCTACCTCAGAGAGCTGTGGAAGCTGCGACATTAAATAGATATAAAACGGAGATAGACAGTTTCCTAGCTGATAAGGGAATTAGGGGTTACGGGGAGCGGGCAGGGAAGTGGACGTGAGTCTAGGTTCGGATCAGCCATGATCCTATTGAAATGGCGGAGCAGGCCCGAGGGGCTGTATGGCCTACTCCTGCTCCTACTTCTTATGTTCTTATGTTCTTATGCTGTCATGTAAATCCAGCGGCGAGAAGGCAGCTTTGAACGAAAATTTCTCACGGATAATGATAATGCCACACACAAGCTTGAGACCAAAGGCTACAAACAGGAAGATATATGACACTAACAATTTTCCTTTTGTGCAAAATAATTAGAGCTCCCCTGAGGGGACAGGGCAATCTGCACAGTCAAACTTTACTAATATCTGCAGGCCGTTATTTTCTTAATGTGCTTTTCTTGTTATTCTCTTCCATTATTTTTCCCTTTGAATGACACGTTTCATCGCCAAGCCGCATCCAGACCAGAGGGTAACACCACCTGGGTTTAGAGGCTCTTTTGGTGTGGTCTTCGCGGTGCCATGTTGTAACTAATGAAGAAGTCACCCAATTTAAGCAGCGATGGTCTTCCAGTTATCTCTCCGGCTCTCCTGAAGATCCTCCGGCATTAACCCTTTCGACTTAATTGTAATCAATGCTCCCCTCCACAGGCAAACCCCTTTGCAAACCACCTCCACCCATCGTATCCCTCAACCCCGTCTCTCCGAAAATATCTGAGGTTCGCTTTTACGCGCTGATTCGATGGCCTTCCCTTATCGTTTATGTTAGATCCGTGTATTGTGATGTGGTGTGTCCTTCAATAACTAGACACGAGACTGCAGGGAACAATCAACAGGTATTTACTGGATGAGGGTTACTCTAAAACTAAATGTACAGATCCCTACTCAGGGTTTATATACAGGTGTGGTCACTGCCGGTACTACAGTATACAGGAGCTGTAAAAAGTAGTTCTCCCCTTAAAGGTACATACACTACAATTCCTCCCCTTTTAGATTGACAGTACCATAACATTCATTTAACAATTAACACTTTTAACATGCACATTAAATGAAAATAGTCCATTTATAAATTCAGTCTTTGGGGCAGCTTCCTGATCTTTTCTGGATAGCGCCTTTCCTGAGTGTCTTGTTCTTGGTGCGGAGGCCCCCTGTCGTCAGTTGGTTCATCAGCTTCCGATGCTACTGTTTCTGGGGTAGATGCTACCTGTATGTCGGGTTCATCACCAGGTGCGCGAGACATGGGGTTGACTCGTTCCTGTGACTCTAGGATCTGGGCGACATGGCGTCTCACAATGTTCTCCCCAACATCCACTGTGTACATTAGTGGCCCCTGCCGTGTGCACATCGTTCCTGGTTGCCATTTCTCTGTTCGGTGGTCGCGGGCCAAGACTGGTTGCCCTACATTGAAGCTCCTTGTCAGCTTCTCATTGATGTGCTGGAATTGCTTATTCTCAACATCTCTTCGTACATTTGGTCTGAGCAAATCCAGACGAGATCTCAACCTTCGGTTAAAGAACATCATGGCCGGGGTCTGGTTGGTGACTGAATGTGTCGCATTCCTGTAGGCTAACAGGAAATTGTCCACCTTATGCTGCAGTGGAATGTCGTCATCGCACATGGCCCTTACTGCTTTCTTAAAGGTTTGTACGAACCTCTCAGCCAATCCATTTGTGGCTGGATGATACGGGGCGGATGTGTAATGCCTTACCCCATTCCTTTTCATGAATCTTCGAAACTCTTCGGACACAAACTGTGGTCCGTTATCAGAGCAAATCTGCTCTGGCAAGCCGTTCCTGGCAAATATGGTCCGTAGGACTGCAATAGTTTTCTCCGTGGTGGTGGACGACATTTTGATCACCTCAGGCCATTTCGAGTGCGCATCCACGGCTATTAGAAACATTGAGTCCATGAATGGACCAGCAAAATCAATATGCACCCGTTGCCATGGAGATGAGGGCCACTCCCATGTGTGTAGAGGGGCCTGTGGTGGTGCATTTTGGACCTTCTGGCATCCTGAACAGCTCTTTGTCAGGTCCTCAATTTGCTGATCGATCCCCGGCCACCACACATAAGCCCTAGCAAGGCTTTTCATTTTCACCCCTCCCAGATGGCCTTCGTGAACCTCATTTAGCACTCTCTCCCTTAACTTGGGTGGAATTACCACTCGGGATCCACACATCAAGGTCCCCTGGCATACTGACAGCTGTTCTCTCCTGGATGAGAATGCTGGCAACAGTGAGTCGCCAGGTGTTGGCCATCCCTTCACCGTTAAGTCATATACCCGAGACAGTGTCGGGTCATTTCGGGTCTCCTTCTCTATATCCGCATTAGTTACTGGCAAGCATTCAATTATAGTCGAATAAAATATTTCGACAGGGTCCACTGCTGGTGCTTCCTCCACAGTAGGCAGTGGCAGGCGTGATAGCCCATCAGCGTTTCCATGCTGTTTCGTGCCCTTATACTCGATTTCATATTGGTTCGCCCCTAGAAAAAGGGACCATCTTTGTAGCCGTTGCGCAGTCATCACCGGCACGCCCCTCTTTGGATTAAAGATGGAGACAAGTGGTTGGTGGTCAGTCAGCAAGGTGAACTTCTGCCCGTGCAGATAGTGGTTGAACTTTTTCACTCCCCACACTAGGCTGAGGGCCTCCCTGTCAATCTGGGCGTAGTTACGCTCGGCTGAGGCTAGTGACCGAGACGCAAAGGCTACCGGCCTCTCCGAGCCGTCCGGGAACAGGTGCGACAGCACCGCTCCAATGCCATAGGGTGATGCATCACACGCCTACCGAATTGGTAGTGCTGGGTTGAAATGAGCCAACACCTCTTTTGATGTGATCAATTCTTTGCACTTCTGGAAAGCTCGTTTACATTCGTCATTCCACTTCCATGGTACCCCCGTTTGCAGTAGGGTGTTCAGTGGGTGTAGTACTGTAGACAAATTCGGCAAGAACTTATGGTAGTAGTTCACCAGCCCGAGGAACGACCTCAGTTGTGACACATTTTCCGGTGCTGGAGCCTTGACTACTGCCTCAATCTTTTCAGGATACTTATGTAACCCCTCTTCATCAATAATGTGGCCACAATACTGTTATGTTCATTAATAAATAGACATTCTTATTATGAACACAGCTAGCTTTTGCTAGACACTTTTATTGAGCACATGTGGACTTGTACAGCATCTTGTAGAGGCTTCCATCTTGACTGCTGCCTTGTGGGTAGCCTAGCCTCATGGGTAATGTAGTCTTAATATAATATATAGCTGGGTAGTGTAGTCTTATACATACAGCTATATACAGCTCTACGGCTCCACCTAGTGTCCACTATAGAATGACATGCTATTGATCACTACATCCCCCTTTCTTTGAGGTTTAACAAAATCAATATCAATCAACTTTCAAGAAAACAATAAAGATAATATCAGTAACGCTTTTGTTAGTGCTCTATAAACATAAACATTTTCAAAACAGTCAACACATTTTCAAAGCTTTACATTTACTCAAAGATTAAGTCTATCAGGCTTTTTTACTTCACGCGTGGATCTTCTCTCTTCATGCCATAACTCTCAATGTAGTCAATGCACTCTCGAAAAACTGCTGGCAGCTGGATCCCATTGTACAGGATAGTCCTCTCAGCAGCCTCGGCTAATGGAACACCAAAGATTGGCCTGAGGGAAGAAGGAGTATCCACTGGAACTGCTTCCTGCTCTGGTGCAGGCTTCTTCTTTTTCTTTTTCTCTTTCCACTGCTTAACAACATCTGCTGCGGTTATATCTTTGGACTTTTTCTCCTTGTGTTTTTTCTCTTTGTGCTTAAAGTCTTTTTCTTTCCTCTTGGAGAAACTAGGCTTTTTGAAGACATGGATACCCTTTGGCCTTTTCATCCTTGATGGGCTCTCTGCTTCATCACCGGAGTCATCTGGTCTGCTTATGGCACAGTTTATACGGTAGACTCTCTTGACCAGTTCTAAATCTTCACAAGCTTTGTCACCTAGTATCGAATCAAGTCTTTCAGCCACAACAGAAAACATGAGATGATGCACTTTGTCTTTGACTGTCACTTTAAGTCTGCATACACCTAAGCTATCTATTTTCTGTCCATTATAGTTCTTCAGTAGTACTGACTTTTTCTGTATTTTGGGCTTTTCTTTCATATTGTTAATGTCACTCATACTGATTAAGTTTGCTTTTGCCCCAGTGTCTAGTTTCAAGGTAACTAATGCTCCATTTACCTGCAGTGGGATCATCCATTTGTCCACTTTTACTGCATTGACTTTATGTTCAGCATTGTCCATTTCTGAGGGCTGCACATTTTCTGTATCTTTTTTGATATCGTCACATGACACCATTCCGACAAAAAATGTCTCACTTAAATCAGTGTCCTCAATTACATTAACTCGTTGCCCTTTCTTAGTTTGTACTTTTGAAAAGCATTGTTTGGCAAAGTGATTCTTTCCATTACACTTTGTGCACATTTTTCCAAACGCTGGGCATTGTCTTAACTGGTGTTTGTAACCACAGCGTTTACAATTAAAAATTTCATCCTCCGATTGCTTTTCATTTCTGTTCTGCCCACGTTTCTTCCCCTTGTAGGACACAACACCGACAGCAGCATTATCACTCATTACAATCGCATCATTATTGATTTCACCGAAAGTCTGCGCGTGCTTTCGAGCTAGCTCGCTGGCTTGGCATATTTTCACTGCATTTTCCAAATTGAGTTCGGTTTCTCTCAACAGACATTCCCTGACTTTTTTATCATGAATACCAAACACAATCTGGTCACGAATCATGGATGCTTTGTGCTCAGTGAAATTACATGTCTGTGCTTTCAGTTTCAGATCAGTTATAAAGCTATCAAAAGTCTCATTTTGTTGCTGTGTCCGAGAACAGAAGATGTGTCTTTCATACGTCTCATTCTTTTAGGGAGAGCAATGTGCATCAAATTTTTTAAGCACATCTTCTAATTTTTCTCTGTTCTCCGCTGGATTAAATACAAATGTATTAAATACCTCTATCGCCTGTGGGCCTGCAACCGTAAGCATCAACGCTATCTTGCTTGCGTCTGGCTTCGTAACGAATCCGATGGCTGCAATGTAGAGTTCGAATTGTTGTTTAAAAGTCTGCCAATTGTAGTCGATTTTTTTTGTGAGATTCAAACGCTCTGGTGGCTTCAAATTCTCCATGTTGCTTTTCACAATTTTCAGCAGATCTTCACCACCCTGGTACCATGTTATGTTCATTAATAAATAGACATTCTTATTATGAACACAGCTAGCTTTTGCTAGACACTTTTATTGAGCACATGTGGACTTGTACAGCATCTTGTAGAGGCTTCCATCTTGACTGCTGCCTTGTGGGTAGCCTAGCCTCATGGGTAATGTAGTCTTAATATAATATATAGCTGGGTAGTGTAGTCTTATACATACAGCTATATACAGCTCTACGGCTCCACCTAGTGTCCACTATAGAATGACATGCTATTGATCACTACAAATACGAGATCTGCTTCTGGAAAAACTCGCATTTGTGGCGATTTGCTCGGAGCCCAAATTCCTTCAATCTAGTGAGTACCTGCTCCAGGTTGGCAAGGTGAGCACTGTCATTTTCGCCCGTGACCAGGATGTCGTCCAAATAACACTGGGTCCCTGGAATCCCTTGCAGGACTTGGTCCACTGCCCTTTGCCAAATAGCCAGAGCTGATGCTACCCCGAACACCAGCCGGTTGTATTGGTAGAGACCTTTATGAGTGTTGATCGTGAGGTACTGTTTTGAGGCTTCTTCTACCTCCATTTGCAGGTACGCCTGGGCCAGGTCAATCTTAGTGAAACGTTTCCCTCCAGATAGCGAGGCGAAAATATCTTCAATCCGCAGAAGCGGATATTGTACCGTGTGAAGGATTGGGTTCACTGTCACCTTAAAGTCCCCACAGATGCGAACTTTCTTTGGTTCCCCAGGCGTATTACTCAACGACCTCTTCATTACAGGAACGATGGGTGTGGCCCACTCGCTCCAGTCCACTTTGGACAGTACTCCTGAACGTTCCAAACCTTCCAGCTCTGCTTCGATGGCTGGGCGGATCGCATAAGGCACCGGTCTGGCCTTAAAAAACTTTGGGCTTGCATTTTCCTCTATTTTGATCGTCGCTTTTATGCCTTTTAGTGTTCCAAGTCCCTCCTGGAATACTTCTTGTGCGTCAGTTAGCATTTTTGACAGTCGTCCAGGTGTGGCGTCATCATCCTTTTTGGCATCTGCAGTCAGTGCTTGTATGGAATGCCAATCTAGCTGTATCTTCCGGATCCATTCACGTCCTAGTAGTGGTGGTCCTCCATCTAGCAATACATATAGGTCCATTTTTGGTGTTTCCTTACCGTTATATACAACGTTCACCCTTATTTTTCCTTTGGGGTAGACTTTTTGCCCCGTGTACGTCTTCAAGACAATCTCTGTATCTCTCAAGGGTATGTGTGAGAATAGCCGCTTGTAGTCCCTTCAGTTTATAACTGTTAGGGCTGATCCTGTGTCCAATTCCATTTTCACTTGTACTCCAGCTATCTTGAGCGTGACCCAGATAGTTTGGTGATCCTCCGTTTGGATCACCATATTTAGTTTCAGACAACCCAGCTCCTTGCTTCCAGAGTCTGTATCACTTTTCTGTTCGTCTGAACTACTCTCCGTCACCTTATGTACCTTCTTGTACTTCTCCTGTGGAGATTTCTTTCTGCTGGTTTTCTTTCCTGACCTGCAGACTCTTGCTATGTGTCCTACTTTTCCACACTGTCTGCACACTTTGTCCTTAAACCAGCAATCATTATGGTCGTGTGTTGTTCTGCCGCAGCGATAGCAATTCACTGTTCCGTATGACATTTCATTTGTGCCATGTTCTTGCGGTCTCCGTTGTATCTCTGCAGCGCCCCATGCGGCTGCTTCATGTGATACTGCCATGCTGAAAGCCTTGTCCAGCGTAAGATCTTTTTCTGATAGAAGCCGTTTCTGGGTTCCTTCACTTTGAAGCCCACACACAAACTTGTCCCTTAAAGTATCTGCTAGTCCCGTTCCAAACTGGCAGTGTTTCGATAGCTTGCGCAGTTCCGTTAAATACTCAGCATTACTTTCATCTTTATGCTGGTTCCTTTTGTGAAACTTAAATCTTTCTGCTATCAGCAGCGGTGTGGGGTTTAAGTGGTTCTGTAGGATTGACACTATGTTTCCAAAATCCTTTTCCACTGGCTTCTCTGGGATTACTAGGTTTCGCAGTAAGCCATACGTTTTTGCACCCATGGAATTCAACAATACCAGCGCTTTCCTCTCATCTAGCACTTCATTCGTCTTGCAGTACACTTCTATGTGTTCGACATATGTCGTCCAATCTTCGATTTCATTGTCGAACGCTGTGATACTGCCACTCCGGCATCCCTGGGTGTGGTTAGACTGGCTCAAAATGGCGTTTTCCCGTGCTTTCCCTTCTTGCGGCTCAAAATGGCGTTTCCCGCGCTCTCCCTTCTTCTCCGCTGCGGCTGCTCGGCCCTTGAACACCGGCTGCGCTCTGCACGTTTCCCTTTCTTCCCCGCTGACGCTGCTCGTCCCTTGAACACCGGCTGCGCTCTGCGCGTTTTCCTTCACGCCTCTCTCTCTTCTCCCGTCGACGCCGCTCGGTCCTGAACACTGGCTGCGCCCTGTGCGCTCTACCCTCTCTCTTCTCCCGTCGATGCCGCTCGGTCCTGAACACCGGCTGCGCCCTGTGCGCTCTACCCTCTCTCTTCTGCCGTCGACGCTGATCGGCCTTTTCTGTGCTGTCGGTTGGCTCTAGCCGCCGCTGTCCGGGAAGGGTCTGCGCCGTACCTGTTGCCAGCCCATTTCGCTGGACCACCGTGACTGGAGAACCAAGCCCAGCTCTCAACAGCCTCCCCTGCGATGCTCAAATCTCCGCTGGATGACTGGGCGGTTGCTCGTGGTGGACACCCGTGCTTCTGGCCTCAACTTTCTTCCACTGTTCTCCAGGAGCGAATCCCTGGGAGGTAATGCAGAGTTGCAGGTAGGTTCGAATCTGCCTCGTCGCCAATGTTAGATCCGTGTATTTTGATGTTGTGTGTCCTTCAATAACTAGACACGAGACTGCAGGGAACAATCAACAGGTATTTACTGGATGAGGGCTACTCTAAAACTAAACATACAGATCCCTACTCAGGGGTTATATACAGGTGTGGTCACTGCCGGTACTACAGTATACAGGAGCTGTAAAAGGTAGTTCTCCCCTTAAAGGTACATGCACTACAGTTTATCCCGTTATTCTCCCGGCAGCCTTGAAGCTAGGCCGTGGGACACTATGCGTTTTGAAAGAATGAAAAGAAAGAACAACACCACACGCGCAAATCCACACGCCTATGCAAACGCATACATGCCCACTGACACAAACACACTGGCAGTGGGACAAGGTTTTTTCTGTGGGCAATCCTGCCATTCCTGGCCCAACAAAAAATAAAGATCAAAAATGTTTTTGGCCTTTATTTCGAGATGTTTCAAACCATCCTTTTAAGGAGCCTAGGTTCGGCTGCTTAAAGCCTGGTACAAATGGGTAGAGGCATGTGTTTGGGGCAGAGTAGAGCGACCTTTACTCTGCATCTAACTCACTGTGCTCAGTGGGTAGCACTCTCACCTTTGAGTCAGAAGGTTGTGGTTTCAAATCACACTCCAGGGACTTGAGCACAAAAATCTAGGCTGACACTCCCAGTGCAGTGCTGAGGGAGTGCTGCACTGTTGGAGGTGCCGTCTTTCAGATGAGACGTTAAATCGAGGCCCCGTCTGCTCTCGCAAATGGATGTAACCGATTCTGTGGCACCTTTCGAAGAACAGCAGGGGAGTTATCCCCGGTATCCTGGCCAATATATTTATACCTCAACCAACATCACTAAAACAGATTATCTGGCCCTCATCACATTGTTAACTGTATGCAAATTCTGCTGCATATCCTATAACAGAGACTATGGCCGTGATTTTGTGATCAGTGTCGGGATGGGTGCGGGACAACTCGTTTCCGGGTTCCGGTCCCACCCCTAGCTGCCTTCACTCCACAGACATGATTTTCCCTTGATTGGGCTTGTTGAGCCTGCCCTGCGGGCTTACCAGCCAAGTAACAGGAAGCTGGTCTGATGATGTCATTTGATGACACGTCATCTGCTGGTTTCCTTAAAGGGACCACGCACAATTTTATTTTGACAGTTGATTTCTCAGTGTTTGACAGCATTGAGGTGCTGCAAACACAGACAATCACTGCACAAAGGTGAACTCTTGCACCGAGGCTCTCCAATGACTCCCTCCATATGCTGGAATAGATGGCAGCTGCAGGTGAGGTGACAGAAGCGATCTGTCACTGGTGAGAGAGGTTCTCCCAATGAGGTGGCACTGGACATATAGTTGGATTAAAAAACTTGTAAGCTAAAGAAATCTGTATATGTTTTAAAAATTCAGTAACCAACATTTTCTTTGCTCTGAAACTCACCATGTGCAACATTGCATCCTTCACACCACTTCTGCAGCTGGCACCTTTTCACAAACATTACAGCAGACTCACAACACGCCACACTTACCTGGCGTGGTGTCCGGTCGTCGGGGAAACCGACACAGAAGCGGGAAAATCCAAAAACAGGCTGAAAACTACTGACAAGTACCTGTTAATAGGCAGGTAATTGCCTTTAATCCATTCCCCGCCGCTAGGTGTCGGGTCCATTCGCAAATCGGGGACCCGATACTGGGGAAAGCTGTTTGGAGGCGGGTTGAGGGTGGGTTCGGGAGCCGCCATCAATCAATAGCACTTTAATCTCTGACCTGCCTCTGAGCGCTGGCAAAATCGTGGCCTACACTTCAGAAGAATTTCTCTGGCTGTAAAGCACTTTGGGACATCCTGAGGTCATGAAAGGCGCAATATAAATGCAAGTCTTTCTTTATTGTAAGGGGGAGCTTTAACTAATTCCAGTCATTGCATGAGAATAAATGAAAGTCCAAGAGCTTATTACCTTGACCTTTTGACAAAAGGTCATTTATACGCATGTATCGTTCACAGACAAAAATAATTTAACTTAAAAAGTTTCCCTTTGATCTTTCTGTGATGTGCACTTAGGAATCCAACTCAGACCAGTGTCTGATTGCCGGACGGTTCTATTAGAAAATTGAGCAACCAAGTCTCCAGAATTGGCTTTTGTATTAGTGTTTAATTCACTGCCACCTCTCTTCCAGGAATGCCCACCTTGAAGAAGTTCAGCTCTTCTCTCCGACGGGATTTCCGTTTGTCTCTTTTACCTTGTTCACCTTCATTGCTTTCTGTTTCCCTTCTCGTGTTTGATCAGGTATCTACCAAAACTCACTTTCTGCCCCTATCTTTTTTTCCATTTTGTTTCTCTCTCTCTCACATGGCAGCTGTCGATCATTCAGCCAGTGCCATTTACACTTCATCTAGAGCCATCTTTTACATAAGAACATAAGAATTAGGAGCAGGATTAGGCCATTCGGCCCTTCAAGCCTGCTCCGCCATTCAATGATCTTCAATGATCTTCTGCCTCAACTCCATTCACCGGCCCTATCACCATATCCCTTGATGCCCTTACTAGTCAGAAATCTATCGACTTCTGTTTTGAATATTCCCAATGACTGAGCCTCCACAGCCCTCTGGGGTAGAGAATTCCAAAGATTCACCACCCTCTGAGTGAAGAAATTTCTTCTCATCTCAGTCCTGAATGGCCTACCCTTTATCCTGAGGCTGTGGCCCCTGGTTCTAGACTCCCCAGCCAAGGGAAACATTCTCCCAGCATCCACCCTATCAAGCCCTGTAATAATTTTGTATGCTTAATGAAATCCCCTCTGATTCTTCTGAATTCAAGAGAATACAGGCCTAGTTTACTCAATCTCTCCTTATACGACAGTCCCGCCATCCCAGGAATCAATCTCGTGAACCTTCATTGCACTCCCTCTATGGCAAGTATATCCTTCCTTAGGTTAGGAGACCAAAATTGTACACAGTACTCCAGGTGTGGCCTCACCAAGGCCCTGTATAATTGGAGTAAGACTTCTTTACTCCTGTACTCAAATCCTCTTGTTTTGTTTCTTAACTTGCCCCATTACCATCTCCTTTTGCCTTGTACCATCATCCCTTTTGTCTCTTAATCTCTCCTGTCTTCCAGCCTATCACAGGCCTTCCCTTTTGTTCTTTCCTCCCCTCCCCCCTTTCCCTGCTCCTACACTTGCTTAAAAACCTGTTCCCTCTCCAGCTTTTTCCAGTTCTGACGAAGGGCCATCGACCTGAAACGCTAACTCTGTTTCTCTCTCCACAGATGCTGCCTGACCTGCTGAGCATTTCCAGCATTTTCTGTTTTTATTTCAGATTTCCAGCATCCGCAGTATTTTGCTTTTGCTCCAGAATTGGCAAGTGGGGACCAAGTTAAACAGATGGACGAGCACGATGAGACAATAAATCTCTTCAGAATCTGTCCTGGTTGCTTCTGGCTTAGATGACTGCAGATGAGCGACAGAACATCTGTGGTCACTGGTGCCTCGGGTTCCATCAAGAGCCTTCATTGGCTGTGGCGATGCCTGTTATTGCACTCAGATATCAGCACTCGGTGCCCCCTCCTCAGTCAGTGGGTTTAGTTATCTCCATTTATCTCCCCCCTGGTCTTATGGGCTCGTAACCACCTCCCCTTATGTCCCAACCACACAATGACGACTAAGTAATGCTCAAAGTAAAATATTTGCGGAAAGTCATTGAAAGAGGAAAAAGGCTCCAAAAGGACAGCGAAGTTAATCATAGCTCACTTTAAGTGGTTTGGAAAAAGGGGAGCTGATGGTAAGAGTCCCATCTCAAAGAAAAACTCCAATTTCTATCGTGCCTTTCACAACCTCAGGACGTCCCAAAGCACTTTACAGCTAATGAAGTATAGTCACTGTTGTAATGTAGGAAATGCAGCAGCCAATTTGCGCACAGCAAGCTCCCACAAACAGCAACGTGATAATATTCACAGATCACAGAAATCACAGAAACCCCACAGTGCAGATAGAGGCCATTTCGGCCCATCGAGCCTGCACCGACACATATCCCACCCGATCCCCGTAACCCCTACACCAACACATATCCCACCCTATCCCCGTAACCCCACGTATTTAATCCCCCTAACACTAAGGGTCAATTTATCATAGCCAATCAACCTAACCCGCACATCTTTGGACTGTGGGAGGAAACCGGAGCACCCGGAGGAAACCCACGCAAACACGGGGAGAATGTGCAAACTCCACACAGACAGTCACCCGAGGCCGGATTCGAACCCGGGTCCCTGGCGCTGTGATTGAGGGATAACTCCCCCACTCTTCTTCGAAATTGTGCCATGGGATCTACTACGTCCACCTGAGAGAGCAGACGGGGCCTCGGTTTAACCTCATCCAAAAGACGGCACCTTTAGTACTGTACTGGAGTCTCAGCCTAGATTTTTGCATTCAAGTCTCTGGAGTCACAACCTTCAGCAGGTGAGGGTGCTGCCCACTGAGCCACGGCAAAGTATGTGACAGACGCTATGCTTTAGAACTGTG
The DNA here is from genome assembly GCF_052327205.1 of Somniosus microcephalus. Lineage (NCBI taxonomy): Eukaryota > Metazoa > Chordata > Chondrichthyes > Squaliformes > Somniosidae > Somniosus > Somniosus microcephalus. The sequence continues at coordinate 26,293,120 of NC_141014.1, read as the reverse complement.
CTTTGGCACAAGAGGCTGCTTCAGTCACACAGCCGACTCGAGGACTGAAAACCTCAGCCCAACAATTTGCCCAGTGTCGACAGCTCTCTGTTGTTACACTATGGAATAAATTTCACTGTAAAGCATTGATTCGCCTCGCTTCATTCGCCTCAAAACCAGAAGCTGTATCCTCTCAGCGGCTGAGAAACATCGCAGCAGCGAACAACGACCCAATAGTCCTGGCAACTCTTAAAGAGCCCTGTGGAACCTTCGATATCTTTTGGTGAAAAAACTGCCTCGCAGAAATTAGTGTGCCTTTAATTCTCGCTATCATCCGAAGGCTTCAGTCTACTCAATCATTCTTTTTTTTTTAATCCCAAAATACTAAAGTTAATGAGGCTGAAAGAACCATAACTGGATTCTGGGAAGCAAGCTAAATATTTTGGCTTTGGTTAGAAGATTAATCCCACTGTCATGAAACTGGGGACTGAGAGAGACTTAGCAGAACAAAGATGCCATTCTGATTATAACAATATACAACACTCAGATCAAACCAACTGAATTATCTGGAGGTTAAACTACGTGACAAGATGGGATGATGTCGTGGCTGGGATCGTACCGATCAAACTTAGGACCGATCATGATGCGCTACAGCCTCGCTTTCTTTAGTTGTCGTGGGGTACGGGTGTCTGAGTGGCAAAAATCCCCAAACAACTTAATATAGGCCATAATACAAGTGCCATTGCCTAGAAATTCAATTTGAGATTGTTAACGCTGATGCTTTGAAATTATGCACTGTGAATATTAACACAGAAATAATCAACTCATCTCCATAGAATTATTTTGTCCGCTGTTTGCACAAAGGCATTGGTGCATAAATAATATCATACGGCACGATTTCAACCCATAAAGGCTCTTATCTTACATTTCTGAAAAAATAATAATTAAAAGATTCCTTATTTGCATTTGTTTATTTGTCACATCTCTCTCTCTCTTTGTCTCTCTCGCACTCTCTCCCCAGCTCTCTAGCTTTGCCTCATTTCTTTCTTACACTTAAAGGCGTCAGCTTTGGCTCAATGGTAGCCTTTTGCCCCTGTATCAGAATTCCCAGGGGGGAAAAATTCATTTGGTTGGTGCCTCCCGTTAGTGCCTCCAGGGTGGCGCTAACGGGGCACTAGAAACTTAGCGCCCAAGTGTGGCCATTTTAGCGCCGCTCGCGAAATTGACCAGTCATTTTGCGGCGGCGCTAAACACTACTGCCACGATCTCCTGCGCCCGCAGATCATGACGTCAGTCGAGTGTGCAATGCCCCGGTAGCGCCCCAGACCGGAAATTGAGTTGCGCCTTAACGCCTGCCGCTAGGAACGACAGGTAGAGGGGAACATTTCCAAGTCGGGAAGGGGCTGGGGGAGCGCTACTTAAAGGTGGGCACTTCCTGCCTTTTGTTGTTGGCAACATTTTTGATACACGCAGGTTTAGGAGAGAGATGTCTGGAGAGATTTAACGCTGTCCTAAGGAGTTTTGGCCCTCAGCACCACTTTTGAGGTTCGTAAGCGCCGAGCTCTTTCCCTGGGCCTATCCATTAGTGCTTCCAACACAATTGCTTTCGAGGTCTCTCCAGGCCGAGATTCAAGGCTGCAATGAGCAGGGAGCGGCTGGCCAGCAAGATGGCCCCTCCCCTTTAAGAACGGGACGGCGCCAGTTTGTCTGGTTTCCATGGTTACGGACATCGCCTGAGCTTCGGTAGAGTTCTGAGGTAACGCCTCGCTCCCGGACGTTTGCGCCTTGAGAGAGGTGTGTAGCGCCTGATTTAGCGCTCAAATCACATCCAGGGGCGATAGAGGCGAATTTTGCAGTCGGAGGCGATAATTAGCGCCGGGCGCTAAACTATGCGCCCGGCCGATATTAGCGCCCCAATTGTTTAAACCCCACTCCCGAAGCTGAAGCGTTTGATCTAGACTTGCACTGAGGGAGTGCTTCACTGTCGGAGGTCACTGGATGAAACGTTTAAGTAAGGCCGGTTCTGCCAGCTCAGGTGGGTCTCAAACGATGCCAAGGCATTATTCGAGGGAGAGCAAGGGTTGTCTCTGGGCGTCCTGGCCAAGATTTGTCCTACAGCAAACCCCACTAGAACAGATTGTCCCAGGAATTTGGAAGCACCCATTTATGGTCGCTTGAGAAGGGGCGAAGGGTAAATACCCTGCGCCAGATGGTGAGGTCCGAGGCTCCTGAAATCTCGGGCCTCCTTCATTGTCGTAGAGTCGGCGCAACAGTCCGGCGGGGCTAACTGGAGGAAGACTGAAGAAAAATCAGGCCGCTGCTAATGTCATAGCAGCCCTCAGGTAAGTTGGTCAAGGGGGTCGGGATCGGGTTGGAGTGCCTGGAGGCGTGGGGGGGTCAGGGGTCGAGATTCGGGGTGCCTGGAGGCGTGGGGGTCAGGGGTCGAGAGTCGGGGTGCCTGGAGGTGTGGGGGGTCAGGGGTCGAGAGCCAGGGTGCCAGGAGGTGTGGGGGGTCAGGGGTCGAGAGTCGGGGTGCCTGGAGGTGTAGGGGGGTCAGGGGTCGAGAGTCGGGGTGCCTAGAGCGTGGGAGATGGGGTTCCGCGGGGGGGGCGGGCATAAGCAAAGGACCTAATTCCTGCTTCAGTTGTGGGTAAAGGACTGCTCTTATTTCTCCTTTAGCCAATATGGCGGTCGATGCACTTCCGGCTGCCAGTGTGCTTATGCTTCCCGCCTGCCATTTTGGGGCCTTGTGTGTCCGCACAGCGCCTGAATCCTGAAGCAAGCAGGGGGGAAGGATGAAGAGTGTTAAGTGGGTAATTTGCAGGAGGTAGGGTCAGTGATGGTAATGATGGGTTGCTAGGAAGGGTAATGGGAAGGTGACGGTGTAGGAGATGCAATGGAATTGAGGGGTGGGGGAAGCATGAGTGATTGAGTGAGGGGTTGGGAAGAGAGCCACTGAGGACGACATTTTCTCACAACCTCCATGCCAAATACAGCTTGTAATTGTTGGTGGCTCCTCTCCCTACCACACCGCACCATGCCACCCACCTCCCACCATCTCTCTCCTAGCTGCTCCCCCTTTCTCTTACTCACCCGCTCTCTCCACCTTCTCTTCTTGCCCTCTCTCTGACCCAAGTCTCTCTCTTTCACTCACACTCCTTCTCTCTTTCTTCCACTGCCCCTCTGGCCCAGTCTCCCTGACTCCCCCAGCTTAATGCACTTTCTGAATCGGTGCAGTGACAAAAAAAAGGAAAGAAGGACTTGAATTGATTTCATGACCTCAGGACATCTCAAAGTGCTTTACAGCCAATGAAGTACTTTTGAAGTGTAGTCACTGTTGTAATGTAGGAAATGTGGCTGCCAATTTGCGCACAGCAAGCTCCCACAAATAGCAATGTAATAATGACCAGATAATCTGATTGTTTTTAGTGATATTGGTTGTTGTATAAATATTGGCCAGGACACCAGGGAGAATTCCCTTGCTCTTCTTCGAAATAGTGCCACGAGATCTTTTACATCCATCTGACCTCAGTTTAACATCTCATCCAAGAGACGGCACCTCTGACAATGCAGCATTTCCTCAGTACTGCACTGGAGTGTCAGCTAGATTTTTGCGATCAAGTCTCGTGGACTGGGACTTGAACCCACAACCTTCTGGACTCAGAGGTGAAAGTGCTACCCACTGAGCCATGGCTGACATGAGAAAGGAGCAGAGGAGGACAAACAGAGAAGAAAAAAGCAGAATTCGGGAGAGAGAAGCAGAATATGAGAACAAGAGAGATTGAAGTAGAAGAGGAGAGAAAGAGCAACAAGAAGACAGCAGAGACAGGTGAACAGGCAATATTGCCTGGCTTGCCGTGTGCAATGCCACAGATCAACTAGCAATCTATAAAATCCTTGAGTTGGTAATGCTGTCACACACCCAGTACATCAAAATCAATGGGTAATTGTAATACACTGAAACAAGCCTAGGAGCTGGTGGACCAGAGCTCAGTGTTCAAAACAAGTGAGTTTTATTCTCCCACGGCAGTTGTGTTTGTAAGTGCAGAGGTGAACAAAACAGAAACAAGAATTATCTTCCAGCCTACACCTTCTCACTCTTAGCTCCTTCTATCTCCAACGCCCCTCAAACTGAACAATTCCCCTGCCTTTTATCCTTCCAGCCTAGGAGTCGTTCTTGGTTGACCTTAATTGCCTTTAAAGATTTCTTAAAGCTGAATCGTCTTTCCTTGGTCATTCTGACAGTTTATACAATTTCTTAAAGCTGCACAACCATAGCGGACACAGTGCTCTCACAAGCCTATGGCTCCCAAATTGACCCTGTCTCACTCTGTTACATTAACCTTGTTAATGGTAATAGTATTCACTGTGGTTATTTGCACGGACACCTTTGCGGCCTTCTGTGCGTGCGCACGGTATACTGGAGCCGCGCATACGCATCCAATCCCCTGCTGCGCATGCGGGCAGTATACCGGAGAAGGTCAGGAACTTGTTGGGGAGGGAAAAGGTGAGAAACCGGGTTTGGGGGGGGGCAGGTTAGGAACTTGTTGGGGGGTGCAGGAACATGTTTGGATCTGGAGAAGGTCCTAACCCACGAAGGGGAGCCCCGTCTGTTCTCTGTGAGCTCTGTCTGGAGCCTGGCAGTCAGAATGAATGGCTCGAATTACACATTGCAAAGTACTTGATTACTTTGGCAGGATCTAATTACACATTCCGGATAAACAGCTGGATGTGTCTTGTTCTACCAAGGGGACCAGTCAGAAATCTGGTCTTGTCCTCCAAGGGAGCCAATCAGAAATCTGGTGTTGCAAATAGATGTGACCAACAGTATTACCTTGCTATTCTTACTGATACCAGAGGTGGTACTGTACCCTCTCTCAGCCTGTTAGAACAGTCACAGCTGAAAGACATATGGGAATTTCACTAATATAATATAATTCAGTAATGGATTGATTGCCCCAAGTTTGATAGAATTTACAACCATTTTACAACCATTATTTTTGTGCATTAAATGTTCATGATACTATTTCACATGGCATTTAACTTTTTACAAATTAACTGTGTTATGAGCAGGATTCTGTTGAATAATCTTTGACACAGTATTAAGTGAAACAAAAGCTTTGCAAAACATAAACGGTTTTAAGACTTTATTACTTTAATTCACTGCAGCTTGGAAAAATAACCAAAGATTATACAAAACATCACTGGGTGTAATTTAAGCTGTAAAGAACAGTACAGTTAACAATTAAACAGAAGCCTTCAATCAACAGCACTCCCAAATAAGCTATTAACTGATCTAGGGTTAACTTAGCTGGCAGAGAAATTATTTTCCGTTTTTAATTCTTGTTCTAGCTGTCAGCCGTGGCACAGTGGGTAGCACTTTCGCTTCTGGGTCGGAAGATTGTGGGTTCACAGCCCCGCTCCAGAGTCTTGAGCGCAAAATTGAGGCTGACACTCCCAGTGGAGTACTGAGGGAGTGCTGCACTGTTGGGAGGTGCCGTCTTTCGGATGAGACGTTAAACTGAGGCCCCCATCTGCCCTCTCAGATGGAAGTAAAAGAGCCCACGGCACTATTTCGAAGAAGAGCACGGGGAGTTCTCCCCGGTGTCCTGGCCAATGTTTATCCCTCAACTAACATCACTAAAAACAGATTATCCGGTCATTCACTCATTGTTGTCTGTGGGAGCTTGCTGTGTGTAAATTGGTTGCCACGTTTCCCACATTACAACAGTGACCACACTTCAAAAAGTACTTCATTGGCTGTAAAGCGCTTTAGGACGTCCTGAGATCGTGAAAGGCGCTATAGAAATACAATTTATTTCATTTAACAACCCCGTTCACTTCAAGTGCAAGCTGCATTATCCACACTCCAATTATTAGCTTTCCTAATTGCCCACCAGGCCTGTTTTGCATGAACTGTGCCTCACCTCATTGAGCGGGTCAGAGGTTAGGTATTCTGTGGCGAGTGTCTCACCTCCTGACTCCCCAAAGCCTTTCCACCATCTACAAGGCACAAGTCAGGAGTGTGATGGAATACTCTCCACTTGCCTGGATGAGTGCAGCTCCAACAATACTCAAGAAGCTCGACACCATCCAGGACAAAGCAGCCCGCTTGATTGGCACCCCATCTACCACCTTAAACATTCAATCCCTCCACCACCGGCGCACCGTGGCTGCAGCGTGTACCATCTACAAGATACACTGCAGCAACTCGCCAAGGCTTCTTCGGCAGTACCTCCGAAACCCGCGACCTCTTCCACCTAGAAGGACAAGGGCAGCAGGCGCATGGGAACACCACCAGCTCCAAGTTCCCCTCCAAGTCGCACACTATCCTGACTTAGAAGTATATCGGCCGTTCCTTCATCGTCGCTGGGTCAAAATCCTGGAACTCCCTCCCGAACAGCACTGTGGGAGCACCTTCACCACACGGACTGCAGCGGTTCAAGAAGGCGGCTCACCACCACCTTCTCAAGGGGCAACTAGGGATGGGCAATAAATGCCGGCCTTGTCAGTGACGCCCACATTCTGTAAACGAATATAAAAAAATAACTAATACATGCATAAACGGTTTGCTGCCGAAGGTACGGAGACGGAGTTGGAACTGCTCTGAGGCAATCCCCAGCTGTAACTCCTTCCACATCCTTAGGACATCCCAAGGTGGTTCACAACCAATGAGTTATTTGCAAATCGTAATCATTGATGTTTTGACAGCACGTACAGCAGCCAATTTGCACAACGCAAAGTCCCACCAACAGCAATGGCTTAACAGACCAGTTAATGTGTTCCTAACGGTGTTGGATGATGAACAAATGTCGGCCAGGATGACGGGGAGGTCCTCAGCTCTTTTTAAGTAGTACCACAATTTTCTAAAGCAAGGACTTGCATTTCTACAGCGCCTTTCACGACCTCAGGACGTCCCAAAGCGCTTCACAGCCAATGAAGTACTTTTTGAAGTGTAGTCACTGTTGTAATGTAGGAAACGCGGCAGCCAATCTGCGCACAGCAAGCTCCCACAAACAGCAATGTGATAATGACCAGATAATCTGTTTTAGTGATGTTGGTTGAGGGATAAATATTGGCCAGGATGAATTCCCCATCTCTTATTTGAAATAGCGGCCATGAGACTTATAATTCCACCTGAGAGGGCAGACGTGCCTGCTCTCTCAGGTGGATGTAAAAGATCCCACGGCCACTATTTCGAAGAAGAGCAGGGGAGTTCTCCCCGGTGTCTTGGGCCAATATTTATCCCTCAACCAACATCACCAAAAAACAGATTATCCGGTCATTACCACATTGCTGTTTGTGGGAGCTTGCTGTGCGCAGATTGGCTGCCACGTTTCCTACATTACAACAGTGACTACACTTCAAAAGTACTTCATTGGCTGTAAAGCGCTTTGAGACATCCGGTGGTCGTGAAAGGCGCTATATAAATGCAAGCCTTCTTCTTCTTCTTCATCTTCCGAAAGTTTTACTGCATTAAGGGCACAATAAAAATGCCAGTTGTTGCAATAGTCATTTAAATAAACAAACCGCTTTCCTCCACACACTCATAGCCATTATCGCAAACTTGCCAGGACTGGGACAGCAGTGCCCCCCACCTGTTTAATCAGTTTCTATTCAGTGCCGACGAGTGCAGAGTTTGGGTTGAACTGAAGGAAGGAGATTATAATAGCAGGAGAATGGCAATAATAGCGTTTGTTATAATGAGGCTCGTCGCTATACTGCGGGACCGCAGATCTTCGCATGGCCTGTTCTTTCATTCATTGACAAGTAAGTGATGTCAGGAGAGAGCCGTGTGCGTCTGTCTTTATCTAACCTTCCCGAAAGCTGATTGTAAATTCTGATTACCCGGTGACAAAAGCTCTGCCGCTGAGAGTTTAATCAGAGAGATCGGATGATCTGTTGTGTTCCAAAAATAATGCACCTCCACTGTGTCCACTAATGGCTCTTGAGGAGATAACATGTTTTGTCAATCGCAAGCATTAAGAAGCAAATCACAGGCATCTCATGTGCTATCAACACTGCTGAAATAGTGTCAGAACAACACACGGCAACATCAGGACCTGGGATGTGTCACTAATAATAGACACAGCACAATTTTCTCTTTGAAGTAGTTGAGATATATTGTGCAGGTTCTTTATTAAAGCAGCTTCCTCAGTCTTGTGATCCAAGTTTTCTCATCCTTTTCTGTGCTCCTCCAGCCCCTACAACCCTCCGAGATCTCTGCGCTCCTCCAATTCGGGCCTCTTGCGCATCCCCGGTTTTCATCGCTCCACCATCACCAGCCGTGCCTTCGGCTGCCCAGGGCCCTAAGCTCTGGAATTCCCTACCCTAAACCTCTCCGCCTCTCTGGCACTCTCTTCTGCCATAAGACGCTGCTTAAAACCTACCTCTGGCCAACTTTCGGTCATCTGCCTTAATATCTCCTTATGTGGCTCAGTGTCAAATTTTGTCTGATAATCGCTGCTGTCAAGAGCCTTGGGATATTTCACAATGTTAAAGGCGCTATATAAATGCAAGTTGTTGTTGTTGCTGTTGCTCCACCCCACCTCCAGTGACATGGGCAAGTGGGGTGTGGGGGAATCGGGGTGTTCAAACACCCACCCCCCTCCCAAAATCTCCATGTCATTTAATTGCTCCACTCCTATGGAAAGAGCGTGGCTTAGATCACTGGAGAGGTCGCAGAAACAACAGCTGTTCTTCCAGAGCTAAGCAGTTCCGCGATTCGACCATTGAAAACCGATTAGTGGAACGTGGCCCTGGGATTATGCAGTTGAATAGTGGTGACGTTATCACTAGACTAGAGTCACACATAACCAGCCTTGGAGTTGGTGCCTCAGAGTTTTTGTTTGATAAGACTGTTTTTTCTTTCCTTTCCATTTGGTTAGTTGGATTAAAGGAAGTAATCATGTTTTGATTTGAACCTTTTTGTTAAATTCCTATTTGGAAAAATAGACCTTTTGAAGTACTTTTGTTTGGTCTGAGAAGATCATGTTCAAACAACCCCCCCCCCAGCCAGAAATCCGGCCTACCTCCCCTACCCATCTCAATTGCTAAACTGGCTTCACCTGTCAAAAAACATGCAGTGAAGTATAGTACAATTGATGGATATGTTGGACTCTAAGAGACACAAGGGATATGGGGATCGGCCAAGGAAGTGGAGTTGAGGTTGAAGATCAGCCATGATCTTACTGAATGGCAGAGCAGGCTCGAGGGGCCGTATGGTCTGCTCTTGCTCCTAATTCTGCTATTTCTCCCGATCCTGCTTTTTTCTTCTCACGCCTCTGGGTCAGAAGGTTGTGGGTTCAAGTCCCCACTCCAGAGATTTGAGCATAAAAATCTAGGCTGACACTCCCAGTGCAGTACTGAGGGAGCGCTGCGCTGTTGGAGGTGCCGTCTTTCGGATGAGAGATTATAGCGAGGCCCCATCTGCCCTCTCAAGTGGATGTAAAAGATCCCATGGCACTATTCCTAAGAAGAGCAGGGGGAGTTATCCCCGGTATCCTTGGCCAATATTTATCCCTTAATCAAAATAACAAAACAGATTATCTGGTCATTATCACATTGCTGTTTGTGGGAGCTTGCTGTGCACAAATTGGGTGCCATGTTTCCTACATTACAACAGTGACTACACTTCAAAAGTATTTCATTGGCTGTAAAGTGCTTTGGGACATCCTGAGGTAGTGAAAGGCGCTATATAACTGCAAGTTCTTTCTCTTCCTTTGATGCCCCCTCCGGCATCATTTTTAGAGCAGGATCCCAAAGATTTATATTTGCAGAGTCAGGAACCAGGGGGTGGCTTCTGTGGACATTCGCACCCTACTGTCAAATATCACTTTCACCCTTGACCTCTTCAGCACCATGAGGGTAATGAATGAAGGAGTGCGACACTCATAAAGAGACTGCAAGGAAGGGTCAGGGGAGTGGATAGCTTACCTTAGCTGCTCTGGTGAGGTCACATAAAAACATAGAAACATAGAAGATAGGAGCAGGAGTAGGCCATTCGGCCCCTCAAGCCTGTTCCGCCATTTAATGAGATCATGGCTGATCATCCAAATTCAGTACCCTGTCCCTGCTTTCTCCCAATATCCCTTGATCCCTTTAGCCTTAAGAAATATATCTAACTCCTTCTTGAATATATTTAATGAATTGGCCTCAACTACCTTGTGTGGTAGAGAATTCCATAGGTTCACCACTCTCTGGGTGAAGAAATTCCTCCTCATCTCTGTCCTAAATGGCTTACCCCTTATCCTTAAACTGTGACTCCTAGTTCTGGACTCCTCCGCCATCGGGAACAGCCTTCCTGCATTTAGCCTGTCTAGTCCTGTTAGAATTTTACAAGTTTCAATGAGATCCCCTCTCATTCTTCTAAACTCCAGCGAATATAAGCCTAATCGACCCAATCTCTCCTCATATGTCATTCTTGCCATCCCAGGTATCAGTCTGGTGAATCTTCGCTGCACTCCCTCCATGGCAAGAACATCCTTCCTCAGATAAGGTGACCAAAACTGCACACAATACTCAAGGTGTGGTCTCACCAAGGCCCTGTACAACTGCAGCAAGACATCCTTGCTCCTGTACTCGAACCGTCTCGCTATGAACGTCACTGAACTTAATCCTGCACTGCAAAGGAGTCCTGGGCAATGCTGACCTAGAAATTGGGGTATGATCCAGGTACACTGCACCTCTCTAAAGAGACCTGGCGGCAGAACCATGGCAAATTGTTCCGCCGGCCTTGTTAGCATAGTACCGGTGAGCTGAGGGTGCTACCCATGGTGAGCTGAGGGAGCTACCCATGGTGAGCTGAGGGTGCTACCCATGGTGAGCTGAGGGAGCTACCCATGGTGAGCTGAGGGAGCTACCCATGGTGAGCTGAGGGTGCTACCCATGGTGAGCTGAGGGTGCTACCCATGGTGAGCTGAGGGTGCTGCCCATGGTGAGCTGAGGGTGCTACCCATGGTGAGCTGAGGGTGCTACCCATGGTGAGCTGAGGGAGCTACCCATGGTGAGCTGAGGGAGCTACCCATGGTGAGCTGAGGGTGCTACCCATGGTGAGCTGAGGGTGCTACCCATGGTGAGCTGAGGGAGCTACCCATGGTGAGCTGAGGGAGCTACCCATGGTGAGCTGAGGGAGCTACCCATGGTGAGCTGAGGGTGCTACCCATGGTGAGCTGAGGGAGCTACCCATGGTGAGCTGAGGGTGCTACCCATGGTGAGCTGAGGGTGCTACCCATGGTGAGCTGAGGGAGCTACCCATGGTGAGCTGAGGGAGCTACCCATGGTGAGCTGAGGGAGCTACCCATGGTGAGCTGAGGGTGCTACCCATGGTGAGCTGAGGGTGCTGCCCATGGTGAGCTGAGGGTGCTACCCATGGCTCCAAATGAAGCTCGCCCAAGAAGGCCTGAAGTAAGTTGGGAAGGGGATGGGGAGGCAATTGGGAGACGGAGGGGAGCACGGGCTGGCACTGGCCCACAGTTTTAACGTGGAGCCAGAAGGAGTACTGGAAAATGGGCACAGCGCAATCCAATTTCTAGGCCAAGGAGGTAGCGCTCATTATCGCAGTCACCTCCCTCCACAGAGCGTGTGCAAGTTTCTTGGTGGGTCCCTCTAGTCCCCCTGAACCCAAACCGACCATCCTTTCTGCTCCGTATCTCCATCTGAGTTTGTGCAAGCCTAGTTCCCTGGAGTCTGTCACTTGCTTCTTCAATCGAGCTGCCGTCCTTGTTGCCCAAGTTGCCGGCTTCTTCCATCACCTCTTTAAGTAACAGTGGGCATTATATCCTGCTGCTGTAGCAGGTCTTTGTGTCTCCTCTAGGTTTTTTTCGGACACACGACCTCACTTAGTGCGGGACAGAGCGAACAGGGAATGTGCAGTTGAACAGGGAATATGAACATACGAACAAGGAGGGACAGGTAAAGACCCTCTGGTCCATCCAGCCTATCCCACACAATTGTGATACCTCTCCACCCCATCCAAAACCATGTGACTACAGAGAAGCAGAAGGAAAATAACTTAAAGCTTCTTTGCTATTTCTCTATATGCTTTCACCCTCTATCTTTTTTTAAAATTCATTGATGGGATGTGGGCGTCGCTGGCTAGGCCTGCATTTAGTGCCCATCCCTAATTGCCCTTGAGAAGATGGTGGTGAGCCGCCTTCTTGAACCGCTGCAGTCCATATGGTGTAGGTGTGGTAAACCACTGTTACCGTTCACAACCGTTCACTATTGTTACACTGTTGTTATCACTGTTTACACTGTTGTTATCGCTACACAAGGTTACCTCTTGCCACGCACGCTGTTATACCTAGGCATACCTCAGCTGACTCCGCCCATGGCTCCGCCTGCTTGCCCAGGTATAAAGGTGACCGCTTGGCTAGTATTCTTCCTTGTTGGAACCGATCACCCACGAGGGTGGGCTCTGTTATTTAGCCAATAAAAACCTATAGTTACTACCTTAACTCGTCGCTTTTCATGGACTGAATTGATAGGTATATCAGTAGGTACATCCACAATGCTGTTAGGAAGGGAGTTCCAGGATTTTGGCCCAGCGACAGTGAAGGAACGGCGATACAGGTCCAAGTCAGGATGGTGTGTGGCTTGGAGGGGAACTTGTAGGTGGTGATGTTCCCATGCGTCTGCTGCCCATGTCCTTCTAAGTGGTAGAGGTCGCGGGTTTGGAAGGTGCTGTTGAAGGAGCTTTGGCGAGTTGCTGCAGTGCATCTTGTAGATGGTGCACACTGCAGCCACAGTGCGCCGGTGGTGGAGGGAGTGAATGTTTAAGGTGGTGGATGGAGTGCCAATCAATCGGGCTGCTTTATCCTGAATGGTGTCGAGCTTCTTGAGTGTTGTTGGAGCTGCACTCATCCAGGCAAGTGGAGAGTATTCCATCACACTCCTGACTTGTGCCTTGTAGATGGTGGACAGGCTTTGGGGAGTCAGGAGGTGAGACACTCGCCACAGAATTCCCAGCCTCTGGCCTGCTCTTGTAGCCACAGTATTTATATGGCTGGTCCAGTTCAGTTTCTGATCAATGGTAACCCCCAGGATGTTGATAGTGGGGGATTCAGCGATGGTAATGCCATTGAATGTCATCTCTCTGTTCTGGAGTGATCGCTGAGCACGGAAGCAACTGTGACATGGAGGAATGAGGCGGATGAAAGAAATACTTGCATTTACTTCCACTCCTGGCCGGCCTCCCACATTCCACCCTACATAAACTTGAGGGCCTAGAAATTCACTATGGCCCCGCCAGCTGGCTAGCGCCCAAAAGTTAGCGCTGGGCGGGAAGCCTATAGCGATCGTCAGATATTCATTGTTAGCGCCCCAATTCGGAAGCGGGCACTATACCAGGGTGTGCCCGCCTCCGCTTGGTGCGCTGACACTGAATATCAGCGCTCTTGGCGCCGCTGCGCCAGGCGCTGCGCAGCGGCAGGCTGCGGTACTGCAGGCCTCCTCCTTCTCTTAAGGGGGAGCTGCCTGCAACGGGGAGATCGCCGCTGGATAGTGCCGGCAAATGAGCCCGGCACCACGGAGAAGTGCCAGGCTCGCGGAAAGCAGCCGGCAATGCCGCGGGGGGGGGGTGGAGGAGGCCGGGGAAGGAGGTGCGGGCAGGCGGCCGCCGCAAAAGCGGCCGGCCGCACCTTCCGCTTTAAAGCGCCCCACTAAGGCAGCAGGACGGCCCCGTTTTCTGGTCGCTGTTTGCGGCCGCTTCGGAGGAGGCGGCCGCAACTAAATATGGGGATCGGCGTGGTTTCGGGGCGGAACCGGGGCACTGCGCACACCGATGACGTCATCGGTGCCGGCGCAGCACTAACGGCTACCGCCGCCAATACCGCTGCGCTGAATATCTGCGCAAACTCATTTTTGGCGCAAAATCACCCTTTAGGCGTTAACTGGGCGCAAAGCTGGCAGCGCCTTAATGAATTTCTAGGCCGAGGTCATCCAAAACTCTGCTGCCCGTGTCCTGACTCGCACCGAGTCCCGTTCGCCCATCACCCCTATGCTCGCTGACCTACGTTGGCTCCCGGTTAAGCAATGCCTCAATTTCAAAATTCTCATCCTTATTTTCAAATCCCTCCATGGCCTCACCCCTCCCTATCTCTGTAATATCCTCCAGCCCCACAACCCCCCCGAGATATCTGCGCTCCTCTAACTCTGCCCTCTTGAGCATCACTGATTATAATCGCTCAACCATCGGCGGCCGTGCCTTCAGCTGCTAAGGCCCTAAGCTCTGGAAATTCCCTCTAAACCTCTCTGTCTCTCCACCTCTCTTTCCTCCTTTAAGACGCTCCTTAAAACCTACCTCTTTGACCAAGCTTTCGGTCACCTGGCCTAATTTTTTCTTACGTGGATCGGTGTCAAAGTTTTGTATTATAATACTCCTGTGCAGCGCCTTGGGACGTTTTGCTATGTTAAAGGCACCATGGGGGAGAAATTCGGTATCGCCCCATTTGGGGCGCAATTATTGGCCGGACGCAACGTTTAGCGCCTGGCGCTAATTATCACCTCCGACTGCAAACTTGGCTTCTATCGCCCCTGGAGGTGATTGGAGCGCTAAATCGGGCACTACACACCTCTTTTAAGGCGCTAACGCCGAGGAGCGAGGTGCTACCTCAGAGCGCTGGCGAAGCTCATGTGATGTCAGTCAGCAATGGAACACAGACACACTGGCCAGTTCTTAAAGGGGAGGGTCGATCTTGCTCTCCAGCCACACCGCTCATTGCAGCCTTGAATCTCGGCCTGGAGAGACCTGTATATCAATTCTGCTGGAAAGAACAATGGAGAGGCCCAGGGAAAGAGCTCAGAGTGCTGCCCCCATATTCTCTTCTAAATTGATGCAAGGAAGGTCAAATCAAAATGAACCTGCAAAGTGCTGCTCAGTACCCAAAACTCCTTCACACAGCGTTGAATCTCTCCAGAAGTCTCTCTCTCTCTCTCAGAATGCATGGTGCAAAAATGTCGGCAACAAAAAAAGGCAGGAAGCGGTCGCCTTTAAATAGCGCTCCCCCAGTCCCTTCCTGACTGCAAAATGTTCCCCTCAACCTGTCGTTGTTAGCGGCAGGCGGTAAGGAAGGGGGCGCCACTCAATATCTGGTCCGGGGCGCTGCCAGGGCATTGCACGCTCAACTGACGTCACGATCTGCCGGCACAGGATATCGTGGTGGTAGTGTTTAGCGCCGCCACAAAATGTCTGGTCAATTCCGCGAGCGCCGCAAACATCGCCGTGCCCAGGCGCTAGTTGCTTTGCACCCCATTAGTGCCCACTTAAGGCGCTAACAGGAGGCGCAAACCAACCAAATCTTTCCCCCCTATATAAATACAAGTTGTTGTTGTTGTTGTTTATATAGCACCTTTCAGGACATCCACTAGGCACTTCACAGCCAATGAAGTTGCAATGTCGCAGCAGCCAATTTAGGCACAGCAAGCTCCCACAAACAGTAGTGTGATAATGACCAGATAGTGGCTTTTTAGAGGGATAACCAGGACTTGGATATGAATGTAAAGGGTATGATCAGTAAGTTCGCGGATGATACAAAAATTGGTAGGGTGGTAAATAGCGAGGAGGGTAGCCTCAGTCTGCAGGACGATATAGATGGGTTGGTCAGATGGGCGGAACAGTGGCAAATGGAATTTAACCCGGAAAAGTGCAAGGTGATGCACTTTGGGGGGACTAACAAGGCAAAGGAATACACAATGAATGGAAAGACCCTAGGCAAGACGGAGGGTCAGAGGGATCTGGGTGTGCAAGTACACAGATCCCTGAAGGCGGCGGAACAGGTGGATAAGGTGGTAAAAAAGGCATATGGGATACTTGCCTTCATTAGCCGAGGCATTGAATATAAGAGCAAGGAGGTTATGATGGAGCTGTATAAAACACTGGTTAGGCCACAGCTGGAATACTGTGTGCAGTTCTGGTCGCCACACTACAGGAAGGATGTGATCGCGTTAGAGAGGGTGCAGAGGAGGTTCACCAGGATGTTACCAGGGCTGGAGCGCTTCAGCTATGAAGAGAGACTGGGCAGATTGGGTTTGTTTTCCTTGGAGCAGAGGAGGCTGAGGGGGGACATGATTGAGGTGTACAAAATTATGAGGGGCATAGATAGGATGGATGCTGAGGAGCTTTTTCCCTTAGTAGAGGGGTCAATAACTAGGGGGCATAGATTCAAGGTAAAGGGCGGGAGGTTTAGAGGGGATTTGAGAAAGAACTTTTTCACCCAGAGGGTGGTTGGAGTCTGGAACTCACTGCCTGAAAGGGTTGTGGAGGCAGAAACCCTCACAACATTTAAGAAGCATTTGGATGTGCACTTGAAATGCCATAGCATACAAGGCTACGGGCCAAATGCTGGAATATGGGATTAGATTAGACAGGGCTTGATGGCCGGCGCGGACACGATGGGCCGAAGGGCCTCTATCCGTGCTGTATTACTCTATGACTCTATGACAACAGGGAGAACTCTTTTGCTGTTCTTCAAATAGTGCCATGGGAGCTTTTACATCCACCCAAGAGGGCAGACAGGGTCTCGGTTTAACATCTCATCCGAATGACAGCACCTCCAGCAGTGCAGCACTCCCTCAGCACTGCACCGGAGCGTCAGCTGAGATTGTGTGCTCAAGTCTCTGGAGTGGGACCGAGGGAACTTATTTCAGTTACGTGGATAGACTGGAGAAGCTGGGGTTGTTCTCCTTAGAGCAGGGAAGGTTGAGAGGAGATTTGCTGGAGGTGTTCAAAATCATGAGGGGTCTAGACAGAGCAGGTAGAGAGAAACTGTTCCCATTGATGGAAGGATCGAGAACCAGAGGACACAGATTTAAGATGATTGGCAGAAGAACCAAAGGCGACATGAGGAAAAACATTTTTACGCAGCGAGTGGTTAGGATCTGGAATGCACTGCCAGAAAGGGCGGTGGAGGCAGACTCAATCATGGCTTTTAAAAGGGAGTTGGATAAGTACCTGAAACAAAAAGGGCTAGGGGGAAAGGGCGGGGGAGTGGGACTAGCTGAAGTGCTCTTGCAGAGAGCCAGCACGGGCTCGACGGGCCGAATGGCCTCCCTCCGTGCTGTACAAAAAAGAAAAAACCGCAACCTTCTGACTCAGAGGTGAGAGGGCTACCCACTGAGCCATGGCTGACACATGAAGATCGGAGAGGAGGGTTTTATACTGTGTCCACCTCGTTTCTGACCAGTGACTGTAAAGTTGGAAAACTTCTATTCCTCAATCACAGAAAAATAAACCAGCAAACCCTGTTTAAAAACGATAGTGTCTGGAAAGAACATTGGGATATAAAAAAAAATGTATTTAATAAAAATGGAATGCTGCCTTGAAAGTTGCAGGCAGTGTAATCTTCCTTTTATGAACACCATTATTCCATTGCACAGTAATTTGAAGCACAGATGTAGTAAACATGAAATGAAAGTTTAATGGATCGATATGTTGGATAACACATCCATTTGGACTCCTGCAATTGCGCAACACCAGAGGGTATTTTATAGAGATCTGCACTACACATGTTAAATTTATATTCATAACAATGTCAATATATCTTCTTAATAACGTAGGATTGCATTACTTAGGATATACGGCACAGAAAGAGGCCATTCGGCCCAACCAGTCCATGCCGGCGTTTATGCTCCACTCGAGCCTCCTCCCGTCTTTCCTCATCTAAATCTATCAGCGTAACCCTCTATTCCCTTCTCCCTCATATGCTTGTCCAGCCTCCCCTTAAATGCATCTATACTATTCGCTTCAACCACTCCCTGTGGTAGCGAGTTCCACGTTCTCACCACTCTTTGGGTAAAGAAGTTTCTTCTGAATTCCCTATTGGATTTCTTGGTGGCTATCTTATATTGATGGCCTCTAGTTATGCTCTTCCCCACAAGTGGAAACATTCTCTCTGTATCCACTCTATCAAAACCTTTCATAATTTTAAAGACCTCTATTGGGTCACCCCTCAGCCTTCTTTTTTCAAGAGACATATATCATGTTGCAGCAATGAATATAACTAGCGTGTATGGCAAATGTGAGAGGAAATAGGTTGATAAATTTTAATCTTTGGTAAAATAGAAACTATGGCTGGTGTTAAATACAGTAAAAGCAAATGTGTAGCAATGAAGCCTTTCAATTCTCAACAGTTAACATAAAGCTGTTTCAACTTCGAAAAGCCTCTCATAGAATCAGAGAATGAACAGCACAGAAGGTGGCCATTCGGCCCGTTGTGCCTGTGCCGGCTCTTTGAAAGAGCAATCCAATTAGTCCTACTCTCTTGTTCTTTCCCTATAGCCCTGCAAATGTTTCCCCTTCAAGTCTTTATGAGATACAGGAAACTTTGTTATATCCGGCACCAACGGGACCGAGCTGTTGCCGATCTATCAAAACTGCCGGACATACAATGTTAATGTTGAAGCATACGGAGGTTTTCATCTCCGTATCTGTCAACAAACACTGTTGCTTAGCAACAGCTTGTAAACAGTCGGCCCGTACCTTGGAAGCGTCTCTGTAGCTTAGCAACAGCTTCAGAGAGACTTTCCAGAGCCCGACTGTTGAAAACAAAGCCACGAGAAGAAAAAAAACCTAACAAAACAGCTCCTGATTTCTGCCGGTAGATCGAGGTTTCCGGACATACAACCTCCGGATAAACCAAAGTTTCCTGTATGATGGTTTTTGAAGCTGTGTGGTCCTCTCTGTTTTAGACCCTTCGTATTATCTTGCCAAGTGAGATTGTGCGGGCTTTTTGGTGTTGTGCACTCATCAAGAATATGCTCTGAGTGAGAGGGGATTTTCACCTCAGTAACAGCCTCAAGAACACTCACAACCGTTCCAACGGAATGTAGTTCAAAGCTCCCTCTATAGGCCCTTCCCCCTCACTGCACCACTGTGACGTTTCCATCTTCCACACCAGCCATCTTTGAGTCTGAATGCATTTCGTAAGGATGAGCAGAAAATTGAATCAAAAGATCTCTGTTCTTCTGAATTCAGCTAGATAGGGTCTATTAGAGATTTAAGTTAGATGCTGATTTTTGGGCCATTTGGGAGCGATTTTAACCCAACTCACTCAACAGAAACCTGGCGGGCGGGCAGTTAAAGTCGCCCCTGTCCGAAAGCCGCCATGATCGCAACATCTGCAAGTTTAACCTGCTCTCATGATCAAAGGCACATGTCCGGAGCCAACAGGATCCTTCTTTACCTATGCATGTTGTGGCCCAATGACATCATTGAGACCTGACTGTAATTTTAACTCAGGCCTGAGCGGGGAATCCATCTGGAGTTAAAATTGGGGCCCTCGGAGGTTTCCGTTTACATATTGTAATGGCGTTTGGATGCTCCACCACAACTTTTCTTCAATATATATTTATTCTCAGATGTGGGCAACGGCGACAAGGACCCATTTATTGCCAGTCATTAGTTGCCCTGAGAAGAGCATCTAAAAGTGGTGGACCTTCTACTTTAAACAACTGGCTAAGCAACTTCAGAGAGCATTAACAATCAACTACGTAGTGGCTGGCCTCCCACATTTCATCCTACGTAAACTTGAGGTCATCCAAAATTCTGCTGCACATGTCCTAACTCGCACCAAGTCCCGTTCGCCCTTCTCCTCTGTGCTCGCTGACCTACATTGGCTCCCGGTTCAGCAGCGCCTCGATTTCAAAATTCTCATCCTTGTTTTCAAATCCCTCCATGGCCTCGCCCCTCCCTATCTCTGTAATCTCCTTCAGCCCCACAACCTCCCCGAGATATCTGCGCTCCTCTAATTCTGCCCTCTTGAGGATCCCTGATTATAATCGCTCAACCTTTGGTGGCCGTGCCTTCTGTTGCCTGGGCCCTAAGCTCTGGAATTCCCTCCCTAAACCTCTCCGCCTCGCTACCTCACTTTGCTCCTTTAAGATGCTCCTTAAAACCTACCTCTTTGACCAAGCTTTTGGTCACCTGCCCTAATTTATCCTTATGTGGCTCGGTGTCAATTTTTTTTTGTCTTAAAATACTCCTGTGCAGCACCTTAGGACATTTTACTGCGTTAAAGGCGCTATGTAAATAAACATTGTTGTTGTTGTTGTAGTGTAAATTTCTAACAGGACTAGACAGACTAGATGCAGGAAGGATGTTCCCGATGGCGGGGGAGTCCAGAACCAGGGGTCACAGTCTAAGGATAAGGGGTAAGCCATTTAGGACAGAGATGAGGAGGAATTTCTTCACCCAGAGAGTGGTGAACCTGTGGAATTCTCTACCACAGAAGGCAGTTGAGGCCAATTCAATAAATATATTCAAGAAGGAGTTAGATATATTTCTTAAGGCTAAAGGAATCAAGGGATATGGGGAGAAGGCAGGGACAGGGTACTGAATTTGGATGATCAGCCATGATCTCATTAAATGGCAGAGCAGGCTCGAGGGGCCAAATGGCCTACTCCTGCTCCTATCTTCTATGTATCTGTGTGTGGAACTGGTCACGTGTAGGCCCGACCTGGTAGAGATGGCAGGTTCCCTTCCTTAAATACCTCAGCAAATTATTTTCTTGCTAGCAGAGACAAGGCCCTTTTAATTGCGTCTTAAACCAATTTTTCCAGTCAGTCAGCCAAACAGACACTTGGGCCTAGAAATTGGGTTGGGGCGCCAAAGTGGCGCAAAAGTCGGCTGAGCGCAGGATTTAGCGCAGCGATCGGAGTGATACCGCTCGAGGGAGACGGGGCGAGGCTCGAGGCGCTCCGCGTCCCTCTTAGGGCGCTGAAACTGATTATCGCAGCGCAACGTGCCGCAGCGCCACATGCTGCGGCACGGCACGCTGCGGTACTGCAGGCCTTCCTCCCACTGTTAAGGGGGAGGTGCCTGCAACAGCGCGATCCCCGCTCGTGAGTGCCGGCAAATGAGTCCGGCACCAAGGAGAAGTGCCGGGCTCTCGGGAAACAGCCGGCAATGCCGCGGGGGTGGGGGGGGTTAGGAGGCCGGGGACGGAGGTGCTGGCAGGCGGCCGCCGAAAAAGCGGCCGCCCCACACCTCCACCTTAACTTGCGCCGCTGCCGGCACGGTAAGGCCCCGTGAACCGGGCGCGGGTAGCGAACGGCGCAACTGCGGCGTTCGCTACCAAATATCGCGAAGGGGGCACGAATGGGGCGCTGCGCACACCGATGACGTCATCGGTGGCGGCGCAGTGCAAATGCCTAACGCCACCATTAGCGCCCCTACTGAATATCGCGGGAGACGCAGCCAGTGGCGCTACAGCCACTGACTGCCTCTTTAGGCGCTAACAGGTGGCGCTACTCACCCAATTTCTCCCCCTAGATGCTCGCGAGGGCAGTGTTGTTGATATCTCTGTGTAACAGGCAAGCACTCACACAGCAAGCCTCACCGGTATGATGAACCCTGCGGCAAACCCCACTCAAGTATCCTCCATTTAATTCGATTTAAAAAATAAAACGTCGTGAACTTTGAAGGATTAAGAATGGTTTTAAAACGATGTATAAAAGCAGGGAAGTCAGGGAAGTCCTGCTACAACTGTACAGGGCGTTGGTGAGACCACACCTTGAGTACTGCGTACAGTTTTGGTCTCCTTATTTAAGGATGGATATACTTGCGTTGGAGGCAGTGCAGAGACGATTCACACAGTTGATTCCTGAGATGAGTGGGGTTGACTTATGAAGAAAGGTTGAGCAGGTTGGGCCTATACTCATTGCAATTTAGAAGAATGAGAGGTGATCTTATTGAAACATATAAGATACTGAGGGGGCTCGACAGGGTAGATGCAGAGAGGATGATTCCCCTCGTGGGAAAATCTAGAACTCGGGGGCATAGGGGGCGATTTTCCCACTGGAGGCGAGATGGAGGCGGGTTTCGGTTTGGGTGGGTTTGAAAGCCGCCTCCACTGATAGTTTTCAAAAAATTGAGATTTTTCCATGATTGGCCACTTGATTTCAGAGGTGTGGGATGCCCTTGGTCAATTAGTGTTTTGGGACTGAAACTCGCTTCTGTTGACAGCACTTTTCCAGTCTGATTTTATGGCTTCTTGCTCCCTTGGCTCATTCAATAACATTTCTGCCTATGCTTCACCTCCTGCAACATATTTTGAGAAACCACTATGTCCAATTCCAAGGCAAGGGCCTCCCCGAGGCTCTCGGATGAGGAGCTGCAAATGTTGTTTGAGGGGGTGACAGCTAGCAGGGAGGTGCTCTTCCACTCAAGAAAACTCTGTGGGTACAGCTGGCAAGGGATATAACCTCCAGATCTGTGTGCAGATTGGGAGACTGTTTATGTGTATTGATGAAATGCCATCCCTGTTGGAAAGCATTAAAATGATTTGAAGCCAAAATGTTGGCGTTATGCCATCTGTTCTTTCGCCTTAGGCAGCTCCACATTGCGGGCACCGCCACACTTGCCTTGTCAGGTTGGTGGCCTGAGTGAAAGGAGGCCAGAGAGTCATGTCCATTGTCAATGATGTCCTAGGATGGAGCCAAGGACATGTGCCAACTTGGGCAACCTATGCAAATCTGGCCATGATACGTTCATCCCTTGCATCCCGGGCAGCCATGTGTCCGCGTGCTGCCGCTGGTCGATACACCGGCGCTCTGATCTCCTCCTGCTCCTTGTCCTCCTCCAGATCCTCTCCTCCTCCTCAGCCTCCTCCTCCTCCTCATCCTCATCTGAGGTCCATGCAGAAAAAAAATGAATGGTTCCCATGCTGCTTGTAGATGCCTCCTTTGGGGAAGCGCTCATTGCAAGCGGGGAGAGCGCCTTCCAAGGAGGTCCCAAAGTTGATGGAGTCAAGCTGCAGCACCTCTGAATTCGGAAAGCCTTCTAAAAGTGCTCAGAGACCTTTTAAAGCCAAGGTCTGGCACCTGTAAGAAATCCTTGCTGCAATAAATGATGTCTTGCTAGACCTGCAGCAGCGAGGAGGCCACCCACGAGTCAACCCACCAGGTTTACCTGGCATGGTTTAGGAGGTGCGTGGATCACGCCGAAATCCTCGAAAAATCACAAGGGCCTCTCAAAATAGGCTAAGAGAGGCCCTTAACGAGCATTTAATGATCACAAGTATCGCTATGGCCAGCTGCAGGTGGGACCGTTTCCCGACCTCCAAAACCAGCACCAGCAAAATCCCGCAGAGGCGGGTTGGAGGCGGGTTCCGAACCCGCCCTCGTTGAATCTGATTTTCCCACCTCCAAACCCGCCTCCTCCGATGGCAGAAAATCGCCCCCATTGTTTCAGAATAAAGGGTCGCCTTTTTAGAACTGAGATGAGGAGGAATTTCTTCTCTCAGAGGGTCGTAAATCTGTGGAATTCGCTGCCCCAGAGAGCCGTGGAGGCTGGGTCATTAAATACATTTAAGGTGGAAATAGACAGATTTTTGCAAGATAAGGGAGTGAAGGGTTATGGGGAGCGGGTGGGGAAGTGGCTTTGAGCCCAAGATCAGCCACGATCTTATTGAATGGCGGAGCAGGCTCGAGGGGCCAAGTGGCCTATTCCTGCTCCTATTTCTTATGTTCTTATGTTTTGTCCCGTGAGGTACAATGCGCAGTAAATGGAGAAAAGGGCCAACTAGCCTATTCCTCCCTCTTTCTCTCTCTCGCTCTGTCTCTCTGTCTCCCGTTAGTGTCTGCAGCTGTCCTACTCATTTACTACAAGACATGTTCCTGCCACCAGGCGGCAGGAATGACTCCATTTGTCAATGTCAGAGAGCTGGAGCGTCTGAGAGTAGTGAGCTGCTGCTATCTCTCCTTGGGAGCAGCACGGCGCATTCAACATCTCTGCACTGATGGTGCAATCTGTAGGCAGGCTTGGGTATTTAATATTGCATGTCACTTGTTATATCCGGTAAGGTTTCCTTCTTATTTACTGGTTTTTAAAAGTAGCATCTTTATGTTTTACCAGTTTATGGATGTGGGAGCAGGAGGTTTGATTGATTCAGTCACTGCGGGTTTGAACTTCGCTCACCCATACAGCCTCTTCTGCATTTTGCACGTAAGGAAAGTGCAACATCTACAATGGGGTCACGTCAGTCTTTCCATTCTGGCCTCTCAAGCAGTTTGAAAGTTGAAAGGAGCAGGAAAGGGGAAAAAGGAAGATGGATACAAGGTTTTAAAGCTCGAAAATATAGATTAGGATACCAAACAGTAAAGCCAAATGGATATGTAAAAGTTAGAAAGACTTGCATTTATATAGTGCCTTTCACAACCTCAGGACGTCCCAAAGCACTTTACAGCCAATGAAGTACTTTTTTGAAGTGGAGTCACTGTTGTAATGTCGGAAATGTGGCAGCCAATTTGCGCATAGCAAGCTCCCACAAACAGCAATGTGATAATGACCAAATCACCTGCTTTTTGTGATGTTAATCAAGGGATAAATATTGGCCCAGGACACCTCCTCTTCTTCAAATTAGTGGCCACAGGATCTTTTACTTCCACCTGACAGAGCAGACGGGGCCTCGGTTTAACGTCTCATACAGAAAGACGGCACCTCCGACAGTGCAGCACTCCCTCAGTACTGCACTGGGAGTGTCAGCCTAGACTTTTGTGCTCAAGTCTCTTGGAGTTAGATTTGAACCCACAACCTTCTGATTCAGAGGCAAGGGTGCTACCACACTGAGCCAAATGTAGGGAATGGGAAAGAGAAAATGAGATGAAAGGGCACTGGGCACAATTAAACTGATTACAATTTTTTAGTTTCCATTAAGCTTGTTTTTAATGTACTTAGATTAGTAGTTTAGAGTTAGTATTAACAATATATTAATAAATCAAACCCCTGACATTTGAGCAGTTTTATTGCTGTTAGTTTCTGTTCCAGAGTCGGGAGACGGGAATTGTCCTGTATCTGTTGATAGTCTAAGGGTTAACAGATTGCTGAACAGATGTCTGATTGTGAAGGTCAATAAGGTTACAGATGATCGAGTATTTACACAATTGTTTTGGGGGCTTCAGAAATGTAGAGATTTTCTTTCTTGCTCCTTAGCAGACAAGATCAAATAAACCGGAGATGGAACCTAGCAGCCCAAACTGTGCCTGATCTGTTGGAAGTAGCTAGCTCAATAAGCTGGATCTTCTCTGGCTGCAAAGCTTATGGGGGAGAAATTCGGTATCGCCCCGTTTGGGGCGCACTTATCGGCCGGGCGCAAAGTTTAGCGCCTGGCGCTAATTATCGCCTCCGACTGCAAACTTGGCTTCTATCGCCCCTGGAGGTGATTGGAGCGCTAAATCAGGCGCTACACACCTCTCTTAAGGTGCTAACGCCGAGGAGCGAGGCGCTACCTCAGAGCGCTGGCGAAGCTCCTGTGATGTCAGTCAGCAATGGAACGCAGACACACTGGCCAGTTCTTAAAGGGGAGGGTCGATCTTGCTCTCCAGCCACACCGCTCATTGCAGCCTTGAATCTCGGCCTGGAGAGACCTGTATATCAAATCTGCTGGAAAGAACAATGGAGAGGCCCATGGAAAGAGCTCAGAGTGCAGCCCCCATAGTCTTGAAATAAAGAATAGATTTGCCTTTCTAATCTAGGCTTTATTAACTTTAAAAATCCAGTAGCACATCTTTCAACACCAGTCTCCAACCATGACTGGAGAGAACTGAATTTAAGATGGCCACCACAAATCACCTGACATCCACTACCAATGAGTTTACAGCATATATCTCATGGTAGAAACAAACAACCAATTACAATACTTCTTACTAACACAGAGAACAACCACCCCATTCACCAATCACAATACTTCTTGTTAAACATAGGAAATAATCACCACATTCACCCCTCCTTTTAAAACATGCTCCAACCTAAAACAACCTTTACAATTTATAATTAATTTATTTACAACTAAAATACAAATATAATATTTCAACAATTTTAAAACGTTACTATAAATTTAAAAGTCCATTTTCAATCGGTCGACCAGATATCTTGTTCGTGTCGACCTTCTTAACCTTGGTGAAATTCCTTGCCCTCCCACACCCGGAGACACCGAAGTATCTTCTGCAGGAAGGCTATCCATATCCCGATTATCAACGGTTTCCGGATTGGAAATCCCATCAGGAAGTAAACTAGGATGGTCATGAACATCCATCAAAGGCTGACTAATAGAAGTATAATTATCTGCAGTAGGATTGGAAATATTCGTAGTATCTATAACAACATCCACATTATCTGAATCGTGACTATTATTAGTATCCTCAGAAGAGGGCTGGCCACCACAAGGAGCCAAATCTTTAATTGAAACAGTACTTTCTTTCCCATCTTGGAATCGAATATGAGCATATTGGGAATTTGCCTCCAACAGCTCCACCTCCTCCACTAAAGGATCATATTTTGACAATCTAACATGGCGTCGAAGCAGCACAGGTCCCTGCATAGTAAGCCATGAAGGTACCGAATATCCCGTAGTAGATCTCTGCGGGTAATTAAAGAGCCTTTCATGGGGGGTCACATTAGTAGCCGTTGAAAGCAATGATCTAATGGAATGCAGGGCATCAGGCAGTACCATTTCCCACTGTGTATTCTTAAGGTTCCGGGATGTCAAAGCCAACATAACTGCCTTCCAGATCACCCCATTGTATCATTCGCACTGTCCATTACCCTGGGGGTTATACGGGGTAGTTCTACTAGTAGAAATTCCCTGGCTCTGAAGGTATTCCTTCAACTGGGAAGACATAAAAGAACTTCCCTGATCCGAATGGATATACGCAGGCATCCCAAAGATGACAAAAAGTTGAGTCAGACATTTGATAACTAGCAGCTGATACATCTGTGCAAGGAAAAGCAAAAGGAAACCTTGAAAACTCATCCACAACAGTAAATATGTATCGATTTTGAGTCGTTGAAGGAAGAGGCCCCTTAAAATCAACGCTCAGATGTTCAAAAGGAGAAGTAGCCTTTATAAGATGAGCTTGTTGAGGCTTAAAGAAATTCGGTTTACACCGAGCACAGATAGAACATGATGAAGTCATCCGCTTGACGTCTTCAACTGAAAAGGGCAAATTCTTACTGCGTACGAAGTGTATCATCCTCGTAACCCCAGGATGACATAAGGCATTGTGAAGATTAATAAGCGTATCTCCATGAATCACAGAACAATAAGCCCTCGACAGTGCATCAGCAGCAACATTATCCTTCCCCGGTCGATAAACTATATCAAAATGGTAACATGCCAACTCAATCCTCCACCTCATTATTTTATCATTTTTGATCTTTCCAAAATGTTTAACATCAAACATAAAGGACATAGATTTTTGATCGGTTACCAACGTGAAATGTCGCCCCGATAAATAATGTCTCCATTTACGCAGCGCTTCTACTATTGCATATGCCTCTTTTTCTATTGAAGAATATCTTTTTTCACTATTGTTCAAGGTACGTGAGAAAAAGGCCACAGGTCTTCCATTCTGGTTCAGAGTAGCCCCAATTGCAAAATCAGAAGCATCCGTCTCAATCACAAAGGGAACCTGCTCATCAATAGAATGCACAACTGCTCTTAAGATATCCTTTTTAAAATTATCAAAACATGTCCTGGCCTCCCATGATAGAGGATATGTTGTAACCCGAATAAGGGGCCGGATCTTCTGCGAAAAGTTTGCAATCCAATTAGAATAGTAAGAAAACAGTCCAACAACTCGTTGCAAAGCCTTAGAATTAGTAGGATAAGGTAAATCGATCAATGGTCGCAAACATTCTGGATCTGGTTTAATCTTATTTCCCGAGATAATATACCCCAGTAGATTTACCTCAGTAGTCGAAAAGATACACTTCTCTATATTAAAAGTTAAACCTACTTTTTCCGCAGTTTGAAGGAATCTTTCTAAATTAGAATCATGCTCCACCCTTGATTTACCACACACCGTGATATCATCTAAATATGAAAAGGTGTCAGAGAGAGAGTTATCACTTATAAAAGCATCCATTGCCCGTTGAAAACAAGCAACACCATTAGTAACACCAAATGGTATTCGGCAAAACTGATACAGCTTTCCACCAGCCTCAAAGGCTGTATATGGTTGATCCCTCTTAACAATAGGAATCTGATGATAAGCACTCTTTAAATCAATAGTGCTAAAAAACTTATACTGAGATACTTTGTTGATAAGCTCATCAATCTTAGGCAAAGGGTACGCATCTAATTGAGTATACCTATTAATAGTTTGAGAGTAGTCTATCACCATTCATTTCTTATGTCTCTCGTTAGTGGTGACAACTACCTGAGCCCGCCAAGGCGAACAACTAGGTTCAATGATTCCTTCCAATAAAAGACGTTGGACTTCAGAATTAATAAATTCTCTATCCTGACTGCTATACCTTCTTGACTTGGTAGCAATTGGCTTACAATCCGGCATCAAATTGGAAAAAAGTGATAATGGAGAAATGGATAAAGAAGTTAATCCACAAATGGATAAGGGTGGCTTAGTCCCTCCAAATGAAAGACTGAGAGACTCGTGTAATTTAAGCACATCATGACCAATCAAAATATCCGCACAAAGATTAGGCAAAACAGATAGGCGTATATCAGTATACGTATTACCTAGAAGAATCATTTTCACAAGGCAACAACCAGCTACTTGTGAAGTAAGGGTTGTCTGAGCCATACACACCTGATAAGTAACAGGCAAGATTTTCAAACACTTTTCCTTCGCAAACTGAAGACTTATAAAACTCTCGGTACTGCCCATATCTATGAGAGCCTTCACTTCTAACCCATTAACTTGGGCCATAACTATAGCTTTGTTTAGGCCATGAGCAAATGCAGCAGAAATTGATGCAATAAACGCCCTCTCTACAGGTTGAATAGTCGCAGAAGAGGAGGTAATTGAACCTAATGATTTAAAAACACGTGCATAATGACCTCTCTTTCCACATTTACTACACACAGCCTCCCGGGCAGGACACTTCAAACGAGGATGCCGGACGTTCCCACAAAAATAACACTTCTGAATCCTAGAGGCAACAGCCGCCGAAGTAGAAACTGTTTCAGAATCTAGTAAACCACTCCCATTAAGTCCACCTAATTCTTTTTTGTCCGGAACTGCCGAAACCACAGTCGCAGGTCGATTAGAAAGAGCATAAGAATCCGAACTTCTCTGAGCCATATCCAATGTAGAAGCTTGCTCAAAAGCACTCTTGAGATCCAAAGTCTTATTTTCTAACAACCGCTGACGAATTGATCTAGACAGTAGTCCATTAATAAAAGCATCCCGTACCGATTCTTCCTTATATTCTTCGGCCGTCACGGCTTTATAATTACAGTTAGCACTAAGGTGCCGAAGTGCTTGTAAATAAGTATCCAAAGATTCTCCCACCTGCTGCCTACGGGCAGGTAGAAGATAACGTGCAAATACCTCATTCTTTGGTTTAACAAAAATCTTCTCCAATGTAGAAATAGCCAATTTGTAAGTTTTACAGTCCAAAATATACTTATACACATCCGGAGCAATGTAGTTGATCAGCATATTCAGCTTATTCAGAGACTCTTGTTCCAAAACACCCAAAAAGTTTGTAAATGTACAATACCAATGTTTCCATTTATCATCCACTCCTGCAGAATTAGGGTCAGCATTGAATCATTCTGGTTGAAGATATCGCTCCATTCTGATAAAAAGTTAATAAATTGAAATAAAGAATAGATTTGCCTTTCTAATCTAGGCTTTAATAACTTTAAAAATCCAGTTGCACATCTTTCAACACCAGTCTCCAACCATGACTGGAGAGAACTGAATTTAAGATGGCCACCACAAATCACCTGACATCCACTACCAATGAGTTTACAGCATATATTGTGGTGTATGTGCCTTTAAGAGCAATTGTGGTGTATGTGCCTTTAAGAGCCCCAGGTGTGAGTAATGCCGGTAATTGCCACTTGGGCTATATAAGCCTGTGTATTGTGTATATCCTTTAGAACCCCCCCCAGACTTGCTTAGTAAATACCTATGAACCAACTCCTGTCTTCAGTGTCTTTATCTACACACGGACACTACAGTGGTGACAAAGTGGAAACGGACTTACCTGCAATTCGGCAGCACCTCAAGGACATCGATTCCTCCAGCGTCCAGAAGACTCAAGGAAGTAATAGAAACTGTGGTTTCACCAGCTGGCCAAGCTGGTGGCAGGTACTGTGCTAATCCTTCCTGGGCGTCAGGCTGGGGCTCCAGCGGCGAGCTCTGCAGCTGAGACAGGCAGCAAAATCGGAGGCAAGCAATAACGGACTGGGAGGGTGCACTCGGGAGACGGCCGGCGCGGCAAGCAGGTCAGCGTTTAGACCTCCGTCGGGAACGAGTCTCCAACAGTGAATAAATGGAAACCACAGTAAAACAGCGTTGTTATCGGTAGCAGCGGCGGGAAGCGTCATATCGTTGCTACAGAGAGAAGAAAAAAAAAAAGCGCGGGAAGCGCCATATCTTTTTTTTTTAAATGCCTAAGTCTGGCAATATTGATGCTTTTGATAACGAAACAGAGCCTAACTTTGGCAATATTGATGTTTTTGATAACAAGATAGAGGATTGGACCACATATGTAGAAAGAGTGGAGGTGTTTTGCACCGCAAATGGAATAGAAGATGAAAAAAAAGCTTCAGTACTTCTGGATCTAATGGGCGCAGAAACATACAAGCTGTTACGCAACTTAATCACTCCAGCCGAACCGATGGACAAGAATTTTGAAGAGATTGTTGATACCCTACACTGCCAATTCGAGGCAGGACTGGCAGATTCTCTGCAAGACAAATTCATCTGCAATCCCCTAAGTGTAGAAACACAAAAAAAGGTATCTTCTGGAAAAGATTTAACACTGGACAAGGCTTTCAGTGCAATAGGAGCAGCAAAGATACAGCAAAGGCCACAGGACTTCGGCACCCATGAAATGACACGGGGTTTCGAGAGATGTTATCACTGCGGCAGATCCAACCATGACCAGAGGGATTGCTGGTTCAAAGAAAAAGCATGCAGGCGATGCGGAAAGATGGGACACATTCCACGTGTATGCCGATCTGAAAATAAAAAATCCACTAACGGGAAAAGAATCAATAAGGAAAAGCACAGAAAGGTACAAATGGTGACGGACAGTAGCTCCAAAGACCAGAAGAGCGATAGTGACTCCGGGAACAAGAGACTAAGCTCTCTCAAATTACATAATGTAATTGCCAATGAAGATTACCAGACCATTTGGGTTACCCTCATAATAGCAGGGTCCCCAGTTAAAATGGAGCTAGATACAGGATCAGCTCTAACCGTAATAAATCGACGAGATTACGAGAGGCTATTTTCGCATATACCTCTAAAAGACACATCCATTATCTTAAAAACATATACGGGGCAGAAAGTATACCCCAAAGGAAAAATAAAGGTGCCTGTGGTATACAACGGCAAAGAAATACAAAAGTTGTATTTATACATTCTACAAGATGGTGGTCCACCGTTGTTGGGACGTGAATGGATAAGGAAGATACGTTTAGACTGGCACTCCATTCAGGCACTGACGGTGACCAAGAAGGAAAAAAAACAATGATGACATCATACCTGAACGATTAAAAGACATCTTGGCCAACGTCAAAGAAGTGTTTCAAGAGAAACTAGGAACCTTGAAAGGCATCACCGCCTCAATAAAAGTGGACGATACAGTAATTCCCAAATTTTTTAAGGCAAGACCGGTGCCATACGCAATACGTCCGGCAGTCGAGGCAGAGCTGGAGAATTTGGAAAAGTCAGGCGTATTATCCAAAATAGATTGGAGCGAATGGGCAACACCCATCGTTCCAGTCATGAAAAAAGCATTGAAAAATAACTCTGAGGAACAGAGAAAAATTCGCATCTGTGGGGACTTTAAGGTGACTGTAAACCCGGTCCTTCACACGGTACAGTATCCTCTTCCGAGGATAGAAGATATTTTTGCCTCACTATCCGGAGGGAAACGTTTCACAAAAATTGACTTGGCACAGGCATATCTACAGATGGAGGTTGAGGAGACCTCTAAAAAGTATCTCACAATAAACACACACAAAGGCCTGTACCAGTACAATCGACTGGTTTTTGGAGTAGCATCAGCTCCAGCTATCTGGCAAAGAGCTATGGAGCAAGTCCTGCAAGGGATTCCGGGGACTCAATGCTACCTAGACGACATCCTTATAACAGGAGAAAATGACAACGAGCACCTTGCCAATTTGGAGCAGGTGCTCACTAGGCTGAAAGAACGGGGCCTACGAGCAAATCGCCCCAAGTGCGAATTTTTCCAAAATCAGATATCATATTGTGGCCACATAATTAATAAGGAAGGGTTGCATAAGTCACCTGAAAAAATTGAAGCAGTTATAAAAGCCCCAGCACCTGAAAATGTTTCACAATTAAGGTCATTCCTGGGATTAATAAATTACTATCATAAATTTTTACCGAACTTATCAACTATTCTACACCCTCTTAATGATCTTCTACAGACAGGAGTGATTTGGAAATGGAACGAAGACTGTAAACGTGCCTTCCATAAATGTAAAGACTTAATCACATCCGAGAAAGTTTTGGCTCATTACAACCCATCACTACCAATCAGACTGGCGTGCGATGCATCCCCTTACGGCATAGGAGCAGTATTATCCCATAAATTCCCTGATGGCTCAGAACGGCCGATAGCTTTTGCATCACGCTCATTAAACTCAGCTGAGTGTAACTATGCCCAAATAGACAGAGAAGCACTCAGCCTGGTATGGGGAGTGAAGAAATTCAACCATTACCTACACGGACAAAAATTTACCTTGCTGACTGACCATCAACCCCTCATCTCCATATTCAACCCTAAAAAAGGTGTTCCCGTTATGACAGCACAAAGATTGCAGAGGTGGTCCCTTTTTCTAGGGGCTCACCAATACAACATTGAATACAAAGGATCAAAACAGCATGGGAATGCTGACGGTTTATCGCGCCTACCGTTGCCAACGATAGAAGAGGCACCTACAGTAGACCCAGTGGAGATATTCCACTCTACCATAGTGGAATGTCTACCGGTGACAAATTCTGCCATTGAAAGGGAGACAAGAAATGGCCCTACTCTCTCACGGGTCTGCGATTTAACAGTGAAGGGATGGCCAGCACATGGCGAGCCACTATTGCCAGCATTCTCGCAAAGAAGAGAACAACAGTCAGTGTGCCGAGGAACCTTGATGTGTGGATCCAGAGTGGTGATTCCACCCAAACTCCAGGATAAAGTACTAAAGGAGCTTCACGAGGGGCATCTGGGTGGAGTGAAAATGAAGAACCTAGCTAGAGCGTTTGTATGGTGGCCAGGTATCGATGGAGACATCGAAGACATGACCAAGAGCTGCCTAGGATGCCAGAAGGTCCAAAATGCTCCGCCACAGGCCCCTCTACATCCATGGGAGTGGCCCTCATCTCCCTGGCAAAGGGTGCACATCGACTTTGCTGGTCCATTTATGGACTCAATGCTCTTAATCGCAGTTGATGCACACTCCAAGTGGCCGGAGGTAATAAAGATGTCCTCCATCACCACGGAAAAAACCATCACAGTATTAAGGACCATATTTGCCAGGAATGGGCTGCCGGAACAGATATGTTCTGATAATGGACCGCAATTTGTGTCCGAAGAATTCAGAAAGTTCTTAAAGAACAATGGGGTAAAGCACTACACGTCCGCCCCATACCATCCCGCCACCAATGGATTGGCTGAAAGGTTTGTCCAGACCTTCAAGAAGGCCATAAAGGCCATGGGTAATGAAGACATAAAACTTCAGCACAAGGTGGATAACTTCTTATTTGCATATAGGAATGCAACACACATGGTTACCAACCAAACTCCCGCCATGATGTTCTACAATCGAAACCTAAGATGCCGGCTGGATTTGGTCAAGCCCAACATCTGAAGGGACGTGGAGAACTGGCAGTTTCAGGGCATGAATGAAAGGCCAACTAGGGCCTTCCAGATAGGCCAACGGGTTTTGGCCCGGGACTACCGTACCGAGAAATGGCAGCCTGGAACTATCTGCACACGACTAGGACCACTGATGTATACCGTGGACATCGGAGAAAGCACAATAAGGTGCCATGCTGACCAAATCATCAAGTCATCCGAAAAGGGACAACCTACACCACCACTCTATACATCTAACGATGAAGTAGAGATACCCATATCTATCTCCGATCCGGTGATACTGGAACCCGATGAACCTGACACTGGCATTCAAGCCGAATCAGCCTTGCCAGAAGAACCTACTACACCACCAGAAACTACTACACCCCCGAGGCGTTATCCGGACCGAGTCAGGAAGCCTCCTGAGAGACTAACTTATAATTAATTAATACAGCAATGTATATTATTTTGCATATAACATGTAATTAATAATTACTTAAAAATATGATGTACTGGTTAACTAAAAGGGGAGGAATTGTGATGTATGTGCCTTTAAGAGCCCCAGGTGTGAGTAATGCCGGTAATTGCCACTTGGGCTATATAAGCCTGTGTATTGTGTATATCCTTTAGAACCCCCCCCCCCAGACTTGCTTAGTAAATACCTATGAACCAACTCCTGTCTTCAGTGTCTTTATCTACACACGGACACTACATATATCTCATGGTAGAAACAAACAACCAATTACAATACTTCTTACTAACACAGAGAACAACCACCCCATTCACCAATCACAATACTTCTTATTAAACATAGGAAATAATCACCACAAGTCTCTTCTAAATCGATGCAAGGAAGGGCAAATCAAAATGAACCTGCAAAGTGCTGCTCAGTACCCAAAACTCCTTCACACAGCATTGAATCTCTCCAGAGGTCTCGCTCTCTCTCTCTCAGAACGCGTGGTGCAAAAATGTCGCCGACAAAAAAAGGCAGGAAGCCGCCACCTTTAAATAGTGCTCCCCCAGTCCCTTCCCGACTGCAAAATGCTCCTCCCTACCTGTCATTACTAGCGGCAAGCGGTAAGGCAGGGGGCGCCACTCAATGTCCGGTCCGGGGCGTTGCACGCTTGACTGACATCATGATCTGCGGGTGCAGGAGATCGTGGTGGTAGTGTTTAGCACCGCCGCAAAATGTCTGGTCAATTTCGCGAGCGGCGCAAACGTCGCCACGCCCAGGCGCTAGTTGCTTTGCGCCCCGAATGGGAGGCGCTAACCAACTGAATTTTTCCCCCTATGTTCTTAAGCCTCAGCGGGGGTGCAATGTCGGTTCACTAGATGGATTACTGGGATGAGAGGGCCGTCCTATGAGGAGAGATTGAGTAGAATGGGCCGATACTCTCTGGAGTTTAGAAGAATGAGAGGTGATCTCATTGAAACATACAAGATTCTGAAGGAGATTGACAGGGTAGATGCAGGGAGGTTGTTTCCCCCTGGCTGGAGTGTCTAGAACCAGGGGGCACAGTCTCAGGATAAGGGGTCGGCCATTTAGGACTGAGATGAGGAGAAATTTCTTCACTCAGAGGGTTGTGAATCTTTGGAATTCTCTGCCCCAGAGGGCTGTAGATGCTCAGTTGTTGAGTATATTCAAGACCGAGTTCGATAGATTTTTGGGCACTAAGGGAATCAAGGGATATGGAGATCGGGCAGGAAAGTGGAGTTGATGTAGAAGATCAGCCATGATCTTATTGAATGGCGGAGCAGGCTCGAGAATCCATATGGCCGACTCCTGCTCCTATTTCTTATGATCTTGTGGATGGTATATTGTTTCCTTTGGGGGCATTGGCCAGGACTATGGGTAATAAACAGAGTGGTTGAGTAAGGGGACCATTGATACCAAAGAACAATGGGTGGGTGACCACCACCCAATGACCACTTGCCAGCTGATAACTGAACCTTTCCTCACCTCTAACCAACCACTTGTTAATGAGGCCTGGGAATGAAAATATCCTATTTTCTGTCCTCGCCCGTCCACCCAAAATCAGGGTTGGTGGTTCCTAGCCCTTTAATGTAAAGAACAATTTGTGGACACACAGTTCTATTTCCTAAGACAAGCAATCAAAGGTGACTTTACAATTCTCAATATCATGCTAAAATTAGAAGCAGGCTTAATGAGATAACAAGCTTTATTTCAATACCTTTGGGTAAAGATTGATATAATTGAGATGTCTTGTATTCCCCAGTTTCATTATTCAAGTTCAGTGATCCCTCTCTCTGTTTCTGATTCATATTTTGGCAAAATTAATATGATTTTTAAATCCCTTTTGTGGAAAAACGAGAAAAGACGGACTCATATTACAAGGCTTCTAGAGCACGGATTTCAAGCTCCGCAATCCTTCAAAATACAGATTAGCCTTTCAGATCAAGCCGTTGCTTTGATCTGAAAGATTCTCCTCAATGTTCCGAACAGAAGCCAAGGGCATTAGTCTATTTCCACCGTGGAAAAAAAACACATAGGAAGAACGGCTGAGTTTATGATCTGAGGTTTTGCAGTCAAGAAGAAAATGGTTTCAGCGGATGTGGAGAAATAGGGCATTAACAATTTTAACATTACTACAACCTCAGCCGTGGGTGACACTCTCTGCCTCTGGGTCAGAAGGCTGTGTCCCACTCCAAGGACTTGAGCACGAAAATACCAGGCTGACACTCCAGTGCAGTACTTGAGGGAGTGCTGCATTGTCGGAGGAGCCGTCTTTTGGATGAGATGTCTGCTCTCTCGGGTGGACGTAAAAGATCGCATGGAACTATTTTGAAGAAGAGCAGGGGAGTTCTCCCCGGTATCCTGGCCAATATCTATCCCTCAACCAACATATAAAAACAGATTATCTATCACAGACCTTCCCTTTTGTTCTTTCCTCCCCTCCCCCCTTTCCCTGCCCCTACACTTGCTTAAAAACCTGTTCCATCTCCAACTTTTTCCAGTTCTGACGGAGGGTCATCGACCTGAAACGTCAACTCTGTTTCTCTCTCCGCAGATGCTGCCTGACCTGCTGAGTGTTTCCAGCATTTTCTGTTTTTATTTCAGACTTCCAGCATCCGCAGTATTTTGCTTTTGTGTTATCTAGTCACATTGCTGGTTGTGGGAGCTTGCTGTGCGCAAATTGGCTGCTGCGTTTCCTACAGCACCAACAGTGACTCCACGTCAAAAAGCACTTCATTGGCTGTAAAGCACTTTGGGATGTCCGGTGGTCGTGAAAGGCGCTATAGAGATGCAAGTCTTTTTTTTAATTGAGCAGCTAAGACCCACAATGCAGGACCAAGGTCAGAAAGACTGCAAGAGTGTGATAAGTTTGAGTTTTCACAAGGTGTACATTAAAGGCGGGTGGGCAGGCTACAGGACAGGGTCTATTTTTAAATTTGTTCCCAGGCTGTAGAAACACTGGCAGGGCCACTTTTATCACTCAGCCCCTGTTGCTCTCAGAAGGCCGTCTACTTGATGCAACTGTTTGTACAACTGGCAAAATACCGCGGAGGCCGGGAATCTGAAATAGAAACAGAAAATGCTGGAAACGCTCGGCAGGTTAGCGGAGAGAGAAACAGAGTTAACGTTTCAGGCCAATGACCTTTCAACAGAACTGGAAAATGTTAAGAGATGGAGCAGGTTTATAAGCAGGTGCAGAGCCAGGGAAAGTGGGGGGAAGGTAGGAAAGAACAAAAGGGAAGGTCTGTGATAGGGTGGAGAGTGGGAGAGGTTAAATGACAAAAGGGGACGATGGGGGCGAGGCAAAGGGAGATGGTAATGGGACAAGTAAAGAAACAAAAGTTGGGTCTAGAGGAGGTGTAAATGGCAACAGCAGAATCATTACCGCTCCACTCCCGCTCTGACCTCTCTGTCCTCGGCCTCCGACACTGTTCCAATGAAGTTCAACGTAAGCTCGAGGAACAGCACCTCATCTTTCGATTAGGCACTTTACACCTTCTGGACTCAACATCTAGTTCAACAATTCCAGTTCGTAACCGCTGCTCCCATTTCTTCAGACAGCTGGTCCTACCTCTGTGACCTCACCTGTCTTAAGATCTCCTGATGTGGCTCGGTGTCAAATGTCATTTAATCACACTCCTGCGAGGCGCCTGGGGGCCTTTTACTACATTAGAGGCGCTATGCAAATGCAAGTTGTTGTTGTTGCGGGGACCGGAGGTGCGGACTGGCTCTTCCTGGCCCATGAAGGAAAGATTTTGAACTTGCCGTAGAGGGCCTCATTGTCCTCCTGACAGCTGGTGGGGCAGCCATGCTGGGCACTCCTGCTGGAGGCCGGCAAACCAAGCGGCTTTAAAAGGGGCAATCGCCGGAAACGGGAAATGAAGCCGTTCCATTTTAACTGCCCACCCGTTCCTTTCCCACCAGTCAGGGACAATTAAAATTCCCCCTTCTGTCTCTCGCTCTTATTTGTTGTATTTCATAGGGGTCAGCAATTAAAATGATTACATTTTCTAATTATCTGCAAGACACCAAGTGATTATGAGAGGTTTTCTTTGCTTTCAAAATTCAATTCATTTGATTTTTTTTTTTAAAAGACTTCAAATTAGGATGAGGAAAGACACTGGGATAAGTTTGCATCTTCGCAGCCTGGGTGTTAATCTGGTGGAACGGATCCACCACCCGTTATCGAACTCACCCAGTTTTCAATTCCATTGACTTGAATGGAATGGTAATTGGATGGGTCCTATAATGAGTTGGCAATCCGCTCCACCAGATTACTGGGTGTGGGATGAAGATAAAAAAAATCCCCACTCTGTCCATGGTTTGCTCTCTCTCTCTCTCTCTCTCTCTCATTTTAAAAGCAAGACACATCTTGAAGTTCTAGAGTACCATATTTACAATTCAAACACCACCTAGACACAGATCAGCCATGATCTAATTGAATGGCGGAACTGGCTTGAGGGTCTGAATGGCCTCCTCCTGTTCCTGTGTTCCTAAATGTCCAACAGGTGCACAAATGAGTACAGTCTGTTGGTGCAGCGCAAGGCACAGTTCTGCTTTGCCTCTCTGACGATGCGAGAATATTTCCATGCGGTTGGTGCCAGTGTGGCGATGCCACTGCCAATGGTTGGTGGGCAGCCTAGTGGGTGCTGTCAGTGCCAGCCGATGATCACTCTGTCATCACCTGGTGCAGCTGCAAGAAAGGAATATTGAGATTTAGTGTCCTCTGAGGGCGTCTGGTGAGACCACACCTGGAGTATTGTGTACAGTTTCGGTCTCCTTACCTAAGGAAGGATATACTTGCCGTAGAGGGAGTGCAGCGAAGGTTCACCAAACCGGTTCCTGGGATGGGGGGATTGTCCTATGAGGAGAGATTGAGTAGACTAGGCCTATATTCTCTAGAGTTTAGAAGAATGAGAGGTGATCTCGTTGAAACATACAAAATTCTTACAGGGCTTGACAGAGTATCTTAGAATCATAGGAAGTTACAGCACGGAAGGAGGCCACTTTGGTCCATCGTGTCCCCGCCCCCCCCCCCGGCCAACAAAAAGCTATCCAGCCTGATCCCACTTCCCAGCTCTTGGTCCGTAGCCCTGCAGGTCAGAGCATCCCAAGTGCACATCCAAGTACTTTTAAATGTGGTTAGCGTTCCTTCCTCTACCACCCTTTCAGGTAGTG
Source organism: Somniosus microcephalus (assembly GCF_052327205.1). Classification (NCBI taxonomy): domain Eukaryota; kingdom Metazoa; phylum Chordata; class Chondrichthyes; order Squaliformes; family Somniosidae; genus Somniosus; species Somniosus microcephalus. Next base: position 26,253,692 of record NC_141014.1, on the reverse strand, counting down.
TGTTCCAGATCCCCACAACCCTCTGGGTGAAGACATTTCCCCTCAAATCCCCTCTAAACCTTCCACCAATTACTTTAAATCTGTGCCCCCTAGTTTTTGACCCCTCTGCTAAGGGAAATAGGTCCTTTCTATCCACTTTAACTCAGCCTCCTCTGTTCCAAGGAAAACAGACCCAGCCTATCCAGTCTTTCCTCATAGCTAAGATTCTCTACTCCCGGCAACATCCTTGTAAATCTCCTCTGCACCCTCTCTAGTGCAATCACATCTTTCCTGTAATATGATGACCAGAACTGCATGCAGTACTCTAGCTGAGGCCTAACTAGTATTTTATACAGTTGAAGCATAACCCCCCTGCTCTTGTATTCTATGCCACGGCTAATAAAGGCAAGCATTCCGTGTGCCTTCTTAACCACCTTATCTACCTGGCCTGCTACCTTCAGGGATCTGTGGACATGCACTCCAAGGTCCCTTTGTTCCTCTACACTACTCAGTGTCCTACCATTTAATATGTATTCCCTTTCCTTGTTAGCCCTCCCCAAATGCATTACCTCACACTTCTCCAGATTGAATTTCATTTGCCACTGTTCTGCCCACCTGACCAATTTATTGATATCTTCCTGCAGTCTACAGCTTTCTTCTTCAGTATCAACCACACAGCCGATTTTAGTATCATCTGCAAACTTCTTAATCATACCCCCTATATTCAAGTCTAGATCATTGATATATACCACAAAAAGCAAGGGACCTAGTACTGAGCCCTGCGGAACCCCACTGGAAACAGCCTTCCAGTCACAAAAACACCCATCAACCATTACCCTCTGCTTCCTGCCTCCGAGCCAGTTTTTGAATCCAACTTGACACTTTGCCCTGGATCCCATGGGCTTTTAACTTCGTGACCAGTCTGCCATGTGGAACCTTATCAAAAGCCTTGCTAAAATCCATATACACTACATCAAACACACTACCTTCACCTACCCTCCTTGTTACCCCCTCAAAAGATTCAATCAAGTTTGTCAGACACGACCTTCCCTTAACAAATCCGTGCTGACTGTCCCTGATTAACCCGTGTCTTTATAACTGAAGATTTATCCTGTCCTTCAGAATTCTTTCCAATAATTTTCCCACCACCGAGGTTAGGCTGACTGGCCTGTAATTACTCGGTCTATCCTTTTCTCCCTTTTTAAACAAGGCTACCACATTAGCAGTCCTCCAGTCCTCCGGCACCACACCTGAAGCCAGAGAGGATTGAAAAATGATGGTCAGGGCCTCTGCTATTTCCTCTTTTGATTCGCTTAACAGCCTGTGATACATTTCATCCGGGCCTGGGGATTTAGCCACTTTTAAAGCTGCTAAACCCCTTAATACTTCCTCTCTCACTATGTTTATTTCATCTAATATTTCACACTCCTCCCCCCTGAGTAGCTGCTGGGCGGATCTTTCACCTGGCTGGGGAGTCTAGATCCAGGGGTCACAGTCTCAGAATAAGGGGTCGGCCACTGAGATGAGGAGAAATTTCTTCACTCAGAGGGTGGTGAATCTTTGGAATTCTCTACCCCAGAGGGCTGTGGAGGCTCAGTCGTTGAGTATATTCAAGACAGAGACCGATAGGTTTTTGAATATTAAGGGAATCAAGGGATACGGGGATCGGGCGGGAAAGTGGAGATGAGGAAGAAGATCGGCCATGATCTCATTGAATGGCGGAGCAGGCTCGAGGGGCCGAATGACCGACTCCTGCTTCTATTTCTTATGTCCTTATGTCTCTTTGCTGCCCTGGAAAAATGTTCCAGAAATAAAGCTGTTTGGAATGAAAGAAAAATGGATGACAAAAGGTCCAATCTGCTAATCATCCAACATGCTTCCATTACGAATGCCAATCCTGATGAATGTAAGAAGTCACACAACACCAGGTTATAGTCCAACAGCTTTATTTGAAATCACAAGCTTTCGGAGCGCTGCTCCTTCATCAGGTGAAGTGGAGAGATGCATATAGGCACAGCATATATAGTCAGACAGCACTGCCAGATGATTACAGGTAATCTTTCTAACTGCCCTTTATCACGCCTCAGCAGAGAGATAATCACAGCAATCAAAGGTGTGAATGGTGTCCAAACAGGTCAGTCAGGAAAACATTACATCAAAGAACAATGAGGTGGGGTCACAAGGGGTCAAATGTTGTAGATGCTGGGGTCTGTATGAAAAACAAAAAACAAACTAAAAACTATTTTTTTGCTGGAAATCACAGCAGGTCCGGCCGCATCTGTGTAGATGAGTAATAGGCCCCTTGTTAAGATTAGAATATTTATGGGTTTTAAACCCGGGACATATGACTTCCAATCTACCACCAGATCCTGGCTGCTCCTTTTTCCTAAGGGGATTGCTTCACTAATGACGGCAGGTCATTCTCTCACAAAAGTGGCAGCTATAATAAAAATAAGTTTCATTCATGACCTACGCTAGCAGATGATTGAATCTGTTTACGCCCTGGTTCAGAAGGACTGAGCGACGGCCTCCTAAATTATTAGCAGGCCGCCGAGTGAGTCAGGGTTGATCAAACACCATTCAATCACTGCACAATTACTGCCAGAGAATGACATGCAGTGAGTGGAAGCGCAGACTCCAGTGAGCAGCACAAAGCCTTTTTTCAGCTCCATGCAACAATTACCAAATCTGAGTTGTGAATTCCAGGGTGTTTACGGCGTCAGCCCCGGGGAGGGCTCAGTTGGCGGCACGCTCGCCTCTTGAGTCAGACGGTTGTGGATTCCAAGCCCCACTCCAGGGACTTGAGCACAAGAATCCAGGCTGACGCTCCATTCGGTGCTGCACGGTCGGAGGTGCCGTCTTTCGGATGAGACATTAAAACCAAAGTTCCGTCTGCCCTCTCAGGTGGATGTAAAAGATTTATCTCGAAGAAGAGCAGGGGAGATCTCCCCGGTGTCCAGGCTGATATTTATTTATCCCTCAATCAACTTCACTAAAACAGATGATCCGGTCATTATCACATTGCTGTTTGTGGGAGCTTGCTGTGCGCAAATTGGCTGCCCTCTTTCCTACATTACAACAGTGACTACACTTCAAAAAGCACTTCATTGGCTGTAAAGCACTTTGGGACGTCTGGTGGTCGTGAAAGGCGCTATATAAATGCAAGTCTTTCTTTGTTTATGGCGCTTGTGAGCAGAGTTAACAACGGATATTTCAGTTATATTCAATTGCAAAGTATGACAAAGTATTTACACTACAGAAGCAGGCCATTTGGCCCAACTGGTCTATGCCGGTGTTCATGCTCCACACGAGCCTCCTCCCACCCCTCTTCACCTAATCCCATCAACATATCCTTCTATTCCTTTCTCCCTCAAGTGTTTATCCAGCTCCCTCTTAAATGCATCTATGCTAGTCTCAACTATTGCTTCTGGTAGCGAGTTTTTTTAAAATTCGCTTGCGGGATATGGGCGTCGTTGGCAAGGCCGGCATTTATTGTCCATCCCTAATTGCCCCTTGAGAAGGTTGGTGGTGAGCCGCCGCCTTGAACTGCTGCAGTCCCGTGTGGTGAAGGTGCTCCCGCACAATGTTCTCCGTAAGCCGCGCGACCGCGCAGCGCTCTGCAGCTTAAAGGGGCCGCGCAACTAAAAAAAGATTAAGGGGAACATTGCGGCCACAGGGCTGTTAGGGAGGGAGTACCAGGATTTTGACCCAGCGGTGATGAAGTAACAGCGATATAGTTCCAAGTCAGGATGGTGTGACTTGGAGCGGAGCGTGGTGTTCCCATGCGCCTGAAACCCTTGTCCTTCTAGGTGGTAGAGGCTTCATAAATAGAGGCAGAGAGTACAAAAGCAAGGAAACTATGATGAATCTTTATGAAACACTGGTTCGGCCTCAACTAGAGTATTGAGTCCAATTCTGGGCTCTGCACTTTAGGAAGGGTGTGAAGGCCTTAGAGAGGGTGCAGAAAAGATTTACAAGAATGGTTCCAGGGATGAGGGACTTCAGTTATGTGGGTAGACTAGAGAAGCTGGAGTTGTTCTCCTTAGAGCAGAGAAGGTTGAGAGGAGATTTAATCGAACATAATAAGAACATAAGAACATAAGAAATAGGAACAGGAGTAGGCCATTTGGCCCCTCAAGCCTGCTCTGCCATTTAATGAGATCATGGCTGATCTGATCTTGGGCTCAGCTCCCTTTCCCTTTCTGCTCCCCATAACCCTTCTCTCCCTTTTTGTTCAAAAATCTGTCTATCTCCACCTTAAATATATTCAATGACAGAGCCTCGATGGCTCTCTGGGGCAGAGATTTCCACAGATTTACGACCCTCCGAGAGAAGAAATTCCTCCTTATCTCAGGTTAAATGGGCGAGCCCTTATTCTGAAACTATGCCCCCTAGTACTAGATTCCCCCATGAGGGGAAACATCTTCTCTGCATCTACCCTGTCGAACCCCCTCAGTATCTTATATGTTTCAATAAGATCACCTCTCATTCTTCTAAACTCCACTAGAGGTGTTCAAAATCATGAGGGGTCCAGACAGAGTGAGACTGTGCCCATTGGCGGAAGGGTCGAGAGCCAGAGGACACAGATTTAAAGTGATTGGCAGAAGAACCAAAGGCGACATGTGGTTAGGATCGGGAATGCACTGCCTGAAAGAGTGGTGGAGGCAGATTCAATCGTGGCTTTCAAAATGGAATTGGATAAGTACCTGAAGGAAAAATTTTGGCAGGGTTTACGTGGAAAGGGCGGGGGGGAGTGGGACCAGCTGAAGTGCTCTTGCAGAGAGCCGGCACGGGCTCGACGGGCCGAATGGCCTCCTTCTGTGCAGTAACCGTTCCATAATTCTATGATTCTAGATCACGAGTTTGGGAGGTGCTGTCATAAACGATGAACAAATGTAGTCTCCGGATATGTGATGGCCTGCAATGTGGATTTGCTAAATGTGTCTTATTGTGAGGAATATTGAGTTGGGTTCTATGTGACCCTGCTGGTAAAGAACGAACAGAGAGACTTGCATTTCTATAGCGCCTTTCATCACCACCGGACGTCTCAAAGCACTTTCCAGCCAATGAAGTACTTTTTGAAGTGCAGTCACGGTTGTAATGTAGGAAACGTGGCAGTCAATTGACACACAGCAAGCTCCCACAAACAGCAATGTGATAATGACCAGATAGTCTGTCTTTGTTATGTTGTTTGAGGGATAAATATTGGAGGATACCGGGGATAACTCCCCTGCTCGTCTTCGAATGACAACCTAGGTGACGGGCAGGTATGGGGAACCACCATAATTGAAAGGAGTAGGATCAAGGGGTTTGAGGAGAAAGCAGGGACCGGGTACTGAACTTGGATGATCAGCCATGATCGCATTGAATGGCAGAGCAGGCTTGAGGGGCCGAATGGCCTACTCCTGCTCCTATCTTCTATGTTTCTATGTTTCTATGAGAGAAGACGGTACAGGGTCAATTTTAACTTACACTGCCGGCAGGAAACAGGGGCAATGGCGGTCCAAAAAAATCGCAGTGCTGCATTTCTCTCCTTGTCGAGGAAGAGGCGGAAGAGGAGCAGGAGCAGCAGCAGGTTGGGGAAGGACAGCTGGGGCCCTGAAGGGACCATGTACAAGGAGGGCTGCTCGCAGGCATCCTTACCATATGGGCCCAGAGTAGGTTACCTCCAATTGTCCAAGGAGCAGGAGGCTACATTTCCCTATTTCGGGGGGAAGAAGAGCAGGGGGAGTTTTCCTCGCTGTCCTGGCCAATATTTATCCCTCAACCAACATCACTAAAAACAGAATGGCCCAGAAATTCGGGTCTCCACGGGTGAGTACGCACGGGGTACTCACGCGTAGGCCCAACGAAAGTGTCGGTTTTGTGCATGCACTGCGCATGCACGGGAAACCGGCACTTCCGTTCCCCTGAAAGAAGGGGTTCAGAAGTCGAACGCGTGCGCCGGAGAGGCTGCGCGTGCGCATCGAACTTACATCTTTTTTGCAGCTTTCTCCGGGAGGGTAAGTCTCCAGGAGTTACACTTTTAAAAAGCAGGTGCAAGGCCTGCTTTTAACAAGGTAAGTGGTGAATTAATTAAAATTAAACCTTTTTTTCCATAGGTTTATTATTTTTAAATACTTTAAAGAAAGGTAAGTTTATTTTTAGCCCCGTTAGAAAAATGTAATTATATTTTTTCAAAAATTTAAATTCTTGTTTAAAATAGTTATTTCATGTACTTTATAGTTTATTTTAAAAATGTGATTTAAAAATAAATTTATTTGAGGTTTTAGTGATGTTTTGGGGCTTATAGTATTTATTTATAGGTTTGACAGCTCTTCCTGTCAAACATATGAATGAAGCATTCCCTGCTACCATTGGCTCTCCATGGCCCACGTGATCCCAGGGGCCGCTTCGAACTAACTGTGTCCCTGGGATACGTGAGCACTGCGCGCCGGCAGTTGGAGGAGGCCCAGGATCGTAATCCCACGCCCACAGCTCAACAGCCAGCGCGCTAGGTAAGTGCAGGTCGGAGGCTTGCACCCGCGGGAAGCCCCCGACCCGAATTTCTGGGCCATTGTCTGGTTGCTGTTTGTGGGACCTTGCTGTGCGCAAACTGGCTGCCGATTTGCCAGTGACTACAGTTCAAAAAAGTTCTTCATTGGCTGTAAAGCACTTTGCTGGACACCTAAAACAGGCATTAGGCCCCTTCGGTATGTTAATGAGGGGCCTCTTTTCACATTTAGAAGGAATTTGCTGCTTGGGAACTCTGCCAAAGATGGTTGGCAAACGATAGCAACCCGACTACAAATAAAAACAATGCAAGCAAAATATCTCCCTGCTGTGCCTCCGGAGGTTTGTCAGCCTCTCCTCACTGTGCAAGCTGCCAACAAGCGAGGCTGGGAAACTGGACTCTAGACCCATCTGATTACAGGAACTGCCTTTGGTAAACAAGTCTTTGAAAAGTCTGGTCACTTTACAAAGTCCATAAATGTTTGCTCCTTCACAAATTACCGATTAAACAAGTTGCCGAGAAGGTTTTCAAAGGCGAGAAATGGAAAGCGCGAAGCTTTTTCCGGGGCTGGCTCCTTTCCGCTGGCTCGATCTGCAGACACTCCTGATATTCCTGGCAGTGTTTTTACTGGTGACAGTCGTAATTCAAGCGAGAAAGACCAGCCACCTCCCTCCAGGGCCCTCTGCCTGGTCGCTTATTGGAAATATCTTCAATCCTGACCAAAGTGCTCCCCATGTCAGTATGACTGAGGTAATGGCTGGGAGAGGGGTTGGGGGGAGGATCTTATTGACTCTTTGCGACAGTGTAAAATGTGCAAAAGCGAATCAACAGCCCTCTCCTGATTATTATTATTGAACTCAACGGAAATAATACTGCCGTGAGCTCAGCCCAGCTGTTTAGTTGTTAAGAACATAAAAACATAAAAAATAGGAGCAGGAGTCGGCCAATCGGCCCCTCGAGCCTGCTCCGCCATTCAATAAGATCATGGCTGATCCAACCTTGGCCTCAACTCCACTTTCCCGCTCTCTCCCCACACCCCTTGACTCTCTTGTAGTTCAAATGCCTGTCAGTCTCCACCTTGAATATATTCAGTGACTCCGCCTCCACAGCTCACTGGGGTAGAGAATTCCAAAGATTCACGACCCTCTGAGAGAAGAAATTCCTCCTTATCTCCGTCTTAAATGGGCGACCCCTTATTCTGAAACTTAGCCCCCTCATTCTAAATACCCCCACTAAGGTAAACATCCTCTCAGCATCCACCCTATCAATCCCCCCTCAGAATCTTATATGTTTCAATAAGATCACCTCTCATTCTTCTAAACTCCAATGAGTATAGGCCCAACCTGCTCAACCTTTCATCATACGTCAACCCCTTCATCCCAGGAATCAACCTCGTGAACCTTCTCTGCACTGCCTCCAATGCAAGTATATCCTTCCTTAAATATGGAGACCAAAACTGTACGCAGTACTCCAGGTGCGGTCTCACCAACGCCCTGTAAAGTTGCTTAAAACTTCTCTACTTTTATACTCCATACCCCTCGCAATAAAGGCCAACATTCCATTAGCCTTCCTAGTTACTTGCTGTACTTGCATGCTAACTTTTTGTGGTTCATGTACTAGGACCTCCAAATTCTGGCCAAAGTGGACTGGGATCAGCTACCTGTAGGAAAATCCACATCAGAGCAGTGGGAGTCATTCAGAAAGGAAATAGAAAGAGTACAGCGCCAACATGTTCCCGTAAAGGTCAAAGGTGGGACCAGCAAGTCCAGGGAACCCTGGATGTCAAGGGATATACAAGAATGGATTAGGAAAAAAAGGGAGGCTTTTGGCAGATACAAAGGACTAAAAACAGTGGAAGCCCTAGAGGAGTATAGGAAGTGCAGGGGGGTACTTAAAAAAGAAATTAGGAGAGCGAAGAGGGGGCATGAAAAAACACTGGCGGGCAAAATAAAGGAAAATCCCATGGTGTTTTATAAGTATATTAAGGGCAAGAGGATAACCAGGGAAAGAGTAGGGCCCATTAGGGACTAAAGTGGCAATCTGTGTGTAGAGCCGGAAGATGTAGGTGAGGTTTTAAATGAATATTTTGCATCCGTGTTCACTGTGGAGAAGGACGATGTAGGCATAGAAACCAGGCAGGGGGATTGTGATATAATTAGCATGGGAGACTGGTTAAGAAGGTAAGAGCCCATGGGATCCACGGCAATTTGGCACATTGGATCCAAAATTGGCTCAGTGGCAGGAGGCAGAGGGTGATGTTCGAAGGTTGTTTTTGTGACTGGAAGCCTGTGTCCAGTGGTGTACCACAGGGATCGGTGCTGGGTACTTTGCAGTTTGTAGTGTACATTAATGATTTAGATATAAATGTAGGAGGTATGATCAGTAAGTTCGCACTTGAAACAAAAATTGGTGGAGTGGTAAACAGTGAGGAGGGAAGCCTCAGGCTACAAGACGATATAGATGGGTTGGTTAGATGGGCAGAAGAGTGGCAAATGGAATTTAACCCTGAAAAGTGTGAGGTGATGCATTTTGGGATGATTAACAAGGCAAGGGAATACACAATGAATGGTAGGACCCTAGGAAGGACAGAGGATCAGAGGGACCTTGGTGTGCATGTATATAGATCCCTGAAGGCAGCAGGACAGGTAGATAAGGTGGTTAAGAAGGCATATGGGATACTTGCCTTCATTAGCCGAGGCATAGAATATAAGAGCAGGGAGGTTATGATGGAGCTGCACGAAACACTAGTTAGGCCACAGCTGGAAAACTGTGTGCAGTTCTGGTCGCCACACTATAGGAAGGATGTGATTGCTTTGGAGAGGGTGCAGAGGAGATTCACCAGGATGTTACCTGGGCTGGAGAGCTTCAGCTATAAAGAGAGACTGGACAGGCTGGGGTTGCTTTCCTTAGAGCAGAGAAGGCTGAGGGGGGACCTGATTGAGGTATACAAGGGTATCAGGGGCATAGATAGGATAGATAGAAAGGTACTTTTCCCCTTAGTAGAGGGGTCAATAACGAGGGGGCAGAGTTTAAAGGTAAGGGGCAGGAGATATAGAGGGGATTTGAAGAAAAGCCTTTTCACCCAGACGGTGGTTGGAATCTGGAACTCAATGCCTGAAAAGGTGGTAGAGGCAGGAACCCTCACAAAATTCAAGAAGCATTTAGATGAGCACTTGAAACGCTATAGCATACAAGGCTACGGACCAAGTGCTGGAAAATGGGATTAGAATAGACAGGGCTTGATGGCCGGCACGGACACGATGGGCCGAAGGGCCTCTTTCTGTGCTGTATAACTCTATGGCCTAGATTTTCAGTGTGCCGTGGGGCGGGCTTTTAGGCGTGTGGGGGGCTAAAATCCCGAATTCGGGGGTCCCGACACCATCCCACCCAAATCCCGCCTCCACGTAAGTTTCAGAGGAGGCGGGTACCCGCCCTGCACTGGGGCCCGCCGACCCGAGGCGGGAAGGGATTAGTGCCAATTACCTGCCTGTTAACAGGTAGTTAACAGGCAGTTTTTAGCCTAATCCCTATTTTGAGGGGTGTCGTGTGGGATTCCCGACGGCTCCAAACCACGCCAGGTTAGAGCAGGCGGGCCGTCGGATTGAAGGAGTTGGAGGGGTCGCGATGTCGGTGTTCAGGTGAGTGATGGGTGCATGAGTGCAAAAGTAAGTGTGTTTGGTGTGTCTAAAGTGTGTAAAGAAGTTTAAATTACCTGTACTTACCTTAACAGCCTTTCTTCCTGTAGGCGTCGGGAGTCCATCACTCAGCCGGCACTGAAAGCTGAATGGCTGCGATCTGTCAAAAGTGACAGCCTTCAGCTTTTAGTGCCCGTGAGAGTTCTAACTGAGTCTGTGTAGAAAGACTCAGGTTAGAAGTCAGACTGTCGGTGTTTGACAGCTTCAAACAGCTGTGAAACACTGATATTTCATCTGTCAAAAACTCTTGACAGATGAAATTTCAGTCTGTGACGTCACCTGTTGCCAGGTGGCCCTGAATTGGCCTGCTGAGCCCGCTGGGCAGGCTCAACAAGGTCAATCAAGGGAAAATCATGTGGATTGGCCGGACGTCAATGTAGGCGGGACTAAAACCCAAAAGTTGTAGTACCGCCTCCTTCCCAACAGCTTACTGAAAATCGACCCCTATGAATCTATGATCCCCAAACCCCTCTGTACCGCAGTATTTTAGAAACATAGAAACATAGAAGATAGGAGCAGGAGTAGGCCATTCGGCCCTTCGAGCCTGCTCCGCCATTTAATGAGATCATGGCTGATCATCCAAATTCAGTACCCTGTCCCTGCTTTCTCCATAGTCTACATAGATTTTGTAGTCACTCCCCATTTAAATAATAATTTGATTTTTCATTCTTCCTTCAAAAGTGGATAACCTTAAGGCCATATTTTCCTTTGTCCGCTAGCAAAGAAAGAAATGCAATTTTTATAGCGTCTTCTCACGTCTTGAGGGTGTCCCATGATGGCGCTAAGTGACCAGATAATTATTTGCGGGTGGTGTTGGTTGAGGGAGGAATGCAGAAATTAAAATGTGCTGAGTTTTTTGGGGGCGTAAAACAAGCACAAAAAACTTATCAATGTAGCAGTGGGAGAGCCAGCGCCCAATCTGCCGAGGTGTTGGCTGTCCCACTGCTAAATGCCTAGGGCCCACAAACTAGATGTGTCGGTCAGATGCCTAAATCAGGAATGCGTCTTCCAGAATCTTTTTCTCCCCCACATTTTACAGGAAAGGTGATCCTTGATCTTAGCATTCCTCCGCTTCAGCAGCACAGCTCTCTGACAGCTCATGTGCGTCTACACCTAGATACTTTGCAGATCCAGAACATGCCTCTGCATGCACAACACTAGCCTGGCTCATGATGCCACCCGTAATTCCAAATTCCTAGGGTGTTACTAGAACTGATTCTCTCTGGCCTGCCCGGTCTTGCAGATTTAGACCAATCGGGCTGGATTTTGTCAATGGGGACGTGATGGAGGCGGGACTCCCACTTGTTGGGTTTTAGTCCCGCCTCCATCGACTTGTGGCCAACGCACGCTATTTTCCCTTGATTGACCTTGTTAAGCCCATCCAGCGGGCTCAGCAGGCCAATTAAGGGAAAGCCGGTTACTGGTGACGTCAGCGAGTGCCGTTTCATCTGTCAAGGGCTTTTGATAGATGAAATGTCATCGTTTGACAGCTCTGTGAAGCTGTCAATCACTGACAATCTGTCTTCTAAGTTGTGTCTTTACTCAAGACTCAATTAAAAAGCCTTCCTGACCAGAAAGCAGAGGCTGCAGCTTTTGACATTTCAGCGGCCATTCTGCTTTCTGTGCCGGTGAGCTGAGGGACTCCCGAGACTTGAAGGGAGGAAGCCTGCAGAAAGAAGTAAAGGTAAGTAAAACTTATTAAAACACTTTACACACACCTCACACACTTACCTCTGCACACATGCACCCATTACTCACCTGCACACCGGACATCTCGGACCCTCCGACCCCCGCAGACCGACGGCCCGCCTCGCTGACCCTGGCGAGGTTCGGAGCCATCGGGAAGCCCACACTTCAGGGCTCAAAATAGGGATTAGCCAAAAAAACTACCTGTTAACAGGCAATTAATTGGCATTAATCCCGTTCCCTCTCGGGTCCCAGTGCAGGTCGGCTACCCGCCTCCTGGCAAGATGGCATGGAGGCGGGTTGGGGGCAGGTTGGGCACCCGCCCCCAAATTCTGCCATTTTCCCGGCAGTCCCACCTCCAAACCCGCCTCCGCAGGGCTGGCAAAATCCAGCCCATTCTGTCTCAGCACTGAATTATCAACAAAGATTCGCTCTTATAGAATCATAGAAAGTTACAGCACGGAAGGAGGCCATTTCGGCCCATCGTGTCCGCGCCGGCCAACGAAGAGCTATCCAGCCTAATCCCACTTCCCAGCTCTTGGTCCGTAGCCCTGCAGGTTAGAGCGTCCCAAGTGCACATCCAAGTACTTTTTAAATGTGGTTAGGGTTCCTGCCTCTACCACCCTTTCAGGCAGTGAGTTCCAGACCCCCACCACCCTCTGGGTGAAGAAATTTCCCCTCAAATCCCCTCTAAACCCTCCACCAATTACTTTAAATCTGTGCCCCCTGGTTTTGGATCCCTCTGCTAAGGGAACTAGGTCCTTTCTATCCACTTTTTCTAGGCCCCTCATCATTTTATACACCTCAATAAGGTCTCCCCTCAGCCTGCTCTGTTCCAAGGAAAACAAACCTAGCCTACCCAGTCTTTCCTCATAGCTAAGATTCTCTACTCCCAGCAACATCCTTGTAAATCTCCTCTGTACCCTCTCTAGTGCAACCAAATCTTTCCTGTAATGTGGTGACCAGAACTGCACGCAGTACTCTAGCTAAGGCCTAACCAGTGTATTATACAGTTGAAGCATAACCCCCCTGCTTTTGTATTCTATGCCACGGCTAATAAAGGCAAGCATTCCGTATGCCTTCTTAATCACCTTATCTACCTGGCCTGCTACCTTCAGGGATCTGTGGACCTGCACTCCAAGGTCCCTTTGTTCCTCTACACTAGCCTTGTCAGCATTTCATTCAGTCAGCCTCTTGCTGCTCAGATTTTTTAAATTCATATTTGGGATGTGGTCGTCGCTGGCAAGGCCAGCATTTATTGCCCATCTCTAATTGCCCCTTGAGAAGGTGGTGGTGAGTCGCCTTCTTGAACCACGGCAGTCCATGTGGTGAAGGTACTCCCACAATGCTGTTAGGGAGGGAGTTCCAGGATTTTGACCCAGCGACGATGAAGGATTAACGATATACTTCTAAGTCAGGATGGTGTGTGACTCGGAGGGGAACTTGGAGGTGGTGGTGTTCCCATGCGCCTGCTGCCCTTGTCCTTCTTGATTATAGGAATTTAAATGCACAAACATATACAGGAAACTTTTGATTTACCGGCACCTAAATAACCGGAAATCTCGGTTAACCGGCAAAATTCAGGAGTAGGTTCAGGTAAGTTTTATTACTTTTTTTACTCCATTTGTTGCTGTGCAAGGGTGTGGCTGCAGCTGTTGCTATGCTACAGAGACGCTTGCAACTTGTGCCCATTGTTCTGAAGCTTAAGCAACAGGGTTTGTTGCTTTATACGGAGCTCTCAGCTCCGTATCTTTTACTATAGCGTTCGGTTATCCGGAATTTTTGATGAACCGGCACCACGTCGGTCCCGTCCGTGCCGGATAAAAAAGTTTCCTGTAGTTGGTGATGGAACTCATCTTTCTCTTTCCTCCTGTTATGAAATAGCTCTCCAAGAAGTATGGGAACATTTTCACAACCCATATATTGTGGATTCCTATCATTATTCTAAATGGGTTTCATACCATTCAAGAGGCGCTGATCCAACATGGCAGAGAATTTGCTGGGCGACCATGCTTGCGTATAAATGATCTTTTGTCAAAAGGTCAAGGTAATAAGTTCTTGGAATTTCATTTCTTCTCAGGTAATGACTGGAATTAGTTAAAGCTCCCCCATACAATAAAGACTTGGGGGTTGATTTTCAGTGTGCCGTGAGGCGGGCTTTTAGGCGTGCGGGGGGCTAAAATCCCGAATTTGGGGGTCCCGACACCATCCCGCCCAAAACCCGCCTCCATGTAAGTTTCAAAGGAGGCAGATACCCGCCCCACACTGGGACCCACCGACCCGAGATGGGAAGGGATTAGTGCCAATTAACTGCCTGTTAACAGGTAGGTAACAGGCAGTTTTTAGCCTAATCCCTATTTTGAAGGGTGTCGTGTGGGATTCCAAACCACGCCAGGTTAGAGGAGTCGGGCCGTCGGGTTGAAGGACTTGAAGGGGTCGAGATGTCGGTGTTCAGGTGAGTGATGGGTGCATGAGTGCAAAGGTAAGTGTGTTTGGTGTGTCTAAAGTGTGTAAAGAAGTTTAAATTACCTGTACTTACCTTTTCAGCCTTCCTTCCTCTAGGCTTCGGGAATCCATCATTCAGCCAGCACAGAAAGCTGAATGGCTGCGATCTGTCAAAAGTGACAGCCTGCAGCTTTCAATGCCGGCGAGATTTCTAACTGAGTCTGCGTAGAAGGATTCAGGTTAGAAGTAAGACTGTCAGTGTTTGACAGCTTCAAACAGCTGTGAAACACTGATATTTCATCTGTCAACACGGCTTTGTAGTGTATGTACCCGTCTACCTTTAAGGGAACTATTGAATGTAACCGTTCACCTTTAAGAGAACTACTTTAGGTGTGGCACTATTTGTTTGGCTTCTGTATACTGTAATACCGATAGTGACCACACCAGTATATAAGTGTTGTGGCAGGATTGCTGGGGCAGATTCGCCCGGACCTTCGAATAGTAAAGACCTGTTTGTTTGTTACTTCTGAAGTCTGTGTATTTATTAACTGCACAACCCACAGACTTTACAGTGGCGACGAGTCCGATCGTACCCTGCGGCAAGACTACCAAAAGCAATGAAGAGCGTCGAAGAGAGTCAACCGCCCTCGTCGTGCTACCAAAAGAAAACACGAGGCTGCAACAACAGAAAGCAGGAAGACTAACAACAAAAGCTGTATCAGCAACAGGCACTGACTACCCTTCTGCCACGGTGCGGAGTGAGCCGACCAGCAAGAAACAAGGTGGCCGAAGAGACTGTGAGTAGGGGAAGGTGTAGAAGTATCCGGAGGATAAGGGCAGAGCACTCGACCTCGGTCGAGGGGGAGCTGTGCCGGCCAAAAGTCGGGTCCAACGGCGTCGGGTGACAGCCGGACCGCGATCGGGGGAAAACTCCGGGCAGCGACCGCAGCCACGAAGCGCTGAGCCTGCGAGTAGGCGCGGGAAGAGAAACCCAGCCGCAGCCGGCGAGGGAGACACCGGTCTGCGAGAGGGCTGGGGAGGCGAACGGGAACCGTGCGGGTGAGAGCCGGGTGCGGAGCGAGAGACTGCGAGGAGCCAGTCCAGCGGCTGAGCTGTTCTCCACCAACGGGGTACTCAGAGCCGGCAAAACCGAACATGCGGGAGTGGGTGAGAGACACAGCCGAAAACGGGGTGAGAGACTGCGCGAGAGCCAGTCCAGCGGCTGAGCTGTTCTCCACCAACGGGGTACCCAGGGCTGGTAGCACCGAACGTGCGGGTGAGAGAGCGACAGAGCCGGGTACGGAGAGAGAGACTGCGCGAGAGCCAGTCCAGCGGCTGAACTGTCCTCCGTTAACGGGGTGTACCCAGCGCCGGTAGAGCCGTGCGGGCTGGAGGAAAAGACATAGCCGAGTAAGGGGAGCTGTGCGGTAGCCAGCCAGCAGCTGAACCTGTCCGCTGTGGGGGAAGCGTACCCCTTCCACCGGGAAGAAACGCGGGAAGCCGCCATTAGGCGGAGAAGACGCCAGAAGCGGGAAACCGCCATTGAAGTGGGCAGGGCGAGAAAGGAAGAGCGGGAAACCGCCATTTTCGCGGGAAAACCGCCATCTTGATTGACATACCACCATTGAAGTGGGCGGGGAGAGAAGGAAAGAGCGGGAAACCGCCGATTTCGCGGGAAAACCGCCATCTTAGAAACAAACAAATAAATAAGAATACTTAAAGAAATACTGGTGCTGCTCCCAAGGGAAGAAAGATGTCTAGGGAAGGAACCACAGTCAGCTAACGTCCAGATGGGTGAGGAGGAAGAAGAAGGCTCTCTCGCTGGCCTAACTCAGGACGAACCCGAATATTACCATGACCTGTTGAGTGACACTGAATATTACGAGGATGTGGTCTGCCCAGCTTGTGATGAAAACTCCCAAAGTGCTGAAATCCGGAGGAAGCACTTAAGGTCTAAGGAACATAGAGAGTTGGTGGCGCTACAGCTGGCAGCCGAGAAAGGAGCTCCGAGAGTTTCAAAAAGGCAGAAAAGAAAAAGAAGAAGCAGAAGATAATAACTGTCTAAAATATTAGCACTTCTACCATCTCAGGCGGAACACTACGAAAGGAGCTAAATTAGTTGAAAAACTGGAAAATGTCAAGACAGCCAGTTGGTTGTAAAAGTCCGCACTGCTGGTTCAACAGGACGAAAGTTCAAGCTGTTACGTCAAGAAAAAGGCTATGGAGGAGTCACGCTAGCCAGGTGAACCAACTACACCAAAGAAATGTTGTTCGGAACGAGTCAAGATCAGAGACTGAATCTATGAACTGTTTCCGCAGAGACTGAACCTGTGAACTGTTCCCACCGAGATTATATCTGTAAATTGTTTTATATGACATTGACTCCACCGAGATTATATCTGTAATTTGTTTATAGGAAGTTGAAGATATGTATGTTTAACGGAGACTCTGTAAGTAATAAGCTAAAAAGGGAGGATTGTAGTGTATGTACCCGTCTACCTTTAAGGGAACTATTGAATGTAACCGTTCACCTTTAAGAGAACTACTTTAGGTGTGGCACTATTTGTTTGGCTTCTGTATACTGTAATACCGATAGTGACCACACCAGTATATAAGTGTTGTGGCAGGATTGCTGGGGCAGATTCGCCCGGGCCTTCGAATAGTAAAGACCTGTTTGTTTGTTACTTCTGAAGTCTGTGTATTTATTAACTGCACAACCCACAGACTTTACAGGCTTGACAGATGAAATTTCAGTCTGTGACGTCACCTGTTGCCGGGTGGCCCTTAATTGGCCTGCTGAGCCCGCCTCCTTCCCGACTCTGCAATGAAAATCCAGCCCTTGCATTTGTATAGCGCCTTTCATGACCACTGGACATCCCAAAGCGCTTTACAGCCAATGAAGTACTTTCGAAGTGGAGTCACTGTTGTAATGTGGGAACGGCGGCAGCCAATTTGCGCACAGCAAGCTCCCACAAACAGCAATGTGATAATGACCAGATATTCTGTTTTTAGTGATGTTGGTTAAGGGATAAATATTGGCCGGGACACCTTGGAGAACTCCCCTGCTCTTCTTCGAAATAGTGCCGTGGAATCTTTTGCGTCCACCTGAGAGGGCAGACGGGGGGCCTCGGTTTAACGTCTCATCTGAAAGAAGGCACCTCCGACAGTGCGGCACTCCCTCAGCACTGCACTGGGAGTGTCAGCATAGATTATTGTGCTCAAGTCTCTGGAGTGGGACTTGAACCCACGACCTTCTGACTCAGAAGCAAGAGTGTTACTAATTGAGCAATGTTCCCTTTAAGCTGCGTGGTCGCGCAGCGCTCTGCAGCTCATGCGCAGCTGGCTCACCGGCTTTTAAACAGGAAAATCCACGCCTGTGCAGTATTTTGAATGGGCCGCTCAGCCCCTTAAAGGGGTGGCACACCAAAAAAAAAATTAAAGCGAACATTGCAATTGAGCTGCGGGTTACACCCCACTGCTACCCAATTCCTGCCAGTAATGATTGTCGTGTGAGATCTCAAAACTTAAGCAAACTATTTATATGTTTTAGTTAAGGAGAAGCCACTCGTGGATCACTATTGTGCTGTGTGGCTTTTCTCCCACACCTCAAAATGGAGGCAACGGAAACTGGTTATTATTATTATTTAATCCACTGCTTTCCCCCTTTCTGTCAGGGATCATAGCAACCCCCTATGGGAGGTCCTGGAAACAGCAACGCAGATTTGCACTGACGGTTTTGCGAAACTTTGGTTTGGGCCAGTTGGCCTTCGAGGAGGAAATTCTGCAAGAGGTCCAGTATTTGAGTGAAATCTTCAGAGCATCAGAAGGTAAGAACCTGTACACCAGCTCACCTTAGTTTGCCATGACTGGGGCACGGCAGCACTCTGTAGTGATACATTGGATATTGGCGCCAGATCTGTTGGCTTTGTTCGACTGCCAAGCCTTGCAATGGGCCTCTAGGACTTCCCGTCGTTCTAATGCATCTGCTGGAAGTGTTGAGCTATCTTTCCCCTTCAAACGCTGATTGACCTGTTGTGAATTTTCCGGTTTTCCGGTTTTATTTTTTCCCATTGTTACTTCATTTCCCATACTACAAAAAAAAAAGATATAGAAGCACTAGAATAAGTGCCAAAAAGATTTCCAGGGATGATACACAGAAACATAGAAGATAGGAGCAGGAGTAGGCCATTCAGCCCCTCGAGCCTGCTCCACCATTTAATGAGAAAATGGCTGATCATCCAAATTCTCCCCGTATCCCTTGATCCCTTTAGCCTTAAGAAATATATCTAACTCCTTCTTGAATATATTTAATGAATTGGCCTCAACTGCCTTCTGTGGTAGAGAATTCCACAGGTTCACCACTCTCTGGGTGAAGAAATTCCTCCTCATCTCTGTCCTAAATGGCTTACCCCTTATCCTTAGACTGTGACCCCTGGTTCTGGACTCTCCCGCCATCGGGAACATCCTTCCTGCATCTAGTCTGTCTAGTCCTGTTAGAAGTTGAGGCTGCAACTATCAGAAAAGACTCAACAGGCTGGGACTCCTTTCTCTACAAAAAAGAGAAGACTGAGGGGTGACCTAATAGAGATCTTTCAAATTATGAAAGGGTTTGATAGGGTAGTGTTATGTTCATAAATAAAGAGACGGTTTCATTATGAACAGCTAGCTTGTGCTAGACATTTATTCAGCCATGTGGACTAGTATCCAGCATCCATCTTGACTACTGCCTTGTGGGTAGCCTACTGCATCATGGGTAGCCCCACTCTTATATACATACAGCTCCACCTAGTGTACCATTCTGTGATGATATGTTAATGATCATTACATCCCATCTCGTGTACCATTCTAGGATGACATGTTACTGATCATTACAGGTAGATGTGCAGATGTTTCCACTGTTGGTGAGTCCAAAAACTAAGGGCCGTAAATATAAGATAGTCACTAATAAACCAAATAAGGAATTCAGGAGAAACTTCTTTACCCAGAGAGTGGTGAGAATGTTGAACTCGCTACCACAGGGAGCGGTTGAGGCGAATAGCATTGATGCATTTAAGGGGAAGCTAGATAAGTACATGAGGGAGAAAGAATATAAAAAAAGAAAGACTTGCATTTATATAGTGCTTTTCATGATCTCAGGATGTCCCAAAGTGCTTTACAGCCATTGAAGTATTTTTGAAGTGTTCTCTTCTTCTTCTTAGGCAGTCCCTCAGAACTGAGGATTGTAATGATATCAGCAAATAGAGATGGTATTTGCCTGTTCGATTATGATGCCTTAATAGCATGTTTGCATGTATTGATTGCTTGTGCCTGACCAGCAGAGGGCATGTGACCGAGAGAAGCAAGGCAGTTAGTATTAGTTTCAGTTTCGTTCTAGATGCATCACAAGCATGGTGTCTCCTGTAAAAGCTGTATAAAAGAGTTGAACAAGCTTTAGATTAAAAGTCATTCTCTTTCATAAATGTCTCGTCATTGAACCCACAAAGAAATCAATACATGGTGTCAGAAGTGGCTGAAAGAGACGAAGAGAAAAAATCTGAAGTTAAATCAGCTCTCCACAAATTAGCAAGCCAAAAGAGAACATCGTTGCTTACCATTAGAGAATAGCTAACGAAGTGAAAAATGGAAGGTTTACTCCCACCGGCGATGCTTCAGTTGACAGGTAATGTGGCTGAAAATTGGAGGAGATTCAAACAACGTTTAGAGTTGTATTTATCGGCAATTGGAGCTGACGAGAAAAGTAATAAAAAGAAATCGTCAGTGTTCTTACATGTCGTGGGTGATGAAGCGCTGGAGGTGTATAATAACTTCACATTCGCTGCTAATGGAGACAAAATGAAGCTAGATAAAATAATGGAACAGTTTGAGGCCTACTGCATACCTAAACGTAACGTGACGTTTGAGAGGCACAGATTTTTCACATGTATACAGAAAACGGGTGAGACTATTGATCAGTATGTGACTGAACTGAGAAACCAAAGCAAAACATGTGAATTTGGGGGACTGACAGATTCGCTGATAAAAGACAGACTGGTGTGTGGTATTCCAGATAATGGTCTAAGGGAAAGACTGCTAAGAGAGCAAGGTCTAGACCTGGGAAAAGCCATAGCACTGTGTAGGGCTACAGAGACTGTGAAGTTGCAGGCAAAGAAGCTGTTCAGTGACAGTAGCTACAACGTGGATGCAGTGAGAAAGAACGGATACAAACCGTTTAACAAAAAGCGCCAATGTGAAAAAAGAGGCGTGGCCAGCGAACGAAAATGAAAGGGACAATCGAAAGTCATGTAGTCGATGCGGTACACAGCATCCACCAAGAAAGTGTCCAGCATATGGTAAAAAATGCAATAGTTGCAACAAAAACAACCATTATGCCCATTGCTGTAAGAACCAAGCGCAACAAAGCAAGGTCCATACAGTAGATGAAAGCGAGATAGAGGAGTCCTATGTAGATGTTGTGTCTGAAAACAAAAAAGAAGAAAGAGACTGGATGTTGACACTAAAAGTGAATGACATACACATTCCATTTAAATTGGATACTGGAGCACAAGTTAATGTGATATCAGAGACTGATTTTAAGAAAATTAGACCCAGACCAAAGATACATGGAATCAAAGTGAAAGTGACAGGATACTCAGGTACTGAAATACCAGTGAAAGGAAGATGCATTGTCAAAGTGACACACAAGGGCAGAGAGCACATGCTAGCATTAATCGTGGTGCCAAAGGATGTGCAAGCCATACTAGGTTTAAAAGCCTGTTAGAGACTGAACCTGGTAAAGAGAGTCCTCGTTGTGGAAAGCGAAGGAGAGACAGTCTATGATGAACTGAATGTTGCGTACACACCGGGTAAGCTGATGTATACAGCAGACATGTTGTCCAGAGCTGTTGGCCCAGGAGAGCCCGCAAACACAGTGAAAAGACTGAAGTACAAGGCAAAAGACAGTGGAACTGACTTCTACCAGAGCATGCTTGTATACCGCACAACGCCGCTCGAGTGTGGTATGTCACCAGCCCAACTCCTGATGGGACGTCGGCTAAGGTCAAACCTACCCATCCCGGAGAACCTCCTGAAAACAAAAGAGGGGGAGAAAGTGAGGAAGTTCAAAGAGCAACAGAAAGAAAAGCAAAAGTACTACTATGACAGAGGAACACAAAACCTACCTGAACTCCACACTGGTGACCAAGTAAGGTTCAAAGACAAAACAAACACATGGACTCAGAAGGGAACTGTCCTGAGTGAAGTTCAACCAAGATCATACACCATTCAGACAGATGAGGGTGCTGTTCTGAGAAGAAATCGTCGAGATCTTCTCATGGGACCAGCCACAGCAGGTCAAGAGACTGATACTGGTGAACAACCTGATCACACAGCTGAGAACCAATCATCTGAGGCAACAACTCAGATTCAAGGACAATCAATCAGAAAATCCTCAAGACACGTGAAGCCTCCTGAGAGACTCATTGAGCAAATTTAAGGACTATTGTTATAGAAGGAAGTAATGTTATCTTATTCTTTCTTCAAGTTCTAGTGTATTGACATATTTCATGTGAACACACAAAGCAAGGTTAAAAAACCTTGATCATGATAATGATAATGTAAGTTCATTAAGTGTTACAGTTAAAATGCAGATTAATACAAAGAAAACATGTTGTTAGTTAAAAGTAAAATACTTGTGTTTTAAGAAAAGGAGATGTAATGATATCAGCAAATAGAGATGGTATTTGCCTGTTCGATTATGATGCCTTAATAGCATGTTTGCATGTATTGATTGCTTGTGCCTGACCAGCAGAGGGCATGTGACCGAGAGAAGCAAGGCAGTTAGTATTAGTTTCAGTTTTGTTCTAGATGCATCACAAGCATCGTGTCTCCTGTAAAAGCTGTATAAAAGAGTTGAACAAGCTTTAGATTAAAAGTCATTCTTTAATAACTCCAATTAATCTTCGGAGGGGGGGAACATATGAAATTTTGCGAATCCCTTCAGTAAGGAGACCATAATTGTACACAGTACTCCAGGTGTGGTCTCACCAAGGCCCTATATAATTGGAGTAAGACTTCTTTACTCCTGTACTCAAATACTCTTGTAATGAAGGCCATTTTCATGTAGATTCAACACACCCACCCGCATTTGTACAAACACATTCAAATTCCCCTGTCTTTGCTGGCAGAAGGTCCTGGAACTAGTGGCATAGACTGGGGGAGTTAGCAGAGTGGCTTCCTGAGAGATTCCTGTCCTGGTCCACTGGAGTTACACAGAGGACCAACCGAGAACTCTGGCCCATGTACTGAGCAGAACATTGGTTCTAAATGAACGGGACTGTGAGGTGACGAAACCTCAAAGCCCTACTTCATCGGGGCTGCTGCTTTTTGTAATAGCGGATGTTAAGCAACCTCCTCTCTCCTCTGGTTCACAGTGACACGTTTCGAGTAAGCACGAGACTCTGTAGTGGAGCATACGGAACAGACGTTATTGGTACACAGTCAAGGTGATCGGTCTTTAACTGTATAGAGAGAGAGTGACTTTACCGATTTCTGTATCTCTCGAGCACACTCTGAGATACTGTTGAAAACCATGGTCCTTTATACACCGTATTTTGACTACAGCAAAGGAAAATGTCATAATGACACATCTATTTCCCAAATCCTCTGAACTCCCTTTTATCTCCCTAAGATATCCAACATACATCTTTTCAGGAGGTCTAACAGCGGAGTCGTGCTTTTCTGAATCAGATTGATCCACCTTGTGCTCTTGTGTAGGTCGGCCCGTTGATCCCCACGCTATCATCACCAGTGCTGTTTCCAACGTGACTTGCACAATAGTCTTCGGCAAGCGCTTCCATTATGAAGACAAGACCTTCACGCGACTAGTCGAGTTGTTTGATGAGGCACTGACGCTCCGGGGAGAATTCTGGACACAGGTAAAAAAAAATATTAACTTCGATAAATTCTCTTTTTTTTTCAGGGATACGAGAACAGCTTCCTCGAAATGCAGGTGTCAAAGAACTGATTTGTAGGCCCTGAATTTGAAGTGGGGGGGGACGGGTACGGTGCAAGGCCATAAATCGGATGGCCCATCCGGGAAGATCAGGGAGGTGGCGGTCCGATCTTAATGGCCAGGCCTCATTTGAGTAAATGCGAAAGAGCCCCAGTCTGTTGAGTCTTTCCTGCTAGTTATAACCTCTCAGTTCTGGTATTACAACAGTCCTATTTCTGAGTTAAACCCAATCAAACCCCACTTCTTTTTCAAAAATGGGTGTCTTGTCCCTGATTGCTGTCTTACGTATCTGGATCAGTGCCACTGTGGGAAATCACCTGGCTTCAATAATGTTACATAAGAACATAAGAAATAGGAGCAGGAGTAGGCCACTTGGCCCCTCGAGCCTGCTCCGCCATTCAATGAGATCATGGCTGATCTTGGGCTCAAAGCCACTTCCCTGTCCACTCCCCATAACCCTTCACTCCCTTACCTTGCAAAAATCTGTCTATTTCCACCTTAAATGTATTTAATGACCCAGCCTCCACATCTCTCTGGGGCAGAGAATTCCACAGATTTACAACCCTCTGAGAGAAGAAATTCCTCCTCATCTCAGTTCTAAAAGGGCGACCCTTTATTCTGAAACTGTGCCCCCGCGTTCTAGATTTCACCAATCCTCTCTGCATCTAGCTTGTCAAGGTCCCTCAGTATCTTATATGTTTCAATAAGATCGCCTCTCATTCTTCTAAACTCCAATGAGCATAGGCCCAACCTGCTCAACCTTTCCTCACAAGTCAACCCCCTCATCTCCGGAATTAACCGAGTGAATCGTCTCTGAACTGCCTCTGAACTGTTGCGAGTGACGCTGTCATATGGGACATTGATCCTGTACACCCAAAACGGCTGAGCTTTTTATCGGAACGACTTAACCTGTCCTGCCATGGAGCGACTTGTCCACAGTTACAATCTCCTGTATCCGACTTACACCACAAACAGAAGGTGCCAGTGCTCGCATTACCATGTGCTAGGTTGCCAATTTGCTTCTGTGACTCCTCACACTGCAGCTTCTCAATCTTTGGGGCATTTCCTAGGGCTGTGGATGCTCAGTCATTGAGTATATTCAAGACAGAGATACATAGGGGTAAAAATTGGGTAGCACCCCCTTGGGGCTTACGGAGAGTAGCCGGCACCCCGCGAGGGGGCTTCACGGGGGCCAGGGACAGCAACGGGGGTGGGGGGGGGGCAGGTGCTGGCAGGCGGCCAGCAACAAAAAATGGCCTCCCGCCACCTCCCCTTTAACTAGCGCCGCCCCGACCACAGGTAGGCCCCCCCCCGACCCCGGCGGACATAGCGTCCGGTGGTAAGTCGGGAGGCGCCACCCAATATTACAGCCGGGGCACGAGTGGGGCGCTACGCACGGCGATGATGTCATCACCGGTGGCGCAGTCCCGCGCGGCGCTAGTGGTTAGCGCCGCCGCTAACCTCCTGCTGAATTTCACGGGAGGCGTTAGCGACGCCGCGCCCAGGCGCTAGTTGATTTGCGCCCCGTTAGCGCCAATCAACCGAATTTAGCCCCCATAGATTTTTGGACACTGAGGAAATCAAGGGATGTGGGGCTAGGGCGGGAAAGTGTTGAGGTCGAAGGTCAGCCCTGATCTTATTGAATGGCGGAGCAGGCTCGAGGGGCTGGATGGCCGACTCCTGCTCCTATTTCTTATGTTCTTATGTAAGAGAAGAGAAATGGCATGAGTGCCGTGCCAGGCACCTTTTAGCCCCCCTCCTGGGGCCTGTTGGCAGACATTTGTCCTTCTAAAGGCTTGTTGTGATCAGGCTCCTTCCCCATGTGAGCTGGACAAAGGTTTGACCCAACCCCAATGGCCCACGCTCCCCCCCCCCCCACCCGATCACTGCGTTCCAATAAAACTCAGTCTTGTGCCAAGGTTACATCGGCCTCTTAAAATGACCATTCTAAGCATTAAAACCTTGCAACTTGCTGTTAAAACAGAATATGAATCATGCTTGTGTTTTCCTGCTAGGTGTGTACCGCAGTTCCTATCATCCATCATTTCCCGGGGCCTCATCAGAGGTTATTTGAAAACCAGGCTTCAGTTGAAGCCATGCTTCAGGGTTTCATCGACCAGCACAAAGGCACTCTGAACGGTGACGAGATCCGGGATTTTATTGATGCCTATTTACTGGAAATGGCAAAGGTGAGCGCAGCGCGTGAACATTTCTGTTGGTGGTAGTTGCTGCAGGTCAGGACATTGTCCCCTTAAGTCTTGGATTGTGCCCATGCTCGACTGACAGCATGAAATTCTTTCCACTTTATTGATTTGACTCAACGATAACTCAGCTCAGTTTCTAGTAGGTGGGAGTCAGGGCACTAAGCTGCCCACAATGCGCCACCCACTGGAAGCAAGCTGGCAGTCTAATTCAGAGCCAGTGTGGGACCGAGAAGTGCCACGGGAATGTTGAAAAGTAGGGGTTAAGGCATATTGTTGCGGCAGAGCACTGGATGCTTGAAATAACTTTAACACATTAACCAAGTTCTTGGGGGGAGGGAAATTGGGTTGCACCCCCTTTGGGGCGCTAACTTCGTCGGGTTAGCGCCCCCCGCGCCCGAAATTCAATGGTAGCACCCAAAGCAGGAGGTGCTAGAAGCGCTCCCCCTCCCCCTTGGGGCGCTCCCATTGAATATCGCGGCGCTACGTGCAACAGCGCCACCGCGCCTCAGCACGTAGCGTGCGGTACTGCAGGCCTCCCTCCCCTGATTAAAGGGGAGGGGCCTAGCGCAGCGCGCACTGGGGCCTTGCTGGACCACCGGGGAGTGGGGTGCCGGCAAAAGAGGCCCGGCACTCAAGAGGAGTGCCGGGCTGCCCGATCGTGGCCGGCACCCGGCAGGAGGAGGCAAGGGGGGGCAGGTGCTGGCAGGCGACCCAAAGAAAAATGGCCGCCCGGCAACTGCCCTTTAATTATCGCCACCCCCGGCCGCAGGTATTGCACCCTGACCTTGTCGGATATATCGTCCGGCGGTTGGTCAGGGGGCACGAGCGAAGTTTGCGGCCGGGGCGCGAGCGGGGTGCTGCGCACGGTGATGACATCATCACCGGAGGCGCAGCGCCATGGGGGGGGCGCTACCGGCTACCGCCGCCGCTAACCTCCCGCTGAAGTTTACAGGAGACGTCAGCGGTGTCGCGCCCGGGCGATAGGTGCTTTGCGGGTGAGGGGCGCTAATGGGAGGTGCAAACCAACCGAATTTTCCCCCCCAAATGTTCTTTTTGTGATTTGGTTGAACTTTGTAGAGATATTGGCCTGGATTTTCTGGGGCCTTTGACCGCGTACGTGCCCCGCAAGTTCCAGAATTTGCAACCTGTCGAGTTTCAGCTTGACAGAACCACTGCATCCTCGGAAAATGGGCATCCACTGGCGGAGACCCAACTGCTGCCCAGCGAATGCCCGTGAAACTCTTATGCCTGGTAAAAGCAGGCGTAGGGCCTTCTATTACCAGCGTAAGTGTTTAAATAAATATTAAAATTATTATTTTTTAATTATTTAAACCTAAAAACTTTAGAATTAGTTGTAGGTTATTTTTAGCCCCTTTACAACGTTTAAATTTATTTTTCAAAAAATTAAATTTTTATTTTAAATGTTTAATTTAATTTTATCTTAATTAATTTTGAACATGTAAGGATTTATTTTTGGTGTGTAATTGTATTTTTTGGGTGATTCCTATTCATACTTATGGGGATCCTGTACGTAAATGGAATCCCCATAAGCATACTAGTGATCCCCCTTTTTGATTGATTGGCCTGGCCCACGTGATCCCAGAGGCGCTTGCGAACCACCTGCGCCCCGGGATACGTGGGCCTTTACGCAGGCCGACGCCTGTAGGCCCAGGACCGCGAGCGTTCGAACCTCCGGAGCCATCAGGTAGGTTCGTACTTTTCTCACGGTTCAGAGGCATTCGCTCAATTTTTTTTAAATTCGTTAATGGGATGTGGGCGCCGCTGGCAAGGCCAGCATTTATTGCCCATCCCTAATTGCCCCTTGAGAAGGGGGTGGTGAGCCACCTTCTTGAACCGCTGCAGTCCGTGCGGTGAAGGTACTCCCACAGCGCTGTTAGGGAGGGAGTTCCAGGATTTTGACCCAGTGACGATGAAGGATCGGCGATATACTTCTAAGTCATGATGGTGTGTGACTTGGAGGGGAACTTGGAGGTGATGGTGTTCCCATGCGCCTGCTGCCCTTGTCCTTCTAGGTGGAAGAGATCGCGGGTTTGGGAGGTGCTGCTGAAGAAGCCTTGGCCAG
This sequence comes from Somniosus microcephalus, assembly GCF_052327205.1. Classification (NCBI taxonomy): domain Eukaryota; kingdom Metazoa; phylum Chordata; class Chondrichthyes; order Squaliformes; family Somniosidae; genus Somniosus; species Somniosus microcephalus. The sequence continues at coordinate 26,226,118 of NC_141014.1, read as the reverse complement.
TTGCTGCAGTGCATCTTGTAGATGGTACACACTGCAGCCACGGTACGCCAGTGGTGGAGGGAGTGAATGTTTAAGGTGGTGGATGGGGTGCCAATCAAGCGGACTGCTTTGTCCTGTGTGGTATCGAGCTTCTTAAGTGTTGTGGGAGCTGCACTCAGCCAGGATAGTGGAGAGCATTCCATCACACTCCTTACGCAGATAGGGTTAGATGAAAAAGGTTGGTGGGAGGCTGGGGTGGAGAATAAAAGCAGGCATAGACCAGTTGGGCCGAATGGCCTGTTTCTGTGCTGTAGACTCAATTTAATTCTAAAGGTACAATCATGTTGTTATTAACCCACTATGCAACTTCTTGCCCTCGGCATAGTAGCACTCTAGTTGGCAGTAAGAATGGCTTAGAGTTTGGTAATGTTGGCAGGTACTTGAACAGAGGGACAACATCTCTTTTTCAGGAACGTGACTTCCCTGATACTTGTTTGATGGACGGAAACCTGCTGTATAATATCTACGACCTCTTCCTCGCTGGGACTGAGACCACAACGACTACTCTTCGCTGGGGGCTTCTCTACATGATGGCGTATCCGGATATACAAGGTCAAACCAAGCCTGCAACAAAAAGTAGAAAGCTGTTCAATGGGGATTCCTAAAAACCCAAAGCACCATAAAGTGCTCTTATCAATGACGCTCAGCCACCTTTCATTGAAAAAAAGAAAGATTTGCCTTTCAGGACGCCCCAAAGCACTTTACAGCCAATGAAGTATATTTTTGAAGTGGAGTCACTGTTGTAATGTGGGAAACGCGGCAGACAATTTGCGCACAGCAAGCTCCCACAAACAGCAATGAGATAATGACCAAATAATCTGTTTTAGTGATGTTGATTGAGGGATAAATATTGGCCAGGACACCGGGGATAACTCCCCTGCTCTTCTATCAAAATAATGCCTTGGGATCTTTTACGTCCACCTGAGAGAGCAGATGGCGTCTCGGTTTAACGTCTCATCCGAAAGATGGCACCTCCGACAGTGCAGCACTCCACCGGAGTGTCAGCCTAGATTTTTGTGCTTAAGTCCCTGGAGTGGGACTTTGAACCCACAACCTTCTGATTCAGAGGGCAAACGTGCTACCCACTGTAATGGTCAGTAACATGTCATTCTAGAATGGTACACTAGGTGGAGCTGTAGAGCTGTATATATATAAGAGTGGGCTACCCACGATGCACTAGGCTACCCACAAGGCAGTAGTCAAGATGGATACTGTAGAAGTCCACATGTACTGAATAAAGTGACTAGCTAGAAGCTAGCTGTTCATAATGAAAACGACTAGTTATTAATGAACATAACACCCACTAAACCACAGCTGATACTGTTGGTCCAGTTTATGTTCTAGGGCAGCCTGGGAGCAGACATTTTGTGCGGCATCATGAATCGCAATACTGCATTATGGGTAGATTTTCCTATTCATGGGCCTTTCGTTGATGCTGCGTTAGTTTTGCAGGCGCAAAGCAGGCACCTCAGCATCCAATATGGCGGCTGTTGTGGGCGTCCGCACGCCACACTGGAATTGCGCCGCCCGCCATATTGGTAAGGGCATGAAGGATAGGTGTCCAGGGCTTGCACCTGTTTCATGCCCCTTCCTGAAATTGGACTACCCTAAATGCAGCTAAGTCTACCTGTGGCCTAACTGGAGTCCTTAAAGGGACTGCTGCAGGCCGCTACAAAAAGGTACATTTTTAAAACCAATACCTTCCTGGATTTGGAGCTGGGGGGAGCAGGAATGCCGGTGTACACCTCCAGTCTCCACTGCAGTCCCATAGGCCATTACAGGCCCCCGTCTGAACCCTCTCGATCACCTCCCCTTCATCCCGACCACCTCCCTCCCTCCTGATCACCTACCCCATCTCGATTGCGCCCTCCACCCACCATAACCCCGACCCCCCGCCCCACACATGACCTACATAAAGGCCGCTGCTGGCGACAGAGCGGGATGGGATTTAATCCGCGCTTGCAGCCCGCTGGTCTAGTTTAAATGAGGGCCAATATCGATTATGCCTCGGGCCTACACGTTCAGGCACAAGGATCGATCCCCACGCCTGGTTCGTGCCAGCAGGCTGGAGTTAATCCAAATTCACCCCCACGATGACAGCGACAAGAGGTTTATGGGGTCACCCGCATTATATGAACATAAGAAATCGGAGCAGGAGGAGGCCAATCGTCCCCCTCGAGCCTGCTCCGCCATTCACTAAGATACTGCATGGCAAATGCAATATAACATGGATAAATGCGAGGTTATCCACTTCGGTGGCAAAAACAGGAAGACAAATTATTATCTGAATGGCAATAGATTGGGAAAAGGGGAAGTGCAACGAGACCTGGGTGTCCTTGTGTACCAGTCGCTGCAGGTAAGCATGCAGGTGCAGCAGGCGGTTACGAAGGCAAATGGTATGTTGGCCTTCATAACGAGAGGATTCGAGTACAGGAGCAAGGATGTCTTGCTGCAGTTGTACAGGGCCTTGGTGAGACCACACCTTGAGTATTGTGAGCAGTTTTGGTCACCTTATCTGAGGAAGGATGTTCTTGCCATGGAGGGAGTGCAGTGAAGATTCACCAGGCTGATACCTGGGATGGCAGGAATGACGTATGAGGAGAGATTGGGTCGATTAGGCTTATATTCGCTAGAGTTTAGAAGAATGAGAGGGGATCTCATTGAAACTTATAAAATTCTAACAGGACTAGACAGACTAGATGCAGGAAGGATGTTCCCAATGGTGGGGGGAGTCCAGAACCAGGGGTCACAGTCTAAGGATAAGGGGTAAGCCATTTAGGACAGAGATGAGGAGGAATTTCTTCACCCAAAGCGTGGTGAACCTGTGGAATTCTCTACCACACAAGGCAGTTGAGGCCAATTCATTAAATATATTCAAGAAGGAGTTAGATATATTTCTTGAGGCTAAAGGGATCAAGGGATATGGGGAGAAAGCAGGGACAGGGTACTGAATTTGGATGATCAGCCATGATCTCATTAAATGGCGGAGCGGGCTCGAGGGGCCGAATGGCCTACTCCTGCTCCTAGTTTCTATGTTTCTATCATGGCTGATCTTTGACCTCAACTCCACCTTCCCGCCAGATCCCCATATCCCTCGAGCCCCTTAGTGTCCAAAAAATCTATCGATCCCAAATGTTGCACAGCGCGTGGCTGCTTCCAAGTATCTGTAGAAGTGATTGTGCATCTTCCCTTGGTATTGCCGACGGATAGTCAGGACAAAGCGACTTCTCCTCAGAGTCCATCAGTGAATCAGCGAGCCTTCAGATGGGGATCGGTAGCTTGTCGAGCTCAGGATGCTCCAAGGAGTGGTGGACGTGTCCTGCTGTGGGTGTCACTGAGTTAGTAGATAGCTATTTATAACGGGGGAAAACCCTATGGAGATGCCCAAATAAGGAATACTCCATCTGTATTGCAAACTTAATATTATACAATTCTGGGAATAAAATGAGAAAATAGTCTGCTTTCTATGTTATCATACAGCACAGAAGGAGGCCATTCGGCCCATCGTGCCTGTGCCTGTCTTTAAAAGAGCTCTCCAACTAGTCCCACTCCCCCTGCTCTTTCCCCATAGCCCTTCAAATTTTTCCACTTCAAGTATTTATCCACTTCTCTTTCGAAAGTCTCTATTGAATCTGCTTCCACCGCCCTTTCAGGCAGCACGTTCCAGATCATAACAACACACCGCGTAAAAAATGTTCTCCTATCTCCCCTCTGGCTCTTTTGACAATCACCTTAAACTGTGTCCTCTGGTTACCGACCCTTCTGCCAGTGGAAACAGTTTCTCTGTATTTACTCTATCAAAACCCCTTATGATTTTGACCACCTTTATTAAATCCTCTTAACCTTCTCTGCTCTAAGGAGAACAACCCCAATTTCTGTAGTCGCTCCACCTAACTGAAGTCTTTCATCCCTGGTACCATTCTAACAAAATCTCCTCTGCACTCTCTCTAAGCCCTTGACGTCCTTCCTAAAGTGTGGTGGCTAGAATTGGCAAAACACTTCCGACCCAGTTGACCGCGCACTGACCCCCTCCACTGACTCCGGCTAAATTCCCAGGATCCGCCTATTTTTCAGATTCAGATTCAGATTCAGATTAGATTTATTTGCCATATGTAACAAGTACAATGGAATGCTTGCTCCCCGTAGGGACGCGTCAGCTATACATACAGCGCCGCGTTCAGAGTCAATACAATGGCTTCCCGTGGCAGTGGGAGCACGATGTCCCTCAGCCGCTCCGTCCTCCTCTTCACCGCGGCCTCCTCCTCACTGTTGCCGGCTCCACGTGTGGTGGCCTGCTTCTCCCGCCCTGGCCACCATGCCCGGCTCCCCTCCTCCCATCCGGACTGCGAGTTACCCGAAATGGAGCTGCCGGCCGACGTGCTGCAGCGTGCCGTGAGTCTGCTGCTGCTGCTCGTTGCGCTGCGCTCCTCTGCCCGACTCGCCGAACACATCGTCAGGATGTGAATGCTCCAATGCGGCCTCTTCTTCACCGTCGCCGGCTCCACGCTCCACGACCCGGGGCCTACTTCTCTCTCTTCACGGGTCAGCCTCTGGCCGCCATGCTCGGCTCCCATTTAGATCATTGTCAGCTCCTGCTGGAGACACAGCAGAGATGGCGGAAAATTCTGGAAGTGGCGGTAGGGATCCACTGGAGCAGAACCCTCCTCCCCGTGGCCCCCTCCCCCCCGCCACCCCCGGCTCAATTTCTATCCCCCACCCACTCCAGATCCGTCCAAGAATCGAGTGCAATGACCTGGAAAATTGGCAGCCCAAGTGAGTTGTTTCGATTTGTTGTCTGTTCTGTTTTGCAGAAACGTGTCAGAAGGAGATAGACAAGGTGATCGGCTGGTCCCGTGCCCCATCCACGGAGGATAGACCCAACATGCCGTATGTCAACGCTGTTATTCATGAGATTCAAAGATTTGGGAACGTACTCCCATTTTCAGTCCCCCATGCAACCACACAAGACACTAAGTTTATGGGATACACAATCAAAAAGGTGACTCATTCGTTCCTATAACTGTGATTTTCCCTGATTATCATTTTTATTGGTTACATAGAATTACATTGAATGTACAGCACAGAAACAGGCCATTCGGCCCAGCTGGCCTATGCCGGTGTTTCTGCTCCGTACAAGCCTTCTCCCACCTTAATTCATCTCACCCTATCAGCATTTCCTTCTATTCCTTTCTCCCTCATGTGCTTATCTAGCTTCTCCTTAAAGAAATCTATGCTATTCACCTCAATTACTCCCTGTGGTATTAAGTTCCACATTCTCCACAAATAAGTATCCCCTGAATTCCTTACTTGGTTTATTGGTGACTATCTTATATTGATGGCCCCAGTTCTGGTCTCCCCCACAAGTGGAACCCTCTTCTCTACATCTACCCTATCAAACCCTTTCATATTCTTAAAGACCTCTATCAGGTCGCCTATTTACGACCCCGAGTTTTGGACTCCCCAGCAAGTGTCTATGTCTAAGCAGTTTAGGTTCTAAAGACTAGTACGGGCATATCACAAATGTAAGAATCACATTGAAAACCTGGAAGTGTTTTATCTATCTCCGTCCCTCATTTTACCTTTCTCCATCCCCACACAAGAGGACAAGGGTTGACGAGCTCCCAACAATGTCATTTGAAGTGCCAAGCATTGATTGGATTCTCCCTCTCTTCCTCAGGTATAACACCTCCCCAGGGACAACTGAGAGCAGAAAGTTATGGGGGAAAAAAAAGACTTGCATTTATATAGCGCTTTTCTCGACCTCAGGACGTCCCAAAGCGCTTTACAACCAATGAAGTACTTTTGAAGTGTAGTCACTGTTATAATGTAGGAACCGCGGCAGCCAATTTGCGCACAGCAAGGTCCCACAAACAGCAATGTGATATGGACCAGATAACTCCATTTTTTTTTAATGATGTTGGTTGAGGGATAAATATTAGCCCAGGAGAACTCTCCTGCTCTTAACATAAGAACATAAGAAATAGGAGCAGGAATAGGCCACTTGGCCCCTCGAGCCTGCTCCGCCATTCAGTAAGATCATGGCTGATCTTGGGCTCAAAGCCACTTCCCCGCCCGCTCCCCATAACCCTTCACTCCCTTATCTTGCAAAAATCTGTCTATCTCCACCTTAAATGTATTTAATGACCCAGCCTCCACGGCTCTCTGGGGCAGAGAATTCCACAGATTTATGACCCTCTGAGAGAAGAAATTCCTCCTCATCTCAGTTCTAAAAGGGCGACCCCTTATTCTGAAACTATGCCCCCGAGTTCCAGATTTCCCCACGAGGGGAAACATCCTCTCTGCATCTGCCTTGTCGTGCCCCCTCAGTATCTTACATGTTTCGATAAGATCACCTCTCACCTTCCTCAACATATTTTGTGATCAATTCTGATGAAAGGTCATCGACCTGAAACGTTAACTCTGTTTCTCTCTCCACAGATGCTGCCTGGCCTGCTGAGTGTTTCCAGTGTTTTCTGTTTCTTATTTCAGATTTCCTGCATCTGCAATACTTTGGTTTTGTTTCAGCAAATATTAATTGGCTAATGATAGATGACCACAATATATATGATACACATCAGAAAACATTTATATCTACTCCAAAATGGGCCAAAAAAAATGTCAAAAAATCTCCAGGGAATGTGCACCCCAGATCCCCAGAAAAATAAATGACCTGTATGGCGTGCCCACATCATGCGATCGCCCGCCTTTGCATTGAATGTCCCGAGATGCTTTGCAGAGGCAGAGCGGAAGCCAAGTATCCATGTGAGAAGCATTAGAGGCTACCAAAGGCAAGGTTGAAGATGTAGGTTATTTTGAGGAGACTTTGGAAGATGGGGAGAGAGAAAGAAAAAGGCAGAGGGACTTGGGGAAGACCTGTACAGTTTAGGACCCAGCCCTGATGGCTCGTCTACAATGATGGAACATAGAGACATAGAAAAATAGGAGCAGGAGTCGGCCATTCGGCCCTTCGAGCCTGCTCCGCCATTCAATATGATCATGGCTGATCCTCAATCTCAATACCATATTCCCGCTCTCTCCCCATACCCCTTGATGCCAGAAACGGGAGGGGTTGCAAATTGGACTTTAAGAAAAGCAAACCCGTCACCTTTTACATGAAGTCCTGTTCTGGTTGGAATCCTATGTCTTCTTTGGTGTATAACATTTCACACCAAGTGTGTTGTACGCAATGCGGACAGAGATTGCAACGGTGTTCTCTGGGGCGTAGATGCTTAAGGCGGAATGAGTTTGTTGTTTCATTATACGCCAGATTGGAAAATCCAGGCTACAGAGTTAATAACATGTACAAGAAGTGAGTGTAGTGTCTCTATTTAACCACATACCTCAATGTTGTTTCGTTTTGTGGTTTCAGGGCACTTTGATTCTACTGAACCTGTCATCAGTCTTGTTTGAGGAGACCCGCTGGAAACATCCGAACCAGTTCAATCCGGAAAATTTTCTGAATGAAAATGGAGACTTCTTCAAGCCAGATGCATTCATTCCATTCTCAATGGGTGAGTAGTGCGCTGTTGCTGGCCTAAATTCTTATTTCAGATCAGCGTGGCTTCATTTGATTTTCACCTTACCTCTATCCCATTGGACTGCCAACTGGACCAGTAGGAATGGACAGCACTCGATGAAGGTAAAATTCTGAAGGTGGCGCTCAGAGGTTGATGGATCTCCACTCTTCCAACATGCGGCTGTCAATATTGTCTAATTTGTAATGTATAGTGTTATAAATCTCATCATCATAAAGAAACTACTCATGAAATAATGCTGGACAGCCAGCTGGTGGCGCTGTCCAAGGAGTATAAATACTTGGGCGTGGGCCCAGCTTGCCCAGGGACATTTTGTAAGACAGGAACTAGTGAAGTACAACTAGGCCTCCATGTTCTAAAACAAGTTGATTCAACCAAGTGCGTAATGAGTTTTATTACGTCATATAGTGTTGTAGATGTGTTACGGCCCGCTAGCAAGAGGATTTGAAATATGGTGTGAGCACTTTAACTGCAGCTGAGCTTTGCTAAACTCATCTTCTTCCATCTTGAATCACCAATAGGTCTACGGGCGTGCCTGGGAGAAAAATTGGCCAAAATGGAGCTCTTTCTGTTCTTCACCTCGCTCCTTCGGAACTTCAAGTTTTGCTGGCCTGACGAAACCTCTTCTCCAGACCTGAAAGGCCTCTATAAAGTTATGCTGACACCACGGCCATATAAGATGCAAATAAGGTGCAGAAAAGACACTGAGCGATGACCTGTGACCTCCGAGTTAACGCACCGGCGATGAGGCGACGTCAGCTTCAGAGAAGTCTGGAGATTACGTGATAGGAATGGGGCTGATCGTGTGTTTATCTCATAAACTACAAAGCAAGGAATGATTTATGTACACAGGAACGGGAGTTGGACATTCAGCCCCTTGAGACGGTCCTGCCATTCAATTAGGCCATGGCTGATCTGCATCTAACTCCATTTACCCGCCTTTGATCCATACCCATTGACACCCGTACCTAACAAAATCTATCGACCTCAGTCTTGAAAACTTCAATTGACCCCCGCCCCACCCCCCCAGCAATCACAGCCTTTTGGGGCAGCAAGTTCTAGATTTCCACTACCCTTTGTGTGAATAAGTGCTTCCTGATGTCACTCCTTAATGGCCTAGCTCCAATTTTAAGATAAGAACATAAGAATTAGGCCCCTTGCTTCCAGCTCCACGATCGCCATCTCCCTCCGATCTGCACCCACCCCCTCCCCCCACCTCCATGCTCTCCCACCCTCCCCACGATCTCTCCCCCGGCCATGAGCTTCCCGACCATGATCTCTCGCTCTCGTGATCTGCCCCTCCCTACCTGTTCTCTGCTCCTTGGTTGCGGCCTTGTGCCTCAGGCTTTTCCCGCCCGCCAATCAGGCTGGCTGTCGGGCGGGAAACCTGGTGGAAAAAATTTGAAATACGTCCTGCAGTTAATTTCTGCAGGCCGTCCGGGAGACCTTTACTAGTCCAGAACTCCACCCCCCTGCTCCCTCCCCGCCTCCCCGTAAATATTGGGGCCAATGTATGTTGTCAACACCACATTCTCCTCATTGTACAGTGCTTCAGATAATTCATACTTCAATGATTGGTTTGCGTTTTTCTGCAGATACAGAAGGATCATCCTTCAATACCATTTATGTGCAGTTAGTGGAAATATACTCTAAAATTAAATGACTGAGGCATTAATTGCAGGATGTAGCATCATCGATAAACTCTTCATGTAGTATTTCCCTCTGCTGTTTTAATATGGTTGATTTATCATTTAGCAGACTGAACCTACAATATAATTATATAGTTCTTTACAACTGAAATTAATGCATATCTTTTTTGTTAATGCGCCTTAGCTAGCCAACACTTCAAAACAGAACTTATGGATCATAATTTAAATGATAAAACATTTAGAGAAGCAGGGGACGTGTGTTGAAACCTCATCCATCAGCATTTAGCAGGGCAAAATCCTGCTGAAAGGTTGTTACCAGGGAAATGTGGAGCCGAGGCCCTGTCTGCCTGTTAAATGTTAAATATCCCACGGAACCAGTTGAAGATCACAAGAGTTCACGTAATTGTGTTGCAAGAAGGGCTTTGTACCTTCAACGGTGCGCTCTGAGGAACGTAAAAACATAAGAAATAGGAGCTATTATGTTCATTAATAACTAGACATTCTTATTATGAACACAGCTAGCTTCTAGCTAGTCATTTATTCAGTACACGTTCTCTAGGTACAGTATCTGTAGCGATGCAGCATGTGTGCTCCTGTGTGCAGGCTGCCATCTTGACTGTTGCCTTCTGGGTAGCCTAGCCTCATGGGTAATGTAGTCTTAATATATATGTAGCTGGGTAGTGTAGTCTTATACATACAGCTATATACAGTTCTACGGCTCCACCTAGTGTCCACTATAGAATGACATGTTATTGATCATTACAGGAGTTGGAGTCGGCCATTCGGCCCCTTGAGTCTGCTCTGCCGTTCAATAATATAATGGCTGATCTGATCTTGGCCTCAACTCCACCTTCCTGCACTATCCCCATAACCCTTGACTCCCCTATAACTCAAATATCTCTCTATCTCCGCCTTGAATTTATCCCTTGATTCCCTTAATATCCAAAAATCTATCGATCTCTGTCTTGAATATACTCAACGACTGAGCCTCCACAGCCCTCTGGAGTAGAGAATTCCAAAGATTCACCACCCTCTGAGCGAAGAAATTTCTCCTCATCTCAGTCCTAAATGGCCGACCCTCTTATTCTGAGACTGTGACCCCTGGTTCTAGACTCTCCAGCCAGGGGAAACATCCTCCCTGCATCTACCCTGTCAAGCCCTGTAAGAATTTTGTATGTTTCAATGAGATTGTGTGGGGAGGTGAATGAAGATTGAAGTAAGAATCTGGGGTGGGTGGGATGGGGTGAAATTGGACCTGGCCAGGGATGCAAGCTAGGTCTCAGCGCATCGGTCACCCATTTTACGCCACACCCCAGATTCAGTTCCATTCACTTCAATACAACTGAATATCGGGCGTGCAGTATAATGGCCGCCAAAAGCAATAACGCCTTCCATGTCCAATTTCACCCCTGGGGCTCTATGTGGGCTCAGTAGTTTATACAGAAAGTATTCAATAATATTGATTTCCGGTCAGCTGTGGCTCAGTGGGTAGCACTCTTGCCTGTGGGTCAGAAGGTTGTGGGTTCAATTCCCACTCCTGAGACTTGAGCACAAAAATCTAGGCTGACACTCCAGCGCAGTGCTGAGTGAGTGCTGCACTGTCGGAGGTGCTGTCTTTCAGACGAGACGTTAAACTCAGGTGGGCATAAAAGATCCCATGGCACTATTTCAAAGAAGAGCAGGGGAGTTCTCCCAGGTGTCCTGGGCCAATATTTATCCCTCAGTCAACATCACTAAAAAACAGATTATCTGGTCATTATCACAGTGCTGTTTATGGGAGCTTGCTGTGCGCAGAGTTGGCTGCTGTGTTTCCCACATTACAACAGTGACCACACTTCAAAAAGTACTTCATTGGCTGTAAAGTGCTTTGGAACGTCCAGTGGTTGTGAAAGGCACTATATAAATGCAAGTTTTCTTTTTTATTTTAATGGAGCAATGGCTTACTGGGTAAAGACTCCAATTGGTGTTGGGGTGAGTATGCACCCTCCCTAGGGAATGCACCTTGACATGGTGGGAAGGCTTGTGTGTTCCTAATGGCCCTGAGCGCTATGCTGGCAGAAGTATAGCTCCCAGTCAGGCCACAGGTCGAAAGGTCGGAGCCAGACCAAAGGCAGACCACTGGTCATAGTGGTAGGAGGTTGCGAGTCACGGTAACAATCTAGTCACGTAGAAACGCCTCTCATTACGGAAACAGCCCAGGGACAAGGCGGGTCTGTTACAGGCTTGCAATGTCATCAACTATGGAGGATCACGATCTACTGGTGGTAAGGCATGATGGTACTACGATCGGAGTCAAATGTCTTGCTCCAGACAGACAGCAGTGGAAGAAATGGGTTGTCCATGTGTCACCAGGATCAGGGGCCTCGAACTAACTAACAATCAAGCCGACTAGCCAATTAATTCGACAGAAGAGAAAGTCCTCGGTCTGCGTTGGAGTTCATTCATCTTGGCTGCATTGGCAATAAGGCCGCAACAGTTGGCCTCAGAACCCCTAGATTGGGGAAGCGGGAGGAACTATCACTCAATGTTCCCCTCCTGAAGGTGATCCAATGGATTGCCAATGGTTCCTGTTGGAAAGTGTGTGTCTGTGCATTGAGCTTGGGTAAGGATGCAATTAGACTCAGCTGTGATGCCCTCTATGTTTGAATAGCCACTGACACTCTGGGCAGGAATTTAACTCAGGAGTTGGGTTGGAGGCGGGACTACAACTTTCGGGGTTGTAGTCCCGCCTCCATCGAGATGCGGCCAATCCACGCGATCTTAACTTGACTGACCTTGTTGAGCCCGCCCAGCGGGCTCAGCAGGCCAATTAAGGGCCACCCGGCAACAGGTGACGCCACAGACTGAAATTTCATCTGTCAAGAGGTTTTGACAGATGAAATATCAGTGTTTCACAGCTGTTTGAAGCTGTCAAACACTGACAGTCTTACTTCTAACCTGAGTCCTTCTCCACAGACTCAGTTAGAAATCTCTCCTGCACAGAAAGCTGCATGCTGTCACTTTTGACAGTTCGCAGCCATTCTGCTTTCTGTGCCGGTTGTTGTGTCGGTACCTTTCTACCTAGACACAATTTAGGACTCAGAACTCAGAGATTCAAACATGAAGTGCTTTATTGGAAGGAAAGGAAGTTCTGGAAAGTTCCAAACAAAGAGAGCTAAACTTAACAGAGAACACCCAACCATTTATCTCCTGTGACAGCGCCACCACAGGTGGGAGGAGAACACACAATAGAACACACAATACATAACATTTCCTCCCCTCTTAAATGGAAGGTCCACATTATTCCTCAACAGGTAAGTTACTTTCAATGCACTCAACGAACCTAGGGCAGAGGTAGACTGCCTCAACCCCTGACTTTACCCTGGGGTTTATTCTGCCCCAGTCTTGTGGGTAAGTCACTAAGCCTACAGATCCAAGCATCTTGGAGGCCGCCGCTCTCTGACAGGATACCGGCGGTCATCGCTGGCTTCCACAGCAGTAGGCATTGACACAGGCCTGGATGGAGAAGGTGCCTGTGTCAGTCGAAAGTCAGGATTTTGCACAGGTGGAACAGTCTCTTTGACTTCCTGTGTTGGAGAAGAGCACTGTGGCAAAGGATGCTGGTTTGCGGTATCATCCGGAAACAGTTCAGGCCAACCAGCCGTTGGAGCCTCTGTGGCTGTCTCTGCTCCTAGCAACAGTTGATCTGTGTGTCTTCTCCAGATGACGTCCTCAGCAGTCTCAACCGTGTAAGATACAGGGCCCGTCTGCGCGATCACCGTAGCAGGAACCCATTTCGGTCCAGTGTTGTAGTTTCGAGCTAGGACATGCTCTCCAGGGTGAAACCGTCTCTCCTTGGCTCTTTTCTCTCTCTTTTCAACTTGAGTTTGTTGTTGACAATGGACAACCTGTTCTGCCCTTGGAGGTTTGAGTAAGTCAAAACTTGTCCGCAACTGCCTCTTCATCATGAGCGAAGCGGGGGAAGTTTTGGTTGTGGCATGCGGCTCGTTCCTGTAGGACAACAGGAAGCTGTTCAGACGTTGGTGGATTGAGCCCTGACCTTGCGATGCCTTCAAGGCGTGCTTCAAAGTTTGCACAAACCTTTCTGCCTGGCCATTAGTAGAGGGATGATAGGGCGCAGACCTGATGTGTTGGACACCATTCACATGCAGGAAGGTTGCAAACTCCTGTGATACAAATTGTGGACCGTTGTCACTTACGAGTTGTTCCGGTGAGCCATAACGGCTGAACATCTCACCAAGTTTCTCAATTGTTTTCTCTGCCGTGGTAGACCTCATCACAGCGACCTCTGGCCACTTGCTACGAGCGTCCACAACCGCCATAAACATCTTCTCTTCGAAAGGACCGGCGAAGTCCACATGTACTCGCTGCCACACTTCTGCAGGCCAATCCCAGGGGTGTAGGGTTGCCAGCTGTGGAACATTCCGGACCCTTTGACATGGGGAACATGTTTTGGCTTTCTCCTCAATATTCCCATCGAGACCTGGCCACCAGAAGTAGCTTCTTGCCATTTCCTTCATCCGAACCATCCCACTGTGGCCTGTATGAAGTTGTTGCAGTATAGGTTCCCTCAGAGGTGGCGGAATGATGACACGGCGTCCCCAAAGAAGACAACCTGCCTGAATGGAGAGCTCATTTCTTTTTGAAACATAAGGTTTCAAACTAGGAGAATCTCCGATAGCTCTCCCTCGAATGACATCGTCCATTACCTCAGACAGGACTGGATCGTTGCGGGTGTACCTTCGCATCTGAACTGCAGTGACAGGTGCTCCCTCCACTTGTCTAAAGTAGAAGATGTCCATCTGACGAGGCTCTGGGGGAGTAACAGGCAAGGGTAGCCTCGAGAGACCGTCTGCGTTGCCGTGCAAGTCTGATTTGCGATATTTGATGTCGTATGTGTGTCCTGACAACAGTAAAGCCCACCTTTGCATCCTGCTTGCAGCGAGAGATGGAATTCCGGTGTGGGGCCCGAAGATTGAAGTCAATGGACGGTGGTCCGTCAGGAGTGTGAACCTTCTCCCAAACAGGTACTGATGAAATTTTCGAATTCCAAAAACGATTCCCAAGGCCTTGCACTCGATCTGCGCATAGTTACTCTCGGCCTTGTTCAAGGTGCATGATGCGAAGGCGATAGGTTTCTCTTCACCCGAAGGCATGATGTGGGATATGACTGCTCCCACACCATATGGTGATGCATCACATGCTAGCTGCATGGGTAGCTTTGGGTTGAAGTGTGTCAGGACCTCCGATTTCAGCAATGCTTTCTTTGCTTGGGCGAAAGCTTCGTTGCACAGTTCAGTCCATTTCCATGTTTTGCCTTAACATAGCAACTGATGTAATGGCTTCAGCAATGTTGCTAAGTCTGGAATAAACTTCCCATAGTAGTTAAGTAGCCCCAGAAATGAACGTAACTGGCTCACATTCTGGGGTGCTGGGGCCTCCACGATCGCCTTGACCTTTGACGGTGCCTTATGCAGGCCAGTAGCGTCAATCACATGCCCCAGGTACTCAACTGAAGACTGAAAGAATTCACATTTGTCTTTATGAACTCTGAGTCCGTACTCTTTCAGTCGTTGTAGTGTTGCATCCAAGTTCAGAAGATGATCCTCCTCATTTGTCCCAGTGACAAGGATGTCGTCCAGGTAGCACTGGACTCCTGGCAGTCCACTCAAAATCTGATCCATTGCCCTTTGGAATAGAACAGGGGCCGACGTAATTCCAAACAGAAGGCGGCAGTACCTGTATAGCCCCTTGTGTGTCACAATTGTCAGCAGCTCCTTTGATTTGTCATCGACATGCATTTGTAGATAAGCCTGGCATAAGTCTATTTTGCTGAACTTTTGCCCTCCGGCCAGGCCCATAAAAAGATCATCAATGAGGGGAAGAGGGTACTGTTCCGCAGACAGCACCGGGTTAATAGTCACTTTAAAATCCCCGCAGATTCAAACAGATCCATCCTTTTTCAGGACAGGAACAATGGGTGTGGCCCATTTGCTCATGCTCACAGGCTCCAGGACTCCATTCTCGACTAAGGCCTCCAAGTTAGCCTCAACTTTTGGCCTAATTGCATAGGGTACAGGTCAGGCTTTGTGAAACTTTGGCTTGCTGTCAGGTTTAATGTCCAGTCTCACGCTAATCTTTTTCATGCTCCCAAGTTCCCCATTGAAGAGTTCTGCATGTTTGTTTAACACTGCAGTCAGACCTGACTCCCCTTTTGACATCATGCGGACTGCAGGCCAGTCCAGCATGATTTTCTCTAGCCACGCACGTCCCAGTCGCGATGGGTAATTTCCCTTTACCACATATAGTGGCAGTTTTGCAGTCTGTCCATTCAATTTAACTGTCACCTCAATGACGCCTCTCATGGCCACAGATTCGCCGGTATACGTCTTTAGCACAATGTTTGTTGGCTGAAGGGTAAGATGCTTTAGCATTTTGTTGTAGACAGTGTCTGAAACAAGGGACACAGCCGCACCTGTGTCCACCTCCATCCGCACTGATTGTCCCTCCACCAGTGGTGACACCCAGTAGCCATTTGAATCACCTGCAACCGTCAGTATGTGCACCTCTTCCTCCTCAGAGGTGTCGCTCCCCTCTGTTTTGCTTGTTCCATCATACTGCACTGAATGAACACTCTTTTTCCTCTCTTGTCCAAATACAGACATTTTGCTTCCATGCTTCCCAGCTCTGTCTGTTCTTTTTTTACCTCTACAGGCGCATTCAATGTGACCCTTTTTGCCACAATTTCGGCATTCCAGCTCCGTACACCAGCAGTCATTAGCGTGATGGCCCATTTTCCCACAACGGTAACATGTGCCGTTCCGCGCACCTTTAGGCTCAGACGACACCTTGTGAACTCAACTGGTGAGCCTCCTTTTCCACCATCTCCATGGAGACACTAACTTCAATGGCCTTTTCAAGAGTAAGGTTGTCCTCAGTAAGAAGGCGCTTCTGTGTGGCTGCATTTTGCAGACCACACACGAGTCTGTCTCTAATGGTTTCATTCAGCACCTCCTTGAACTGGCAGTGTTCCGACAACCTTTTTAAAGCAGCAATAAACATCGTCACTGATTCCCCCTCCTCTTGATTCCGTTTGTGAAATCTAAATCTCTCAGCAATAACCAGAGGTTTTGGTGAAAAATGTGCTCCAAGAATTTCCACTAGTTGCTTATATGTTTTAGTTCCTGGCTTATCTGGCTGCACGAGGCTGCGAAGTAAATTGAATGTCTTCGGCCCGATTACAGTCAAAAAGGTAGGCACGACCTTTTCATTTGCCACCGCATTCGCCAATACAAAATAGTCAAAACGTTCCGTATATGCGCTCCATTGCTCCACATTTTCATCAAAATCACCGATGTTTCCTAATATAGTAGCCATCTCACGTTTCAAATTAAATTTTCTGTTTACTCACTGCACCCGTAACGTACGCAGATTCATCCGCTCCTCGTTGCCACTTGTTGTGTCGGTACCTTTCTACCTAGACACAATTTAGGACTCAGAACTCAGAGATTCAAACATGAAGTGCTTTATTGGAAGGAAAGGAAGTTCTGGAAAGTTCCGAACAAAGAGAGCTAAACTTAACAGAGAACACCCAACCATTTATCTCCTGTGACAGCGCCACCACAGGTGGGAGGAGAACACACAATAGAACACACAATACATAACACCGGTGAGATGAGGGACTCCCGGGACCTAAAGGAAGGAAGGCTGAAAAGGTAAGAAAAGGTAATTTACACTTCTTTAATCACTTTAGACACACCAAACACACTTACCTTTGCACTCATGCACACATCACTCACCTGAACACCGATATCTCGACCCCTCCAAATCCTTCAACCCGACGGTCCGCCTCCTCTAACTTGGCGTGGTTTGGAGCCGTCGGGAATCCCACACTTCAACATTAAAAATAGGGATTAGGCTAAAAACTGCCTGTTAACTACCTGTTAACAGGCAGTTAATTGGCACTAATCCCTTCCCGCCTCGGGTAGGCGGGTCCCAGTGCGGGGCGGGTACCCGCCTCCTTTGAAACTGGCATGGAGGCGGGTTTGGGTGCGGGATGGGGTCGGGACCCCTGATTTTGGGATTTTAACCCCCTGCACGCCTCCAATCCCGACTCCACGGCACGATGAAAATCCTGCCCTCACTGTCTGGGCTCATCCAGGCAGAATGGCCACTTGGTCACGGTGCTGCTGCCCTTGGGAAAGTGAAAATAAACAGATTGCTATTCGGCCCAACTAGTCTATGCTCCACATGAGCCTCCTCCCACCCTTCTTCATCTCACCCTATCACCCCTAACATCTCATCCGAAAGACAGCACCTCCGACAGTGCAGCACTCCCTCAGTACTGCACTGGGAGTCTCAGCCTAGATTTTGTGCTCAAGTGTTTGGAGTGGGACTTGAACCCACAACCTTCTGGCTCAGAAGGCGAGAAGCTACCCACTGACCCAAAGGCTGACAAATAGAAAGTAATAGAATTAGAACTCTCCAATCAGAGTCAGTGTTTCATTTTCCTGCTTCTACCTGGTTTCGATCTTCCCTAATGATAACCCTTGGGAACACTGCTCCTTTCAATCTTAACAGTGGATGTGCGAGCTTAGATTAGAGCCCCTCTGCCGATATCGTACTGATTTAATTTTTTTTATCATAGGGACCCGTTGTCTATTTGATCACTTGACGCTTGCTGTGCCGGATTCACTGCATAAAGGGGGACAGCAGACAGAATACATCACACAGACTCCCTCTGATCCTGTTCAATCAGGCCAGGCTGACAGCACTGAACCCCAGTGTAAACCAGATCCCATCAGCGGGTACATAAGAACATAAGACGTAGGAGCAGGAGTCGGTCATTTGGCCCCTCGAGCCTGCTCCTCCATTCATTAAGATCATGGCTGATCTGATCTTGGCCTCAACTCCACTTCCCTGCCCACTCCCCATAACCCTTGACTCCCTTATCGTTCAAAAATCTGTCTATCTCCACCTTAAATATATTCAATGGCCCAGCCTCCACAGCTCTCTGGGGAAGAGAATTCCAAAGATTCACGACCCTCTGATAAGAAATTCCTCCTCATTTCCGATTTAAAAGGGTGCCCCCTTATTCTGAAATTATGCCCCCTAGTTCTAGATTCCCCCACGAGGGGAAACATCCTCTCTGCATCTACCCTGTCGAGCCCCTTCAGAATCTTGTATGTTTCAATAAGATCCCCTCTCATTCTTCTAAACTCCAATGAGTATAGGCCCAACCTGCTCAACCTTTCTTCATAGAACAACCCCTTCATCTCCGGAATCAACCTCGTGAACCTTCTCTGAACTGCCTCCAATGCAATTATATCCTTCCTTAAATAAAGAGACCAAAACTGTACACAGTACTCCATGTGTGGTCTCACCAATGCCCTGTACAGTTGTAACAGGACTTCCCTACTTTTATACTCCATTCCCTTTGCAATAAAGGCCAACATTCCATTTGCCTTCCGAATTACTTGCTGTAACTGCATGCTAACTTTTTGTGATTCATGTACAAGGACGCCCAGATCCCTCTGTACCTCAGCATTTTGTAATCTCTCCCCATTTAAATAATAATTTGCTTTTTTATTTTTCCTACCAAAGTGGATAACCTCGC
Source organism: Somniosus microcephalus (assembly GCF_052327205.1). Taxonomy (NCBI): domain Eukaryota; kingdom Metazoa; phylum Chordata; class Chondrichthyes; order Squaliformes; family Somniosidae; genus Somniosus; species Somniosus microcephalus. Next base: position 26,207,279 of record NC_141014.1, on the reverse strand, counting down.
ATTTTCCCACATTATACTCCATCTGCCAGATTGTTGCCCACTCACTTAACCTCTCTATATCCCTTTGGAGATTCTTTGCATCCTCTGCACATTTTGCTCTCCCTGGTAAAGTGAGCAAGGACGAGATGTTGCAGCTTCGCTCCGCTGTAGGACCTGGCACGAGCCTTGTTAAACCCACAGTGCAGTCAACTCCACGTTAATGGTCACCCGATACGTGCTTACAACTCCCATACACCGGAACATAGAAACATAGAAACATAGAAGATAGGAGCAGGAGTAGGCCATTCGGCCCTTCGAGCCTGCTCCACCATTCAATGAGATCATGGCTGATCATCCAATTTCAGTACCCTGTCCCTGCCTTCTCTCCAGCTCCCTTGATCCCTTTAGCCTAAAGAAATATATCCAACTCTTTCTTGAATATATTTAATGAACTGGCCTCCACCGCCCTCTGTGGCAGAGAATTCCACAGGTTCACCACTCTCTGGGTGAAGAAATTCCTCCTCATTTCAGTCCTAAATGGCTTACCCCTTATCCTTAGACTATGACCCCTGGTTCTGGACTCCACGGCCATCAGAAACATCCTTCCTGCATCTAGTCTGTCCAGGCCTGACAGAATTTTATAGGTTTCGATGAGATCCCCTCTCAATCTTCTAAACTCCAGTGAGTATAAACCCAATCGACACAATCTCTCCTCATACGTCATTCCTGCCATCCCAGGTATCAGCCTGGTGAATCTTCGCTGCACTCCTTCCATGGCAAGAACGTCCTTCCTCAGGTAAGGCGACCAAAACTGCACACGTAGCGGCCCGGATTTCCCGGGGCCTATGAGGGCGGGGTACGGCATCGTAAGTGCCGCGCAAGTCCCGGGTTTCCGCAAGTGATGCACATGCGCGAAAACCCAGAACTTGCGTTCTGTAAGGTTTCTGCTTGACACATCGTACACATCCGAAGGAAATGGACATTCCCTGGTGGAGAGTCGGGCTATTTGTCCAACTAGCGCCCACCGAATGCCCATCAAACCCTTACGCCTGGTAAAAGCAGGCGTAAGCCCTTCTTTTTACCAGCGTAAGGGTTAAAATACATGTTAAAATAATTTTTTTTTAATCATTTAAATATTCCCTTACATTTAAAATTATTTTAGGTTATTTTTGTCCCATTTAAAAATGTTTAAAGTCATTTTGCAAAAACTTAAATTTTTATTTTAAATGTTTAATTCAATGGTTTTTTAATTAAGTTTGAACCTGTGATGATTCATTCTTATTTTGAGGTTGTGTAATTGCATTTTCTATGTGATTTCTATTCTGCTTTTGGAGGATTCCATACGTAAATGGAATCCCTACAAGCGTAATGAGGATCCCCCTTTGTGATTGGTTGGGCCGGCCCACATGATCCCAGGGAAGCTTGCACCCCTGGGATACGTGTGCCTTTATGCAGGCATTTTAAAACATTTGTTAATAGGATGTGGGTGCCACTGGCAAGGCCAGCATTTATTGCCCATCCCTAGTTGCCCTTGAGAAGGTGGTGGTGAGCCACCTTCTTGAACCGCTGCAGTCCGTGTGGTGAAGGTTCTCCCACAGTGCTGTTAGGGAGGGAGTTCCAGGATTTTGACCCAGCGATGATGAAGGATTGGCGATATACTTCCAAGTTGGGATGGTGTGTAACTTGGAGGGGAACTTGGAGGTGGTGGTGTTCCCATGCGTCTGCTGCCCTTGTCCTTCTAGGTGGAAGAGGTCACGGGTTTGGGAGGTGCTGCCGAAGAAGCCTTGGCGAGTTGCTGCAGTGCATCTTGTAGATGGTACACACTGCAGCCATGTTGCGCCGATGGTGGAGGGAGTGAATGTTTAAGGTGGTGGATGGGGTGTGTATGCCTGCAGGCCCAGGACCGCAAAGAGTCCGAAAGTCTGGAGCAATCGGGCAGGTGCGGTGTTTTCTTACGGTTCGGAGGCGTTTGCCCGCGGCAAGCCTCCGACCGCAATTTCCACCCCAATCTATTCACGGCGTTTTTCTGGACTTTCAAACTGATGAAAGTGTTACGCGCGTAAACAAAAGATAACGTGCATTTATATCGCGCCTTTAACGTGGCCAAGCGTCCCAAGGTGATTTACAGGAGCGTTAACAAATAAAGTTTGACATCAAGCCGCCTATCGGTATTAGGACAGGTGACCAAGAGCTTGGTCAAAGAGGTGCTTTTAAGGGGCGTCTTAAAGGAGAAGAGAGGGGTAGAGGGGCGGAGAGGTTTAGGGAGGGAATTCCAGAGCTTAGGGCCGCGGCAGCGGAAGGCACGACCGCCAACGGCAGGGCGAAGGAAATTGGGGATGCGCAAGAGGCCAGAATTGGGGGAGTGCAGAGATCGCGGAGGGTTGTAGGGCTGGAGGAGGTTACAGAGATAGGGAGGGGTGCGGGGAGGCGGTGCGAGGCCAAACGGTCTTCACGCCGATCTTAGATACGGCGACGGAGCGGGAGAAGCTCCGAGGAACTTCACCCCGTGGTTTCCAGGAGCAGATTTCTGTGTTTTACTCATTTTCATTGGACTGTGGATAAACGAGGCAAGCGTGCTTCGGGAATAACTGGAGTTAAGATGGAAACTGTCTATTCTGACTGAACTTCAAAATGGACACCAGAGTCTGCTTGTCTTTGGAAAACAGCCAAGACTGATTGATCTGGTAATTAAGCAGAAAATGAACATTGTTTAACAAGCGTGCGGCCAAGCTGATGCCTATCAAATCCCTAATTAGTACCAAAAGCTGCATACCTTTGTATAGTGCCTTTGATCTTTGATAATGGGCTCGTTTTCTTTGTATAACCGCTGGAATTTTTTTCCTGTAATCTTTAGTTCAGCTTGATTTGAGTCTGAATTGACAAAAGGCTTCCATATTTTGAAATATCATCTCATCCGTGTATATTTTCTCCAAACGTTTTGCAAATTATTGAACTATATTCTTAAGAAGATAATTTAACCCCTTGTAGACTGATTCGATCGTAAATCTTTTCTTTGTACTATCAATTTTTGCGGCCTCTTTCTGCTTTTGTGTAATTCTCTTACTTGTAAATAAACCCAACATCTAGTTTTAGCCTGAAAGGAATTGCCTGGCAGTGTGCCTTTGGATTCAGGCAGAAGACCTTAGGGCTATAAACTCTGTTCGGGAAGCACGACAATGGATGCACAGAGCAAAGAAAGGAAGAAAAGCTTGCATTTATATTTCACCTCTCATGATATGAGGACGTCCCGAAGCACCTTTGAAGAGCAGTCACTGATGTAATGTAGGATATGTGGCAGCCAATTTGCGCACAGCAAGCTCCCACAAACAGAAATGTGATAATGACCAGATAATCTGTTTTTAGTAATGTTAGTTGAAGGATAAATATTGGCCAGGACACCGGGGAGGACACCCCTGCTCGCCTTCAAAATAGTGCCGTTGGATCTTCTACGTCCACCTGAGAGGGCAGACAGGGCCTCGGTTTACCGTCTCATCCAATAGACCTCTGACAATGCAAAGGGCACCCTCAGTACTGCAATGAGATTTCAGGCTGGATTTCTGTGCTCAAAACTCTGGAGTGGGACTTGAGCCCGCAACCTGCTGATTCAGAGTCTCGGCTGACACAGCAGGTGGGGTTGAATTGTTACCTTTTGCCCACCGTTCCAGTTCCAATATTGATTTTTTTATTCATGGGATGTGGGCGTCGCTGGCAAGGCCAGCATTTATTGCCCATCCCTAGTTGCCCTTGCAAAGGTGGTGGTGAGCCGCCTTCTTGAACCACTGCAGTCCCGTGTGGTGAAGGTACTCCCACAGTGCCGTTCGGGAGGGAGGTCCAGGATTTTGACCCAGCGACGATGGACGATCGGCCGATATATTTCCAAGTCAGGATGCTGTGTGACTCGGAGGGGAACTTGGAGGTGGTGGTGTTCCCACGTGCCTGCTGCCCTTGTCCTTTTAAGTGGAAGAGATCGCGGGTTTGGGAGGTGCTGCCGAAGAAGCCTTGGCGAGTTGCTGCAATGCATCTTGTAGATGGTGCACACTGCTGTAACGTCCATGTGTAATTGAGACACGGACTGCAGGAGTTGGTTATAACAGGTGTTTACTGAATGGAGACAAAACTGGAACTACTATACAAAGTTACTACACAGGCTTATATACAGGGGTGGTCACTACTGGTACTGCAGTATACAGGGGCTGCAGAATATAGTTCCTTCTTCAAAGTACATACACTACAACTGCAGCCACGGTACACTGATGGTGGAGGGAGTGAATGTTTAAGGTGGTGGATGGGGTGCCAATCAAGCGGGCTGGTTTGTCCTGGATGGTGTCGAGCTTCTTGAGTGTTGTTGGAGCTGCACTCATCCAGGCAAGTGGAGAGTATTCCATCACACTCCTGACTTGTGCCTTGTAGATAGTGGAAAGGCTTTAGGGAGTGAGGAGGTGAGTCACTCACCGCAGAATACCCAGCCTCTGACCTGCTCTTGTTGCCACAGTATTGATGTGGCTGGTCCAGTTAAGTTGATTAAAAAATAAAACCCCAGTGCTCATTTTCTTCTGTTTCAACTCATCTCCCTCGGTGGGACAAAAATAGGAAAACAAATCAATACACTCGCCCTGGGATCCATCACAAGACAGAAAGCCAGAGGGAGGGGGGGCGTTAGTTAATGGAAAGAGTGCTATACTTTGCCTGTGTAAGGCACGGCCACACAAGTCAAAAGCAGCTTGTCAAAGGGCTTGTGCCTGAATCTGAAGCCTTTGCTCGGTCTCGCCGAGCGTAAAACATCTCCAGCTCAGTTGTGCTGTGCTCCTTGCTCCCTCCAGTGCTGCCTCCCAAATCCTAGCACACAGCTCCCTCCGATGGCCGCGGCAGGGGTAACTAACGCTGACGCCCATCCCCACTGAACAACACGGCATGGCCTCCCCTTTGGTTTTGGCCTTTCGCTGAAAGAACAGGAGGGGTTTTGGTTTTTAGTCAGAAATACCGCGAGACCGGCTTTAAATACATTTCCGAGCGCATTTACATTTTCAGCGCTGCTCTCCACTGTTAAAGAAGAACTCGTGCAGTTTAATGGGCGCCGGGAGGTCCTCCACCCAAGCGATTCTGAATGCAACGGCCAATGTGCAGCCACGCAGCACAAAGGTGCCAAGTTTAAAGGCACTCCTGCCAGGTTATATGGGACCAGCAAGCAACTCCAAATTTTTTTAAAAAGGGAGTCAAAATGACCCAGGTAATTACAGACCAGTGAGTTTGAGGTCCATTGTGAAAGAAAGACTTGCATTTATATAGCACCTTTCACGACCACCGGACGTCTCAAAGTGCTTCACAGCCAATGAAGTACTTTTGGAATGTAGTCACTGTTGTAATGTAGGAAACGCGGCAGCCAATTTGTGCACAGCAAGCTCCCACAAACAGCAATGTGATAATGACCAGATAATCTGTTCTTGTTTTGTTGATTGAGGGATAAATTTTGGCCAGGGCACCAGGAATAACTCCCCTGCTCGCCTTCAAAATAGTGGCCATGGGGTCTTTTACATCCACCTGAGAGGGCAGACGGGGCCTCGGTTTAACGTCTCATCTGAAAGACGGCACCTCCGACAGTGCAGCGCTCCCTCAGCACTGCACTGGGAGTGTCAGCCTAGGTTTTTGTGCTTAAGCCTCTGGAGTGGGACTTGAACCCACAACCTTCTGACTCAGAGCCACGGCTAAGATAAAGCACCTGTCACGACCTCAGGATGCCCCAAAGTGCTTTACGGCCAATGAACTACTTTTGAAGTGCAGTCACTGTTGTAATGTAGGAAACACGGCAGCCAATTTGCGCACAGCAAGCTCCCACAAACAGCAACGTGATAATGACCGGATCATCTGTTATTTGGTGATGTTGATTGTGGGTACAAATCTGGACAAAACTAAAAATCATAAAGGAATGCCAATGTGGGTTCATGAAGGGGAGGTTCTGCCCATCTAACTTACTGGTACTCATTAAGGGTATGACAAAGGAGCTTGATATGGGTAAAGCAGTGGATGTGGTGTACTTGGATGTCAGTAAGGCCTTTGAAACTTCCTCTCCTGGCCCAACAAAAATGTTTTCCAAAAATCAAAAAAATTTGGGGGAGGCCTCTAGCGGTCCCTTTGCTTGTTTTCAAATCCCTCCATGGCCTCGCCCCTTCCTATCTCTGTCATCTCCTCCAGCCCCACAACTCACCGAGATTTCTGTGCTCCTCCAATTCTGGCCTCTTGCGCGTCACTGATTTTCTTCACTCCACCGTTGGCGGCCGCGCCTTCAGCTGCCGAGGCCCTAAGCTCTGGAATTCCCTCCAATGAGCTCTCTCTCCTTTAAGATGCTCCTTAAAACTTACCTCTTTGAACAAGCTTTTGGTCACCGGTCCTCATATCTCATTATGTGGCTTGGATAACGCTGCTGTGATGTGACTTGCTACGTTAAAGGCGCTATATGAATGCAAGTTGTTGTTGTTTGCCCACAGCCGCACCCAAAACCTAATGAAACCATCTCACTACTAACGCTAACCTTGGAATCATTTTGATCAAATATTGCCCTTTTCAAAAGAACTGGTTCGAAACACACGTCTGCTGGTTTAATTACACGGGCACCATTAATAAATTGGTAAATGGAGTCGGATACCATTGACAACTTCCTGAACACAAGACTACAATTTCATTTTTTCTTTCTAACACAGCACTTTATTTTTCATGCTGGGTGGTTGTATAACTGTTGTATAAATGTTCTGTACCATTAGTCAAACTGATCTAGATAAGACTTGAGCACATAAATCTAAGCTGAGGGAGCGCTGCACGGTCGGAGGTGCCGTTTTTCGGATGAGGCGTTAAACCGAGGCCCCGTCTGCGCTCTCAGGCGGACGTAAAAGATCCCGCAGCACTATTTCGAAGAAGAGCAGGGGGAGTTATCCCCGGGGTCGTTATCCCCGGGGTCCTGGTCAATTTTTATCCCTCAATCAACATCACCAATTAACAGATGATCCGGTCATTATCACATTGTGGTTTGTGGGAGCTTGCTGTGTGCAAATTGGCTGCCGTGTTTCCCAAATTACAACAGTGACTGCATGTCAAAAAGTGCTTCATTGGCTGTAAAGCGCTTTAGGACATCCTGAGGTCATGAAAGGTGCTATATAAATGCAGGTCTTCCTTTTCACATGAGGGAGAAAGGAATAGTAGGATATGTTGATGTGGTGGGAGGAGGCTGGTGTGGAGCATAAACACCGGCTTGGGCCAGTCGGCCAGAGTGGACTGTTTCTGTGATGTAAACTCTATGCAATTCTATGATCTGGAATCTAAACGGTCCGAACATCCCAACTAGGGTTGCAATCCCTCCAGGATTGCCATGGAGTCTCCAGGAATTAGAGATTAATCTCTAGGACACAGCTGCGGGCAACACCCGGGAGAAAGACCATAGGGGCGTTAAAAAAAAATTGAGTTTTATTTTTAAATTTTCCTTGAACACTTGTTTATTTAGTTATAAAATGATCAGACATGGGGGAGAAAAGGCAGTTTGACTGACAGTCAAGAATCAGCCAATCGATTAATGAAGAGTCCAATCGCTTTCCGATTGGTGGGGGAAGACGGTGCCCTGTGAGGATGGACATGTGGGGGCGACCAATGGCGGGAGTGCAGGGGCGGGGCAGTGTGAGGTTAGGAGGTCATGTGATGGCACCTCCAGGAACATCTCCAGCCAGAGTTGGCAACATGATTCCTGGTTGCCCCAGTGCAACCTGACTGCTGGGGTGGCCAGACACTGAACCTCACGCTAAACATGCAGCGAGAACCCCGACTAGGGGAAAAAAAAGGTCCACTGGTGTACAGTGATTCAGTCAGCATCAGACTCGAGCTGTGGAGAAGCACAATCACAATCCAGTGGAGTCCACGAGATGAAGGAGAGTCTTCAACTTGAGTATCTTCATTCGTTCCCCCCTTGCTTCCCCTGAAAGATATGTGTGCCTGTTTGGCTTAGATGGCAGCACCCTCACCTCTGACTCAGAAGGTTCAACTTCTATGCCAGATGCTTGAGCCAACAGTCCAAGGTTTGCTCCAATAAAATCTGAGAGGATATATTGGCCTTGGAGGGGGTGCAGAGCAGATTCACCAGAATGATACCGGGGCTAAAAGTGTTAAATTATGAGGACAGGTTGCACAGACTAGGTCTGTATTCCCTTGAGTTTAGAAGATTAAGGGGTGATCTAATTGAAGTGTTTAAGATGAAAAAAGGAGTTGATAGGATAGATTAGGAAGATGGTTGTGGTTGTTGGAGGTCAGTCATCACAGCCCCAGGACATTGCTGCAGGAGTTCCTCAGGGCAGTGTCCTAGGCCCAACCATCTTCAGCTGCTTCATCAATGACCTTCCCTCCATCATAAGGTCAGAAGTGGGGATGTTCGCTGATGACTGCACAGTGTTCAGTGTCATTCGCAACTTCCCAGATAATGAAGCAGTCCATGCCCGCATGCAGCAAGACCTGGACAACATTCAGGCTTGGGCTGATAAGTGGCAAGTAAATTTCGCACCACACAAGTGCCAGGGAATGACTATCTCCAACAAGAGAAAATCTAACCACCACCCCTTGACATTCAACAGCATTACCATCGCCAAATCCCCCACCATCAACATCCTGGGGGTCACCATTGACCAGAATCTTAACTGGACCAGCTAAATCAATACTGTGGCAACAAGAGCAAGTCAGAGGTTAGGTATTCTGCGGCGAGTGTCTTACCTCCTGACTCCCCAAAGCCTTTCCACCATGTACAAGGTACGAGTCAGGAGTGTGATGGAATACTCTCCACTTGCCTGGATGAGTGCAACTCCAACAATACTCAAGAAGCTTGACACCATCCAGGACAAAGCAGCCCGCTTGATTGGCACCCCATCCACCACCTTAAACAATCACTCCCTCCACCTCCAGCGTACCGTGGCTGCAGTGTATACCATCTACAAGATGCACTGCAGCAACTCGCCAAGGCTTCTTCGGCAGCACCTCCCAAACCCACGACTGTTGCGTCCGTGTATAATAAGACACAGACTGTAGGAGAACTGTACAACAGGTGTTTACTCAACGTGGCTCACAGTGGAACTGATCTGTACAGATTACTACTCCGTGCTATATACAGGTGTGGTCACTGCCGGTACTGCAGTATACATGAGCTGTAAAAGATAGTTCCCCTTAAAGGTATATACATTACAATTCCTCCCCTTTTAGATTAACAGTACCATAACACTCATTTAACAATTAAATATCAAACTAATTACAATTAACACTTTTAACATGCAACATTAGCTGAAAATAGTCTATTTATATATTCAGTCTTTGGGGAGGCTTCCTGATCCTTTCTGGATAGCGCCTTTCCCGAGTGTCTTGCTCTTGGTGCGGAGGCGATTCTGGCCCCCTGTCGTCGGTTGGTTAATCAGCTTCCGATGCTACTGCTTCTGGGGTAGATGCGACCTGTACGTCGGGTTCATCACCAGGTACGTATGGGCGAGGCATGGGGTTGACTTGTTCCTGTGACTCTAGGATCTGGTCAGCATGGCGTCTCACGATGCTCTCCCCAACGTCCACTGTGTACATTAGTGGGCCCTGCCGTGTGCATATCGTTCCTGGCTGCCATTTTTCTGTTCGGTAGTCGCGGGCCAAGACTGGTTGCCCTACATTGAAGCTCCTTGTTGGCTTCTCATGGATGTGCTGGAATTGCTTACTCTCAACATCTCTTCGTACGTTTGGTCTGAGTAAATCCAGGCGAGATCTTAACCTTCGGTTAAAGAACATCATGGCTGGGGCCTGGTTGGTGACTGCATGTGTCGCATTCCGGTAGGCGAACAGGAAATTGTCCACCTTGTGCTGCAGCGGAATGTTGTCATCGTACATAGCCTTTATTGCCTTCTTAAAGGTTTGTACGAAACTCTCAGCCAATCCATTTGTGCCTGGATGATACGGGGCGGATGTGTAATGCCTTACCCCATTCTTTTTCAAGAACCTCCGGAACTCTTCGGACAAAAACTGTGGTCCGTTGTCGGAGCAAATCTGTTCTGGCAAGCCATTCCTGGCAAAAATGGTCCGTAGGACTGCAATAGTTTTCTCCGTGGTGGTGGAGGACATTTTGATGACCTCAGGCCATTTTGAGTGCGCATCCACGGCTATTAAAAACATTGGGTCCATGAATGGAACAGCAAAATCAATATGCACCCATTGCCATGGAGATGAGGGCCACTCCCATGGGTGTAGAGGGGCCTGTGGTGGTGCATTTTGGACTTTCTGGCATCCTGAGCAGCTCTTGGTCAGGTCCTCGATTTGTTTATCGATTCCCGGCCACCACACAAACGCCCTGGCTAGGCTTTTCATTTTTACCCCTCCCAGATGACCCTCATGAAGCTCATTGAGCACTCTATCCCTTAACTTGGGTGGAATTACCACTTGGGATCCACACATCAAGGTCCCCCGGCACACTGACAGCTGTTCTCTCCTTGTCGAGAATGCTGGCAACAGTGAGTCGCCATGTGCTGGCCATCCCTTCACCGTCAAATCATATACCCGAGACAGTGTCGGGTCATTTCAGGTTTCCTTTTCGATACAAGCGTTAGTTACCGGTAGGTATTCAACTATAGTCGAATGGAATATTTCGACAGGATCCACTGCTGGTGCTTCCTCCGCAGTAGGCAGTGGCAGGCGTGATAGCCCATCAGCATTTCCATGCTGTTTCGTGCCCTTATATTCAATCTCATAGTGGTGCGCCCCTAGAAAAAGTGACCATCTTTGTAGTCGTTGCGCAGTCATCACCGGAACGCCCTTCTTTGGATTAAAAATGGAGACAAGAGGCTGGTGATCAGTCAGCAAGGTGAATTTCTGCCCGTGCAGATAGTGATTGAACTTTTTCACTCCCCACACTAGGCTGAGGGCCTCCCTGTCAATCTGGACGTAGTTACGCTCGGCTGAGGTTAGTGATCGTGACGCAAAGGCTATTGGCCTCTCTGAGCCATCCGAGAATTTGTGCGACAGCACCGCTCCAATGCCGTAGGGTGACGCATCACATGTCAACCGAATTGGTAATGCCGGGTTGTAATGGGCCAATACCTCTTTCGATGTGATTAGTGTTTTGCTCTTCTGGAAAGCTTGTCTACATTCGTCACTCCACTTCCATGGCACCCCAGTTTGCAGTAGGGTGTTCAGTGGGTGTAGTATTGTAGACAAATTTGGCAAGAACTTACGGTAGTGGTGTACCAGGCCGAGGAACGACCTCAGTTGTGACACATTTTCCGGTGCTGGAGCCTTGACTACTGCCTCAATCTTCTCTGGGGACTTATGTAACCCCTCTTTATCGATAACGTGGCCACAATACGAGATCTGTTTTCTAAAAAACTCGCATTTGGGGCGGTTAGCTCGGAGCCCATATTCCTGCAATCTAGTGAGCACCTGCTCCAGGTTGGCAAGGTGATCACTGTCATTTTCGCCCGCGACCAGGATGTCGTCCAAATAACACTGGGTCCCTGGGATCCCTTGCAGGACTTGTTCCATTGCCCTCTGCCAAATAGCCGGAGCTGATGCTACCCCGAATACCAGCCGGTTGTATTGGTAGAGACCTTTATGGGTGTTGATTGTGAGGTATTTTTTTGATGCTTCTTCTACCTCCATTTGCAGATACGCCTGGGCCAGATCAATCTTAGTGAAGATTTTCCCTCCAGATAGCGAGGCGAAAATATCTTCAATCCGCGGAAGTGGATATTGTACGGTGTGAAGGACCGGGTTCACTGTTACCTTAAAGTCCCCACAGATGCGAACCTTCCTTGGTTCCCCAAGTGTGCTGCTCAACGGCTTTTTCATCACAGGGATGATGGGTGTAGCCCACTCACTCCAGTCTACCTTGAACAGTACACCTGAACGTTCCAGACTCTCCAACTCTGCTTCGACGGCTGGGCGGATCGCATCAGGTACCGGTCTGGCCTTAAAAAATTTTGGGCTTGCGTTTTCTTCAATTTTAATCGTCGCTGTCATGCCTTTTAGTGTTCCGAGTCCTTGCTGGAACACTTCTTTCGTGTCAGTTAGAATCTTTGACATTCGCCCAGGTGTGACGTCGTCATCCTTTTTGTCAGCCACAGTCAGTGCCTGTATGGAATGCCAATCCAGTTGTATTTTCCGGATCCATTCACGTCCCAGTAATGGTGGTCCTCCATCTTGCAATACATACAGGTCTAGTTTTGGTGTTTCCTTACCGTTATATATAACGGTCACCCTTATTTTTCCATTGGGGTAGACTTTTTGCCCCGTGTACGTCTTCAAGACAATCTCTGTATCTCTCAAGGGTATATGTGAGAATAGCCGCTTGTAGTCCCTTCGGTTTATGACTGTTAGGGCTGATCCTGTGTCCAATTCCATTTTCACTTGGACTCCAGCTATCTTGAGCGTGACCCAAATGGTTCGGTGATCCTCCATTGTGATCACATTATGTAGTTTCAGACAACTCAGTTCCCTGCTTTTGGAGTTGTTATCACTCTTTTGTTCGTCTGAACTATTCTCCGTCATCTTATGTACCTTCTTGTACTTTCCTTTGGTAGGTTTCTTATTGCTGGTTTTCTTTCCCGACCTGCAGACTCGTGCTATGTGTCCTACTTTTCCACACTGTCTGCACACTTTGTCTTTGAACCAGCAATCATTCTGGTCATGTGTTGTTCTGCCGCAGCAATAGCACTTCTCTGTTCCAGATGACATTTCGTTTGTGCCATATTCTTGCGGTCTCTGTTGTATCTCTGCAGCACCCCATGCTGCTGCTTCATATGATACCGCAATGCTGAAAGCCTTTTTCAGCGTAAGGTCCTTTTCAGAAAAAAGCCGTTTCTGGGTTCCTTCACTTTGAAGCCCACACACAAACTTGTCCCTTAAGGTATCTGCCAGTCCCGCTCCAAACTGGCAGTGTTTCGATAGTTTGCGCAGTTCTGTTAAATATTCAGCATTGCATTCATCCTTATGCTGGTTCCGTTTGTGAAACTTGAATCTTTCTGCTATCAGCAGCGGTGTGGGGTTTAAATGTTCCTGTAGTGTCATTACTATGTCTTCAAAACTCTTTTCCATTGGCTTCGTTGGGGTTACTAGATTTCGTAATAAACCATACATCTTTGCACCCATTAAATTTAACAATACCGACGCTTTCTTGTCATCTGACACCTCATTTGCCTTGCAGTACACCTTTATTCGTTCGACATATGTAGTCCAATCTTCGACTTCATTGTCAAATGCGGTGATACTGCCACTCTTCGGCATTTTGGGTGTGGTTTAAAATGGCGTCTCCCAATGATTTAAAATGGCATCTCCCGCGCTTTCCTTCCTCCCCCGCTGCTGCCAACGCCACTTCCGGCGGTTCTTGTGGCAATGGCGGCGCCCTGTAGGTTTCGCGCGCTTCTCCTGCGCTGCTGCCAACGCCGCTCTCGGCGGCCCTCGTGGCAATGGCAGTGCCTCGCGGGTTTCTGTGCGTCTCTCTCTCCCTCTCTCCCATGCTGCTCGGCCCCTGAACACTGGCTGCGCCCTGTGCGCTCTGCCCTCTCTCTCTCTCCCTCTCTTCGATGCTGCTCAGCCCCTGAACACCGGCTGCGCCCTGTGCGCTCTGCCCTCTCTCTCTCTCCCCTGTCGACGCTGCTCGGCCCTTTGCTGTGCCACTCGGTCGGGCTCTAGCCCGCCGCTGTCTGGGAAGGGTCTGCGCACTACCTGTTGCCAGCCCGTTTCGCTGGACCGCCTCGACTGGAAAGCCAAGCCTGGCTCTTGACAGCCTCCCCCGCAATTCTCGAGTCTCTGCTGGATGACTAGGCGGTTGCCCGTGGTCGACGCCCGAGTCTCTGGCCTTGACCTCCAATCCACTGATCTCCAGGAACGAATCCCCGGGAGGTGATGCAGAGTTGCAGGTAGGTTCGAACTTGCCTCGTCGCCAATGTTGGGTCCGTGTATAATAAGACACAGACTGCAGGAGAAACGGTACAACAGGTGTTTACTCAACGTGGCTCACAGTGGAACTGATCTGTACAGATTACTACTCAGTGCTATATACAGGTGTGGTCACTGCCGGTACTGCAGCATACATGAGCTGTAAAAGATAGTTCCCCTTATAAAGGTATATACATTACAGCGACCTCTACTAACTAGAAGGACAAGGACAGCAGGCGCATGGGAACACCACCACCTGCAAGTTCCCCTCCAAGTTACACATCATCCTGACTTGGAAATATATCACCATTCCTTCATCGTCGCTGGGTCAAAATCCTGGAACTCCCTCCCTAACAGCACTGTGGGAGCACCTTCACCACACGGACTGCAGCGGTTCAAGAAGGACCACCACCTTCTCAAGGGGCAATTAGGGATGGGCAATAAATGCCGGCCTTGCATTTATCCTCCATTCATTTCAGTGGGGATTGTAGTGCAAGGCTGATATCCGCATTTTCACCCTCCACTCATTTAAATGGAGATTACTTGATTGCATAACTTGCTTAATGACCCAGAACGCTCTGCTCCTTGACTGTGCAATTACATCCATGTCAGCAGTTCTTAACAGAGCAGAAAACACGTCAACTCGTGACACAAGATAGGTTCAAGTGAAGAGGACGTCATGTCCCATTGGGTCTCACCTTCCCTGAATACAAACACTGTCTTCCCATTGCAGCTTAACAGGTCAAAAGCTAGATATTTCTGGGTCCTCCTTCAATTCAAATCTGTTTCCTTGTATTATTATTAATTTATTAGGTAGAGTAAATAAGGAGAAACTGTTTCCAGTGGCATGAAGGTCGGTAACCAGATGACACAGATTTAAGATAATTGGTAAAAGAACCAGAGGTGGCATGAGGAAAACATTTTTTTACGCAGCGAGTTGTGATGACCTGGAACGAGCGGCCTGAAAGGGCGGTGGAAGCAGATTCAATAATAACTTTCAAAGGGAATTGGATAAATCTCAAAGGGGAAAAATTATCAGGGCTATGGGGAAAGAGCGGGGGAGTGGGACTAATTGTATTGCTCTACCAAAGAGCCGGCACTGGCACGATGGCCGAATGGCCTCCTTCTGTGCTGTATCGCTCTATTATTCTGTACCATCGTGCCGTGTTGCTGTGTGGCCATGCATGACAAGCACTCGAAAACGATTTTATGGCTGCATGACTGCTTAACATGGGTGAGCAGGTCAAGAGTAAGAGGCCGTGAGAACATATTTTGCAGCTTGCACATTTGGAATAGGTGCTCGCTCCAGGAATCTGCTGGGTAACATTGCCCTGGAACCGTACCTCAGGTAAGAACAAAAGAACATAAGAAATAGGAGCAGGAGTTGGCCATTTGGCCCCTCGAGCCTGCCATATTTTGCACATAACTGTCAGCCTGGCCTGGGTTGCGCTCTCTGTGTTAGAAGGCTGTGGGTTTAAGCCCCCACTCCAGACACTAGAGCGCATCGTCAAGACTGCCACGTCAGTGCATTATTGAGGGGGTTGCACTGCTCTGTCAGATGAAACGTTAAACCCCCGTCCACCCGCTCGGGTGGATGTAAAAGATCCCATGGCACTATTCCGAAGAAGAGCAGGAGGTTGTCCCTGGCCAACACTTATCCATAGAGAGAGTGCAGCGAAGGTTCACCAGACTGATTCCTGGGAGGGCAGGACTGTCGTATGAGGAGAGATTGGGTCGACTAGGCCTGTATTCACTAGAGTTTAGAAGAATGAGAGGGGATCTCATTGAAATGTATAAAATTCTGACAGGGCTAGACAGACTGGATGCAGGGAGGAAGTTTCCCCTGTCTGGGGGAGTCTAGAACGAGGTGTCACAGTCTCAGGATACGAGGTAGGACATATAGGACTGAGATGAGGAGAAATGTCTTCACTCAGAGGGTGGTGAACCTGTGGAATTCTCTACCACAGAAGGCTGTGGAGGCCAAGGAGATAGATTGATTTCTAGACACAAAAGGCATCAAGGGGTATGGAGAGAGAGCGGGAATATGGTATTGAGATAGAGGATCAGCCATGATCATATTGAATGGCGGAGCAGGCTCGAAGGGCCGAATGGCCGACTCCTGCTCCTATGTTTCTATGTTTCTATGTCCCTGAACCAACTGATCATTTATCTCACTGCTGTTTGTAGGACCTACAGTACAACAGTGACTGTAGTGGCGCTCCGTAGTTTTCAATATGCAGCCACTGAGCTTTGAGGCCTTTAGCAACGAGTAGACGCGTGTCGAAATAAAACGTTCCAAAACGTAACTTTGTCTTTTAACTGTTTACTGTAATACATTTCAAACAGAATTTCAAAGTAAAACATGTTTAAACACGGTCAAAAACTGTATTGCTCCACAGCCATCAAAGCTTCTACCTTTCCTAGCCTCGTGGTGCTTGAACTGTAAAAATGGCTGGAGATCATGTGACAAGCTTAAGGACTATACCATTGGAGCAAGAATAAAGGGGGTCTCTCAGACTATACTATTGGAACAAGAAAAGAGGGGGTTTCTCAATACAATAAGTTTGTCAGGTAAATTAACTATATTATACTAGAATATGCATCAATAATAAACAAATGTACATACATACTGTACCATAATATTTAACCAATATTTTAAGGTATTTTCTTCTTTACACTTTCTTAAATTTTCATGACTCTTACAGTGACTGTTCTTCAAAAGTACTTCACAGGTTGTGAAGCGCATTGGGACGTCCTGAGGTCTTAAAAGGCAAGTTCTTTCTTAACTCGTTTCCAAGTCCTTTGGGTGTTTGAGACAGCATTCAGTTTGGTGGCCACTTCCTGTCAGACATTCTGCACCGTTCTCCTCGGGGGAGGGTACACTTGAATACCACACAGAGCAACTCTAATCGTACTCACGTTAGCCAGCAGAACCTGTACTGCTGCATCAGTGAACCTGCCAGTGCCTCTGCTTGAGAAAGAAAGAAAGAACTTGAATTTATACAGGTCACGATCTCAGGACATCCCACAAGCGCTTTACAGCCAATCAATTACTTTTGAAGTCTATTCACTGTTGTAATGTAGGAAACTGCGATATAGAGAACTCCGTTACCATCTCAGATAGATTCCCACATCATTTTCACACTAATCAGTTCTGCTCCCCTTTATAGGGCTGCTGCAGCCCTTTAAATAGCTGCAGTGGCGCTCACACATTCTGATGACGTGCGAACAAGCTCTCAGACGCAGCTCCCCAAGTGGGCGGGAGCTCACTCGCGTATGGAATGAACTGCCGAAAGAAAGTTCACATGGGAACGGTTGCAGGCATAGAAACATAGAAACATAGAAGATAGGAGCAGGAGTAGGCCATTCGGCCCCTCAAGCCTGCTCCGCCATTCAATGCGATCATGGCTGATCATCCAAATTCAGTACCCTGTTCCTGCCTTCTCTCCATATCCCTTGATCCCTTTAGCCTTAAGAAATATATCCAACTCCTTCTTGAATATATTTAATGAATTGGCCTCTACTGCCTTCTATGGTACAGAATTCCACAGGTTCACCACTCTCTGGGTGAAGAAATTCCTCCTCATTTCAGTCCTAAATGGCTTACCCCTTACCCTCAGACTGTGACCCCTGGTTCTGGACTCCCCGACCATCGGGAACATCCTTCCTGCATCTAGTCTGTCTAATCCTGTTAGAATTTTATAAGTTTCAATCAGATCCCCTCTCATTCTTCTAAACTCCAGCGAATATAAGCCCAATCGACCCAATCTCTCCTCATACGTCATTCCTGCCATCCCAGGTATCAGCCTGGTGAATCTTCGCTGCACTCCCTCCATGGCAAGAACATCCTTCCTTAGATAAGGTGACCAAAACTGCACACAATACTCAAGGTGTGGTCTCACCAAGGCCCTGTACAACTGCAGCAAGACATCCTTGTTCCTGTACTCAAACCCTCTCGCTACGAAGGCCAACATACAATTTGCCTTCTTAACCGCCTGCTGCACCTGCATGCTTACCTTCATCGACTGGTGCAAAAGGACACCCAGGTCTCGTTGCACTTCCCCTTCTCCCAATCTATTGCCATTCAGATAATAATCTGCCTTCCTGTTTTTGACACCAAAGTGGATAACCTCGTATTTATCCACGTTATATTGCATCTGCCATGCTTCTGCCCAATCACCCAACCTGTCCAAATCACCCTGGAGTTTCTCGGCATCCTCCTCACAGCACACACGCCCACCCAGCTTTGTGTCGTCTGCAAACTTGGAGATATTACATCTAGTTCCCTTGTCTAGATCATTAATATATATTGTGAATAGCTGGGTCCAAGGACCGATCCCTGCGGTACCCCACTAGTCACTGCCTGCCACTCAGAAAAAGACCCGTTTATTCCAACTCTTTGCTTTCTGTCTGCCAACCAGTTCTCTATCCCAGTCTATACCTTGCCCCCAATCCCATGTGCCTTAACTTTACATGCTAATCTCTTATGTGGGACCTTATCGAAAGCCTTTTGAAAGTCCAAATACACCACATCCACTGGTTCTCCCTTATCTTTCTTACCAGTTGCATCCTCAAAAAATTCCAATAGATTAGTCAAGCACAATTTACCAGTAAGGTCTGGATGTTGCACTGTACACTGATCCCACCTCTGAATCGCACCAATCAGAATTTGTACCCTCTAAAGCCGCCTTTAAGTCCCAGGCCATATTTAGTAATATAACAACAGCAACAACTTGTATTTATATAGTGCCTTTAACATAGTAAAACGTCCCAAGGTCCTTCACAGGAGCGTTATCAAACAAAGTGTCACACCGAGCCACATAAGGAGATATTAGGGCTGGTGACCGAAAGCTTGGTTCAAAGAGGTAGGTTATAAGGAGCATCTTAAAGGAGGAGAGAGAGGCGGAGAGGCTTAGATAAATGATCTGTGTGTTGCGAAGTTGGACATTCAACTTTTTAAAGTTAGAACTATATTAAAGCCATTCTTTTAGAACATCTAAGAATGTTTCCTAAACTGATAACATAATTGGCAAATTCAGGGTTAGGTTCCTCCTGAGGGTTTGGAAGTTGGATTGTAATATAATCTGCCCTTTCAATAAAGTATATATGCCTCATACACACTTAAAATGCCATTGAAAGGAATGTGTGAAAGATTAGAATTGTTTTCAAAAGGCATAATTGTTTTTCAAGGGCTTTGTTACTTCAAACCATTTATATATCTCTCTCTCCTTTCTATCATATTAAGAATATTGAGTTTGTGAACCCATGTTCCCTTCTACTGATCTACTGATGTCGCAAACTCAATATTCAACTGTTATATGGATGGTGTGCATCATTGGACTCCAAATTCATACATAAATCTAATTATTGATTGTCAGAGGCACAGGCTTTTGGGTGAGGCATTAGATTGAGGCCCCGTCTATCCATTCCGGTTGCTCAGGCATACCTGAAAGGCCCCAAGGTATTATTTGAAGATGTTCCGTCAAACAACACTGATGCATTTTGGGAGGACTAACAAGGCAAGGGAATACACAATGAATGGTAGGACCCTAGGAAGGACAGAGGATCAGTGGGACCTTGGTGTGCATGTACATAGATCCCTGAAGGCAGCAGGACAGGTAGATAAGGTGGTTAAAAAGGCATATGGGATACTTGCCTTCATTAGCCGAGGCATAGAATATAAGAGCAGGGAGGTTATGATGGAGCTGTACAAAACGCTAGTTAGGCCACAGCTGGAATACTGTGTGCAGTTCTGGTCGCCACACTATAGTAAGGGTGTGATTGCATTGGAGAGGGTGCAGAGGAGATTCACCAGGATGTTACCTGGGCTGGAGCGCTTCAGCTATGAAGAGAGACTGGACAGGCTGGGGCTGTTTTCCTTAGAGCAGAGAAGGCTGAGGAGGGACCTGATTGAGGTCTACAAAATTATGAGGGGCATAGATATGGTAGATAGAAAGGAACTTCTCCCCTTAGTAGAGGTATCAATAACCAGGGGGCATAGTTTCAAGGTAAGGGGCAGGAGGTTCAGAGGGGATTTGAGGGAAAACTTTTTCACCCAGAGGATGGTTGGAATCTGGAACTCACTACCTGAAAGGGTGGTAGAGGCAGGAACCCTCACAACATTCAAGAAGTGGAGATGCCAGTGTTGGACTGGGGTGGACAAATGTAGGAAGTCACACAACACTAGGTTATAGTCCAACAGCTTTATTTGAAATCACAAGCTTTCGGAGCGCTGCTCCTTCGTCGGGTGAAGTGAAGAGAAGCATACAGGCACAGCATATATAGTCAGAGAAAACTGCCAGATGATTACAGGTAATCTTTCTAACTGCCCTTTATCACACCTCGGCAGAGAGATAATCACAGCAATCAAAGGTATGAATGGTGTCCAAACAGGTCAGTCAGGAAAACATTACATCAAAGAACAATGAGGTGGGGTCACAAGGGGTCAAATGTTGCAGATGCTGGGGTCTGTATGAAAAACAGAAAAAAACAAAAAACTTTGCTGGAAATCACAGCAGGTCCGGCCGCATCTGTGCAGAGAGAACAAGCCAACGACGACTCGAGTCTGGATGACTCTACATCAGGTGGGGTTACATGTAGTGTGACATGAACCCAAGATCCCAGTTAAGGCCGTCCTCATGAGTGCGGAACTTGGCTATCAGTTTCTGCTTGATGATTTTGCATTGTCGTGTGTCTCGAAGGCCGCCTTGGAGAATGCTTACCCGAAGATCGGAGGCTGAATGTCCTTGACTGCTGAAGTGTTCCCCGACTGGGAGGGAACACTCCTGCCTGGCGATTGTTGTGCGGTGTCCGTTCATCCGTTGTGGCAGTGTCTGCATGGTCTCGCCGATGTACCATGCTCCGGGGCATCCTTTCCTGCAACGTGTGAGGTAGACAATGTTGGCCGAGTCACATGAGTATGTACCATGTACCTGGTGGGTGGTGTCTTCACGTGTGATGATGGTATCTGTGTTGATGATCTGGTATGCCTTGCAGAGGTTGCCGTGGCAGAGTTGTGTGGTGGCATGGTCACCAGTCGGGGAACACTTCAGCAGTCAAGGACATTCAGCCTCCGATCTTCGGGTAAGCATTCTCCAAGGCGGCCTTCAAGACACACGACAATGCAAAATCGTCGAGCAGAAACTGATAGCCAAGTTCCGCACTCATGAGGACGGCCTCAACCGGGATCTTGAGTTCATGTCACGCTACATGTAACCCCACCTGACGTAGAGTCATCCAGACTCGAGTCATCGTTGGCTTGTTCTCTCTGCACAGATGCGGCCGGACCTGCTGTGATTTCCAGCAAAGTTTTTTGGGGTTTTTCTGTTTTTCATACAGACCCCAGCATCTGCAACATTTGACCCCTTGTGACCCCACCTCATTGTTCTTTGATGTAATGTTTTCCTGACTGACCTATTTGGACAGCATTCACACCTTTGATTGCTGTGATTATCTCTCTGCTGAGGTGTGATAAAGGGCAGTTAGAAAGATTACCTGTAATCATCTGGCAGTTTTCTCTGACTATATATGCTGTGCCTGTATGCTTCTCTTCACTTCACCTGACGAAGGAGCAGCGCTCTGAAAGCTTGTGATTTCAAATAAAGCTGTTGGACTATAACCTGGTGTTGTGTGACTTCCTACAACATTCAAGAATCATTTAGATGAGCACTTGAAATGCCATAGCATACAAGGCTACGGACCAAGTGCTGGAAAATGGGGTTCGAATAGACAGGGCTTGATGGCCGGCGTGGACACAATGGGCTGAAGGGCCTCTTTCTGTGCTGTATAACTCTATGACCCTATCTATGACCACCAAAAAGAGATCAACTGGTCATCCATCTCATTTATTGTTTGTGGAATCTTACTGTGCACAATTCGGATGCCACGTTTGCCCATATGATAACAGTAGCTGCATTTATGAAGTAACTCATTTGGTGGTGAAGCACTTTGGCATACCTTGAGAGGCATGACACGGGACTATATAAATGCAAGATCTTGCCTAAAAAAATATGACCAGACTTCCCTTCCTCTCCCTAACTTGCTCATTTTCAGCCTGGATCCCCCCGTGCTTGACCCTTCACCATAACGAGCAATTTATTTGGATCACTTTACAACAACAACAACAATGTGTATTTATATAGCGCCTTTAACATAGTAAAACATCCCAAGGCACTTCACAGGAGTATTAAAAGAGAATTTTTTTTACACCGAGCCACATAAGGAGATATTAGGGCAGGTGACCAAAAGCTTGGTCAAAGAGGTAGGTTTTAAGGAGCGTCTTAAAGGAGGAAAGGGGGGTAGCGAGGCGGAGAGGTTTAGGCAGGGAATTCCAGAGCTTAGGGCCCAGACACAGAAGGCACGGCCACCAATGGTTGAGCGATTATAATCAGGGATGCTCAAGAGGGCAGAATTAGAGGAGCGCAGATACCTCGGGGGGGTTGTGGGGCTGAAGGAGATTACAGAGATAGGGAGGGGCGAGACCATGGAGGGATTTGAAAACAAGGATAAGAATTTTGAAATCGAGGCACTGCTTAATCGGGAGCCAATGTAGGTCAGCGAGCACAGGGGTGATGTGTGAACGGGACTTGGTGCGAGTTAGGACACGGGCAGCCGAGTTTTGGATGACCTCAAGTTTAATCGCTGCATCCACTTAATCTTAGAAACTTCAAAGAGGTCACCTTAGGTCACTTTTGGGAAGGAAGCAAGGCAACATCCTGAGCCCTTTCCTCATAAATCAGCTTCATTGATACCTGAAATAAAAACAGAAAATGCTGGAAACACTCAGCAGGTCAGGCAGCATCTACGGAGAAAGAAACAGAGTTCACGTTTCAGGTCGATGACCTTTCATCAGAACTGGAAAAAGTTAGAGATGTACTGTAAGTAAGGGACGGTCTGTGATAGGGTGGCAAGCAGGATGCTGAGTGAGAAAAATAGGTATACGCTCCATTCCCCAACAGTTGTCTACATCATGGAAATGTACATAAAGGATTCACTCCCAAACAAAAGGCAGGAATAATAACTAAAAGTAACATGTCCCGCTCACTTGAAAAGAGTGAAGCATTTCCTCAGAGGAGATCGCTACCATCTGAACCTGCAATAGGTGGGTGAAGGACACGGTTAACGTGACCTATCAGTATCGGCAATTACTCCCAGCCTTTTCTTTAACCCAATTGCAGTCAGCTGTAATCTTGTCCTTCAGCCCAGTCAGGAAGCAATGGGGGAAAAATTCAGTATCGCCCCGTTTGGGGCGCCATTATTGGCCGTGCGCAAAGTTTAGCGCCTGGCGCTACTTATCGCCTCCGACAGCAAACTTGGCTTTTACCGCCCCTGGAGGTGATTGGAGCGCTAAATCAGGCGCTTCACACCTGTCTTAAGGCGCAAAGGCCGAGGAGCGAGGCGCTACCTCAGAGCGCTGGCGAAGCAAGGAAGGGCAAATCAAAATAAACCTGCAAAGTGCTGCTCAGTACCCAAAACTCCTTCACACAGCGTTGAATCTCTCCAGAAGTCCCTCTCTCTCTCTCTCAGAATGCGTGGTGCAAAAATGTCACCGACAAAATAAAAGCAGGAAGCGGTCGCCTTTACATAGCGCTCCCCTAGTCCCTTGCTGACAGCATAATGCTCCCCTCAATCTGTCGTTGCTAGCGGCAGGCGGTAAGGCAGGGGGCGCAACTCAATATCCGGTCCAGGGCGCTAACGGGGCGTTGCACACTCGACTGACGTCACAATCTGCCGGCGCAGGAGATCGTGGCGGTAGTGTTTAGCGCTGCCGCAAAATGTCTAGTTAATTTCGCGAGCGGCGCAAACATCGCCGTACCAGGGCGCTAGTTGCTTTGCGCCCCATTAGCGCCCTCTTAAGGCGCTAATGGGAGGCGCAAACAACTGAATTTTTCCCCCAATATATCTTTTATATAAGAGGACCAACTCTCCACAGGGTTGAAGTCATTTCCACTTTACTTAGATGAATGGTTTGTAAGAGTTTCAAAATTTATTTCCTGCCCGGTTAAATTTTTTCCCACCAGATGTTTGCTCGGGCCTCAGGAGAGCAAACATCTGGCGTAGCGCACGCCTTCATGAAAATATTCATCAAATACAGTCCTTTATTTTTCCAGATCTGTCCACTGCCATCAGACTTCCTGCCTGTTGGTTTAAATCCTCTTTTCCCAGGGCAGTGTCCGTCTCAATGAAGCTGTATATTCGGAGAAATAACCTTTTAGTTTACGGGGAAAAGATGTCACGATTTGACAGCAAGTGTTGCCATTTAGCTGACTCTTGTCCTGATAAGTTGTTCCTGGCAGTATAAAGATTGAAATTAGAATAGTGGGCAGAGGAAATTCACGTGAATGTGCCAACCCAGTCTTAATTCACATCATCAGCTTCTTTTAACAAATATCTTTAGAAATGAGTTAATTACATTAGAAAAATGCTTTTGGAATCAGTAGCAACTGTGTTGAATTGTTTTCTCACAAGATATGTGATAATGACCAGATAATCTGTTTTTAGTAATGTTGGTTGAGGGATAAATATTGGCCCCAGGCCACCAGGGAGAACTCCCCCTGCTCTTCTTCGAAATTGTGCCGCGGGATCTTTTGCGTCCACCTGAGAGAGCAGACGGGGCCTCGGTTTAACGTCTCATCCAAAAGACAACACCTCCGACAGTGCAGCACTCCCTCAGCACTGCACCAGGAGTGTCAGTCTCGGTGCCAGATTTTGTCTGATAACGCTCCTGGTAACACCTTAGGACATTTGTTAAAAGCGCTATATAAATGCAAGTTGTTGTCGTTGCTGTTGTTATGCGGATATTTATGACGATTTTGCTACTGATAACTTACGCCAACATTTTCTGAGAAGCAAATTAACATACGCCGGAATGTCGAAACTGCCGAACGCAAGCGGAAATCAATGTAAACAAGGGGGCCTGGGGAAAGAGCGAAACTCATGCCATGTTCATTCTTCATCCCTCAACTAACGCCAAACCAACTGATCCGATCATTATCTCATTGCTGGTTGCGGGAGCTTGCTGTGCTCAAATTGGCCGCCGGGTTTTCTACATTACAGCAGCGACTACACTTCAAAAAGTACTTCATTGGCTGTAAAGCACTTTGGGACATCCTGATGGTAGTGAAAGGCGCTCTAGAAATGCAAGTGCTTTAAGTCCCTATTTGTGTATGAAAATTAATGTTTGAAGACATCACACCACCACTAGAGCATGTTTAAGAAAATATAATCATCGAAGCTTCTCAATTTTTAATGTAGCTCAAACTGATCCCATAAAACTACATTTAAAGTTACAGAAAATACAGAGAGGAGAAATTTTAAAAATCACCTAAAGACCACCAGAAGTATGACTTTGAGTCCTGCTGCACTGGAAATGTTAAATTTACAGCCCGCTCAGAACTGGAGTAAATGAAGGAAACTTGCATTCCCCAGTTTTTTGCATTGGGGCAGAGCTATGATAATAAGCAGCAAACCTGAGTACAAAGATCTAGGCCGACACTCCAGCCCAGTGCTGAGGGAGCGCAGCACTGTTGGAGGTGCTGTCTTTAGGATGAGACATTAAACCGAGGCCCCAAGTCTGCTCTCTCAGGTGGACGTAAAGGATCCCGCGACACTATTGGAAGAAGAGCAGGGGAGTTCTCCCCGGTGTCCTGGGGCCAAGATTTATCCCTCAATCAACATCACTGAAAACAGATTATCTGGTCATTAACACATTGCTGTTTGTGGGAGCTTGCTGTGCGCAATTTGGCTGCCGCATTTCCGACATTACAACAATGACTACACTTCAAATAGTACTTCATTAGCTGTAAAGTGCTTTGGGACATCCGGTGGTCATGAAAGGTGCTATATAAATGCAAGCCTTTCTTTTATTTTCAAAGAGTATCAGTGACGTAATAAAACTCACTACGCACTTGGTTTGAGTATAAAGCAAGGCTTTAATCAACTTGTTTCAGAACATGGAGGTCTAGTTGTACTTCACTAGTTCCTTGTCTTACAAAATGTCCCTGAGAAAGCTGGGCCCACGCCCGAGTATTTATACTCCTTGGACGGCGCCACCAGCTGGCCGTCCAGCGTTATTTCATGAGTAGTTTCTTGAATGATGAGATTTATAACAATTGGCAGTGCTTTTGCTGAATTGTCGCAAAAGAATGAGGAAATTCGGGATTGTCGTTAAAAACGGGCAAAAGACACTTGCGGCATTTCCTTGATCTTTTGCGCTGGAAAGTGGCTTTACGCCATACTTACGGCACTGTTGCGCCGTAAAAATTAGGAACTTTGTGGCCTCGCTGTCGAGGCTCATGCATTAAGCAAGGCCGCCTGGGTGTGAGGTGCCACAAGGCAGTGACGCCTGTTCAATTGAAGCTCAGCGTTGAGTCAGAAGCTTCAGTACAGTAGAGGTGAAAACGTGGGGTTGGGTTGCCAACTCTGGTTGGTGACATTCCTGGAGGTGTCATCACATGACCTCCTGCTTCCACCGCCCCGCCCCCACACTCCCACCATTGGTCGCCTATCATGTCCATCCTCGCGATGCCTGGCCTGCCCACGGCCAATTGGAAACTGAATAGGCTCTTCATTAGCCGACTGGATGATTCCTGACTGTAAGTCAAACAGCCTTTTGTCCCATGGCCGCTATTTTTATAACTAATAAACTAAAGAGGGGATTTGATAGAGGTGTTCAAACTCATAAGGGGTCGAGACAGAGTAGATAGAGAGAAACTGTTCCCATTGGCGGAAGGGTCGAGGACCAGAGGACACAGATTGAAGGCGATTGGCAGAAGAGCCAAAGGCGACATGAGGAAAATCTTTTTTTACGCAGTGAGTGGTTAGGATCTGGAATGCACTGCCTGAGAGGGTGGTGGAGGCAGATTTAATCATGGCTTTCAAAAGGGTCTTGGTGAGACCACACCTTGAGTATTGTGTGCAGTTTTGGTCGCCTTATCTGAGGAAGGATGTTCTTGCCATGGAGGGAGTGCAACAAAGATTCACCAGACTGATACCTGGGATGGCAGGAATGACGTATGAGGAGAGATTGGGTCGATTGGGCTCATACTCGCTGGAGTTTAGGAGAATGAGAGAGGATCGCATTGAAACTTATAAAATTCTAACAGGACTAGACAGACTAGATGCAGGAAGGATGTTCTCGATGGTCGGGGAGTCCAGAACCAGGGGTCACAGTCTAAGGATAAGGGGTAAGCCATTTAGGACAGAGATGAGGAGGAATTTCTTCACCCAGAGAGTGGTGAACCTGTGGAATTCTCTACCACAGAAGGCAGTAGAGGCCAATTCATTAAATATATTCAAGAAGGAGTTGGATATATTTCTTAAGGCTAAAGGGATCAAGGGATATGGGGAGAAAGCAGGGACAGGGTAATGAATTTGGATGATCAGCCATGATCTCATTAAATGGTGGAGCAGGCTCGAGGGGCCGAATGTTTCTATGTTTACCCAAGGAAAAAGAATTTGCAGGGCTATGGGGAAAGGGCGGGGGAGTGGGACTAGCCGAAGAAAGCCAACATGGGCTCGGCGGGCTGAATGGCCTCTTTCCGTGCTGTGACAACTCTATGATTCTATGATACACAAAAAGGAATATTTTTTCAAAACCTCTATGATCTTTCACCCGGGGGTTTCCCGCGGCGGTGTCCTGGAGATTAATCTTTAATTCCCGGAGACCAATCCTGGAGGGCTAGCGACCCTAAGAAGGGGCGGGGAGGGAGTAAAAGGAACTTAACTTGGAGTGCGCTATCCCGAGCGCCCAGGGCATAAGAGAATGTGAAGGGAACTCTGCCAGTGCTCCGAGTTAACTTTTCACTCTGTTTACAGTAATAAGACAATGAAGAACTGTTTATACAACTTCAACATATGACATTGACACTCATGATTAGGCACTAATAGTGGTTAATGAGATGTTAAACTAACTGCAAACAATTAACAAATTAGCATGTGCTTGAAGTGTACGGACTGCAATACTGTGCAGTTTGCCCCAGTTATATACTAATGTCCCATTTCCATCCAACTAGTGCTAACCAAGGATGATACCAGAAATGCGAGGGTATACCTATCAGGAAAGGATGAACAGGCTGGGTCTCTTTTCTCTTGAAAAGAGAAGGCTGAGGGGTGACCTAATAGAGGTCTTTAAAATTGTGAAAGGTTTTGGTAGAGTGGATACAGAGAGAATGTTTCCACTTGTGGGGAAGAGCATAACTAAAGGCCATCAATATAAGATAGTCACCAAGAAATCCAATGGGGAATTCAGAAGAATCTTCTTTACCCAGAGAGTGGTGAGAATGTGGAACTCGCTACCACAGGGAGTGGTTGAAGCGAATAGTATAGGCGCATTTAAAGGGGTGTACGGAATTAGCACACGCTAGCGGGGCTGGGGTTATTTGTCTCTGGCCAGTCAGAAGCCTCTGAGCTGCTCCAGGGACCCCCTTGCGGTTTCGAAGCGCTCCCCTATTCCTGAGTTCTGACCCCCGGACTTATTCAGTGGCGATGTAGACAGAAAACAATGTGACTCGTGGTTTGGGTGCAAAACAGAGCAGTATTTATTGAAAACAAAAGAAAGAAACAACTTAAAATAATCGATATGGCTCTTATGCCTGGTACAACACTTTTGCTTAAACGCAGTACACTTAGTGTCCACTAGAGGGCTCCCTACTCAGTGCAACTCTCCTTTGATTAATACACGCAGTACACTCAGTGTCCACTAGAGGGCTCCTTGCTCAGTGCAACACTGCTTTTATTTTAAACCAGTACTTTTTACTTAAAAGACCCTTTACTCACTGCAGCACCTTAGCTTAGTGCTTTTACTTAAAAACACAGCACTTTAATACAGTTACTTTAAAACAGCTAATAGCGTTCACCACAGCACTCCTTTGCTTGGTGCAACACCCCTTTTAATACAGTTTTAAATACAGTACTTTAAAACAGCTACTCCCTTTTTAATACAGGTTTAAAATACCGAATCCAGTGTTCACTGTACCACTTCTCTGCTAGGTGCAACACTGTCTTACTTAAATAGGGGAGGAAAAACGGACACAATGAAGGAAATCGACTAAAAGCACAATTCTAATGAAATTCCCACTTTACTCCCAACCCTATTCCTATCCTAAGTTGCCTTGTGGAAGGCCAGAAAAATATATGCTCACCACTGCAATGCCAGCTCCGTGCCCTGCGAACTTAGATCTTCACTGCCCCGAAGTGAAAAACACCCCAGTGTTTTAAAAGTAAACTGCTGGTGTTTCGCTTCCACAGGCAGACTCCCACGCTGTAGAGGCACACGGAGGCAAGGCCAGAGAGCAAAAGAGCTTCTGGGAAGCTATCTTTTATACCCCCATTTGGGGTCCGCCCAGCTCCGGAGGTTTCTGGGCTAAAACAAAAGGGATCCAACTGCCCCATTGTCCAGTAATGGGTGATTCATACAAACCCATTCATTTTAAACTGTTCCTTTTCTTAGTTCAAATGTCTCTTCTGTGCTGCGCTTTGAATGTAAAGCTGCAGTTTGGATGTGTCTTCATTGTGTGTGATGGGCTATTGAACCATTTCCATTCATCCTGATGGGTTTTGAATGGAGCTATATTACTATGTAAACAGCTTGGGAGGAGTGTAAACAGAAGGCCATTGTTCTGTTGTCACCCGAAACCGAAGTCTGAAGTTCCTGTAAACAAACATCGATTGTCTCTGCAGGGAGGGAACTCCCCGAACTGCCTTTGATTGGCAGTTTAGTCAGCCATCTTTGATCCTCCTTTTTCATGTCGATTGTCTCTGTGTCCTGACACGAGGTCAGGCAGCCATCTTTGATCACCCCTTTTTCACAGACACACACACACAAGCTGCTTCCAAGTCCTTTTGTCTTCGGCCATGCGGTCTGATGGCCATTTTTATCCCTGGAAATTTAAAGGCACATCACCCAGGGATTCTTTAATCAAAAAAATTAATCTTCAGAACTGTAAATTATTGCAAATTCTTACAGGGGCGACTAGATAAGCATATGAGGGAGAAGGGAAAAGAGGGTTATGCTGATAGAGTTAGATGAGGAAAGACAGGAGGAGGCTCGAGTGGAGCATAAACGCCAGTATGGACTGGTTGGGCTGAATGGCCTGTTTCTGTGCTGTATAGCCTGTGTAATTCTGTGTAATCCTATGCTGTGAGGTACCGGTTCTCCTGATGTTGGGAATTCATAAAAACATAGGAACATAAGAAATAGAAGCAGTATTAGGCCATTTAGCCCCTCGAGCCTGCTCCGCCATTCAATAAGATCATGGCTGATCTTTGACCTCAACTCCACTTTCCTGCCCTATCCCCATACCCATTGATTCCCTTAATATCCAAAAATCTATCGATCTCTGTCTTGAATATACTCAACGACTGAGCCTCCACAGCCCTCTGGGGTAGAGAATTCCAAAGATTCACCACCCTCTGAGTGAAGAAATTTCTCTTTGTCTAAGTCCTAAATGACCGATGCCTTATTCTGGGACTGTGACCCCTAGTTCTAGACTCCCCATTTCCTACGCAGTTACATTATGGAACAGGTTCTCCATCATAAGCAGGACGAGACAAACAACCACGGAGTGACAAACCTACACAGGACTCATGAATAAGGTCGAAATAACAACAGAAAACGCTGGAAAAACTCAGCAGGCCAGGCAGCATCCGTGGAGAGAGAAAAACAAAGTTAACGTTTCAGGTCAATGAACTTTCATCAGAACTGGAAAAAAGCAGGAAATGGAAAGCAAGTTTAGGGGCTGGGAAAAGGGGGAGGGGATGAAAGAACAAAATGGAAGGTCAGTGATAGGATAGAAAGCAGGAGAGATAAAGAGACATTGAGAGACATTAAGTGTCACGGGGCCGTTATGCTAGGGTTTTCGGTAGTGGACCTAAGCGCAGGAAACCTATCCAAGGACTCGAGACCGGGTAGAACTCGAAAGATGCTTCACTTGATACTCGAGAACATAGAGACAGGGTAACACTCGAAAGGAGATTCACTTGAGACTCGAAAACACAGAGACATAGTCACACTCGAAAGGGGATTCCTTGAAACTCGAAAACATAGAGCGACTCAAGAGAGCTGCTACCTGCAGGCAGGCAAACCCAGGACTGAGCAAAGAGGACAGGAAACAGGAAGCTTAAATACAGGCCAGAGTGGTCACATGACATAATTAATCAAATGAGACAGGAGACAAATACATTAACAAGACACAGGTGAGGCCAGAGGCATAGAGACAAAACAGGGACAAAACCGAACAACTTTATTAACTAGCCTGATTACTCTGATGAGAACAATTACTCGAGAAACAGGTGAGGAGAGGGGCCCAAAGGCACGGCAGCAGCGCACCGAAGCCTCAAAAACCGCCCTCAGGCAGCGAGCAGAGGGAAGTGCCGCTGAAGCCGTTACATTAAGAGATATTCAAGGCGAGAGGAGGTGGTAATGGAACAGGTCAAGGAACAAAGGATGGCTCTAGATGAGGTGTGAATTGCGCTGGCAGAGTGAAGGACAGCTGCCGTGTGGGAGGGAAGAAAAAAAGGGGCCAAGGTCTTTGTTTCTGGCTGTTGGAGTTGTCTGAAGGGCTGAGGAAGACTCGCAAATGTCTACCAGGATTATACCGAGGCTAGAAGGGTTAAATTATGAGGACAGGTTGCATAGATTAGGCTTGTATTCCCTCGAGCATAGAAGATTAAGGGGTGATCTAATTGAGGTGTTTAAGATTATTAAAGAGGTTGATAGGGTAGATAGAGAGAAACTATTTCCTTTGGTGGAGAAGTCCAGAACAAGGGGGCATAACCTTAAAATTAGAGCTGGGCCATTGAGAGGTGAAGTCAGGAAGCACTTCTTCACACAAAGGGCAGTGGAAATCTGGAACTCGCGCCACAGCAAGCTGTGTTGTCTGTGCTGCCATCCTTTGAGTGAGGTCTTAAACCGAGGCCCCATCTATCTGCTGTACAGATGAGTGTTAAACTAGTTGAAGAGCACGCATTTCCACTAGTGTCTTGGCCAATATTCCACCCTCAACCAGCACCACCTAAAACTGATGAAGTGGCCATTCACATCATTGCAATTTGTGGGATCTTTCTGTGCTCTGTAAGAAAATAAGCATGCGCTGTAATCCTTTGCTGTAGAAGTTTGCTGTAATGTGACCAAACTTAAAAGTTGACCAAACTTAATGTACCAGCATTCCTTGAGAGACTTTCTGCTGAACAAATGTAAAATAAACTGCGGCGACTGTGAGCTGTGAAGGCTGCAAGCTGTTAATCAGTTAAGGAAGTGACAGACCCTGAGCAGGAACAAACGGTTGGGCGTTACAAAGAAAGGGACATCTTCAGGCAAATGGTGTGAACGGCCTTGGGGCCCCGGGGTCATGGAACGAGACATCTGGTGCTGAAGGGAGGAGACAGACCTTGGGAGTTCTGCAAAACAGGACACGAGTTAACGAGTTTTGCACAATGTGTACTGTGGCCAAATGGTCAGCCGCCCACATCTGCAAATAACAACGGTCGGCCGACACAAGATGTGTATGTTTGAGAGATTGACAGCTCAGACAACTTAAGCCAAACATTGAAGGATCGCCCCCCTCACAGCCTGCATGATGGAAATTTGTGGAGAAGAACAACAGCTGTAAAAAAGACAGTGACTAAAAGATATCAGCGCTGTAGTCGGAAGGAGGTGGGCTGGCCAGTCATCTCGACTACGAGGATCAGGCTTCAGTCAGAAGGAGGTGGCCTGGGAGTCATCTCGACTATGAGGACCTACAATCAACGCTGGACTGATCATCCGCTGGTGGTTGTATGTATGATCTCTTGTACCATTGTTGGTGGACTGCTCGGATTCATAGCAATAGTGATAGGGGGTTTGAATCTGTCTTAAGGACAATAAAATCTTAAATATGGAACTCGTGTGTCTTGTGTAATTTCTCAAGTACGGATCAGTAACCTGTAGGCCTCAGGAGTGAGGTCTTCCAGCTCTGCCACATTTGCCTACATAGAACTGTCTTTAAAAGTGGCTCATTATGAAACATTTGGAGGTTCTGACAGCTACGCTGAAGTGATAGGTAGGTGCACGCCTTTACTTTTTTAAAAAGAACTTAATTCATGATGTTGGTGAAACAAGAAAGCACAATTCAGGGAGAGGCTAGACTTAGTTTCAGTTTAGACATTAAAAAAAACTTGCCATAAATTAAATTTCCCAATCTCGTTGATTAATTTTTACTTGCACGAAAGCACTGTCACTTCTGACAATGTAAAACAATAATTAAATTATTTCCTCCCTGTAGTCCATAACAAATTGCAATTATGCTAAACACTATGTAAATTAGCAAACCCAGTGATGAGTTTTTGCATTCTCTGAAAGTGCCGTTCAATGAGATGCAGTTCTTAATTCCAATTGCCCAAGTTTCTATTTCACAACTCAATGTGTTGCTTTGGTAACTTGATTCCCGTTCCCCTGTTCTTTTCGGTCTTTATTTTTTGTGGAGGAGATTGGGAATGGATTGGTTCCATAATTGGTGCTTGCAATTATAAAAATAAGGAGCAAAGGCCTTTTGGTTCACGAGGCCTTCCCCTGTTGGTGCGATGATATTGCGGCCTACCACAGTGTCAGCCGTGACTCAGGGAGTAGCATTCTTGCCTCTGTGTCAGAAGGTTGTGGGTTCACGACCCTCTCCAGAGACTCCAGGCTGACACTCCAGTGCGGTACTGAGGGAGTGCCGCACTGTCGGAGGTGCAGTAATTTGGATGAGTCGTTAAACCGAGGCCCCGTCTGCTCTCTCAGGTGGGCGTAAAAGATCCCGTGGCACTATTTTGAAGAAGAGCAGGGGGAGTTCTCCCCAGTGTCCAGGCCAATAATGATCCCTCAACCAACATCACTAAAAGATATTATCTGCTCCTTATCCCATTGTTGTTTGTGGAACTTTTCCACTGCATTCTATGTGATAGCCTGTGATCAATGTTTAGGGTAGTGATCTGGCTACGCTCGCTGTAAGCAAACCACATTCCCTCTATCAGATCCAGAAGCTGCAATCGCTCAGATTCTTGCCCCCACAGAACTCACGTAGATCTTACATGACCAGGACACCCTGCACTCTCCCTTCACACCTAGATGACCAGGACACCCTGGGCCCTTCCTTCACTCCTAGTTGCCCAGTGCACCCTGCACTCTCCCTTCACTCCTAGTTGCCCAGTGCACCCTGCATTCTCCCTTCACTCCTAGATGCCCAGTGCATCCTGCACTCTCCCTTCACTCCTAGTTACCCAGTGCACCCTGCACTCTCCCTTCACTCCTAGTTGCCCAGTGCATCCTGCACTCTCCCTTCACTCCTAGTTGCCCAGTGCACCCTGCACTCTCCCTTCACTCCTAGTTCCCCAGTGCACACTGCACTCTCCCTTCACTCCTAGTTGCCCAGTGCACACTGCACTCTCCCTTCACTCCTAGATGACCAGGACACCCTGGGCCCTTCCTTCACTCCTAGTTGCCCAGTGCACCCTGCATTCTCCCTTCACTCCTAGTTGCCCAGTGCATCCTGCACTCTCCCTTCACTCCTAGCTGCCCAGTGCATCCTGCACTCTCCCTTCACTCCGAGTTGTCCAGTGCACCCTGCACTCTCCCTTCACTCCTAGTTACCCAGGAAACCCTGCACTCTCCCTTCACTCCTAGTTGCCCAGTGTACCCTGCACTTTCCCTTCACTCCTAGTTACCCAGTGCACCCTGCACTCTCCCTTCACTACTAGTTACCCAGTGCACCCTGCACTCTCCCTTCACTCCTAGTTGCCCAGTGCACCCTGCACTCTCCCTTCACTCCTAGTTGTCCAGTGCACACTGCACTCTCCTTTCACTCCTAGTTGCCCAGTGCACATTGCACTCTCCCTTCACTCCTAGTTGCCCAGTGCACCCTGCACTCTCCCTTCACTCCTAGTTGTCCAGTGCACCCTGCACTCTCCCTTCACTCCTAGTTGTCTAGTGCACCCTGCACTCTCCCTTCACTCCTAGTTGCCCAGTGCACCCTGCACTCTCCCTTCACTCCTAGATGCCCAGTGCACCCTGCACTCTCCCTTCACTCCTGGTTGCCCAGTGCACCCTGCACTCTCCCTAAACTCCTAGTTGCCCAGTGCACCCTCCAATCTCCCGTCACTCCTAGTTGCCCAGTGCACCCTGCACTCTCCCTTCACTCCTAGTTGTCCAGTGCACACTGCACTCTCCCTTCACTCCTAGTTGCCCAGTGCACCCTGCACTCTCCCTTCACTCCTAGTTACCCAGTGCATGATGCACTCTCCCTTCACTCCTAGTTGTCCAGTGCACGATGCACTCTCCCTTCACTCCTAGTTGCCCAGTGCTCCCTGCACTCTCCCTTCACTCCTAGATGCCCAGTGCACCCTGCACTCTCCCTTCACTCCTAGTTACCCAGTGCATGATGCACTCTCCCTTCACTCCTAGTTGTCCAGTGCACGATGCACTCTCCCTTCACTCCTAGTTGCCCAGTGCACCCTGCACTCTCCCTTCACTCCTAGATGCCCAGTGCACCCTGCACTCTCCCTTCACTGCTAGATGCCCAGTGCACCCTGCACTCTCCCTTCACTCCTAGATGCCCAGTGCACCCTGCACTCTCCCTTCACTCCTAGTTACCCAGTGCACCCTGCACTCTCCCTTCACTCCTAGTTGCCCAGTGCACCCTGCACTCTCCCTACACGCCTACATGGCCAGTGCACCCTCAACTCTCCCTTCACTCCTAGTTACCCAGTGCACCCTGCACTCTCCCTTCACTCCTAGTTACCCAGTGCACCCTGCACTCTCCCTTCACTCCTACATGGCCAGTGCACCCTCAACTCTCCCTTCACTCCTAGTTACCCAGTGCACCCTGCACTCTCCCTTCACTCCTAGTTACCCAGTGCACCCTGCACTCTCCCTTCACTCCTAGTTACCCAGTGCACCCTGCACTCTCCCTTCACTCCTAGTTACCCAGTGCATGATGCACTCTCCCTTCACTCCTAGTTACCCGGTACACCCTGCACTCTCCCTTCACTCTTAGTTGCCCAGTGCATGATGCACTCTCCCTTCATTCTGAGTTGTCCAGTGCATGATGCACTCTCCCTTCACTCCTAGTTGCCCAGTGCAACCTGCACTCTCCCTTCACTCCTAGTTGCCCAGTATGCCCTGCACTCTCCCTTCACTCCTAGATGCCCAGTAAACCCTGCACTCTCCCTTCACTCCTAGATGCCCAGTACACCCTGCACTCTCCCTTCACTCCCAGTTGCCCAGTACACCCTGCACTCTCCCTTCACTCCTAGATGTCCAGTGCACCCTGCACTCTCCCTTCACTCCTAGATGCCCAGTGCACCATGCACTCTCCCTTCACTCCTAGTTACCCAGTACACCCTGCACTCTCCCTTCACTCCTAGTTACCCAGTGCACCCTGCACTCTCCCTTCACTCCTAGTTACCCAGTGCACCCTGCACTCTCCCTTCACTCCTAGATGCCCAGTGCACCCTGCACTCTCCCTTCACTCCTAGTCACCCAGTGCACCCTGCACTCTCCCTTCACTCCTAGATGCCCAGTGCACCCTGCACTCTTCCTTCACTCCTAGTTGTCCAGTGCACCCTGCACTCTCCCTTCACTCCTAGATGCCCAGTACACCATGCACTCTTCCTTCACTCCTAGTTGCCCAGTGCACCCTGCACTCTCCCTTCAGTCCAAGTTGTCCAGTGCATGATGCACTCTCCCTTCACTCCTAGTTGCCCAGTGCACACTGCACTCTCCCTTCACTCCTAGTTGCCCAGTGCACCCTGCACTCTCCCTTCACTCCTAGTTGCCCAGTGCACCCTGCACTCTCCCTTCACTCCTAGTTGCTCAGTGCAACCTGCACTCTCCCTTCACTCCTAGTTACCCAGTACACCCTGCACTCTCCCTTCACTCCTAGTTGCCCAGTGCACCCTGCACTCTCCCTTCACTCCTAGATGCCCAGTGCTCCCTGCACTCTCACTTCACTCCTAGTTGCCCAGTGCAACCTGCACTCTCCCTTCACTCCTAGTTACCCAGTACACCCTGCACTCTCCCTTCACTCCTAGTTGCCCAGTGCACCCTGCACTCTCCCTTCAGTCCTAGTTATCCAGTGCACACTGCACTCTCCCTTCACTCCTAGTTGCCCAGTGCACCCTGCACTCTCCCTTCACTCCTAGTTGCCCAGTGCACCCTGCACTCTCCCTTCACTCCTAGTTGCTCAGTGCAACCTGCACTCTCCCTTCACTCCTAGTTACCCAGTACACCCTGCACTCTCCCTTCACTCCTAGTTGCCCAGTGCACCCTGCACTCTCCCTTCACTCCTAGATGCCCAGTGCTCCCTGCACTCTCACTTCACTCCTAGTTGCCCAGTGCAACCTGCACTCTCCCTTCACTCCTAGTTACCCAGTACACCCTGCACTCTCCCTTCACTCCTAGTTGCCCAGTGCACCCTGCACTCTCCCTTCAGTCCTAGTTATCCAGTGCACCCTGCACTCTCCCTTCACTCCTAGTTACCCAGTGTACCCTGCACTCTCCCTTCACTCTGAGTTGTCCAGTGCACCCTGCACTCTCCCTTCACTCGTAGTTGCCCAGTGCACCCTGCACTCTTCCTTCACTCCTAGTTGCCCAGTGCATGCTGCACTCTCCCTTCACTCCTAGTTGCCCAGTGCACCCTGCACTCTCCCTTCACTCCTAGTTGCCCAGTGCACCCTGCACTCTTCCTTCACTCCTAGTTGCCCAGTGCATGATGCACTCTCCCTTCACTCCTAGTTGCCCAGTGCACCCTGCACTCTCCCTTCACTCCTAGTTGCTCAGTACACCCTGCACTCTCCCTTCACTCCTAGTTGCCCAGTGCACCCTGCACTCTCCCTTCACTCCTAGTTGCCCAGTGCACCCTGCACTCTTCCTTCACTCCTAGTTGCCCAGTGCACCCTGCACTCTCCCTTCACTCCTAGTTACCCAGTGCACCCTGCACTGTCCCTTCACTCCTAGATGCCCAGTACACCCTGCACTCTCCCTTCACTCCCAGTTACACAGTGCACCCTGCACTCCCCCTTCACTCTGAGTTGTCCAGTGCACCCTGCACTCTCCCTTCACTCGTAGTTGCCCAGTGCACCCTGCACTCTTCCTTCACTCCTAGTTGCCCAGTGCACGCTGCACTCTCCTTTCACTCCTAGTTGCCCAGTGCACCCTGCACTCTCCCTTCACTCCTAGTTGCCCAGTGCACCCTGCACTCTTCCTTCACTCCTAGTTGCCCAGTGCATGATGCACTCTCCCTTCACTCCTAGTTGCCCAGTGCACCCTGCACTCTCCCTTCACTCCTAGTTGCTCAGTACACCCTGCACTCTCCCTTCACTCCTAGTTGCCCAGTGCACCCTGCACTCTCCCTTCACTCCTAGTTGCCCAGTGCACCCTGCACTCTTCCTTCACTCCTAGTTGCCCAGTGCACCCTGCACTCTCCCTTCACTCCTAGTTACCCAGTGCGCCCTGCACTGTCCCTTCACTCCTAGATGCCCAGTACACCCTGCACTCTCCCTTCACTCCTAGTTACACAGTGCACCCTGCACTCCCCCTTCACTCTTAGTTACCCAGTGCACCCTGCGCTCTCCCTTCACTCCTAGTTACCCAGTGCACCCTGCACTCTCCCTTCACTCCTAGTTGCCCAGTGCACCCTGCACTCTCCCTTCACTCCTAGATGCCCAGTGCACCATGCACTCTCCCTTCACTCCTAGTTGACCAGGACACCCTGCACTCTCCCTTCACTCCTGGTTGCCCAGTGCACCCTGCGCTCTCCCCTCACTCCTAGTTGTTTCGCTAGCCAAAAATGCCAACATGCCACACTCAAGTTCATTTCAGGTTCCAAACTGAGTTACAATTTTAATTTACAACAAATAAAATCCGGTGCAGAATCACACCCGACGTCTGGCTGCTAAACCCTCAGACCATTGAAGGTGCAGCCGGTTCCTTCATCCGTAAGCAGTTGATATCAATCTTTACAACAGTCTCTCACTCCAGACTTACAGTTCCCAGGAGACTCCGGACATGAAACTGGTTTTTGTCATAGGCCCCAAATGCCCCATAATATATATTTGTTAACGTTGTCTTCATGGGGAAGGAATGTTGGGCTGGGTGTAAAACAGACTGCAGATTCACCATCGCCATTGGTTTGCGCTGCTCCATAATTTTCCTTCTCTGAAGCAGTCGCCAAGCCTGGGGCTGAACCGCCCTGTTATATCCTCGATCGGCCTGGAGATTGCGTATGTGGGGGATTGGCAGCGGAACAATGCAACCTTCTACGGTCTTTCAAAGTGACTTTTGCACAGAGTGCGTTGTTCACATCAGGTCTCCATGGCTTGATTAGAAAATAACTTGCATTTATATAGCACCTTTCATGACCCCAGGGCATCCCGAAGCACTTTTGAAGTGTGGCACTGTTGTAATGTAGGAAACGCGGCAGCCAATTTGCGCACAGCAAGCTCCCGCAAACAGCAATGTGATAATGACCAGATCATCTGTTTTTAGCGATGTTGGTTGAGGGATAAATATTGGCCAGGCCACCAGGGGAGAACTCCTCTGCTCTTCTATCAAAATAGTGCTGCGGGATCTTTTACATCCACCTGAGAGAGCAGAAAGGACCTCAGTCTAACATCTAATCCAAAAGATGGTACCTTAGATGTAGTGTATGTAACCGTCTACCTTTAAGAGACTATTGTATGTAACCGTTCACCTTTAAGAGAACTATTTTAGGTGTGGCACTACTTGTTTGGCTTCTGTATACGGTAATACCGACGGTGACCACACTGGTATATAAGTGCTGTGGCATGATTTATAGGGCAGATTCGCCCTGACCTTCGAATAGTAAAGTCTTGTTGTATGTTACTCCTGAAGTCTGTGTCGTAATTAACTGCACAACCCACAGACTTTACAGTGGCGACGAGTCCGATCGTACCCTGCGGCAACAATATTTTCAAAGCAACGAAAGAGCGTCGAAAAGAGGCAACCGCCCTCGTCATTCGGCTGGGAGAAAACTCAAGGCTGCAGCAATAGAAAGGAGGAAGACTTTAGCGACAAAAACTTCCATCAGCAACAGGCACTGACTGTCCCTTCTGCCACGGTGACTGTGAGTAAGGGAAAGTGAAAAGAATAGCCGGAGGATAAGGGCTGGGTACTCGACCACGGTCGAGGGGGAAAAGGAGCCGGACAAAAAGTCGGGTCCAACGGCGTCGTGAGAGACCGCGACCGGCGGGAAAAGCCGGGCGGTGACCGAAGCCACGAAGCGCTGCGACCGGGAGCGTAGGCGCGGGAAGAGAGAAACTCAGCCGCAGCCGGGGAGAGAAGCACCGGACTGCGAGAGGGCTGGGAGGCGCGATTGGGGTCCGAGCGAGCGGGAGAGGCAGAGCCGACCAAGAGAGACTGCGCGAGAGCCAGTCCAGCGGCTGAACTGTCCTCCGTCAACGGGGTGTAACCAGCGCCGGTAGAGCCGAGCGAGCGGGAGAGAGGCAGAGCCGAGCAAGGGGAACTGTGCGAGAGCCAGTCCAGCGGCTGAACTGTCCTCCGTCAACGGGGTGTACCCAGCGCCGGTAGAGCCGAGCGAGCGGGAGAGAGACAGAGCCGAGCAAGGGGAACTGTGCGAGAGCCAGCCCAGCGGCTGAACCTGTTCGCCGTCAACGCGGTACCCAGAGCCGGTCGCCCTGCCATAAAATTAAAAAAAAAGGGAAAGCCTTGAAGCCGACGCGCAGGCTGTGAACCTGAAAGCCAGCGGCCGTCGCCCGTGGGGAAAGTGTACCCCTCCCGCCAGGGAAGAAACGCGGGAAGCCGCCATTAGAAGGGGGAAGAAGACAGAAGCGGGAAACCGCCATTGAAGTGGGCGGGGAGAGAAGATAAGAGCGGGAAACCGCCATTTTCGCGGGAAAACCGCCATCTTAGAAAAAAAAAAGAAATAATAATTTAAAGAAATACTTGTGTTGTTCCCAAAGAGAGGAAGATGCCTAATCGTGGTAACATCAACGATTTTAATTC
This sequence comes from Somniosus microcephalus, assembly GCF_052327205.1. NCBI lineage: Eukaryota > Metazoa > Chordata > Chondrichthyes > Squaliformes > Somniosidae > Somniosus > Somniosus microcephalus. The sequence goes on along the minus strand of NC_141014.1, from coordinate 26,166,382 downwards.
GGAGATAGAAGACTGGGCCACGTACGTGGAACGCATTGAGATCTATTGTGAGGCCAACAAAATAGAAGAAGACGACAAAGCTATAACGTTGCTAAACTCGATGGGCGCAAAGACATACGGGCTCTTGAAGCATCTACTATCACCAGCTAAACCGGCGGATCAGACTTTCGATGAGATAGTGGCTGTTCTGAAGGATCACTTGAACCCCACACCGTTGATGTTGGCTGAACGATTCAAATTCTATGCGAGAACGCAACGGAAAGACGAAAGCAACGCGGAATACTTGGTCGAACTGCGTAGACTAGCGAAATACTGCCAGTTTGAAGGGAATCTGACAGAGGCATTGCGAGACAAGTTCGTATGCGGACTGTCCAAGGAAGGGACGCAAAAGCGATTACTCGAAGAGAACGACCTTACACTTGACAGGGCTGTCCTTATAGCAGCATCGCACGAAGCCGCAGCGAAAGGAACTGCGGAAATGCAGCTAAAGGCAGCGGCACTCGGTGTGGACCAAATTACCTCGAGTATAACAAAATGCTATCGCTGTGGGAAGACAACACACGATCAGAACCAATGCTGGTTTAAGAACCAGGAATGTAGGAAATGTGGCAAACTGGGTCACATCGCTAAGGTATGCCGGTCAGGGAAGAAGACCAACAACCAAAGGAAGCCATCACAGGAAAAGTACAACAAGGTACACAAGGTGGCTGAGAAGAGTTCAGACGAACAGAATTCAGACTCAGACCCAAACGGCCAGGAGCTGGGTAGTCTGAGAATTCATAATGTGAGTAAGGAAGCTGACCTACAAACTATCTGGGTCATGCTAAAAATAGCTGGAATCCAAGTGAAAATGGAGTTGGACACTGGATCAGCTGTATCAGTCATAAATCGAAGGGATTACCACCGGCTCTTCTCACATATACCCTTAAGAGATACCAAGTTCGTATTGCAGACATACACGGGGCATAAAGTATACCCCATGGGAAAGATAAGAGTCAAGGTGAGAGATAGGGGTAAAGAACACCCAAGAATGAACTTATACGTACTACCTGAGGGAGGACCACCACTTCTAGGACGGGAGTGGATCAAGAAAATAGACATGGAATGGCACTACCTACAAGCAATGACGAGTGAGGACTCGGTGCAGACAAGCAGCTCAGACTCTGAGCCGGAAGACGATAAGTCCAGCCCAAGTATGAAAAACAAGGTTAACATGAACTCACTGACTAAGGTTGGAAAAACGATGGCGTGTATAAAGACAGAGAATTTTGAGTCTGTTCAAGTTACAGACATATGCATTACGGAGGAACACCGGGCTCGAACTCAACGTTATCTCAAAGTACGACAACAATTAGAACAATTGAGTTACCGTCTCGTACAAGAGATGAAAACAATGAAAAAGTTCTATGACACCGAATGGGAGAGTCTGGAAAGACAACAGAACCTGCTGGCTCAAGCAGAGAGCGACCATAGAGCCATCGTGACCAATTACCGATCACATCTCCCTTATGATGTTCAGGAGTTAGAATATTTGCATGATCTAGAGATACAGCATAAAGGCAACCCACGCTACACTGAGGATTTTGTTCTGCAATTGGAGACGGAGCTAGTGCAGGCAAGGTTAAGAGAAGCTGAATCGCAGTGTGCACTTAAAGAGATGCAGAAAAAAATCTTGGGCATAGAAAAGAGAAACGCTTCTTTACCTGATGAGAATAATGTGGCCATGTTGCAAGAGGAGCTTATAGGGGCGAAACTGAAAGAAGCTAAGCAAAGGATGTTGGAACTTGAAACACAGAACCAAATCAGTAGTAACCAGCTAGGTCGAACAGAGAAGGAGTGCAATGGTCTACAGGAGAAGGTGCAATATCTCTCAGCCCAGAATAAGGGACTACTCACTCAGTTAAATGAAAGTAAAGGGAAAATGGCTGAGATAGACTGCAAGAATAAAGAAGATTTGATGGCAGTGAGACTTCGAGAGGCAGATAGCATAGCAGCCTTGGCTGAACTCCAACAGAAAATCGCAAAAGAAGCAAATGAAGAGGAATCTTCAGGAAGCCAGGATTTTATTCCAGTTCTTCTCTACGACTCCTTACAAGCAGAGTGTGAGAAGTTGAAAGAACAGTATGAACAGGCCCAGGCTACAATTCTGGAGGGGGTTAACTCGGCAACCTCCGAAAAGCTAGTTTCAGTAGAAGCATATGAGCAACTAAAGGTTGAACATGAGCAAGAAGTCCAAAGGCTGCAGGAAATTCTTGATGAGCTCAAGGCCAAGACAGACTCATCGGTAGAAGTTCCATCCATAGATGAGAAATTAGAGGTGAAAGACATGGCAGAACATGAAAGGCAAGATGTCCAAGAACTCAGAAAATTATTGAAGGAAACCCAAGACATGACCCAAAATATGAGGCGGCAATGACCGAGGTTCAACAACTTGAAGAACAGAGTCAACTGGGAATCCTTTCAGTGGAAGAAAAGGAAACTGTAAGAAACACAGAGACTGTAAGACATGAGCTAGAGAGCATCATGGCACAAGAGCTAGATAGCATCATGGCACAACTTCTCCGAGCGCTGAAAGCCAAAGTCCAAGAGGAAAAGAAGGTGAAAGCATTGGAGGAAAAGGTGGATTAAATGGAGAAGACTCTGATTCACAGTGTTCCCGTGGAAGAGTTAACGGTCAGCCAACTCCTTCATATGTTGAGGGACAAGACTCTGCAATGGGAACAATCTGAACACGAGCTTCAATCTTCAGAGGGAAGGAGTTCGGAGCTCTCAAAAGTTACGGATATAGCTGAGGGTGCAACATGGATTTTACTGGGATGCCAAAAGTACGCTGAATCACGTCAATGGGAACAACAGAATGTTGAAACAGATGCTCCAGTAGAAGGATTGAATAGCCCGATCAATCAATCTCCGATGGAAGGGGAAGTATTGAAGTCATTAGTGAAGGATTTGCAGGAAACCCAGGAAGAGTGGGATGAATATGAACGCATAAAGAAGTCTCTTCAGGAAAGATGTCTAGGGAGGGAACAACAGTCGGCTAACGTCCAGTTGGGTAAGGAAGAAGTAGCAGGCCCTCTCGCTAGACTAGCTCAGGATGACACCGAATATTACCATGACCTGTTGAGTGACACGGAATATTACGAGGGCTTGGTCTGCCCAGCTTGTGATGAAAACTCCCAAAGTGCAGAAATCAGGATGAAGCACTTAGGGCTAGATTTTCAGTTGCTTGCGCCAGCAGTTAGCGCCTTAAGAGAAGTGATTTCCGGGCGCTATGCGTGTAGCGCCCGGGCGCAGCGCAGTTTGCGCCCCGCCCCAAATTAAGTTGCCCGTTAGCGCCGGCGCAAAGTTTAGCGCCCGCCCGGATGCGCGCGCAGAAAATGACGTCACATCCTCGTGCAACGCCCTTTGGCCGCCCCGATTGCAAACTTCAGTCGGACCGCCCCATTGTGCGGCGGGCGGCCGGAGCGTTTGGAAAAAGGAACGCAACACAACCAGCGCGGGCCCCGGGGGGCGCTAATTAAAGGGAACGTCCTCTCCAGTATAAAGGCCATCCATTATTTCAGAAAACAGTCTTGTGCAACGCATTTCTGGAGACACAACAAGGAGGATAGCTAACTGGTTTCAAGCAGCAAGAGCCAGGTATTTTTGGACTCAGGCAACAGCGCTGCAAGTGGCCATTTGGAAATTAGAGTGTTTGCCAGGATTTGATGGGGGTTGCATGGGGTGCCAACGCGGAGCTGCAGCTCCATGTCCGTAGGGCTCGCAGACGCATTGTGAGAGGGGCAGCCCTGGCTAGAGGCAGAGGGGGCTACAGGCGTCGGCCACGTAGGCCTTACCCAGTCAGGCTATACCGCCAGCAGCGCTCCTACCTAAACATGAGTGCCGCGCGATGTGTTAAAAGGCTCCGATTCCGGAAGGGGGTGATTGCAGAGATCTGCCACCTGCTTCGCCGAGATCTGCGGCCAAAGCTCAGGTGCAGGACGTCTCTGTCGGTGGAAGTGAAGGTGACAGTGGCATTGAACTTCTATGCCACCGGCTCCTTCCAATACGCTGCTGGGGACATAGCAAACATCTCCCAGTACGGCGCGCATCGCTGCATCCGCCAGGTGACCGAAGCACTGTTCAGAAGGAGAAGCCAATTCATCTCCTTCCCCATGGCCCTGGAGAGCCAGCATCAGCGCGCATTGGGATTTTCCAGACTCGGGGAATTCCCCTTGGTGCAGGGCGCCATTGACTGTACGCATGTGGCTTTGCGGGCCCCTCTGGAGCATGGCGAGCAGTATCGCAACAGGAAGGGCTACCATTCTCTGAATGTGCAGCTGGTCTGTGACCACAAGCAGCGCATCATGGCAGTCAATGCCAGCTTCCCAGGCAGCAGCCACGATGCCTTTATCCTGCGGCAGAGTACTGTGCATGACATGTTCCAGGCACAGCCTCCCCCAAGAGGATGGCTACTCGGGGACAAAGGCTATCCTTTGTGCACCTGGCTCATGACCCCGCTCCGCGCGCCCAGGACCGCTGCTGAAGAGGCCTACAACGAGAGCCATCAAACCACCCGCAACATCATCGAGCTAACTATTGGGGTCCTCAAGCAGCGGTTCCGCTGCCTTGATCGCTCCGGAGGAGCTCGCCAGTATTCGCCGGACCGGGTCTCCCAATTTGTGGTGGTTTGCTGCATGCTACACAACCTGGCTATCCGCAGGACTCAGGCACTGCCACCTGACGTTGGACCAGCACCTCAGGAGGAGGAGCAGGAGGAGCATGAGGAGGAGGAGGAGGAGGAGGAGCAGGAGTACGTTCCCAGGAGGGAGCGACCAGGGCCAAGGGCCGCACGACGCCACCTTATTACACGGTACTTCTAAGCCCCCTGTCAGGGAATGGCCAGGGGCCATGAGGGAAGATGAATGCAGCCGCTCCGCAAGCCCTCAGCCGGCGAAGCCAACAAACACTAAGAAGAACAACCATGGAGACTGCATGAATAAAGATAATTTTTTATTAAACAAAAATGAAAAGCCCTTCCCACATGAATCCCCAAAAACAATAAACGGGCCCCACAAAAAGCCCAACAAACGACTCACTCCCACAAACTGGGGAGGAGCCACTCCACCTTTATTGAAACCGGGCCTCAACGTCGGCCTAACGCAAAAAAAAAGCCCTCCAAAAGCACAACCATGGGCAAAATAAAGATGGCCACCGCCATATTAAAGGAAAGCTGGCCACACCCTCTACTGAGTGGCCCGCGAGGGCGAGACCTTGGCCAGCATTTTGCCTCCCCTGCCCTGCCTGCTGCTCCTTCGCAAGCTCTGCCCAGTGGCTGCTGCGAGGCTGGGGGAAGGCGCCTGAGGCTCAGATGCCCTTCCGCCAGATGCCGCTGGGGGGCGGCCTACACGGCGTTTGGGCCTCGAGGGGCCGTCTCCTGAGTGGCGCACCTGAGCCTGGCCACCATCAGCTGCAGCCGCTTGCCCTTGACGCCCCAGAGGGGGAATGGCGGCGACGGATGGCGCAATGTGGGCCAGCTGGCGTCTGGGATGCGCTGGCTGGTGCTGTGGCGCGGTGGCACTCGGCCGGGCCCGCACTGCAGGATCCGCAGCAATCAGCCGACGGCCGGCTTGCTGGGATGGTCCAGCGCGGCGCCTGCCCTGGCGATGCCTGCCTGAGACAGCGCGTGTGGCAGCAGTGAGTGGCCCTGTGGTCCTGGTGTGCGCGCGCATCACATCCGCCAGGGTCTTGACGGCATCAGTTAGCATGCGGCCAGTCGCGGCAGTTGCTGCCCCGAACTCGCGCACACTGGTCGCCAGCGACTCGATGGCCTCAGGCATGCACCCCACCACGCTCATGAGCTCCGTGTGGCGCCGGTCCGAGTCGTCGGCCATCTGATCGAGCTTCCGCACCTCCTCCGAAGTGAAGGTGTCCGGACTGGAGTCGCGACTCTCCCGCTGGGGAGGAGGGGGCCGAACTAGGGGACCCTTGCCGCGTTGGTGACGGCGAGTGTGCCGAGCAGCAGCACTCCCCTCTGATCCTTCCCCCCTTTGGGGGGAAGGCCGCGGGCCACGCGCACGGCTGCTGGGTGGCTGGACGCCACTGGTCCCAGAAGCTGCATTGCCCTGCGACAGTTCCTCCAGGCACTCGTCCAGTGAGGAGGTGTCGAGCATTTCCTCCTCTCCTGCGGGACGTGACTGTTCCCCCGAAGGTCCGGCTTGCTCCTCCTCCTCCTCCTGGTTGGAGGTGCTGTCACTGGCAGCCTCAGGGTCCTGGTCGTCACCAGCTGAAAGCAGGAATGCACAAGAGTAGCTTCAGAGTGAGGAGACGGCGTCAGCGAGGGAGTTAGGACTGGTGGGATTCAGCGCATTGGTGGGACAGTGGCAAAGGAGGTAGCTCGGATGGGCCAGTGCGACGCGAGAGGGCCAAAAGGCGAGGTCCTTACCATTGCCGGGCAGTGGAGGGTCGGATACACCGCACGCTGTGGGGACAATCACACGTGCTCCCATGAGCACACACACGCGCTCCTCCAGCTGAGTGAGCTTCTGCAGCTTGGCGCGGCCACCCCTGGCACGGGCCTGGCGATTAAACGCTACTTTAGCCTGCAAGAGAAAGGACGGGCTGTAAGTGCGCAGTGAAGCCCTGATGTAGTGTGCACTGCCTCCCATGGTGGAATAGCTTGGACAGAGTGAAGCCCTGATGTAGTGTGCACTGCCTCCCATGGTGGAATAGCTTGGACAGAGTGAAGCCCTGATGTAGTGAGCACTGCCTCCCATGGTGGAATAGCTTGGACAGAGTGAAGCCCTGATGTAGTGTGCACTGCCTCCCATGGTGGAATAGCTTGGACAGAGTGAAGCCCTGATGTAGTGTGCACTGCCTCCCATGGTGGAATAGCTTGGACAGAGTGAAGCCCTGATGTAGTGAGCACTGCCTCCCATGGTGGAATAGCTTGGACAGAGTGAAGCCCTGATGTAGTGTGCACTGCCTCCCATGGTGGAATAGCTTGGACAGAGTGAAGCCCTGATGTACTGTCCACTGCCTCCCATGGTGGAATAGCTTGGCCAAAGTGTAGAGTGCCGAATGGCCATTTGATGCTCATGACTGTCCCAATGCTGCTGGCTGAGGGCTGGCCAAAAGGACTTTCAGGTCCCTTTGCCCATCATGTCAGGTGTACATGCAAGAATGAGGAGGAGACTGGAAAGGCTACTCACCCTCACAATCCTGGTCAGATCGTTGTACTTCTTACGGCATTGTGTGTGGGTCCTGGGGGCCTCGCCGGTGAACGTCACCCTCTGGGCGATCTGCTTCCAGGCTTTGGTGTAGTCGTGGTGGGTTGGATTCCTCCCACAGTCTGGAAACAAGATCTTGCGCCTCACCTCCAGAGCTGTGACCATGATGTCCAGATCACCCTCTGAGAAGCGCAGGGCACGCTGACGGGCCTTCTCTGGCGTTGCCATGACTCCCTGGGGCTGAGCAGTAGTGTTGAGGCCTCTTTGCAAGGCTGCAGTGTGCAGGGCGTGGCAGCAGACCAATTCGTCCCTTCCCCCTTTAAGAGCTGGTCGGCACCACGGGGTCTGCTGTCAGTGCAAAAATGACCGCACCCGTGCTGCGCCCCGCCTGGGCGCTATCCCTCTGGACCGCCGGCTTAGCGCCTAAAGAGAGTAGTGGAACGCCTCTTTTAGCGCTCCACCAACCTCTTAGGGCGAAGCCACTGAATTCCCGGCAACGGGGCGCTACTTTGGGGCGGGCGCTAACTTCGGGCGGGCGCTAAGGTTAGCGCCCCAAAACTGCCTATACTGAAAATCTAGCCCTTAAAGTCTAAGGAACATAGGGAGATGGTGGCGCTACAGCTGGCAGCTGATAAGGGAGCCCCGAGAGTCTCCAAGAAGCAAAAAAAGGAAAAGACGAAGCCGAAGATGATAACCATCTAAATCATTATCACTTCTAATGGGAAAGTAGGGAAAAATTACTAAGGCAGTCCAGCTGTTTGTAAAAGTCAGCACTGCTGGTTCAGCAGGACGGAAGTTCAAGCTGTTACGTCAAGGGAAAGACTATTGGATGAGTCACGCTAGCAATGTGAACCGGCTACACCACAGAGATGTTGTTCGGACCGAGTCAAGACCAGAGACTGAATCTGTGAACTGTTCCCACAGAGACTGAACCTGTGAACTGTTTTCCGCAGAGACTGTGGGCTAGATTTTCAGTTGCTTGCGCCAGCAGTTAGCGCCTTAAGAGAAGTGATTTTTGGGCGCTATGCGTGTAGCGCCCGGGCGCAGCGCAGTTTGCGCCCCGCCCCAAATTAAGTTGCCCGTTAGCGCCGGCGCAAAGTTTAGCGGCCGCCCGGATGCGCGCGCAGAAAATGACGTCACATCCTCGTGCAACGCCCTTTGGCCGCCCCGAATCCAAACTTCAGTCGGACCGCCCCATTGTGCGGCTGGCGTCCAGAGCGTTTGTAAAATGGAACGCAACACACCCTGGGGAGGGCAAATTAAAGGGCACTCCTCCTGCACTATAAAAGGCAGTCTGCATGTGTTGTGTGGAAGGATCCAGTGTGTTGTTGTGAACGGTGTATTTTTTCCGGCCACCTCCTCCTCCTCCTCCTCCTCCTCCTCCTCCACCTCCTCCTCCTCCTCCTCCTCCTCCTCCTCGTTTCCCCCCCCAGACTCTGCCTTTGAAAAAAACACATGCACCCTTCCCCTTTAAGAGCTCACTGGCACCAGAGTGTCTGCCGTGCGCTGCGCCCGAGCTCGGGTGTTGCGCTGTGCACCGCCGGCTTAGCGCCTAAAGATAGTAGTGGAACGCCTCTTTTAGCGCTCCACCAACCTCTTAGGGCGAAGCCACTGAATTTCCGGCAACGGGGCGCTACTTTGGGGCGGGCGCTAACTTCGGGCGGGCGCTAAGGTTAGCGCCCCAAAACTGTCTATACTGAAAATCTAGCCCTATATCTGTAAATTGTTTTACATGAAGTTGAATATATGTTATGTTTAATGGGGAATACGTATGTTGTAAGCTAAAAAGGGAGGATTGTAGTGTATGTAACCGTCTACCTTTAAGAGGCTATTGTATGTAACCGTTCACCTTTAAGAGAACTACTTTAGGTGTGGCACTACTTGTTTGGCTTCTGTATACAGTAATACCGACGGTGACCACACCGGTATATAAGTGCTGTGGCATGATTTATAGGGCAGATTCGCCCTGACCTTCGAATAGTAAAGTCCTGTTGTATGTTACTCCTGAAGTCTGTGTCGTAATTAACTGCACAACCCACAGACTTTACATTAGACAGTGCAGCACTCCCTCAGTACTGGCGCTGGAGTGTCAGCCTAGATTTATTTGTGCCAAAGTGGGATTTGAACCCATGTCCTTCTGACCCAGAGAAGAGAGAGTGCTCCCAACTGAGCCACAGCTGACACTCCAGGATGCTGAACGAGCCTGAAGCGTCAGAACAAAAAACGAATAAAGCAGTACAGATACAGGGGAGATGTCGAGCATCTTAGAGCCTCTGAAAAAAGACTTGCCTTAGCTTTCAACTTATACGGGAAATATACAATATATACAAAGCTGGACTAATTCTCATCGAAGTGACATGAACCCTAAACCTGTCACATAGCTCTTGGAAGAAAGTTATAGAGCAAAACGGTGTTATGTGTGAGATGTAAACGTGAATCTATTTCAATAGCAGTTACAGCCTTTTCCTATCTGCCTGCCTCAGCACAAAACCAGTGTTGAAGTGGGACCTCAAACTGGTGTTTGGCGCCTTATTTACAAATGCAAATTATGTAGGTAAAGTACACTTCCTTTCCCAATATGGCGAACGGCGCACTGCAGTGTGAGCGCGCTTCCTGTCTACAGCATTGGGTTAGTAGACCAGTTAGGGCCTAAACAAAAGGCCGAATTTATAGGCTGCAATCTCATAGCCTTTTAATCTCTATGCATAATCTCATTGGAGATAAGGTAAGGTACATGGTGTTAGCCTAGGGTTCAAATGCATTGATCTACACCTGATTATTGTACTACTGATGTAAATCTGGGCCAAGACACACTTACCACAAGGCTATGTGTTTCTTGCCTCTCGCCTCTGAGTCAGAAGGTCGTGGGTTCAAGCCCCACCCTAGAGATTTGAGCACATAACCTAGGCTGAAAATCCTGTGCAGTACTGAGGGAGTGCTGCACTGTCGGAGGTGCCGCCTTTTGGATTAGACGCGAAACCGTGGCCCCCTCTGCCCTCTCATGTGGACGGAAAAGATTCCCATGACACTATTCGAAGAACAGGAATTCTCATTCTGTCCTGGCCAACATTTATCACTCCACCAACATCACTAAAACAGATTATCTCGCCATTTATCTAATTGCTGTTTGTGGGAACTTGCAGTGCACAAATTGGCTGCAATGTTTCCCTACATTACAACAGTGACTACACTTCATTGGTGCTTTGGGATGTCCTGAGGTCGTAAAATGTGCTATATAAACACAAGTTCTTTCTTTCATTTATGTTAGTACCACGGTTACAAGCTAAATGTAATTATAAAGTACTTTGCCAGGGTTTCTGGTTCTGGTCATTATCTAGTGACCTCTCCCCCAATCCCCCGCTTCGCAAAAGCTCATGTCAGGTGAAGACAGGTTTAGGCTCCTGATAGCCCACCCCCATGATCAAAAAGCACGGCCCAACCAGCTCGGGTATGAAAGATGGCTACATGGGTGTGGTACTGACCATGCCAGTCCCAATACAATTGCACCCACGCACGCATGTTGAACAGTATTCAGAAGAGGAGGAGAGAAAATTGGGACTGGGGAGAATTGGGAATCAATCCCTTCACACTTGCAATTGTTAAGTTAGCGAATGAACTGTTGATTGACACATAGAATCATAGAATAGTGTAGCGCAGAAGGAGGCCATTCGGCCCATCGAGCCTGTTCCGGCTCTTTCGACGAGCAATCCAGGTAGTCCCACTCCCCCGCTCTTTCCGCATATCCCGGCAATTTTTTCTCCCTCAAGTATTTATCCAATTCCCTTTTGAAGGTTACTATTGAATCTGTATCTACCACCCTATCAGGCAGCGCATTCCAAATCCTAACCACACTTTGTGTAAAAAAAGTTTTTCCTCATGTCGCCTTTGGTTCTTTTGCCAATCACCTTAAATCTGTGCCCTCTGGTTGTCGACCCTTCAGCCACTAGAAACAGTTTCTCTTTATTTACTCGATCTAAACACTTTGCGATTTTAGACACCGTGAATGCAGTTTTAGTTGAAGCATTCGGAAAACAACAACAGGGATTGGACGGAGATGGTCTCACCACAGAGGGAATGGGTTGACAAAAATGCTCTTTTTAAATTTCGCAACAGGAATCTAAACCGGGCGAGCATGAGGGAGAACAGACTGGATGGATGTACTGATAGTGTTAGATTAAGAGGGCTGGGAGGAGGCTCGTGTGGAGCATAGACGTCGGTATGGACCAGAATGGCCTGTTTCTGTGCTGTACATTCTATGTAACATGGATTTTTCTTAATGTGTTTTCAAAAGCATTAGGAAAGCCAAGGATGAGAATGGGACTTTGGGCCCACTAAGATTAGACAAGCATGTAGCAAAGGCAGAGTGGTTTTAATGGGCGATTTTAACTTTCATATTGATTGCGATAAGCAGACTAGCACCTGTCAGAAAGGTAGTGAATTTCTTGAGTGTGTCCGGGATAGTTTTCTGCAATAATATGTCCTAGAGGCAACAAGGGGGCAAGCCATGTTTGATTTAGTAATGAGTAATGAGCCAGAATTAGTTAACAGCCTAACTGTCCATGAACATTTATCCAATAGCGATCACAACATGATCGAGTTCAAAGTAGTGTTTGAAAGGGAGAAACGCGAAACAGCTACTAAGATTCTAGATTTGGGTAAGGCCGACTTCAATGGGATGAGGCAGAGACTGCCCACAGTAAACTGGGCAAATCTGCTAATGGGTAAAATGACAGAAGATCAGTGGGAGATGTTTAAAAAAAGAATTGAAGGTGACACAGAACCAATTTATACCCCCGAGGGGCAAGAGCTCTACTTGCAAAAAAAACAGCCGTAGATGACTAAAGAGGTAAGGGACAACATAAAACTAAAGGAAAGGGCATGCAAAAAATAGCACAGATCCTGGCAAATGGGAAAGATACAAAGAACAGCAAAGGGTCACAAAACAGATAGTAAGAGCTACAAAAAGGGAGTATGAAAGGAAACTTGCAAGGGATATCAAAATCAACACAACATTTTTTAGTTATTTTAGGAAAAAGAGGGTAGTCAGGAGCAATGTTGGCCCCTTAAAAACTGAAAGCGGTGATATTGTCAATGATAACAAGGAAATGGCGGACATGTTGAATAATTACTTTGTGTCAGTATTTACAGTAGAGGAAGAGGATAGCATGCCAGAAATCCCAAGGAAACTAAATCAGGGACAGGGACTCAATAAAATTAATGTAAGTAAAATAACAGTATTGAAGAAAATAATGGCACTAAAGAGTGACAAATCCACAGGACCAGATGGTTTCCATCCCAGGGTTTAAAAGGCAGTAGGTGAGTACATTGCAGATGCCCTAACTATAATCTTCCAAAGTTCTCTCGATTCAGGAACCGTTGCTTTAGATTGGAAAATTGCGCATGTCACTCCACTTTTTAAGAATGGTGAGAGAGCGAAACCAGGGAATTATAGACCAGTTAGCCTAACATCTGTTGTTGAGAAATTGCTAGAGTCTATAATTAAGGATAGGATGACTGAACGCTTTGAAAATTTTCAGTTGATCAGAGAGAGCCAGCATGGATTTGTGAAAGGTAGGTCATGCCCAACAAACCGGATTGAATTTTTTGAAGAGGTGACTAAAGTAGTGGACAGGGGAGTGTCTATGGATGTTATTTATATGGACTTCTAGAGGGCATTTGATAAAGTCCCACATAAGAGACTGTTAACTAAGGTAGAAGCCCACGGAATTGAGGGCAAACTATTGACCTGGTTAGGAAATTGGCTGAGCGGCAGGAGACGGAGAGTAGGGATAATGGGCCGGTACGCTAATTGGCAGAATGTGACTAGTAGTGTCCCGCAGGGATCTGAGTTGGGGCCTCAACTATTCACAGTATTTATTAATGACTTAGATGACAGCATAGAAAGTCATATATCCAAATTACCGATGACACAAAGATAGGCGGCATTGTAGGCAGGGTAGATGAAAGCATAAAATTACAAAGGGAATATTGATAGGTTAAGTGAATGGGCAAAACTGTGGCAAATGGATTTCAATGTAAGCAAATGTGAAGTCATCTACTTTGGACTTAAAAAGGGTAGAACAGGGTATCTTTGAAATGGTAAAATGCTAAAAACAGTGGAGGTCCAAAGAGACTTGGGGGTCCAGGTACACTGATCATTAAAATGTCATGAACAGGTACAGAAAATAATTTAAAAGGCTAATGGAATGCTGGCCTTTCTATCTAGAGGACGAGAATACAAGGGGTAGAAGTTATGCTGCAGCTGTACAAAACCCTGGTCAGACCACACCTGGAGCACTGTGAGCAGTTCTGGGCACCACACCTTAGGAAGGATATATTGGCCTTGGAGGGAGTGCAGCGTAGGTTTACCAGAATGATAACTGGACTTCATTAAGTTACCTCGTTAAGTTACAAGGAGAGATTACACAAATTAGGGTTGTATTCCCTAGAATTTAGAAGGTTAAGGGGTGATCTGATTGAAGTTTTCAAAATATTAAGGGGAACAGATAGGGTAGATAGAGAGAAACTATTTCTGCTGGTTGGGGAGTCTAGGACTAGGGGGCTGAGTCTAAAAATTAGAGCCAGACCTTTCAGGAGTGAAATTAGGAAACACTTCTACACACAAAGGGTGGTAGAAGTTTGGAACTCTCTTCCGCAAACAGCAATTGATGCTGGGTCAATTGTTAATCTTAAATCGGAGATTGATAGCTTTCTGTTAACCAAAAGTATTAAGGGTCGCTGGGTCAAAATCCTAGAACTCCCTCCCTAACAGCACTGTGGGAGTACCTTCACCACACGGACTGCAGCGGTTCAAGAAGGCAGCTCACCACCACGAATAAAAAAAAATATGGGCCAAAGGCGGGTTATATGGAGTTCGGTCGCAGATCAGCCGTGATCTCATTGAATGGCGGAACAGGCTCGAGGGGCTGAATGGCCTCCTCCTGTTCCTGTGTTCCTAAAGCTCACTCCTCTAGTACCGTAACTCTCTCGTTATAGCGTGCAGTTGCATGTTAACTATCTGTAATGTTTTTGCCTCTGCTATCCCACCTGGCGGACTATTCTCAACAGTCATCACTCTTTGAGTAAGCTCTCCCTAATATCTGTTTTCAATTAATTCATCGCTTTTTTAATGTTTTTTGTCGCCTGGTCCTACTGTTCTGCCTTCAGCTGATGGAACGTTTGGGGTTTACGATTTCTACACCATTATAACATTTTATACACCTCGATGACTTTTCCTCTTGAACCACCTTCTTCCTAGATTATGGAGCCTGAGCTTATCAAGTTTTCTTCATCCCCTTCATAACAACAACAACATCCATTTATATAGCGCTTTTAACGTAGGAATACATCCCAAGGCAAGTCACAGGAGCGATTTATAAGGAGATATTAGGAACAGGTGCCCAAAAGCTTTGTCAAAGAGGTAGGTTTTAAGGGACGTCTTAAAGGAAGAGAGAGAGGTAGAGAGGCGGAGAGGTTTAGGGAGGGAATTCCAGAGCTCTGGGCCCAGGCAGCGGAAGGCACGGCCACCAATGGTGGGGCGAAGAAAATCGGGGAAGCGCAAGAGGCCAGAATTAGAGGAGCGCAGAGATCTCGGAGGGTTTTAGGGCTGGAGGAGGTTACAGAGATAGGGAGGGGGCGAGGCCACGGAGGGATTTGAAAACAAGGATGAGAATGCTTCTCATTTCCCTCAGCAGCGTTTCCCCTTGCTGTTCAAGAGTCAGCTGCAACTTCAGGAGAAGAGGGAGATTAATGGGAAATGACGGGGGGCGGGGGTTGTTGGTTGGTGGCAGGAGGGAGACCTGTATGAATTGGCTTTTGTCCAATATTGGAAGTCAAATTAATTTGCTTCCTTTGTGAGGCTGTGGGGATGATCTCCTGATGGGGTCCCATCCATATGGCCAGCGACTAAATGTCTGCGACACATGTTGCCTGCTTCCTGTAATGAAAACACATTAAACAGTGTTTGAAATTGGCCAGCGTTTGCAGTCAAATTGGATGCAAGGGGAGGTAGCAGGAAGCCTTTGGCTCTGTGTATAGCATGCTTGTAATATTAATATGTGTTGCCGTACAGTGAACAGGTGGCGGTCCGGACACAGGTGAGTGTCTCTATTAACAAGTTACAAATACAGTATCTGGAGACAGTTGCATTGGTATGAATGGGCGGTTAACCCTTTGAGGACTGCGGCACCTAAGACAAGAACAAGATTGTCCAACAGCATTCTGGCACCTTGCAGCACTGTGCACTAGTAAGGCACTGATCTGTGCCTGTGATTTTTGCAGTGCTGGCGGTGAGTTTGTTGGCACTTAACTGCCCTCTGAGGTGGCCTAGCAAATCGCTAGAAAGAAAAATGGAATCAAATTGGACAGACCACTTGGCTCCAACTAGGGCATCCAATCGAGACATGACAATGGAACACCCAGCCCAGTCGACCCTACAAATTTCCCCTCACTAACATCTGGGGGCCAGTGCCAAAGTTGGGAGCTGTCCCACAGACTAGTCAAGCAAATGCCTGACATAGCTTATCTAAGGAAGGACACACTTGCCTTAGAGGCGGTGCAACGAAGGTTCACTAGATTGATTCCTGGGATGAGAGGGTTGTCCTATGATGAGAGATTGTGTAGAATGGGCCGATACTCTCTGGAGTTTAGAAGAATGAGAGGTGATCTCATTGAAACATAAGATTCTGAAGGGGGATTGACAGGGTGGATGCTGAGAGGCTGTTTCCCCTATCAGGAGAGTGTAGAACTTGGGGGGCGTAGTCTCAGGATAAGGGGTCGGCCATTTAGGACTGAGATGAGGGGGAATTTCTTCACTTGGAGCGTTGTGAATCTTTGGAATTCTCTACCCCAGAGGGCTGTGGATGCTGAGCCGTTGAGTATATTCAAGGCTGAGATCGATAGATTTTTGGACTACAGGGGAAGCAGGGATATGGGGATCGAGTGGGAAAGTGGAGTTGAGGTCAAAGATCAGCCATGACATTATTGAATGGCGGAGCAGGCTCGAGGGGCCGTATGGCCGACTCCTGCATCTAATTTTTATGTTCTTAAAGTCATACTTACAGAATTGTACCTATCCGTCAATGTCCCAGACTCCTCCATCACCATCGCTGGGTATGTCCTGTCCCACCGGCAGGACATAGAAACATAGAAACATAGAAGATAGGAGCAGGAGTAGGCCATTCGGCCCCTCGAGCCTGCTCCGCCATTTAATGAGATCATGGCTGATCATCCAAATTCAGTACCCTGTCCCTGCTTTCTCCCCATATCCCTTGATCCCTTTAGCCTTAAGAAATATATCTAACTCCTTCTTGAATATATTTAATAAGTGGGCCTCAACTGCCTTCTGTGGTAGAGAATTCCACAGGTTCACCACTTTCTGGTGAAGAAATTCCTCCTCATCTCAGTCCTAAATGGCTTACCCCTTATCCTTAGACTGTGACCCCTGGTTCTGGACTCCCCTGCCATCGGGAACATCCTTCCTGCATCTAGTCTGTCTAGTCCCGTTAGACTAGAGGTGGCAGCACAGTGGTATACAGTCAGGTGGCCCTGGGAGTCCTCTACATTGACTCTAGGCCCCATGAAGTCACACGGCATCAAGTCAAACATGGGCAAGAAATTCTCTTGTGGATTCCCACCTCCTGCCCTCCCTCAGCTGGTGAATGAGTTCTCCTTCATGTTGAACACCACTTGGAGGGTAGCAAGTGCACAGAATGAACTGGGGGGCTTCAATGTCCATCACCAAGCATGGCTCAGTAGCACCACTACTGACCAAGCTGGCCAAGTCCTGAAGGACATAACAGCCAGACTGAGCTTGCAGCAGGTGGAGAGAGAACCAACATTAGAAAATAACCTATTTGACCTCATCCTCTGCAATCTACCTGTCGCAGATGCGTATGTCCATGATGGTATTGGTAGGAGTGACTACAGCACAGTCATTGTGGAAACCAAGTTCCGTCTTTACACTGAGGACACCCTCCATCGTGTTGTGTGGCACTACCACTGTGCTAAGTGGGATAGATTCAGAACAGATCTAGCAGCTCAAAACTGGGCACAACAGCAGAGTTGTATTTCACCACAATCTGCAACCTCATGGCCCTGTATATCTGTCACTCCTTCATCACTATCAAGCCAGATGACCAACCCTGATTCAATGAGGAGAGTAGAAGAGCATGCCAAGAGCAGCACTAGGTGTACCTGAAAATGAGGTTACAACCTCGTGAAGCTACATGCATGTCTAACAGGAAAAGCAGCATGCTATAGAGAGAGATAAGCAATGCCACACCCAAAGGAGCAGGTCAAAACTCTGCAAACCCTGCTACATCCAGTCACGAATGGTGGTGGACAATTAAGCAACTGACAGGAGGAGGCTCCATGAAAATCCCCATTCTCTGCTCACAACCTCGGCATCATATTTAACACTGAGCTGAGCTTCCCATACGCCCCTTTTTCAGAAAGACTTCCACCTAGTCTGTCTCCGCCCCTGCCTCTGCTGCTCAACCCCTCATCCAGGCCTTTGTTACCTCCAGACGCGACTCTTATGTGCATTAATAACTAGACATTCTTCTTATGAACACAGCTAGCTTCTATCGCCTGTGGGCCTGCAACCATAAGCAGCAACGCTATCTTCCTTGCGTCTGGCTTCGTACCGAATCTGATGGCTGCAATGTAGAGTTCGAATTGTTGCTTAAAAGTCTGCCAATTGTAGTCGATTTTTTCTGTGAGATTCAAACGCTCTGGTGGCTTCAAATTCTCCATGTCGCTTTTCACAATTTTGAGCAGATCTTCACCACCCTGGTACCATCTTATGTTCATTAATAACTAGACATTCTTATTATGAACACAGCTAGCTTCTAGCTAGTCATTTATTCAGTACACGTTCTCTAGGTACAGTATCTGTAGAGATGCAGCATGTGTGCTCCTGTGTGCAGGCTGCCATCTTGACTGTTGCCTTGTGGGTAGCCTAGCCTCATGGGTAATGTAGTCTTAATATATATACAGCTGGGTAGTGTAGTCTTATACATACAGCTATATACAGCTCTACACAGCTCTACGGCTCCACCTAGTGTCCACTATAGAATGACATGTTATTGATCATTACATCCCCCTTTCTTTGAGGTTTAACAAAATCAATATCAATCAACATTCAAGAAAACAATAAAGATAATATCAGTAACACTTGTTAGTGCTCTATAAACATAAACATTTTCAAAACAGTCAACACATTTTCAAAGCTTTACATTGTACTCAAAGACTAAGTCTATCAGGCTCTTTTACTTCACGTGTGGATCTTCTCAACACGGGTAAGTCTGATGTGTCTTCATGAGATTGTTCTGGCGGTGAATGACAAGATGCAGTTGCGGCATTGTCATCAATCTGCTCTTGTATAGATCGAGGTCTCCTTGCGATCTTTGCTTGGAGAGGGTTTCAGTGTTTCCTTCACTCTTCATGCCATAACTCTCAATGTAGTCAATGCACTCTCGAAAAACTGCTGGCAGCTGGATCCCATCATACAGCATAGTCCTCTCAGCAGCCTCGGCTAATGGAACACCAAAGATTGGCCTGAGGGAAGAAGGAGTATCCACCGGAACTGCTTCCTGCTCTGGTGCAGGCTTCTTCTTTTTCTTTTTCTCTTTCCATTGCTTAACAACATCTGCTGCGGTTATATCTTTGGACTTTTTCTCCTTGTGTTTTTCCTCATTGTGCTTTTCTTTGACCTTAAAGTCTTTTTCTTTCTTCTTGGAGAAACTAGGCTTTTTGAAGACATGGATACCCTTTGGCCTTTTCATCCTTGATGGGCTCTCTGCTTCATCACCTGAGTCACAGTGGGCAGCATGGTGGCATAGTGGTTAGCAATGTTGCCTCACAGCGCCAGGAACCCGGGTTCGAATCCGGCCTCGGGCGACTGTCTGTGTGGAGTTTGCACATTTTGCGTGGGTTTCCTCCGGGTGCTCCGGTTTCCTCCCACAGTCCAAAGATGTGCGAGTTAGGTTGATTGGCTATGATAAATTGACCCTTAGTGTTAGGGGGATTAAATACGTGGGGTTACGGGGATAGTGTGGGATATGTGTTGGTGTAGGGGTTATGGGGATCGGGTGGGATATGTGTCGGTGCAGGCTCGATGGGCCGAAATGGCCTCTATCTGCACTGTGGGGTTTCTGTGATTCTGTGATCTGGTCTGCTTATGGCACAGTTTATATGGTAGACTCTCTTGACCAGTTCTAAGTCCTCACAAGCTTTGTCACCCAGCAGTGAATCAAGTCTTTCAGCCACAACAGAAAACATGAGATGATGCACTTTGTCTTTGACTGTCACTTTAAGTCTGCATGCACCTAAGCTATCTATTTTTTGTCCACTTTTTCTGTATTTTGGGCTTTTCTTTCATATTGTTAATGTCACTCATACTGATTAAGTTTGCTTTTGCCCCAGTGTCCAGTTTCAATGTAACTAATGCTCCATTTATCTGCAGTGGGATCATCCATTTGTCCACTTTTACTGCATTGACTTTATGTTCAGCATTGTCCATTTCTGAGGGCTGCACATTTTCTGTATCCTTTTTGATATTGTCACATGACACCATTCCTACAAAAAATGTCTCACTTAAATCAGTGTCCTCAATTACATTAACTCGTTGCCCTTTCTTAGTTTTTACTTTTGAAAAGCATTGTTTGGCAAAGTGATTCTTTCCAGGCACGGTGGCATAGTGGTTAGCACTGTTGCCTCACAGCGCCAGGGACCCGGGTTCAAATCTGGCCTTCGGGCGACTGTCTGTGTGGAGTTTGCACATTCTCCCTGTGTCTGCGTGGGTTTCCTCCGGGTGCTCCGGTTTCCTCCCACAGTCCAAAGATGTGCAGGTTAGGTTGATTTGGCTATGATAAATTGACCCTTAGCATTAGGGGATTAAATACGTGGGGTTACGGGGATAGGGTGGGATATGTGTCGGTGCAGGCTCGATGGGCCGAAATGGCACTGTAGATTAAAAAAAAATTAAAAAAAAAAAAAAATTACACTTTGTGCACATTTTTCCAAACGCTGGGCATTGTCTTAACTGGTGTTTGTAACCACAGCATTTACAATTAAAAATTTCATCCTCCGATTGCTTTTCATTTCTGTTCTGCCCACGTTTCTTCCCCTTGTAGGACACAGCACCGACAGCAGCATTATCACTCATTACAATCGCATCATTATTGATTTCACTGAAAGTCTTTGCGTGCTTTCGAGCTAGCTCGCTGGCTTGGCATATTTTCACCGCATTTTCCAAATTTAGTTCGGTTTCTCTCAACAGACGTTCCCTGACTTTTTTATCATGAATACCAAACACAATCTGGTCATGAATCATGGATGCTTTGAGCTCAGAGAAATTACATGTCTGTGCTTTCAGTTTCAGATCAGTTATAAAGCTATCAAAAGTCTCATTTTGCTGCTGTGTCTGAGAACAGAACATGTATCTTTCATAGGTCTCATTCTTTTTGGGAGAGCAATGTGCATCAAATTTTTTTAGCATATCTTCTAATTTTTCTCTGTTCTCCTCTGGATTAAATACAAATGTATTAAATACCTCTATCGCCTGTGGGCCTGCAACCGTAAGCAGCAACGCTATCTTCCTTGCGTCTGGCTTCGTACCGAATCTGATGGCTGCAATGTAGAGTTCGAATTGTTGTTTTAAAGTCTGCCAATTGTAGTCGATTTTTTCTGTGAGATTCAAACGCTCTGGTGGCTTCAAATTCTCCATGTCGCTTTTCACAATTTTCAGCAGATCTTCACCACCCTGGTACCATCTTATGTTCATTAATAACTAGACATTCTTATTATGAACACTGCTAGCTTCTAGCTAGTCATTTATTCAGTACACGTTCTCTAGGTACAGTATCTGTAGAGATGCAGCATGTGTGCTCCTGTGTGCAGGCTGCCATCTTGACTGTTGCCTTGTGGGTAGCCTAGCCTCATGGGTAATGTAGTCTTAATATATATACAGCTGGGTAGTGTAGTCTTATACATACAGCTATATACAGCTCTACACAGCTCTACGGCTCCACCTAGTGTCCACTATAGAATGACATGTTATTGATCATTACAGCGACTATTCCAGTGCTCTCCAGGCCAGCCTCCCATCTTCTACTCTCAATAAACTTGAGCTTATCTCTGCTGCCCGTACCCTAACACACATTAAGTTCCGTTCGCCAATCGCCCCTGTGCTCGCTAACCTACATTGGCTTCCGATCTGGCAACACCTTGATTTAAAAATTCTCATCCTCGTTTTCAAATCCCTCCATGGGCTCGCCCCTCTCTACATAGAAACATAGAAACATAGAAGATAGGAGCAGGAGTAGGCCATTTGGCCCCTCATGCCTGCTCTGCCATTCAATGCGATCATGGCTGATCATCCAAACTCAGTACCCCGTTGCTGCCTTCTCCCCATATCCCTTGATCCCTTTAGCCTTAAGAAATATATCTAACTCCTTCTTGAATATATTTAATTGGCCTCCACTGCCTTCTGTGGTAGAGAATTCCACAGGTTCACCACTCTCTGGGTGAAGAAATTCCTCCTCATCTCAGTCCTAAATGGCTTACCCCTTATCCTTAGACTGTGACCCCTGGTTCTGGACTCCCTGGCCATCGGGAACATCCTTCCTGCATCTAGTCTGTCTAGTCCTGTTAGAATTTTATAAGTTTCAATGAGATCCCCTCTCATTCTTCTAAACTCCAGCGAGTATAAACCCAATCGACCCAATCTCTCCTCATATGTCATTCCTGCCATCCCAGGTATCAGCCTGGTGAATTTTCGCTTCACTCCCTTCATGGCAAGAACATCCTTCCTAGTTAAGGTGGCCAAAACTGCGCACAGTACTCAAGATGTGGTCTCACCAAGGCCCTCTATTTCTGTAACCTCCTCCAGCCCTAAAACCCTCAGAGAATACACAATGAATGGTAGGACCCTAGGAAGGACAGAGGATCAGAGGGACCTTGGTGTGCATGTACATAGATCCCTGAAGGCAGCAGGACAGGTAGATAAGGTGGCTAAAAAGGCATATGGGATACTTGCCTTCATTAGCTGAGGCATAGAATATAGAAACATAGAAACATAGAAACATAGAAGATAGGAGCAGTAGTAGGCCATTCGAGCCTGCTCCGCCATTCAACAAGATCATGGCTGATCATCCAAACCCTAGCACCCGGTCCCTACACCGACAGCCATCCTACCCAAGCCCTATCCCCGTAACCCCATAACCCCACGTATTTAATCCCCCCTAACACTAAGGGCCAATTTTTATCATGGCCAATCAACCTAACCCGCACATCTTTGGACTGTGGGAGGAAACCGGAGCACCCGGAGGAAACCCATGCAAACACGGGGAGAATGTGCAAACTCCACACAGTCTCCCGAGGCCGGATTTGAACCCGGGTCCCTGGCGCTGTGAGGCAACAGTGCTAACCACTATGCCACCGTGCTGCAGGGAGGTTATGATGGAGCTGTACAAAACGCTAGTGTACATTAATGATTTAGGTATGAATGTAGGAGGTATGATCAGTAAGTTCGCAGATGACACGAAAATTGGTGGAGTGGTAAATAGCGAGGAGGGAAGCCTCAGGCTACAGGATGATATAGACGGGTTGGTCAGATGGGCAGAACAGTGGCAAATGGAATTTAACCCTGAAAAGTGTGAGGTGATGCATTTTGGGAGGACTAACAAGGCAAGGGAATACACTATGAATGGTAGGATGCTAGGAAGGACAGAGGATCAGTGGGACCTTGGTGTGCATGTACATAGATCCCTGAAGGCAGCAGGACAGGTAGATAAGGTGGTTAAAAAGGCATATGGGATACTTGCCTTCATTAGCCGAGGCATAGAATATAAGAGCAGAGAGGTTATGATGGAGCTGTACAAAACACAAGTTAGGCCACAGCTGGAATACTGTGTGCAGTTCTGGTTGCCACACTATAGGAAGGATGTGATTGCATTGGAGAGGGTGCAGAGGAGATTCACCAGGATGTTATCTGGGCTGGAGCGCTTCAGCTATGAAGAGAGACTGGACAGGCTGGGGTTGTCTTCCTCAGAGCAGAGAAGGCTGAGGGGGGACCGGATTGAGGTGTACAAAATTATGAGGGGCATAGATAGGGTAGATAGAAAGGAACTTTTCCCCTTAGTAGAGGGGTCAATAACCTGGGGGCATAGTTTCAAGGTAAGGCGCAGGAGGTTTAGAGGGGATTTGAGTAAAAACTTTTTCACTCAGAGGGTGGTTGGAATCTGGAACTCACTGCCTGAAAGGGTGGTAGAGGCAGGAACCCTCACAACATTCAAGAAGCATTTTCATGAGCACTTGAAACATCATAGCATACAAGGCTACGGACCAAGTGCTGGAAAATGGGATTAGAATAGGGCTTGATGGCCGGCGCGGACACGATGGGCTGAAGGGCCTCTTTCTGTGCTGTATAACTCTATGACTATGAGATCTTTGCTCTTCTCCAATTCTCACCTCATACACGTCCCCCATTTCTTTTGCCCCACCTTTGGTGGCCGCATCTTCAGTCCGCTTGTCCTTGAGCTCTGGAATTCCCTCCCTAAACCTCTCCGCCTCTCCACCTCCCATTCATCCTTTAAGACACACCTTAAAACCCACCTCTTTCTCCAGGCTTTTGGTCACCTGTCCGAATATCTCTTCTTTGGTTTGGTGTCAATGTTTGTCTGATAACACCCCTGTGAAGCACCTTGGGATGTTTTACTACATTAAAGGCGCTATATAAATGCAAGATGTTGTTGAAGAAGAAGGGCCATCGCTAGCTTTTTAAGGGCAACTAGAGATGGGCAATAAACGCCGGCCTTGCCAGTGACACCCACATCCCGGGAACAAATTAAAGCAAAGTTGCAGCTTCTAAATTCTATTGTTAAATCTGATTATGAATGGGAGCTTTAAACATGGGAGCACAGGAACACCACCAGCTCCAAGTTCCCCACCCGGTCACGCACCATCCTGACTTGGAAGTATATCGGCCGATCCTTCATCATCGCTGGGTCAAAATCCTGGAACTCCCTCCCTAACAGCACTGTGGGAGCACCTTCACCACATGGACTGCAGCGGTTCAAGAAGGCGGCTCACCACCACCTTCTCAAGGGGCAATTAGGGATGGGCAATAAATGCTGGCCTTGCCAGCGCTGCCCACATCCCAGGAATGAATTTAAAAAAAAACTCCTGTGTGCCAAAAGAAGGGTTTATATTAAAAGAGCAGCTCACGATCACAGCCATTCATCTAATTAGTTCTTCTGTAAGATGTATATCATTATGTATTATTTCAAAGCTCATCATCCACAGGGCACTTGGCAATTCCATCTTAATTACAGTCATTTTAATAGCAACGCATTCGAGGTGCAGTGTGCAGTCGGATCTAAATCCGCTGTCTTTGCCCCTTTTTTCATCATTCGCACACTGTTGGTTACAAGGCATAGAGAGAACAATTCTCAGCTGACAACAGGTACGTAGACCACGGATTTTTATCCCTAGATATAGGTGCGTGTGCGCGGTGTGTGTGTGTGTGTGTGTGTATATGCATGTGTGTGTTATGTGCACGTGCGTGTTTGTATGTATGTGTGTGTATATGTGCATTGTGCGTGTATGTACACGTGTGTGTGTGCGTGGGCATGCATATGTGTGTGTGTCTATGTATGTGTACGCATGTGTGTATATGCGTGCGTGTGTTACTTATGTGTGTACACACACGCTCATTCATCTTCCATCTGTATAAAGTCAAACGCAGGACCTTGAGGTAAAAAGGCATACTTGAACAACTCCCCCCTCTTCTCCGTTGCCAATGACCTAAAATTTACCGCATAATTAATTTGATGAGTATCAGTCCATGTACTGCTGCAGGTTCATTTGACCTGCTCACCTGGGCTATCAGAGAGAAGCGCCTACCTGCTTATCTGCAGTGTTACTGATCCTACCCCACCAATATTCCCCACTCAACTTTAAATAATGAGTTGTCCCCATTATACATTTCTCCCCCGCGCCATCAGTAGATCTCTGTGGGACCTTGCTGAACGCAAAAAAAATTCTGCCGGCGTTTCCTGCATTACAACAATGTTTACACTTCAAAAAGTGCTTCGCTGGCTGTAAAACGCTTTGGGACGTCCGGAGGTCGCAACAGGCGCAATTGAAATCCAAAGGGGGAAAAATTCAGTTGTTTGCGCCTCCCGTTAGCGCCTTAAGAGGGCGCCAATTGGGGCGCAAAGCAACTAGCGCCCGGGCGCGGCGATGTTTGTGCCGCTCGTGAAACTAGGCATTTTGCGGCGGCGCTAAACACTACCGCCACGATCTCCTGCGCCGGCAGATTGTGACGTCAGTCGAGCGCGCAACGCCCCGGTAGCGCCCCGGACCGGATATTGAGTGGCGCCCCCTGCCTTACCGCCTGCCGCTAGCAACGACAGGTTGAGGGGAGCGTTTTGCTGTCAGAAAGGGACTGGGGGAGCGCTATTTAAAGGCGACCGCTTCCTGCCTTTTTTTGTCGGTGACATTTTTGCACCACGCATTCTGAGAGAGAGAGAGAGAGAGAGACTTCTGGAGAGATTCAACGCTGTGTGAAGGAGTTTTGAGTACTGAGCAGCACTTTGCAGGTTTATTTTGATTTGCCCTTCCTTGCTTCGCCGGCGCTCTGAGGTAGCGCCTCGCTCCTCGGCCTTTGCGCCTTAAGACAGGTGTGAAGCGCCTGATTTAGCGCTCCAATCACCTCCGGGGCGATCAAAGCCAAGTTTGCTGTCGGAGGCAATAATTAGCAGCAGGCGCTAAATTTTGCGCACGGCCGATAATGGCGCCCCAAACGGGGCGATACTGAATTTTCCCCCCAAAGTCTTTCTTTCCCTGTTTTGCGTCAGTGCCTCATCAATGGCAAATGCCTCTTCAGTGCTGATCCACAGCGATGCCAAGCTGTGATATGCGATAAGCAGATAAAACCAAGACTCTCCAAATCTCCTGTGGGGCAGTAAGTTTTTGAAATTAGTCCAGTAAACAGAAAGGTACATTCAGCATGTTGGATGCTCCTTCAGTAATTAATACGTTGGTTTTTGGACCGCATTATGCTCTGTGGGTGTTTGTAGATCCTGCAGTGGAGCTGTCAGGCATGACTTCCTTCCATCTCTATTGTTTTCCAATAACCTTCAATGTAATGAGTTATCTTTCTCCGCCACAGTAGATTGAGATGGGATGAAATAGTCCTGTGGTGAGCCGGGTTCATTTGGTGTCTGTATGTGAGAGAAAAGAAAGACTTGCATTTATACACCACCTTTCGTGACCTCAGAACCTCCCAAAGCGCTTTACAGCCAATGAAGTACTTTTGAAGTGTAGTCACTGTTGTAATGCAGGAAATGTGGCAGCCAATTTAAGCACAGCAAGCATCTACAAACAGTAATGTGATAATGACCATAATGTTTACAGCAACATTCTACCTACCAAAGTAAGCACAGGCTTTATATCAGAAAGGCTATTGTAACAGGCACCATATACAGACAATTAGGCTGCAGTTAGAGTCAGAGAATCTTACAGCACAGAAGGAGGCCATTCAGATCATCGTGCCTGTGCCAGCTCTTTGAAAGAGCTATTCAATGAGTCCCACTCCCCTGCCCTTTCCTCACAGCCCTATTGTTAAGTCTGTGTGTTATATTGAGAATTACTACACAGACCACAAGAGTAAACTTTAACAGGTCTTTACTAGTCGAAGGTCAGGGCGGAACTGCCCAATAAATCATTACACAGCACTTATATACCGGTGTGGTCACCACCTGTATTACAGTATACAGCAGCCAAGATAAAATAGTTCTCTTAAAGGTGGAACGGTTACATACACTACAATCCTCCCTTTTTAGCTTAACAGTATATATTTCCCATTAAACATAACATCATAACATATATACACAACTTCATGTAAAACAGTTCACAGATTCAGTCTCTGAGGCGGCGCCTCCTGCGCCTCCTGACTCGGTCCGGATAGCGCCTCGGTGGTGTAGTAGTTTTCGGTGGTGTAGTAGGTTTTCGTTGCTGGGGTGACTTATCTAATAGTCCTTCACTGGACTTAACAGCTTGAATTTTCGTAACTTCAGAACCAGCATTGTTGACTTCTAAAGGCTCGAGTACCTTGGGAAGTTTTTCTGCTTCCAGACCAATTTGGCTCAGTTCGGAGGGACCACGTGCGTGACCTGGTAGGGGTGGTAATGGTTCAGATGAGTCATCATCTTCATCATCATGGGACAACTCACATGAATACACTAGATTGCTGTCCTCCTCAGTATCTACGTCCTCCAAATGTTTTATTATTTCTATTTTTGGAGCTTCAACTGTGAGTGTGGCTGTGGTCTGTGCATTACTTGATTTGCAGCTATATTCACCAGAGTCTTTGGGTGTGAGCTTTGTAATGGTAAGTTCTATCACATTCTTATTTTGTTTAAATTTGTATCGGTCAGAAGATTCGATTACGCTCTGGTCTTTGTACCATCTGACCATCTTGGAAGTAGGTGTAAACTCATAGCTCAAAGTAGCAGAATGCTTCTCTTCCACTGTAATGTTCTGTAGTTCTTTGACTACCTTTGACGGAGGCTCTTTAATAGTCAGCCTCGCCTCAGATTTTGATTTCCCTGCGATAAACTGCAGCAAGCCGGTCATCTTACAAGTTGTTTTTTTCAGAGTGAGACGATGAATAGTGCCACGATGCTCAATGTCCACATCTTCAGAAGCATGAAGAATTTCACCATTTAGTATCCATTTTGGAGGCTTCACGTCAGCAACTGAAAGCTCACACTCAAGAATGGCGTCACTTGGCTCTGTCACTTCCATATCACATATGGGTTTAATGATGGCAATTGATTGCTCTTCTACATATAACTTTGCTGTGCTTTGGTCATCTATGGCATCGCACATGTAGTTGCCTTCATCTTCAAAAGCGACATTATTAATAACGAGCTTCCTGTACACATCTTCACTCACAATCTCATATTTATTACTGGGATGAATCTCTTTGTCTTTGTAATACCACTTGACAGCAGCATTTGGCCTGGAAACCTTGCATTCGAAAATGACACGATGTTTCTCCCTGCCAATCTTCTCTCTTAAGGGTTTCACAATTTTAACTGGCAATTCTTTAATTCGAAGCAAAGCTCTGGAAGTAGCGCTTCCAGCAACAAACTTGATCTCTGCAGCATCTTCAGTTTTTGCCTCTGCCACCAATTCCCTGAGTGGCTTATTACTGCTGACACTGCTCACAAAAGGGTGCTCTTTCTTCTTAGCTTTCAACTGATCGATGAATTTGACATATTCCCTTTCTTGCTCAGCTTTGATTCGTTTGGCCTCATCGCGCAGACGGTTTGTGTGTTCCTGTTCCATTTTCTCAATCAGCTGCTTCTGCTGTCTTTCCAGATTCTCCCACTCTGTGTCAAAGAACTTTTTCTTTGCATTCATCTCTTGCTCAAAACGGCGAATCATTTGTTCTAATTGCTGTTGTAGTTTGAAATTGAGTTGAGTTCGAGCCCGGTGTTCCTCAGAAATGTGCATGTCTGTAGACTGGACAGACTCAGAATTCTCTGTCAAACTATGTTGTTGTTGTTCAGTGGAATTCTGTTCTGATACTTTGTTCTCTTCTGAAGCATTTATGCACTCCTTCGTTTTTCCATCATTAGTCTGCAAGTCCATTTTAGACTTGTCTTTTGCACATGGGCTGGTCTTACCATCATCAGTTCCAGAGTCTGAGCTGATTATCTTCACCGAGTTCTCACTCTCTGCTTTGTCACTGTCACTGCTGCATATGCCCTCATCCAATATTCTGGACAATCGTGCAGGTTTGACATCTTTGTTTTTTCCGGAAACTACCGTTATTGCTTTTAGGGAGTGCCAGTCCATATTTATTGTCCTGATCCACTCCCGTCCCAGAAGTGGTGGACCTCCCTCAGGTAGTACATATATGTCCATTTCTTGGTGTTCTTTACCCTGGTGTACCACCTTGACTTTTATCTTTCCGATGGGGTATACTCTTTGCCCCGTGTATGTCTGCAATACTATCTTCGTATCCCGTAGGGGAATATGTTTGAATAACCTTTTGTAATCTTGCTTATTCATGACCGTCAACGCTGATCCGGTGTCCAATTCCATCTTCACGTGGACTCCTGCTATCTGCAGTGTGGCCCAGATAGTTTGTTGGTCAGCTTCCTTACTCACATTGTGAATTCTCAGACTACCCAGTTCCTTGCTGTTGGAGTCTGAGTCCAAATTCTGTTCATCCGAACTCTTCTCAGCCACCTTATGTACCTTTCTGCACTTTTCCTGCGGTGACTTTTTGTTGCTGGTCTTCTTTCCTGACCGGCATACTTTAGCTATGTGACCAAGCTTGCCACATTTTCTACATCCCTGGTTTTTAAACCAGCATTGGTTCTGATCGTGTGTTACCTTTCCACAACGATAACATTTCATTGTACCCAAAGCCATTTGATCTACACTGAGTACCACTGCCTTCAGCTGCATTTCTGCAGTGCCTCTCACTGCGGCTTCGTGCGATGCTGCAATAGTGACAGCCTTATCAAGTGTAAGATCATTCTCTTCAAGCAGCCGCTTTTGTGTTCCTTCTTTCGACAATCCACACACGAATTTGTCTCTCAGTGCCTCTGTCAGGCTTTCCCCAAACTGGCAGTATTTCGCTAGCTTACGCAGTTCAATTAAGTACTTCGCGTTGCTTTCCTCTTTCAGTTGTGTTCTCGCATAAAATTTAAACCGTTCCGCTAACATCAGCGGTGTGGGGTTCAAATGATTCTTCAGGACAGCAACAATATTAGCGAAAGTCTGATCCGCCGGTTTAGCTGGTGATAGAAGATGCTTCAATAGCCCGTATGTCTTCGCACCCATTGAGTTTAGTAAGGTTAGTGCTTTATCTTCATTTGATATTTTATTAGCCTTACAATATATCTCTATGCGTTCTACATACGTGGCCCAATCTTCAACATCGGGATCGAAATCGTTGATGTTACCACGCTTAGGCATCCTAGCAATCTTTTTGAGAGGCAAAAAGAAATTTTTCCTTTATTTATTTTTTTTAAATGGCGGTTTCCCGCGCTCGTCTTCTTCCCCCGCCTACGAAAATGGCGGCTTCCCGCGTTTGCCTTTCTCCCCCGCTGGCTGTAATGGCGATTGCCGTATTGCTGCGTTCGCCCTCCCCAGCGGTTTTCAAATCGTGCCTCCCAGCCCCTCTTGCAGTCCGGTCCTTTCCCCCGGCTGCGGCTGAGTTCTCCGCGGTTTTTTTATTTTCTCCCGCGCCTTACGATCGTGCCTCCCAGCCCCTCTTGCAGTCCGGTCCTTTCCCCCCCCGGCTGCGGCTGAGTTCTCCGCGGTTTTTTTATTTTCTCCCGCGCCTTACGATCGTCCCGGTCGCTGCGCCTCCCAGCCCGCTTGCAGCCCGGTCTCTCACACCGGCTGCGTTTCCATTCACCGCGGCTTCCGTGCCTTACGCTGCCCCAGTCTCAGCGCCTCTGGCCCCGACTTCTGTCCGGCTCTTTTCCCCGGCCGTGGTCGAGTTCTCCGCCCTTATATCCTCCGTTTTTTTTTTTTTTTCTCCCCTACTCACAGTCAACGTGGCCGACTTGCTGCTCGTCGCTGATCGGCTTACCCACCACCGTGATAGAAGGGATGATCACTGCCTGTTGCTGATGGAAGGCTTCGTGTCAGAATTCTTCCTTTGCTCCGCAGACCCGAGTCTTTTCTCAGCAGAATGATGAGGGCGGATGCCTCTTCTCGACGCCCGTTAAACTGCCTTGGATGTATCTCTGCCGCAGGGTAAGATCGTACTCGTCGCCACTGTTAAGTCTGTGTGTTATATTGAGAATTACTACACAGACCACAAGAGTAAACTTTAACAGGTCTTTACTAGTCGAAGGTCAGGGCGGAACTGCCCAATAAATCATTACACAGCACTTATATACCGGTGTGGTCACCACCGGTATTACAGTATACAGCAGCCAAGATAAAGTAGTGCAACTCTTAAAATAGTTCTCTTAAAGGTGGAACGGTTACATACACTACACCTATCCCATACCCCATCTCCTACCCACTTGTCCCATATCCCCTATCCCGTACCCTCTGTCCTTTACCCTCCGTCTCCATCACAAATCCCCTGTCCCATACCCCCGATCACTATCCCATTCCCCCTTTCCCAAATCCCAAACTCACAGCACTACGCTGTTAATCCTCTAGTGTCTCCCAGTCAAACCTTTTAGGTTTGCCAGTAACTGCTGGGATGAATTCTACAGAAATCCTCAAAATAATTTTTTCAAAGATTGCAGGTGGTTGTTCTTCAAGTTTCCTGCACTCTTTCCACACAGAACACTCAGTTGGGGTGAAGTGGTCAAAAAAAACAAGTATTTCCATACTTAGTTCTTGCGTTTTAAAAATGGCATCTTAAAGGGGCAAAGCAGACTCGAGGTATATTGTCAGGAGTGCCTCCTTGCAGATTGCACTGAGGTCAGTGACAAAGAAGCACTGCTTGGATGCTTGCACAGACACCCACTCCTTATAAGAACATAAGAACATAAGAACAGGAGTAGGCCATTCGGCCCCTCGAGCCTGCTCCGCCATTCAATAAGATCATGGCTGATCTTCTATCTCAACTCCACTTTCCTGCACTATCCCCATATCCCTTGATTCCTTTAATATCCAAAAATCTATCGATCTCTGTCTTGAATATACTCAACGACTGAGCCTCCACAGCCCTCTAGGGTAGAGAATTCCAAAGATTCACCACCCTCTGGGTGAAGAAATTTCTCCTCATCTCAGTCCTAAATGGCCGATCCCTTATTCTGAGACTGTGACCCCTGGTTCTAGACCCCCAGCCAAGGGAAACATCCTCCCTGCATCTACCCTGTCAAGCCCTGTAAGAATTTTGTATGTTTCAATGAGATCACCTCTCATTCTTCTAAACTCTAGAGAATATAGGCCTAGTCTACTCAATCTCTTGGTCCTCTTTTGCTGAATTCTAAAATCCTCCCAATTCTCAGGCTTATTGCTCTTTTTGGCAACATTATAAGCCTCTTCCTTTGATCTAATACTATCTTTAACTTCTCTTGTTAGCCACGGTTGGACCACTTTTCCTGTGGGGTTTTTCTGCCTTAAAGGAATGTAGGTTTGTTTTAAATTATGTATTCATTCTTTAAATGCTAGCCATTGCTTGTCTACCATCATACATCTTAATGCAGTTTCCCAACCTACCTCAGCCAGCTCACCCCTCATACCTACGTAGTTAGATTTAAGACCCTAGTTTCAGATTTAACTAAATCACTGTCAAACTCAATATAAAATCCTATCATATTCTATTATATTGCTCATGCGAGGGACCTTTTGCTACCTGTCACATTTTTTGCGTTTTACATTAGATATATATATATATATATATATACATCCCTTCACGGGATGTGGGCGTCGCTGGCAAGGCCGGCATTTATTGCCCATCCCTAGTTGCCCTGAGAAGGCGGTGGTGGGCGTTCTCCTTGAACCTCTTTAGTCCTTGTGGTAATGGTGCTCCCACAATGGTGTTACGAAGAGAATTCCAGGACTTTGACCCAACAGCGATGAAGAACCGATGATGTATTTCCACATCTGGATAGTGTGTGACTTGGAGGGAAACTTGAAGGTGACGATGTTCCCACGACATTGCTGCTCCTGTCCTTCTCGATGGTAGAGGTTGAGGTGCCATTGAAGTAAGCTTGGCATGTTGTTGCAGTGTATCCTTTATGTAGTACACACTCCAGCCACAGTACGCTGGTGGTGGAGGGGGTAAATACTGAGCTTAGTAGCATGGGCACCCAACAAGAGGGCTGCCTTGTCCTAGATGGTGTTCCACGACCAATGATTCGATCGCCTTCTGAGAATTAAGAGGGAGATCTTAACCCTACTCGCTCAGCAGAAACCCGGCAGGTGGGCGGTTAAAATCGCCCCCTGGCTCTTACCTGTCCGAAAGCCGCCATGATTGCAACATCTGCAATTTTACAGGCACTTTACAGCCTTCCGGACTCAATATCAAGTTCAACAATTTCAGATCATAACCTCGGCCCCTATTACATTTTTACTTATACTTTTTATCCACACCTTTGTTTTGGCCTTTCCCCCACCCTTTCCTTTTTTTTTCTTTCCCACATGGCAGCTGTCTCCCATTCTGCCAGTGCATTTCACACCTAATCTAGAGCTGTCTTTTGTCTCCACTAGTCCTATCACCATCTCGTCTCGTTTTGAATACCTCTTAATGTCTCTTCTCTTTTGTTCTCTCCCAGCCTGGCCTCTGAATCTATTTCATTTCCTGTGCTTCTTTAGTCTTGACAAAGGGTTTTCACCCGAAATGTTGACTCTATTTTCTCTCCACGGATGTTTCCTGGCCTGCTGAGTTTTTCCAACGTTTTCTGTTGTTATTTCTGCAATTTTAACCGGCTCTCCTGAGCAGGCAGCGAGGACAGGCGCCCGGAGCCAACAGGGGTCCTTCTTTACACAGGCGTGTTGCGGCCCGATGACATCATTGAGACCCGACTGTAATTTTAACTCAGGCCTGAAGCGGGGAATCTGCCTGGAGTTAAAATCGGGGCCTTGATCTCAAAATATCCTTGGGACAGCACTCAGTAATGAGACGGGTGGGCACCGAGATCAGCTTTTCATATGCCGTATAAATGAGCTCGCGACAGGTAACTGTGATGACAGACAGCCAATTACAAGCCGAGTGGTCAAGCGGATAATAGGATCAGACACAAGCATTTTTTCTAATATTTGGAACTAATTAGCATTAACCTGAAAGCAGCACAAATAGAAAATAGCTTCATCTGTGCGAGATCGAGAACACTATCTGGGCTGAGATTTTCCTTCCATTCTAATCAATTAAGATAATAAATTGCACATTAAGAGTGAATTTGGGGCCGGTAATGGGCAACAGTGAGCTGCTTGGATGAGAATTGCATCAACTCCATGTTAGTATGAAATAATTCAAATTAGCGTTTAATTTTAAGGCGTCCCCACCATTAATGATGATGTTATTAAAGAACCAAATGCATCTAATTTATCATTAACTCCTTTATCCTTTTACGAACACTAATAAAAGATTATTTGGCTGTCAACTTCTCTGTAGCCCTCAGACCAGAAAAGAAATTCTCTAAAATAACAATTAAATCTGGAATAAGAAGCTTGTATCAGTGGCATAGACACCCAACAAGACGACTGCCTTGTCCTGGATGTTGTCAAGATGGTGCATGAAGCTGTCAGATTGTCGGAAAAACCCAACTGATTCACTAATGTCCTTTAGGGAAGGAAATCTGCTGCCTTTACTTGGTCTGGCCGACACACGAGTCCAGTCCCACACCAACATGGTTGATTCTTAAGTGCCCTCTGAGATGGCCCAGAGAACCACTCAGTTGTATCGAACTGCGACAATAAAGATTAAGAAGAATAAAACCCGACAGACCACTTGACTGTGAGCATCGAATTCAGACTCAGCAAAGGCACTCTCCGCCCAGGCGACCCTGCAAAGTCCTCCTCACTAACATCTGGGGACTGGTCCCACCGACTAGTCAGCAACTTCGTCGTACTCACGGGATTGTACGTTTCAGCTGACGTCCCTGACATAGAAACATAGAAACATAGAAGATAGGACCAGGAGTAGGCCATTCGGCCCTTCGAGCCTGTTCCGCCATTGAATGAGATCATGGCTGATCATCCAAATTCAGTACCCTGTCCCTGCTTTCTCCCCATATCCCTTGATCCCTTTAGCCTTAAGATATATATCCAACTCCTTCTTGAATATATTTAATGAATTGGCCTCTACTGCCTTCTGTGGTAGAGAATTCCATAGGTTCACCACTCACTGGGTGAAGAAATTCTTCCTCATCTCTACCCTAAATGGCTTACCCTTTATCCTTAGACTGTGACCCCTTGTTCTGGACTCCCCGACCATCGGGAACATCCTTCCTGCATCTAGTCTGTCCAGTCCTGTCAGGATATTATAAGTTCCAATGAGGGGGGCACGGTGGCATAGTGGTTAGCACTGTTGCCTCACAGCGCCAGGGACCCGGGTTCAAATCTGGCCTCGGGCGACTGTCTGTGTGGAGTTTGCACATTCTCCCTATGTCTGCGTGGGTTTTCTCCGGGTGCTCCGGTTTCCTCCCACAGTCCAAAGATGTGCAGGTTAGGTTGATTTGGCTATGATAAATTGACCCTTAGTGTTAGGGGATTAAATACATGGGGTTATGGGGATAGGGTGGGATATGTGTCGGTGCAGGCTCGATGGGCCGAAATGGCCTCTATCTGCACTGTAGATTCTGTGATTCTGTGATTCTGTGAGATCCCCTCTCATCCTTCTAAATTCCAGCGAGTACAAGCCCAATCGTCCCAATCTCTCCTCATACGTCATTCCTGCCATCCCAATATCAGCCTGGTGAATCTTCGCTGAACTCCTTCCATGGCAAGAACATCCTTCCTCAGATAAGGCGCCCAAAACTGCACACAATACTCAAGATGTGGTCTCACCAAGGCCCTGTACAACTGCAGCAAGACATCCTTGTTCCTGTACTCAAACCCTCTCGCTACGAAGGCCAACATACCATTTGCCTTCTAAACTGCCTGCTGCACCTACATGCTTACCTTCAACGACTGGTGCACAAGGACATCCAGGTCTCGTTGCACTTCCCCTTCTCCCAATCTATTGCCATTCAGATAATAATCTGCCTTCCTGTTTTTGCCACCAAAGTGGATAACCTCACATTTATCCACGTTATATTGCATCTGCCATGCTTTTGCCCAATCACCCTGTGATGAAATATTCCATTCACCACTGCCTGTGACTGAGATCGGTTTCAGTGTCATTTCCCTTCCCCCAGACCTCATTGTATTGTGTACTGGAATGTGCTGTATTGTATACTGGAATGTGCTGGAATGTGCTGTGTGTAGGGCTCCACCCATACCTGGCCCCGTTTGTAAGCTAGCTTCAGTCTGGCCTCAGTCTCCAGAAGGAAGACATCTCTCTCTCTTACGTGTTACTTTCTAAGTTAATAAAAGCCTTGTTTTTGTTCTGCTAACTTCGAGTCTCGGAATTATTGAGGCACATCAATTTTATTAACTTATTTTTCAACACTATGGATCAACTCCTGAAACCCGAACATTTGGATTTGGATCAACATGCTCCGGACGCATCAGCACGCTTCGGACACTGGTTTGAGTGTATGGAATTCTTCCTGGACAATTCCGCAGCCGTCAAAGATGCTACGGACGCTGCGAGGATGAGACTCGGAATTCTGCGGAATTGGGTAAGCCACCGGGTTTACCCCCTCATCCAAGACGCCGAGACGTACCTGGCCGCCTGCGACATCTTAAAGGCGCATTACCAGCAGCCTACGAATGAGGTGTATGCTAGGCACCTGCTCGCTACCCGCGCACAGCGACCTGGGGAATCGGTGGAGGAGTTCCTAAGCACCCTGAAAATGCTTGGCAAAGACTGCAAGTGCCGAGATGTAAAAGCCGCGGTGTACACTGACGAGCTTGTTCGCGATGCCTTCATCACAGGCCTCAGCTCCACTTACATCCGGCAAAGACTGCTGGAAAAAACGGGGTTGGACCTGAAACAGGCTGCGAACACCGCGCGATCCCTGGATGTGGCCCAGAGAAACTCGGACGCCTACTCTTCAGCCCGCGCCGTCCACGCCGCCACGTGTGCACCGAGGGCGCCGCCATCTTGGAAGGCATCTTCCCCGCCCGACAGCCCGACACCGGCTGGGCCCCGCTCTCCCCCCAGAAGCCCTACGACAGCCGCGACGCGTCAGGGACCCAACTGCTACTTCTGCGGGCAGCCAAAGCACACCAGAAACCTGTGCCCGGTGAAAGGCATCACCTGCTTTAAGTGCGGTAAGAAGGGGCACTTCGGGAAGGTGTGCAGAGGGAACCCCGCCGGAAAACCAACCGCCGGAAAACCCGCCACCGCCGCGTGTGCGCCGTGGGAGCGGCCATCTTGGACGCCATCTTGCCCGACCTCGTGGGGTCCGCCATCTTGTGAGCAGACAGCGTGGACGCCATCTTGTATCGATCAGGGCCCTACAGTGGCATCGGTCACAGTGGACCAGACCAGGCCGCACCCGCTATCCAGATCAATGGTGGACATCGAGGTAAACGGGTGCCGGGTTAAATGCATAATTGACAGTGGAAGCACGGAGAGCTTTATCCACCCAGAACTGGCACAACAACTCTCCCTAAAGGTGGTCCCTACTCAGGGTACCATCTCTATGGCTGATAAAACCCAGACATCGACCATTCTGGGTTACTGCACGGTACAATTGTGCGTTAACGGAACTGTATATGATAATTTTAAAGTATTAATCATGAAGAACCTATGTGCGAGCGTGATCTTGGGCCTGGATTTCCAGTGCAACCACCAAAGCATCACGCTCAAGTACGGTGGGTCCCAGCCGCCCCTCACAGTGTGCGGTCTGGCTACCCTGAAGGTAAAGCCGCCTTCGCTATTCGCGAACCTTACCCCTAACTGCCGGCCAATAGCGACCAAAAGCAGGAGGTGCAGCTGGGAGGACAGGCGGTTTATCGCGACCGAGGTAGACAGGCTCCTGAAAGAGCGCATTATTGAACGCAGCAACAGCCCGTGGCGCGCCCAAGTGGTAGTGGTAAGGGGTAGCGAGAAGAAACGGATGGTGATCGACTATAGTCAAACGATCAACAGGTACACCCAACTAGACGCCTACCCGCTACCCCGCATATCAGAAATGGTGAACCAAATCGCCCAATACCGGGTGTTCTCCACCATCGACCTCAAGTCAGCGTACCACCAGCTCCCTATCAGACCAGAGGACCGCCCGTACACCGCCTTCGAGGCGAACGGACGCCTCTACCAATTCCTCAGAGTCCCCTTTGGGGTGACGAATGGGGTCTCGGTCTTCCAGAGGGAGATGGACCGCATGGTCGATGACCACTGTTGTGTATGTAATATGTGTGCTACTTTAAACCTACGGACAGGACTGCACTACTTGTAGGGCGTAGTGATACGCAGTACCACTCCTGGCCATAGGGGTATAAATAGTACTGTGGGTACTGATCTCCCCTCAGTTCCCGCCTGTGGGCATGAAGTAAAGACCTACGGGTAGTCCCTACCTCCAACCAGTAAAGACCTGTTTGAGTTATACGTTTAAGTCTTTGTGTTAATTGTTCAATACAATACACATACTTAACACTGGCGACGAGTCAGATTCTTACCCTGCGGCAGTTATTCCACGGCGGCTTCGTCCACAGACAGGACGTTGAAGAGAGGTTTCAAACCGCACCACCCCACTGGAAGCGACAGGCATTAGGACCCTGAAGCCTCCATCAGCGACTGAAAACTGGAGGACAGAAGACATCCTGCAGCTTCTTTTTCAACCTCGGTGGTGGGTAAGCCGAGCAGCGTTGGCTGCAAAGACAGGGCTGGGGGAAGTCGGAGGTACAAGGGCGATCGCGATCGGGAGATAAGGGCCATCGATCGCGGCGGAGATAAGGGCCGCACTCCGGGCTGAAGGGAGACGGCGTCGGGGGACGGGTGAAGACCGCCAAGCGCGGGAAAACCGCCATTTTGTGGGCGGAGGACGACGGCAAGAGCGGGAAGCCGCCATCTTTGATAACAAGTAAAGAAAATAAAATCTGAGAAATTGCAAATCTACAATGCCGAAACACGGGAATATTAGTACCTTTGATAGTGACCTCGAAGATTGGGCCATATATGTTGAAAGAGTAAAAAATTATTGTAAGGCCAATAAAATTCGTGACCAAGATAAAGCTCTAACATTATTAAATTTAATGGGTGCGAAGACATACGGGCAATTGAAACACCTGTTATCACCAGATGAACCGGCGGATAAGACGTTCGATGAGATTGTTACTGTCCTGAAAGATCATCTAAACCCCACGCCGCTGATGCTAGCGGAATGATTTAAATTTTACGACAGAAAGCAGCTACAGCATGAAAGCAATGCTGAATATTTGCTGGAATTGCGTAAATTAGCGAAATATTGCCAGTTTGGAACGGGACTGACAGATGCACTACGAGACAAATTTGTGTGTGGTTTATTTAAACAGGATACACAAAAGCGACTGCTCGAGGAGAATGAGCTGACGCTTGAGAAGGCGGTCACTATGGCAGCAGCACACGAAGCCGCAGCGAGAGGCACGGCAGTAATGCAGCTACGGTCACCGGAGCTCAGTGCACACAAATTGGGTGTGAGTTCTGGCAAATGTTATCGTTGTGGAAAGACAACGCATGATCAGAACCAGTGTTGGTTTAAAAACCAAGAATGTAGAACTTGTGGTAGGCTTGGACACATAGCTAGAGTATGCAGGTCAGGGAAGAAGACCAGCAACAAGAAGTCACCGCAAGGAAAATACGCAAAAGTACACAAGGTGGCCGAACAGGAGTCCGATTCAGACGCTAGCAGTAATGAACTGGCTGGCTTAAGCAGTACTGAACTGGCTAGCTTAAGGGTACTCAACGTGGGTAAGGGTGCAGACCTCCAGACAATTTGGGTCACTCTTCAGATAGAAGGAGTCCAAGTAAAACTGGAATTGGACACTGGATCGGCATTGACGGTCATAAATAAGAAAGATTATGGAAGGTTATTCCAACATATTCCCCTACAGGATACGGAGCTCATATTGAAAACATACACGGGGCAAAGAGTGTACCCCATCGGGAAAATTGAGGTCACAGTGGTCCACAAGGGTGAAGAAAGTCAAATAATGGACTTATATGTGCTATCTGAAGGAGGTCCTCCACTACTAGGACGGGAGTGGATTAGGAAAATGAATATCGACTGGCATTTCCTACAAACAATAACGAGTGAGAACTCGGTGAACATAATCAACCCAGACTCTGGAACTGATGATGGTAAGACCAACCCGTGTGCAAAAGACAAAGTTTCAGCACAGAATTCCACTGAGATAGAGAATTCGGAGTCTGTCCAGTCTACTGACATGCACATTTCTGAGGGACACCGGGCTCGAACTCAACTCCATTTCAAACTGCAACAGCAATTAGAACAAATGATTCGCCGTTTTGAGCAAGAGATGAATGCGACGAAAGAGTTCTTTGATATAGAGTGGGAACATCTGGAAAGACAACAGAAGCAGCTGCTGGAGCAAATGGAGCAGGAGCACACAAAACGTCTGATGTCAGAGGAGTTAACGGTCAGCCAACTCCTGCATATGCTGAAGGACAGGACTCTGAAATGGGAAAAACTTGAACACGAACTTCAATATTCAAACGAAAGGGGTTCGGAGCTCTCAAAGGTTATTGGAAGAGCTGAGGTGGCAACACAGACTGAGATGACTGCAACAGAGCAGCCCTTGGATGCCAAAAGTACACTGACTCACGTCAACGTAGAACAACAGACCGCTGAAACAGCTGCTACGGTAGAGGGATTGAATAGTCCGATCAATCAATCTCCAAAAGAAGTTGAAGTAGTAAAATCTCAAATGAGGTCATTAGTAAACGACTTGCTGAAAGCCCAGAAAAAGCTGGATGAAGAGGTACGCATGAAGAAGTCTCTTCAGGAAAGATGTCTGGACTTGGAACAAAAGCTGGCTAACGCCCAGCTGGGTATGGAGGAAATAGAAGACCCTCTCGCTGGCCTAGATCAGGACGACACCGAATATTACCATGACCTATTGAGTGACACTGAATATTATAGTGACCTGGTCTGCCCAGCTTGTGATGAAAACGCCCAAAGTGCAGAAATCAGGATGAATCGCTTAAAGTCTAAGGAACATAGGGAGATGGTGGCGCTACAGCTGGCAGCTGACAGGGGAGCCCAGAGAGTCTCTAAGAAGCAGAAAAGGAAAAGACGAAGCAGAAGATGATAACCATCTGAACCATTATCACCCCTACCAGATCACACACGTGGTCCCTCCGAACGGAGCCAAATCAGTTCGGAAGTTCAAGCTGTTAAATCCATGGAAGGACTATTGAATGAGTCACTCCAGCAACGTGAACCGACTACACCACAGAGACTGAATCTGTGAACTATTTTCCGCAGAGATTGAATCTGTGAACTGTTTTCCGCAGAGACTGAATCTGTGATCGGTTTTGACATGAAGTTATCTATGTATCTATGTTATTCTGTTATGTAAACCTGAAGTTATATATGTATATATGTTATTACGTTATGTTAAATGGGGAGATGACTGTAAAGCTAAGAAGGGAGGAATGTTGTGTATGTAATATGTGTGCTACTTTAAACCTACGGACAGGACTGCACTACTTGTAGGGCGTAGTGATACGCAGTACCACTCCTGGCCATAGGGGTATAAATAGTACTGTGGGTACTGATCTCCCCTCAGTTCCCGCCTGTGGGCATGAAGTAAAGACCTACGGGTAGTCCCTACCTCCAACCAGTAAAGACCTGTTTGAGTTATACGTTTAAGTCTTTGTGTTAATTGTTCAATACAATACACATACTTAACAACCACCACTTGCAGGCAACCTTCCCCTACCTCGACAACGTCACCATCTGCGGTCACAACCAGCAGGATCACGACTCGAACCTCGAGAGGTTCCTGAAAACCGCACAAAAACTCAACCTCACCTACAACGAGGACAAGTGCGTTTACAACACCACGCGCCTCTGCATACTAGGCAGCGTGGTGGAGAATGGGGAAATCGGGCCAGACCCCGACCGATTGCGCCCCCTACGGGAGCTGCCCCTGCCCAACACTCCCAAAGCCCTGAAAAGGTGCCTGGGGTTATTTTCTTATTATTCCCAATGGGTCCCCAACTACTCCGACAAAGCCCACCCCCTCTTGAAAGCATCCTCTTTCCCGCTCTCTGCTGAGGCCCACGCCACCTTCAAAAGCATTAAGCAGGATATTGAGCGGGCCACGCTACAGGCAGTGGACGAGAACACTCCATTTCAAGTGGAAAGTGATGCGTCTGACTTCGCCTTGGCGGCCACCCTCAACCAGGCGGGGCGGCCCGTAGCTTTCTTCTCGAGGACCCTCCAAGGGCCCGAGATCAGACACTCCTCCGTGGAAAAGGAGGCCCAAGCCATCGTGGAGGCAGTGCGCCACTGGCGCCACTACC
This sequence comes from Somniosus microcephalus, assembly GCF_052327205.1. Taxonomy (NCBI): domain Eukaryota; kingdom Metazoa; phylum Chordata; class Chondrichthyes; order Squaliformes; family Somniosidae; genus Somniosus; species Somniosus microcephalus. The sequence goes on along the minus strand of NC_141014.1, from coordinate 26,124,088 downwards.
TAGCCGGCAAACGCTTCACCCTACTTACCGACCAGCGGTCGGTAGCGTTTATGTTCAATAATAAACAGAGGGGGAAGATTAAAAATGATAAGATTCTTAGGTGGCGGATCGAGCTCTCCACCTTCGAGTACGACATCATTTACCGGCCAGGGGCCCTTAACGAATCCCCTGACGCCCTCTCACGAGGGATGTGTGCCAGCGCCACCGGGGATCGGCTACAGACCCTCCACAACGACCTCTGCCACCCAGGGGTCACGCGGCTGTTCCACTTCATAAAGTCCCGTAACTTACCCTACTCGATTGAGGAAGTTCGGTCCCTGACCAGGAACTGCCGCACTTGCGCTGAGTGCAAGCCTCGGTTCTACCGCCCAGATAGAGCCCACTTAATCAAAGCTACACGGCCCTTTGAGCGGCTCAGCTTAGATTTCAAGGCCCCCTCCCGTCCGTCGACCACAATGTTTACTTCCTGAACATTGTGGACGAATACTCCCGGTTCCCATTCGCCTTCCCCTGCCCAGACATGACCAGCGCCACGGTCCTTAAATGCCTCAACAGCCTGTTCTGCCTGTTCGGTATGCCGAGCTACATCCATACGGATAGGGGGGCGTCCTTCATGAGTGAAGAGCTACGCCAGTACATGCTGTCCAAGGGGATCGCCACGAGCCGTACCACCAGCTACAACCCCCGGGGTAACGGCCAAGTGGAGCGAGAGAACGGGACAGTATGGAAAGCAGTCACTCTAGCTCTAAGGACCAAGGGCCTCCCTATCTCCCGCTGGCAGGAAGTCCTCTCGGATGTGCTCCATTCGATACGGTCGCTATTGTGTACGGCCACTAATACCACGCCTCATGAACGAATGTTTGTCTTTCCCCAGAAATCCACCTCAGGCGTATCCATGCCGTCATGGCTCTCCACCCCAGGTCCGGTACTCGTGCGAAGGCATGTGAGGGGCCACAAGACGGACCCTCTCGTGGAGCCAGTACACCTACTCCACGCCAACCCCCAATACGCATATGTCCGGCACGCCGACGGAAGGGAGGACACCGTGTCCATAAAAGACGTCGCCCCAGCCAGCATCGACAACAACCACGGCAATAGCGGCAACGACGATCACAGCAACTCTTACCCACCCACTACTCTTTCATCACCCCCGGAAGAACACCGACCAACGGCACCCCCACCAACTACCCCTCCAACAACCCTGGCGGCACCCCCGGCAGAGACCCAGGAGGCTACCGGGGACACCCAGCCGACACCCGCGGCACCGCAACAGCCACGTCGGTCGCAGAGGACTATCAAACCCCCGAACAGACTAAATCTATAGAAGGGGTGAATGTGATGAAATATTCCATTCACCACTGCCTGTGACTGAGATCAGTTTCAGTGTCATTTCCCTTCCCCCAGACCTCATTGTATTGTGTACTGGAATGTGCTGTATTGTATACTGGAATGTGCTGGAATTTGCTGTGTGTAGGGCTCCGCCCATACCTGGCCCCGTTTGTAAGCTAGCTTCAGTCTGGCCTCAGTCTCCAGAAGGAAGACATCTCTCTCTCTTACGTGTTACTTTCTAAGTTAATAAAAGCCTTGTTTTTGTTCTGCTAACTTCGAGTCTCGGAATTATTGAGGCACATCACACCCAACCTGTGCAAATCATCCTGGAGTTTCTCGGCATCCTCCTCACAGCACACACGCCCACCCAGCTTTGTGTCGTCTGCAAATTTGGAGATATTACATGACTGCAGCAGCTCACCAAGGCTTCATCGACAGCACCTCACAAACCCGCCAGCTCCACCACATAGAAGGACAAGGGCAGCGGGTGCATGGGAACGCCATCACCTCCAAATCCTCTCCAAGTCACACATCATCCCAACTTGGAAACACATTGTCGTTCCTTCATGGTCGCTGAGGCAAAATCCTGGATTTCCCTGCTTAACAGCACTGTGGGAGTACTTTCACCACACGGACTGCAGCGGTTCAAGAAAAAGGCTCACCACCACTTTCTCAAGGGCAATTAGGGATGGGCAATAAATGCCGGCCTGGATTCCCCTAGAGTCCAAAAGTCTTTCTATCTCAGCCTTGAATATACTCAATGACTGAGCATCCACAGCCCTTTGGGGCAGAGAATTCCAAAGATTCACCACCCTCTGAGTGAAGAAACTCTTCCTATATCCTATCGGATCTGTTAATCTCTGGAATGTTCTTTGGCAGCCTGTCCTGATTACGCCTCAAAGAATGAATACACTCAGTGGCAGCCCCAGAGGAAGAGCGCGCTGGATGATTGCGCTCATCGCAGCATGCCAAGGGTTAACATGAGCGGTACTACAACTTGCCAACAGGTCCCATTTCTAGTCAGTGTAAAGCAACAGTATAAAAATCACACAGAAAATGCTAGAAATCCACAGGAGGTCAGTCAGCATCTGAAAGAGAAACTTTTCAGGTGAGAACCTTCACTGGAACCCGCAACAGTTTAGCTCCAACATTCCCTTTACCCTAACAGAGTCATAACGGCACAGAAGGAGGCCATTCGGCCCATCGAGTCTGTGCCGGCTCTCTGTAGAGCAATCCAGTCAGTCCCACTCCCCCGCTCTATCCCTGTAGCCCTGCAAGTTTATTTCCCTCAAGTGCCTATCCAGTCTCCCCTTGAAAACATTGAGTGTCTCCGCTTCCACCACTTCCGCCGGCAACGAGTTCCAGGTCCTCACCACTCGCTGCGTAAAAAAGTTTTTCCTCACGTCCCCCCTGTATCTCTTGCCCAAAACCTTAAATCTGTGTCCCCTAGTCCTTATACCATCAACTAGTGGGAACAGCCTTTCCCCATCTAGCCTATCCAAACCCATCATAATCTTGTACACCACTATCAAATCACCCCTCAACCTCCTTTGCTCTAATGAAAACAAATCCAGCTTCTCCAACCTGTCCTTGTAGCTAAGATCCCCCAATCCCCAGAACCATTCTGGTAAATCTCCTCTGCACCCTCTCAAGGACCTTCACATCCTTCCTAAAAAGTGTGGTGGACACAATACTCCAGTTGTGGCCTAACCCAGTGCTTTATAAAAGATTCAGCATAACTTCTCCGCTTTTGTACTCGTAATCTGGTGGAAACTGGTGAGCGAGAGGTTGGTGTGGCCAATGAAAGAATGTTGCACTGGTGCCATGATATTGGGGCCGAGCTGCAATGCAGAGGAGAATTTAGTCTCCCGCTAACCTGAGGTGGTTGATGCTGACTGACAGATGGACAAACCAGCGCTCAAATCATTTGTCTTTAACAACACATTGCTGTTTGCCTCCTCCAATTCCAATTATCTTTTTATTCCTGCATTCAGGAGATTACTGTTTGCCTGTGATGCCAGGACAGTCCAGAATGGCTTCCTGGAATGAGCCAATATTTGATTAATAAGAGGGATTATCGTGGCTCATATGGATGAACAGTTAACAGACTAACATCTGCAGAAAGGAACAGAGGCTATTAATCCCCATTTTTAGCTTCGTTCGTGTAAATACTGCAAAGCTGCAAATTGTTTTTTTTTAATTGACTGATAGGTAATTCTCCTCTCATCTGTATCCTCCAGCCTATCTCTGCATCACAATCTTTCAAGTTGGAAATTAGATATATACTGGAAAAGGAAAAATTGGCAAGGCTATGGGGAAAGAGCAGGTGAGTGGGACTAATTGGAGAGCTCTTTCAAAGAGCCGGCACAGGCACGGTGGGCCGAATGGCCTCCTCCCGTGCTGTAAGATTCGATGTCTTTTTCCATTTTTATTGATGCTACAATGGTCAGTGCATCTCCGTTCTTTCTGCTCTTCCTTCAAACTTGAAATATGTCACCCGACACACTCTTCAAACTTGAAATATGTCACCCTACACACCCTTCAAACTTGAAATATGTCACCCTACACACTCTTCAAACTTGAAATATGTCACCCGACACACTCTTCAAACTTGAAATATGTCACCCGACACACTCTTCAAACTTGAAATATGTCACCCGACACACTCTTCAAACTTGAAATATGTCACCCTACACACTCTTCAAACTTGAAATATGTCACCCGACACACTCTTCAAACTTGAAATATGTCACCCTACACACTCTTCAAACTTGAAATATGTCACCCTACACACTCTTCAAACTTGAAATATGTCACCCTACACACTCTTCAAACTTGAAATATGTCACCCGACACACTCTTCAAACTTGAAATATGTCACCCTACACACTCTCCAAACTTGAAATATGTCACCCTACACACTCTCCAAACTTGAAATATGTCACCCTACACACTCTTCAAACTTGAAATATGTCACCCGACACACTCTCCAAACTTGAAATATGTCACCCTACACACTCTTCAAACTTGAAATATGTCACCCGACACACTCTTCAAACTTGAAATATGTCACCCTACACATTCTTCAAACTTGAAATATGTCACCCTACACACTCTCCAAACTTGAAATATGTCACCCTACACACTCTTCAAACTTGAAATATGTCACCCGACATACTCTTCAAACTTGAAATATGTCACCCGACACACTCTCCAAACTTGAAATATGTCATCCTACACACTCTTCAAACTTGAAATATGTCACCCTACACACTCTCCAAACTTGAAATATGTCATCCTACACACTCTCCAAACTTGAAATATGTCACCCTACACACTCTTCAAACTTGAAATATGTCACCCTACACACTCTCCAAACTTGAAATATGTCATCCTACACACTCTCCAAACTTGAAATATGTCATCCTACACACTCTTCAAACTTGAAATATGTCACCCTACACACTCTTCAAACTTGAAATATGTCACCCTACACACTCTCCAAACTTGAAATATGTCACCCGACACACTCTCCAAACTTGAAATATATCACCCGACACACTCTCCAAACTTGAAATATGTCATCCTACACACTCTCCAAACTTGAAATATGTCATCCTACACACTCTTCAAACTTGAAATATGTCACCCTACACACTCTTCAAACTTGAAATATGTCACCCTACACACTCTCCAAACTTGAAATATGTCACCCGACACACTCTCCAAACTTGAAATATATCACCCGACACACTCTCCAAACTTGAAATATGTCATCCTACACACTCTCCAAACTTGAAATATGTCATCCTACACACTCTCCAAACTTGAAATATGTCATCCTACACACTCTTCAAACTTGAAATATGTCACCCTACACACTCTTCAAACTTGAAATATGTCACCCTACACACTCTCCAAACTTGAAATATGTCACCCGACACACTCTCCAAACTTGAAATATGTCATCCTACACACTCTCCAAACTTGAAATATGTCATCCTACACACTCTTCAAACTTGAAATATGTCACCCTACACACTCTTCAAACTTGAAATATGTCACCCTACACACTCTTCAAACTTGAAATATGTCACCCTACACACTCTCCAAACTTGAAATATGTCACCCTACACACTCTTCAAACTTGAAATATGTCACCCTACACACTCTCCAAACTTGAAATATGTCATCCTACACACTCTCCAAACTTGAAATATATCACCCTACACACTCTCCAAACTTGAAATATGTCATCCTACACACTCTTCAAACTTGAAATATGTCACCCGACACACTCTCCAAACTTGAAATATGTCACCCTACACACTCTTCAAACTTGAAATATGTCACCCTACACACTCTCCAAACTTGAAATATGTCACCCTACACACTCTCCAAACTTGAAATATATCACCCGACACACTCTTCAAACTTGAAATATGTCATCCTACACACTCTCCAAACTTGAAATATGTCATCCTACACACTCTCCAAACTTGAAATATGTCACCCTACACACTCTCCAAACTTGAAATATGTCACCCTACACACTCTCCAAACTTGAAATATGTCACCCTACACACTCTCCAAACTTGAAATATGTCACCCTACACACTCTCCAAACTTGAAATATGTCACCCGACACACTCTCCAAACTTGAAATATGTCATCCTACACACTCTCCAAACTTGAAATATGTCATCCTACACACTCTCCAAACTTGAAATATGTCATCCTACACACTCTCCAAACTTGAAATATGTCATCCTACACACTCTCCAAACTTGAAATATGTCACCCGACACACTCTTCAAACTTGAAATATGTCATCCTACACACTCTCCAAACTTGAAATATGTCATCCTACACACTCTCCAAACTTGAAATATGTCATCCTACACACTCTTCAAACTTGAAATATGTCACCCTACACACTCTCCAAACTTGAAATATGTCACCCTACACACTCTTCAAACTTGAAATATGTCACCCGACACACTCTCCAAACTTGAAATATGTCACCCTACACACTCTCCAAACTTGAAATATGTCATCCTACACACTCTTCAAACTTGAAATATGTCACCCTACACACTCTCCAAACTTGAAATATATCACCCTACACACTCTTCAAACTTGAAATATGTCACCCTACACACTCTTCAAACTTGAAATATGTCATCCTACACACTCTCCAAACTTGAAATATGTCACCCTACACACTCTCCAAACTTGAAATATATCACCCTACACACTCTCCAAACTTGAAATATGTCACCCTACACACTCTCCAAACTTGAAATATGTCATCCTACACACTCTCCAAACTTGAAATATGTCACCCTACACACTCTCCAAACTTGAAATATGTCACCCGACACACTCTCCAAACTTGAAATATGTCACCCTACACACTCTTCAAACTTGAAATATGTCATCCTACACACTCTCCAAACTTGAAATATGTCACCCTACACACTCTCCAAACTTGAAATATGTCATCCTACACACTCTCCAAACTTGAAATATGTCACCCTACACACTCTTCAAACTTGAAATATGTCATCCTACACACTCTCCAAACTTGAAATATATCACCCTACACACTCTTCAAACTTGAAATATGTCATCCTACACACTCTCCAAACTTGAAATATGTCACACTACACACTCTTCAAACTTGAAATATGTCACCCGACACACTCTTCAAACTTGAAATATGTCATCCTACACACTCTCCAAACTTGAAATATGTCATCCTACACACTCTCCAAACTTGAAATATGTCACACTACACACTCTCCAAACTTGAAATATGTCACCCGACACACTCTTCAAACTTGAAATATGTCACCCTACACACTCTTCAAACTTGAAATATGTCACCCGACACACCCTTCAAACTTGAAATATGTCACCCTACACACTCTTCAAACTTGAAATATGTCATCCTACACACTCTCCAAACTTGAAATATGTCATCCTACACACTCTCCAAACTTGAAATATGTCACCCGACACACTCTTCAAACTTGAAATATGTCATCCTACACACTCTCCAAACTTGAAATATGTCATCCTACACACTCTCCAAACTTGAAATATGTCATCCTACACACTCTCCAAACTTGAAATATGTCATCCTACACACTCTCCAAACTTGAAATATGTCACCCGACACACTCTTCAAACTTGAAATATGTCATCCTACACACTCTCCAAACTTGAAATATGTCATCCTACACACTCTCCAAACTTGAAATATGTCATCCTACACACTCTTCAAACTTGAAATATGTCACCCTACACACTCTCCAAACTTGAAATATGTCACCCTACACACTCTTCAAACTTGAAATATGTCACCCGACACACTCTCCAAACTTGAAATATGTCATCCTACACACTCTTCAAACTTGAAATATGTCACCCTACACACTCTCCAAACTTGAAATATGTCACCCTACACACTCTTCAAACTTGAAATATGTCACCCGACACACTCTCCAAACTTGAAATATATCACCCTACACACTCTTCAAACTTGAAATATGTCACCCTACACACTCTTCAAACTTGAAATATGTCATCCTACACACTCTCCAAACTTGAAATATGTCACCCTACACACTCTCCAAACTTGAAATATATCACCCTACACACTCTCCAAACTTGAAATATGTCACCCTACACACTCTCCAAACTTGAAATATGTCATCCTACACACTCTCCAAACTTGAAATATGTCACCCTACACACTCTCCAAACTTGAAATATGTCACCCGACACACTCTCCAAACTTGAAATATGTCACCCTACACACTCTTCAAACTTGAAATATGTCATCCTACACACTCTCCAAACTTGAAATATGTCACCCTACACACTCTCCAAACTTGAAATATGTCATCCTACACACTCTCCAAACTTGAAATATGTCACCCTACACACTCTTCAAACTTGAAATATGTCATCCTACACACTCTCCAAACTTGAAATATATCACCCTACACACTCTTCAAACTTGAAATATGTCATCCTACACACTCTCCAAACTTGAAATATGTCACACTACACACTCTTCAAACTTGAAATATGTCACCCGACACACTCTTCAAACTTGAAATATGTCATCCTACACACTCTCCAAACTTGAAATATGTCATCCTACACACTCTCCAAACTTGAAATATGTCACACTACACACTCTCCAAACTTGAAATATGTCACCCGACACACTCTTCAAACTTGAAATATGTCACCCTACACACTCTTCAAACTTGAAATATGTCACCCGACACACCCTTCAAACTTGAAATATGTCACCCTACACACTCTTCAAACTTGAAATATGTCATCCTACACACTCTCCAAACTTGAAATATGTCATCCTACACACTCTCCAAACTTGAAATATGTCACCCGACACACTCTTCAAACTTGAAATATGTCATCCTACACACTCTCCAAACTTGAAATATGTCATCCTACACACTCTCCAAACTTGAAATATGTCATCCTACACACTCTCCAAACTTGAAATATGTCATCCTACACACTCTCCAAACTTGAAATATGTCACCCGACACACTCTTCAAACTTGAAATATGTCATCCTACACACTCTCCAAACTTGAAATATGTCATCCTACACACTCTCCAAACTTGAAATATGTCATCCTACACACTCTTCAAACTTGAAATATGTCACCCTACACACTCTCCAAACTTGAAATATGTCACCCTACACACTCTTCAAACTTGAAATATGTCACCCGACACACTCTCCAAACTTGAAATATGTCACCCTACACACTCTCCAAACTTGAAATATGTCATCCTACACACTCTTCAAACTTGAAATATGTCACCCTACACACTCTCCAAACTTGAAATATATCACCCTACACACTCTTCAAACTTGAAATATGTCACCCTACACACTCTTCAAACTTGAAATATGTCATCCTACACACTCTCCAAACTTGAAATATGTCACCCTACACACTCTCCAAACTTGAAATATATCACCCTACACACTCTCCAAACTTGAAATATGTCACCCTACACACTCTCCAAACTTGAAATATGTCATCCTACACACTCTCCAAACTTGAAATATGTCACCCTACACACTCTCCAAACTTGAAATATGTCACCCGACACACTCTCCAAACTTGAAATATGTCACCCTACACACTCTTCAAACTTGAAATATGTCATCCTACACACTCTCCAAACTTGAAATATGTCACCCTACACACTCTCCAAACTTGAAATATGTCATCCTACACACTCTCCAAACTTGAAATATGTCACCCTACACACTCTTCAAACTTGAAATATGTCATCCTACACACTCTCCAAACTTGAAATATATCACCCTACACACTCTTCAAACTTGAAATATGTCATCCTACACACTCTCCAAACTTGAAATATGTCACACTACACACTCTTCAAACTTGAAATATGTCACCCGACACACTCTTCAAACTTGAAATATGTCATCCTACACACTCTCCAAACTTGAAATATGTCATCCTACACACTCTCCAAACTTGAAATATGTCACACTACACACTCTCCAAACTTGAAATATGTCACCCTACACACTCTCCAAACTTGAAATATGTCACCCGACACACTCTTCAAACTTGAAATATGTCACCCTACACACTCTTCAAACTTGAAATATGTCACCCGACACACCCTTCAAACTTGAAATATGTCACCCTACACACTCTTCAAACTTGAAATATGTCATCCTACACACTCTCCAAACTTGAAATATGTCACACTACACAATCTCCAAACTTGAAATATGTCACCCGACACACTCTTCAAACTTGAAATATGTCACCCTACACACTCTTCAAACTTGAAATATGTCACCCTACACACTCTTCAAACTTGAAATATGTCACCCTACACACTCTTCAAACTTGAAATATGTCACCCGACACACTCTTCAAACTTGAAATATGTCACCCTACACACTCTTCAAACTTGAAATATGTCACCCGACACACTCTTCAAACTTGAAATATGTCACCCTACACACTCTTCAAACTTGAAATATGTCACCCTACACACTCTTCAAACTTGAAATATGCCACCATCCATGCTCTTCATCCTCACTGAGGTTGAAAACAAGACACCACAGAGTTTCCTACTCTGGCTCATTCTCTCCCAGGGACTTATAACTGGTGAACTGTTTGCCTCCCTCGGTTTCCCCTTCCTCCTACAGTCTTCCAGCTTTTAAATGCAATGTTGGCATCTCCTCTGGTCTAATTTACTAATCTTCTCTCCTCTTACAATGAAAGAGAGATGGAGGAGGAGGAGGATAGAGGCCATCTCTGGCTGTTGGTAGGCTGTTCTGATCTCTGCTATTCTTAGTGTCAGAGAGAAATGGGGCCATGTATTGAGGCGTGTCCATCTAATCTGACTCCACTGCCCAGACTCCACTTCTTACCCCTATTTTTGCCTCTCCTGAAGGCAAAGACACAAGTGGTTCCTTGAGTGGCAACAGCTTTCTGATAATCCGTCTGAGTGGCCTGCTTCATAAATGAACCTGGACAGTGAGTGTTATCTGGCTATTCAACTATAGAGTATATCACAGCCCAACAGTCCACACACTTGTATATGTGTATATAGCACCAATCAATCTAAGAGCAGGGGTCAGCCTATATGTGTATATAGCACCAATCAGTGTGAGAGTTGAGGACGGTCTATATATATGTATATAGCACCAAATAATCTGAGAATTGGGGGCCACTGATGATCATGGCTGATCCTCTATCTCAATACCATATTCCCGCTCTCTCCCCATACCCCTTGAGGCCTTTTGTGTCTAGAAATCTATCTATCTCCTTCTTAAATATATTCAGTAACTTGGCCTCCACAGCTGTCTGTGATAGAGAATTCCAAAGGTTCACCACCCTCTGAGTGAAGAAATTTCTCCTCATCTCAGTCCTAAATGTCCTACCCCATATCCTGAGACTGTGACCCCTGGCTCTAGGCCCCCCCAGCCAGGGGAAACATCCTCCCTGCATCCAGTCTGTCTAGCCCTGTCAGAAATTTATACATTTCAATGAGATCCCCTCTCATTCTTCTAAACACTAGTGAATACAGGCCTAGTTGACCCAATCTCTCCTCATACGACAGTCCTGCCATCCCAGGAATCAGTCTGGTGAACCTTCGCTGCACTCCCTCTATGGCAAGTATATGCTTTCTTAGGTAAGGAGATCAAATTGTTTCCCCCTACAAGTCTTTATCCAACTCCCTCTTGAAAGTTACTATTGAATCTGCTTCCACCGCCCTTTCAGGCAGCGCGTTCCAGATCGGAAGAACATTAACATTACAAGCATGTCCTTGTAATAAAGAGTCCTTGTTCAAAACACAGCTCGAGTCCTCCCGCTAATGACTTGTTGTTGAACTCGGGGGATGATGGGCGCTCTGAAGAGGGGCAATTATCTTTCGGAAGCAGGTTTACAAGCGAAGTGGGAAACACAAAATATTCGCCAGTGGGAGGAGGGGGTTCAATGTATTTTCCATGGGTTCAGTTGCATGCGTTCGGTGTCAAATTTTCATTCCTTATTAATCTGCTATTGTGAGCTTAAATTGGAAACAAATGATTAAAGTATAAAATTAGGAATGGCCAAGGGATGAATTATAAATTCATTGTTTTGTGGCGGGCTTTTCTGTGGAACCGATTTAAAATGTGCCAAAAAAAAAATTGACCATTTTTGAAATTGTGTTTCATTTTAAAAACCAGTCAGTGATTCTGGTGACTCACAGCTCCCTAATGTTAATCGGGCAGATTTAAAGAGACATCATCGCTGCTGCAGTTATGAAGGAAGCTCTTGGAGCCGAGACATAACAATATTGCCCCCTGTTGGCTCTGTGGGTAACTGCGCCCCACGGTGTAGCCCTGAGACGTGCAGTCCAGGCAGGTCCTCGGTTTAGTCACCCAGTTCCCGCTCTCAGTTGGCTGATTTCATCCAGGGAAGCACTCCAGTGGGGAAGCTGCAACTATCTTCAGGGCCTCTGGGACTTGGGTGTTAGGGGAAAAAATCAGCCAATTCCTGATGGTTGGGCTGTGACCCACGCTGAAAAGTGCCTGTGTGCAGATTGTGACCTTAAACATAGAAACATAGAAGATAGGAGCAGGAGTAGGCCATTCGGCCCCTCGAGCCTGCTCCGCCATTCAATGAGATCATAGCTGATCATCCAAATTCAGTACCCTGTCCCTGCCTTCTCCCCATATCCCTTGATCCCTTTAGCCTTAACAAATATATCCAACTCCTTCTTGAATATATTTAATGAATTGGCCTCTACTGCCTTCTGTGGTAGAGAATTCCACAGGTTCACCACTCTCTGGGTGAAGAAATTCCTCCTAATTTCTGTCCTAAATGGCTTACCCCCTTATCCTTAGACTGTGACCCCTGGTTCTGGACTCCCCCGCCATCGGGAACAGCCTTCCTGCATCTAGTCTGTCCAGTCCTGTCAGAATTTTATAAGTTTCAATGAGCTGTGATGCCCCCCATGGTACAATAGCCTGCCAACTATCACTAACAGGGTTCATGCCTAAGGACTAGTCACATTGGAGGAGGTGAGGTGAGGTGAGCTGGCACCATACCCCAACATGAATCAGCACCTACATAGGGACAGGAGGAGGCCATTCAGCCCCTCGAGCCTGTTCCGCCATTCAATGAGATCATGGCTGATCTGTGTCTCAGCTCTATCTACCCGCCTTGGTTACATTAACACTTAATACCCTTACCTGACAAAACACTCTCGATCTCGGTTTTGAAGTTTTCAATTGACCCCACCTTCAGGTGAGGTGAGGAGAATAAAGGGAAAAGAAACAGCAAAACACGCAGATGCCCGCTCACCTCAGAAACATACTAGGCAACTACTAACCCCTTTATCGTAGTGGAAGGGGCAGGCTGGCCAGGAGTGCGTTGGAATAGTCAAGTCTAGAGGTAACAAAGACATGGATGAGGGTTTCAGCAGCAGATGAGCTGAGACAAGGGTGGAGTCGGGCAATGCTGCGGAGGTGGAAGTAGGCGGTCTTGGTGACGGAACGGGTATGTGGTCAGAAGTTCATCTCGGGGTCAAATACACCAAGGTTGCGAACGGTTTTGTAAAGTCCGCGCCTCAATAATACACGGACTTCAGGAGAACAGTTTAACAGGTGCTTTACTGAACAAGAGGCAGCTTGAAACTGAAACTACAGAAGCCTGCTAGGGCCTTTTATACAGGGGTGGTCACTGCCGGTACTGCAGTCTAAGACCAGTTATTCCCTTAAAGGTACATACACAACAATTCCTCCCCTTTTAGATAAACAGTACATAACATTCATTTAACAACTAAATAATAACTAATTACAATTACAATTTTCTCAGTAATATATACATCAACTGAAATAGTCATTTATAAGTTCAGTCTTTGAGGAGGCTTCCTGATCCAGACTGGATAGCGCCTTTCTCGAGTATCCTGTTCTGGCGGTGGAGTCAATTCTGGCTCATTGTCACTGGCTGGCTCGTCAGCCTCCAACACCCCTGCTTCTGAGGTAGACACAATCTGTACTTCGGGCTCATTACCAGGTGCACATGCTTGTGGTACAGGTTTGGCTTGTTCCTGTGACTCTAGAATCTGGTCAGCATGGCGTCTCACGATGCTCTCTCCAACGTCCACTGTGTGCATTAGTGGTCCCTGCTGTGTGCATATCGTGCCTGGCTGCCATTTTTCTGTTCGGTAGTCGCGGGCCAAGACTGGTTGCCCTATCTTGAAGCTCCTGGTTGGCTTCTCATTTATGTGCTGGAACTGCTTATCCTCAACATCTCGTCTTATGTTTGGTTTGAGCAAATCCAAGCGACATCTTAGTCTCCGGTTGAAAAACAGTACGGCTGGAGTTTGGTTGGTTACTGCATGTGTCGCATTCCGGTAAACAAACAGGAAGTTATCCACCTTGTGTTGCAGTGGTATGTCGTCATTATACATTGCCTTTATGGCCTTCTTAAAGGTCTGAACAAACCTCTCAGCCAATCCATTTGTGGCTGGATGATATGGGGCAGATGTGTAATGTTTCACCCCATTATTCTTCAGGAACCTCCGGAAATCCTCAGACACAAACTGTGGGCCATTGTCGGAACAGATCTGTTCTGGCAACCCATTCCTGGTGAAGATGGTCCTTAGGACTGCAATAGTTTTCTCCGTGGTGGCGGAGGACATTTTAATGACCTCTGGCCATTTCGAATGGGCGTCCACAGCGATTAGAAACAATTCGGTATGGCCCCGCCAGGTCTTTTGCGCCCGAAATTTTGCGCCCACCAGGATTCCCGTAGCGCCCGCCTAAAATTCAGTTGCGATGGGCCAAGACGGCGGCGGGCGCTATTGCAGGGTTTGGCCGCCTCGCTAGGGGCGATGACTGTCACTTTCAGGCATCCAGCTCCCGCTGCGGCACCCGATGCGGTGCGGCAGGCTGGGGTACTGCAGGCCTCCTCCTTCTCTTAAGGAGGAGCTGCCTGCAGCCATCAGATCACCGGTGGATTCCCCCGGCAAATGAGCCCGGCACCACGGAGAAGTGCCGGGCTCGCGGGACTCAGACATCAATGCCGCGGGGGGGTGGTGCAGGAGTCCAGGGAGGGAGGTGCGGGCAGGTGGCCGCCGGGAAAGCGGCCGGCCGCCGCTCCACCTTTATGCGCCGGCCTTTCGGAGCTGCAAGACCCCGTTTCACAAACGCTGTTTGCGGCTGCCACGGGCAAGGCAGCCGCAACTGAATTTGGCCATCGGGCCGGAATAGCATTGCAACCGGGGCGCTGCGCACACCGATGACGTAATCGGTGCCGGCACGGCGCTACCGGCTAATGCCGATGTTAGGGTCCATCTGAATTTCGGGCGATAAAAAACTTCAGGCGCAAACCACTTTATAGCCAATAAGTGGGCGCAAACGCGACTGAATTTCTAGGCCATTGAGTCCATAAATGGACCAGCGAAATCAATGTGTACCCGTTGCCATGGAAATGAGGGCCACTCCCATGGATATAGCGGGGCCTGTGGTGGAGCGTTTTGGACCTTCTGGCATCCTGTGCATCTCTTGGTCATATCCTCGATTTCTTTATCGATTCCCGGCCACCACACAAACGCCCTGGCTAGGCTCTTCATTTTTACCCCTCCCAGATGACCCTCGTGAAGCTCATTGAGTACTCTATCTCTCAACTTGGGTGGAATTACCACTCGGGATCCACACATCAAGGTTCCCCGGCACACTGACAGCTGTTCCCTCCTTGGCGAGAATGCTGGCAACAGTGAGTCGCCATATGCTGGCCATCCCTTCACCGTCAAATCATAGACCCGAGAGAGTGTCGGGTCATTTCGGGTTTCCTTCTCAATACTTGCGTTTGTAACAGGCAAACATTCGACTATGGTCGCATGGAATATCTCCACCGGGTCCACTGCAGGTGCTTCTTCCGCCGTAGGCAACGGTAGGCGCGACAGCCCATCAGCATTTCCATGTTGTTTCGTACCCTTGTACTCTACGTCATCCTGATGTGCCCCTAGAAAAAGTGACCATCTTTGCAGCCGTTGCGCCGTCATCACCGGAACGCCCTTCTTTGGGTTAAAAATTGAGACCAGGGGTTGATGATCAGTCAGTAGGGTGAATTTCTGCCCGTGCAGATAGTGATTGAACCTCTTCACCCCCCACACCAGGCTAAGGGCCTCCCTGTCAATCTGGGCGTAGTTACGCTCGTCTGAGGTTAGCGAGCGCGATGCAAAGGTTATTGGCCTCTCTGAACCGTCACGGAATTTGTTTGACAGCACCGCTCCAATGCCGTAAGGTGACGCATCACATGCCAACCGAATCGGTAGTGTTGGGTTGTAGTGGGCCAATACTTCTTTTGAAGTGATTTGGCATTTACATTCCTGAAAGGCACGCTTACACTCATCACTCCATTTCCATGTTACACCAGTTTGAAGGAGGGCGTTCAGTGGGTGCAGAATTGTAGATAAATTCGGCAAGAACTTATGGTAGTAGTTCACCAACCCGAGGAACGACCTCAGTTGCGACACATTTTCTGGTGCTGGAGCCTTGACTACAGCCTCAATCTTGTCCGGCGACTTATGCAACCCTTCCTCATCAATCATGTGGCCACAATACGAGATTTGTCTCCTGAAGAACTCGCATTTGGGACGGTTGGCTCGTAGCCCATATTCCTGCAATCTCGTGAGCACCTGTTCCAGGTTGGCAAGGTGTTCATTGTCATTTTCGCCCGTAACCAGGATGTCGTCCAAATAACACTGGGTCCCCGGGATCCCTTGCAGGACTTGTTCCATTGCCCTCTGCCACATAGCCGGGGCCGATGCTACCCCAAATACCAGTCGATTGTACTGGTAAAGGCCTTTGTGAGTGTTTATCGTGAGGTATTTCCTAGATGCTTCTTCCACCTCCATTTGTAGATACGCTTGAGCCAGGTCAATCTTTGTAAAACGTTTCCCTCCAGATAGTGAGGCGAAAATATCTTCTATCCGCGGAAGCGGATACTGTACTGTGTGCAGGACTGGGTTCACAGTCACCTTGAAGTCCCCACAGATGCAAACCTTCCTTGGCTCCCCAGGCGTGCTGCTCAATGCTTTCTTCATTACAGGAACGATGGGTGTGGCCCACTCGCTCCAGTCCACCTTAGACAGCACCCCCGAACGCTCCAGACTCTCCAGTTCAGCTTCCACAGCTGGGCGTATCGCGTATGGCACCGGTCTGGCCTTGAAAAATTTTGGGGTTGTGTTATCCTCAATCTTTATGGTTGCCTTTACTCCTTTTAGAGTCCCAAGTCCTTGTTGGAACACCTCTTCCACGTCAGATAGAATTTGTGACAGACGTCCAGGTGCGACGTCATCATCTTTTTTGTCAGTCACAGTTAGTGCCAGAATGGAATGCCAATCCAATTGTAGTCTTCGGATCCATTCACATCCCAATAATGGTGGTCCTCCATCTCGTAGTATATACATGTATAGTTTCTGTGTTTCCTTTCCGTTATATTCAACTGGCACCCTTATTTTTCCTCTGGGGTAGACCTTTTGCCCCGTGTATGTCTTCAATACAATGGACGTGTCCTTTAAGGGTATGTGTGAGAATAGCCGCTCATAGTCTCATCGATTCATGACAGTTAGGGCTGATTCTGTGTCCAATTCCATCTTCACTGGGGACCCTGCTATCATGAGGGTGACCCAAATGGTTCGGTGATCTTCTTTTGCGATCACGTTGTGTAACTTTAAACAACTTAGTCGCCTGCTCCCGGAGTCCTTATCACTCTCCTGATCTTCTGAACTACTGTCAGTTTCTTTACTTTCCTGTACTGTTCCTTAGTAGTTCTTGTCGTGTTGGTCTTCTTTCCCGACCTGCAGACTCTTGCTAGATGTCCCATTTTCCCGCATTGCCTGCATATTTTGTCTTTAAACCAGCAGTCCTTCTGCTCATGGGTTGTTCTGCCGCAGCGATAGCACTTTTCGGCTCCATACGCCATTTCGTTAGTGCTGTATTCTTGTGGTTTCTGTTGTATTTCCGCAGCTCTCCGTGCTGCTGCTTCGTAGGATACTGCCATGCTGAAAGCCTGTTCTAGCGTCAGGTCCTTTTTTGAAAGTAGTCGTTTCTGGGTTCCTTCACTCTGGAGCCCGCAGACAAACTTATCCCGTAAGGTGTCTGCCAGTCCTGCTCCGAACTGGCAGTGCTTCGATAACTTGCGTTGTTCCGTAAGATAGTCAGCATTGCTCTCATCTTTGTGCTGGTTTCTTTTATGGAACTTGAATCTTTCTGCTATCAGCAGTGGTGTAGGGCTTAGATGTTCCTGTAAGATATGAACAATCTCCTCAAAACTTTTCTCCATTGGTTTAGCTGGGGTAATTAAATTCCGCAATAGGCCGTACGTACTCGCACCCATCAGATTTAATAATACCGACGCCCTCTTTCCATCAGCCACCTCATTTGCCTTGCAGTACACTTCAATTCTTTCCACATACGTGGTCCAGTCTTCTACCTCGTTGTCGAAAGCAGTGATACTGCCACTTTTCGGCATCTTGGGCAATTTAAAATGGTGCCTCCCGCGCTTTTGCTTCTTCCCCAATGGAATAAAATGGCTCCTCCCGTGCTTTTGCTTCTTCCCCAATGGGATAAAGTGGTGCCTCCCGCGCTTTTGCTTCTTCCCCTTACTGCCACGCTGCTCCTAGCGTTCTACAGGGTAATGGCGGCGACCCGCAGCTTCGGCACGTCTCGCTTTCCTTCCCCCCCGTTTAGTTTCTCTCCGCTGTCCTGTTCTCGAGCACCGACCGCGTCCTGTGCGCTCCACCCTCTCTCTCTTGTTTTCTTTTCCCGGCGACGCTGCGCGGCCCGATTTGTAGAGCCGCTCGATCGAGCTTGAGCCCGCCGCAGTCCGGAAGGGTCAGCGCGCTACCTGCTACCAGCACGATTCGCTGGAACCACAGTCTCTCCCGCAATTCTCCAAACACCGATGGATTCTTTGGGTGGTTGCCCTCGGTCGACGCCCGTTGCTCAGACTACGACCTTCCAGGACCTTCCTTTCAGGCGAGATCCCCGTGAGATGATGCCACACTGCAGGTGAGTTTGAACTTACTCATCGCCACTGTAAAGTCCGCGCCTCAATAATACACCGACTTCGGGAGAACAGTTTAACAGGTACTTTACTGAACAAGAGGCAGCTTGAAACTGAAACTACAGAAGCCTGCTAGGGCCTTTTATACAGGGGTGGTCACTGCCGGTACTGCAGTCTAAGACCAGTTATTCCCTTAAAGGTACATACACAACAGGTTTGGTTTAGCCTCAGTTTCCAGGGAGAAGGATGGAGTTGGTGGCTAGGGAACGGAGTTTGTGACAGGGACCGAAGGCAATGGGCTGGATTTTGTCAATGGGGACGTGATGGAGGCAGAACTCCCACTTTTTGGGTTGTAGTCCCGTCTCCATCGATTTGTGGCCAACCCACGCATCCATGCCGCCTTGGTCTCAGTGGGAGGCCTCTTCCTCCCTGACCTATGGAAGAGGACCTCCCTGTGGGCCCTAACCCCATCGAATAATGCCTGCAGTGAAGCCTCATCGAATTTGGAGGCAGCTCGGGGTCTGGCACTGGCCACAGCTGCTGCAGGCTCCTCTGCCATCCTGCATGGTTCGTTTGGAAGCCTTCAGAGGATGCAGTGCTTGCTGTGGACTTTGAAAGCACCACGAATGATGACATCATACTGTGGGGCTTCCTGACTGGAAATGGACAATTAGCAAGGCTGCCCATACGCTGGAACTTAATTGCCACTTGAGGGAAAATTGCGTGCAGCTGGCTGACCCATTTTTTTTGGGGTCGGAACCCCACATTCGGGGAACCCGCCCATTTCACGCACGATCCACAAAATCGGGCCCTGACAATCTGACTTCTAACTTGAGTCCTTCTCCACAGATTCGGTTAGAAATCTCGCCAAAACAGAAAGCAGAATGCTGCAACTTTTGACAGCTCGCGGCCATTCTGTTTTCTGTGCCGGTGAGATGAGGGACTCCTGAGACCTGAAGGAAGGAAGCCTGCATTAATAAGTAAAGGTAAGTAAAACTTATTTAAACACTTTACACACACCAAACACACTTACCTCTGCACTCATGCACCCATCACTCACCTGAACACCGGACATCTCGAACCCTCCAACCCCTGCAGACCGACGGTCCGCCTTGTTAACTTGGCGTGGTTTGGAGCCGTCGGGCAGCCCACACTTCAGGGATAAAAATAGGGATTAGGCCAAAAACTGCCTGTTAACTACCAGTTAACAGGCAGTTAATTGGCACTAATCCCCTTCCCGCCTCGGGGAGGCGGCTCCCAGCACAGGTCGGGAACCCGCCTCCTGGGAAACGGGCATGGAGGCGGGTTGGGGGCGGGAAGGGTTTGTGACCCCCACTCCCGCCTCCAAACCCACCTCCACGGGGCTTGGAAATTCGAGCCCAATGGCTTTGGTCTTCCCAATATTTAGTTAACATTTACACCTTTATCATATTTACCCCTTAACTGACCCATTATCAAGATCATGAGTCTATGACTGAACAAGTCAATTCCTCTTTTTATTAGAGGAAGTTCTGGTGTTTGAGGACCACGTTTTGAAATTCCGTCCATGTTTTTCTATGAAAACCCCTGGCCCTTGCTGACCATCTCCCCAACTCCATCACATTGGGCTTCTTTAAGGATCAGCTGGTTGCTGACATGCTTCAAAGGGGAGGGTTGGCATTCCAGAAGGGGGAAGATAAGTGAAGGCTGAAGGCCTTTCTTCACCCAAACTTACCTCGTCGGGGAGCTGAATGCCTTAACTGGATGTCACTAGTGACAAAGTGATTAACAAGCTGAGAAAGTTGAAGATAGAAAGAGGAAGGAAGAACCTCTGTTCGTGGAACGCCATTCACCTTCTCAGGACGTCCCAAAGCGCTCCGCAGCTAATGAAGAGCAGGGCAGCGGCCTTGGATCTGGATTGCTCTAGCGATGGGCCGGCATAGACACCATGGGCTGAATGGCCTCCATTGTGCTGGAAGCTCTGGTGGTTTTATTCAAACGTTCATGTTTAAATCAGCTAGCGGCACCGCCAAAGTAACGCATGCAGGAATACCACGTGAAAAAGGCTTGCATTTATATAGCGCCTTTTGTGACCTCCGGACGTCCCAAAGCGCCTCACAGCCAATGAAGTGCTTTTTGAAGTGGAGTCACTGTTGTAATGTAGGAAACGCGGCAGCCAGTTTGTGCACAGCAAGCTCCCACAAACAGCAATGAGATAAATGACCCGCTAATCTGTTTTTCGGCGGTGCTGGTTGAGAGAGAAATGTTGGCCAGGACCCTGGGAGAATGCTCTGGCCCCCCCCCCCCCATTCTGAATAATCCCATGGGAGCTTTTTGCATCCACCCGAGAGGGCAGACAGGGCCTTGGTTTAAAATCTCCGACGAAAGACGGCGCCCCCGACAGCGCAGCGCTCCCTTGACACTGAAATGAAGCGACAGCCAAGATAGTGCGCTCAGGTGCATAGCGGGGGAGGCTTGTACCCCAGAACAAGCCGAGAAACAACGGTGATACCAAACGAGTCACTCCAACACCCAAAATACTCAGAAGAGCGCGAATTTCAACACTGCAAACAGGAAGAACGCCAACATCATGAACGCTATAACCTTATACTTCTTTATTTTAAATTAAAAATATTATTTTCCGGAGTTGAGGGAAGTGCCCAACCTTGTCGTCAGGAAGCAGCCAATCGGTAAGCTTTTTACTGCACGGTGCGGCGTTGCTGCTCTACACTGAACCCGTGTGAATCCATCGCACGGGCTCCCTCGCACGCAAGCGGCAGACCAGGGTCGCCACCATCAGTCGCCGAAAGGCGCCGAGTGTGCGGGGAAGCATCATTCAGAGTTCTCTTGCAAGTGAAAGGAATTAAAAAAATAAGAACATTTCTGCGTTTTAAAAATAATTCTTCTTTCAAAACAGTCCCCGATCAAGGGTCTAGTTGACGTCTTGTGCTTTTTAAATTTTCTCTCCTCTGTTCTTTGTTCATAGTTGAGGGCCACTCATTCGCAGCCCATCGGAGGGGGGGCTTTATTCTTACCACAGTTCATGTCATGATTGTCCAGCGCACAGTCATAGTTGACTCCGAGTTTTATTTTTCCTTCTTGCCTCTTCTTTTTTAAACACCACTGTCTGCAAGAGGAAGTGGCCCAAAGTGCTTTCAGAAAGTGCAGAGTTGGCAGCGGTGACCTCTACCCTCCGGTAACCTTTAACCCTGACCATGCCGGAGGTCAGGGATGTTCTTCTAGGGGCACCAAGGTGTTTCTGGGTAAAGTAGACAGTGGATGGACTTGAATCTGTAGAAGAGATAAAAATGTTATATTTCATTCTGGAGGATTGGAATTTGCTTTATTGGTTTCAGCCATTGTTTTTCTCACACGCTTTTTAACATCTCCTCATCCAAAGGCACTAGCTTCTTGCTGTAGTTTCTTGGTGTCGGGCACCCCCGGGTATCTCTCCCAAGTAGCTATTCTGCAGACAATGAGTGTCAGCAGGGTATTTGTCTACGATGGGCAGTCAAGTACAATTTCACCCTCCCCCAATGTCCCCCACACACTCACTCAGACACACACACACTCAGACACACACACACTCACTGAGACATACACACTCACACACACACACACAATTGTAGTGTATGTGCCTTTAAGTCAGAACTACTTTTTACAGCTCCTGTATACTGTAGTACCGGCAGTGACCACACCGGTATATAAACTGTGTGCATGCCTCTGTACCCCAGTCTAGAGTTTACCCTCCTCCAGTAAAGACTTGTTATTTGTTTATGTACAGCATCCATGTGATTATTTATCCACTGAACCACGGATCTAACAGTGGCGACGAGTGTCGATGCGAATCTACCTGCAACATAAAACAAAAAAAAACAAAAAAATAGTCGAGTCCAGGAACACGGGCGTCGACCGCGAGCAACCGCCCAGCAGTCAGGCAGAGATCCAACTTCGCTGGGGAGGCTGTGGAGAGCCGGGCTTGGTTCCCCAGCCACAACGAGCAGTAAGAGACCGACGACAGGTCCAGAGCAGACCCTTCCCGAGCAGCGGCGGCTGGAGCCGACCGACGGCAGAGAGAGGGAGCCAAGCAGCGTCGACGGGGTAAGAAAGAGGGTGAAGAGAGCAGGGCGCAGCCGGGGGTTGATCACCGAGCGGCGTCGAGGAAAAATACTGCAAACCGGAGAGAGAGAGGGTAAGAAACAGCCGGGTTCTAGACTGAGCGGCGTCGACAAATATCAAGAGAAGAACGTGCAGAGCACAGCCAGGGATCACAGGCTGATCAGGGTCCGCGGGGCGAAGCAAGGGGAGACGCCATTGAGCCACAGAGAAGCAGGGAGAGCGCGGGAGACGCCATTGAGCCGCGGAGAAGCAGGGAGAGCGCGGGAGGCGCCATTGAGAAGGAAGAGCACGGGAGACGCCATTTTGCGAAGCCGCAGCGGAGAAGACGGGCGAGCGCGGGAAGGAAGGAAAG
This sequence comes from Somniosus microcephalus, assembly GCF_052327205.1. Taxonomy (NCBI): domain Eukaryota; kingdom Metazoa; phylum Chordata; class Chondrichthyes; order Squaliformes; family Somniosidae; genus Somniosus; species Somniosus microcephalus. Next base: position 26,100,695 of record NC_141014.1, on the reverse strand, counting down.
CGCGGGAGACACCATTTTGTGCCAGCGGAGAAGAAGGGGAAGCGCGGGAGGCGCCATTGGTGATAGTTAACGCACAACCAAAGATGCCGAAGAGTGGCAGTATCTCTACGTTCGACAATGAAGTCGAAGATTGGGCGACATATGTGGAACGTATTGAGGTGTACTGCAGGGCGAATGAAGTGCCAGATGCTAATAAAGCACTGGTCCTGTTAAATTCCATGGGTGCAAAAACTTATGGGTTACTGCGAAATCTAATAACCCCAGAGAAGCCGGTAAACAAGAATTTTGAAAGCATAGTAGAAATCCTACAGGACCACTTAAACCCCACACCGCTGCTGATAGCAGAACGATTTAAGTTCCATAAAAGGAACCAACACAAAGACGAAAGCAATGCTGAGTACCTAACGGAACTGCGCAAGCTATCGAAATACTGCCAGTTTGGAGCGGGACTAGCAGACACGTTAAGGGACAAGTTTGTGTGTGGGCTACAAAAGTGAAGGAACCCAGAAACGGCTTCTATCAGAAAAGGACCTTACGCTGGACAAAGCTTTCAGTATGGCAGTATCACACAAAGCAGCCGCAAGGGGCACTGCAGAGATACAACGGAGACCGCAAGAATATGGCACCAACGAAATGACCTATGGAACAGGGAAGTGCTATCGCTGCGGCAGAACAACACATGACCAGAAAGATTGTTGGTTCAAGGACCAAGTGTGCAGACAGTGTGGGAAAGCAGAACACATAGCAAGAGTCTGCAGGTCTGGGAAGAAAACCAACAGTAAGAAATCTCCACAGGAGAAGTACAAAAAGGTACACCAGGTGATGGACAGTGGTTCAGACGAACAGAAAAGTGACACAGACTCCGGAAGCAAGGAGCTGGGTTGTCTGAAACTACATAAGGTAACCGAAATGGAGGATCACCAGACTATCTGGGTTACACTCAAGATAGACGGAGTCCAAGTGGAAATGGAATTGGACACAGGGTCAGCTCGAACAGTCATAAATCAAAGAGACTACAAGCGGCTATTTTTACACATACCCTTGAAAGCTACAGAGATTGTCTTGAAGACGTATACGGGGCAAAAAGTCTACCCCAAAGGAAAAATAAGGGTGAAAGTGACATATAAAGGTCAGGAAATACCTAAAATGGATATATATGTATTGCCAAATGGAGGACCACCACTGCTAGGACGTGAATGGATCCGGAAGATACATTTAGATTGGCATTCCATACAGGCACTGAAGGTGGAGGCCAAAAAGGATGACGACGTCACACCTGGACGACTGTCAAAAATGCTAACTGACGCAAAAGAAGTGTTCCAGGAGGGACTAGGAACACTAAAAGGAATAACAGCAACAATTAAAATAGAGGATAATGCAAGCCCAAAGTTTCTGAAGGCCAGACCAGTGCCTTATGCGATCAGACCAGCGGTTGAAGCAGAGCTGGAACGTTCAGGAGCACTGTCCAAAGTGGACTGGAGCGAGTGGGCTACACCCATCGTTCCTGTAATGAAGAGGTCGTTGAGTAATATGCCTGGGGAACCAAAGAAGGTCCGCATCTGTGGGGATTTTAAGGTGACAGTGAACCCAGTCCTTCACACGGTGCAATATCCGCTTCCACGAATTGAGGATATTTTCGCCTCGCTATCTGGTGGTAAACGCTTCACCAAGATTGATCTAGCCCAGGCGTACTTGCAAATGGAGGTAGAAGAAGCTTCGAAATATTACCTTACGATCAACACCCATAAAGGTCTCTATCAATACAACCGGCTGGTGTTTGGAGTAGCCTCGGCTCCGGCTATCTGGCAAAGGACGATGGATCAGGTCCTGCAAGGGATTCCAGGGACCCAGTGTTATTTGAACGACATCTTGGTCACGGGCGAAAATGACGGTGATCACCTCGCTAACTTGGAGAAGGTGCTCGCCAGATTAAAGGAATATAGGCTACGAGCTAATCGCCACAAGTGCGAGTTTTTCCAGAAACAGATCTCGTATTGCAGCCACGTCATCGATGAAGAGGGGTTACATAAGTCCCCTGACAAGATTGAGGCAGTAGTCAAGGCTCCAGCACCGGAAAATGTGTCACAACTGAGGTCGTTCCTCGGGCTGGTAAACTATTACCACAAGTTCTTACCAAATTTGTCTACGGTATTACACCCGCTGAACACCCTACTGCAAACAGGGGTACCATGGAAGTGGGATGACGAACGTAGACGAGCTTTCCAGAAGTGTAAAGAATTGATCACATCAAAAGAGGTGTTGGCCCATTTCAACCCAGCACTACCAATTCGTTTGGCATGTGATGCATCACCCTACGGCATTGGAGCGGTGGTGTCGCACAAATTCCCAGACGGGTTGGAGAGGCCAGTAGCCTTTGCGTCTCGGTCACTAACCTCAGCCGAGCGCAACTACGCCCAGATTGACAGGGAGGCCCTCAGCCTAGTATGGGGAGTAAAAAAATTCAACCACTATCTGCATGGACAGAAGTTCACCTTGCTGACTGACCACCAACCACTTGTCTCCATCTTTAATGCTAAGAAGGGCGTGCTAGTAATGACTGCACAGCGGTTACAAAGATGGTCCCTGTTTCTAGGGGCGAATCAATATGAAATAGAATATAAAGGCACGAGACAGCATGGGAACGCTGATGGGCTATCGCGCCTGCCACTGCCTACTGTGAAGGAAGCACCAGCAGTGGACCCTATCGAGATATTTTATTCGTCAATAATTGAACGATTGCCAGTAACAAACGTGGATATAGAGGAGACCCGCAATGATCCGATGCTGTCACGGGTATATGAATTGACGGTGAGGGGATGGCCAACACATGGCAACTCACTGTTGCCAGCATTCTCATCCAGAAGAGAACAGCTGTCAGTATGCCAGGGGACAGTGATGTGTGGATCCAGAGTGGTGATTCCACCCAAGTTAAGGGAGAGAGTGCTAAATGAGCTACATGAAGGTCATCTGGGGGGGAGTGAAAATGAAAAGCCTAGCTAGGGCTTATGTGTGGTGGCTGGGAATCGATCAACAAATCGAAGACCTAACTAAGAGCTGCTTAGGATGCCAGAAGGTCCAAAATGCACCACCACATGCCCCTCTACACCCATGGGAGTGGCCCTCCTCTCCATGGCAACAGATGCACATTGATTTCGCTGGTCCATTCATGGACTCAATGTTCCTAATAGCAGTGGATGCTCATTCAAAGTGGCCTGATGTGATAAAGATGTCTTCAACCACTACAAAGAAAACGATTGCATTCCGACGGACCATATTTGCCAGAAACGGTTTGCCAGAGCAGATCTGCTCTGATAATGGAACACAGTTTGTGTCCGACGAGTTCCAAAAATTCATGAAAAGGAATGGGGTAAGGCATTACACATCTGCCCCGTATCATCCAGCCACCAATGGATTGGCTAAGAGGTTCGTACAAACCTTTAAGAAGGCGATAAAGGCCATGTGCGACGAGGAAATTCCATTACAGCATAAGATGGACAATTTCTTATTAGCCTACCGAAACGTGACACATGCAGTTACCAACCAGACCCTGGCCATGATGTTCTTTAACCGAAGGTTGAGATCTCGTCTGGACTTGCTCAGACCAAATGTGCGAAGAAATGTTGAGGACAAACAATTCCAGCACATCAACGAGAAGCCGACAAGGAGCTTCAATGTCGGGCAACCAGTCTTGGCCTGGGACTATCGAACAGAGAAGTGGCAACCCGGAACGATATGTACAAGGCAGGGGCCATTAATGTACACAGTGGATGTCGGGGAGAACATTGTGAGACGCCACGTCGATCAGATCTTAGCATCACAGGAATGCGTCAACCCCATGTCTCGAGTACCTGGGGATGAACCCGACATACCGGTAGCATCTACTTCAGACCCAGTAGCAGTGGAACCCGATGAACTACCTGATGAAAGGGGGTCAGAATCACCCCTGCACCAAGAACAAGAACCTCCAGAAAGGCGCTATCCCGAAAGGGTCAGGAAGCCGCCCCAAAAATCTATAAATGGACTTTTGTTACTGAATGTACATGTAAAAATGTAATTGTTATTTGAATATTAAGGGGGTATTATTAATCTAAAAAGGGAGGAATTGTAGTGTATGTGCCTTTAAGTCAGAACTACTTTTTACAGCTCCTGTATACTGTAGTACCGCCAGTGACCACACTGGTATATAAGCTGTGCGCATGCCTCTGTACCCCAGTCTAGAGTTTACCCTCCTCCAGTCAAGACTTGTTATTTGTTTGTGTTCAGCACCCGTGTGATTATTTATCCACTGAACCACGGATCTAACAACACTCACAGACAACAAACACACACACACACACTCACACACACTGAGACACACAACTCACACACACTCACAGACAACAAACACACTCACACACACACACAGACACACACACAGACACACACACACTGACACACACACACTGACACACTCACACTGACACACTCACACTGACACACTCACACTGACACACTCACACATACACACACACACAAACATTCACATACACACTCACACACACACACACACTCACACACACACAAACATTCACATACACACTCACACACACACACACTCACACACACACTCACACACACACTCACACACACACAAACATTCACTCACACACACACACACACACAAACATTCACATACACACTCACACACACACACACACACACACACACTCACACACACACACTCACACACACTCACACACACTCACACACATTCACATACACACACACACACACTCACACACACTCACATATACACACTCACACACTCACACACACACACTCACACTCTCACACACACACACTCACACATTCACATACACACACACACACTCACTCACACACACACAGACACTCACACATACAGACAGACATTCACACACCCGTACACTTCTTAGCAGGGGTCACCAGATAGTGATGAAGTGTTTATAGGATTTTAAACCCCTTGTGGTATGAACTGCAAAATGTGTAATGGCAATCTGAGAGCGTGAGAGCTCCTAGACTGAATGTTATTGTGCTTCTTCACTTCCGATGGAAAGAAAATTTAGAGATAATGATTATTAATGGAAGTAAATCAATCTCAGTGGGCGCTCATTAAATCAGCCAGGGCAAGTAGTCAGCCACAAGCAGGGAGCAGGAGGTGCACTCCTGCCTTTGGCTGGGTGATAGCCAGTGATCCTCACTGTGGTACAAAACCCTGACCTAGAATTTTAAAAGCAGGGACACACGATTTGGACCCTTCCCTTTCTAGGTTTTGTGTGTTTGGCTGTGTGTGCCACAGCACCCAAACTTTAACTGAATATAACGGAGTGAGGCCCCAAGGCCTAGACTTAGGCCTCTAGACTCGACTATTCCAACGCTCTCCTGGCCAGCCTCCCATTTTCCACCTCCGTAAACTTGAGCTCATCCGTAACTCTGCTTCCTGTGTCCTAACTGGCACCAAGTCCCGTTCACCCATCACCCCCTGTGCTCACTGCCCCGTGTCCTAACCGACACCAAGTCCCGTTCACCCATCACCCCTCTGCTCGCTGACCTACATTGGCTCCCGGTCTGACAACACCTCGATTTTAAAATTCCCATCCTGGTTTTCAAATCCCCCCTCCCATGGCCTCAACCCTCCCTATCTCTGTAACCTCCCCCAGCCCCACATCCCTCTGAGATCTCTGCGCTCCTCCCATTCCGGCCTCTTGAACAGCCCTGATTTTAATCGCTCCACCATTGGCGGCCGTGCCTTCAGCTGCCCGGGTCCTAAGCTCTGGAATTCCCTCCCTAAACCTCTCCGCCTCTCTACTTTTTCCTCCTTTAAGACACTCCTTAAAATTGAACTCTTTGACCAAGCTTTTGGTCACCTGCCCTAACATTTCTTTACATGACTCGGTGTCAAATTTTGTTTTTGATAACACCCCTGTGAAGTACCTTGGATGTTGTGCTACATTAAAGGTGCTATATAAATGCAAGCTCTTACTGCTGTTGTTCATTTTTAACTCCCCACCCGGTCCAATTTACGGGTCAGATTAAAATCGACCCCACTCGGATGCCTGAAAACAGAATCAAAAGACCAACTCTGCCGAGTGACTCGAAAGTTGACCAAACATTAGCTGGTAGTTCTCACTGCTGCACCCGCCAGCCTTTCGATATAATCTTCTCCTCGGGCAGTCCCTCGGAACCGAGGAGGACTTGCTTCCACACTAAAAACGAGTTCGCAGGTGACTGATGAGTCCAATGCGGGACCTACAGTCTCTGTCACAGGTGGGGCAGATGGTGGTTGAAGGGGCGGGTGGGTGGGGTGCTTGGGTTGACGTGCGCTCCTTGCGCTTGGCTTCCGCTTGCTTCCGGCGAAGAGACTCGAGGTGTTCGGCGCCTTCCCCGGACGCTTCTCCTCCACTTTGTGCGGTCTTGGGCCAGGCATTCCCAGGTGTCGGTGGGGATGTTGCACTTTTTCAAGGAGGCTTTGAGGGTGTCCTTGAATCGTTTCCTCTGCCCACCTGGAGGGCTCTCCTGCCGTGCCGGAGCTCCGAGTAGAGCGCTTGTTTTGGGAGTCTCGTATCGGGCATGCGGACGATGTGACCCGTCCATCGGAGCTGATCGAGCGTAGTCAAAGCTTCGATACTGGGGATGTTGGCCTGACCGAGAACACTGACGTTGGTGCGCCTAATAGGCGGAAAATCCCGGCCTCTAACGCAAGATTTTTTTCCTTCCCGTTGTTCTCTTCCCAGGAAAGCTGATGGACCCCACCCAGCTTTCCTATAATCAGCGAGAGAGCTGCAGCGTCAGCTGCTCGCTCAAGAGTCTGCAGGCTAAGTGGCAATGGGCAGTCTAGCTGCTAGGTCCTGATGCATAAGGTAGATGTAAAGATATTTTTCCAATGGGGCCAGTTTGCCTACAACAACAACGGCTTGCATTTATATAGCACCTTCCGGAAAGGAGAGCAAAATGTTCAGAAAATGCCTCAGACAATGGGCCTGTACTCTCTGGAGTTTAGAAGAATGAGAGGTGATCTCATTGAAATATACAAGATTCTGAGGGAGATTGACAGGGTAGATGCTGAGAGGTTGTTTCCCCCTGGCTGGAGTGTCTAGAACTAGAGGGCACAGTCTCAGGATAAGGGGTCGGCCATTTAAGACTGAGATGAGGAGGAATTTCTTCACTCAGAGGATAGGGAATCTTTGGAATTCTCTGCCCCAGAGGGCTGTGAATGCTGAGTCTTTGAGTATATTCAAGGCTGAGATCGATAGATTTTTGGACTCTAGGGGAATCGAGGGATATGGAGATCGGGCGGGAAAGTGGAGTTGAGGTCGATGATCAGCCATGATCTTATTGGATGGCGGAGCAGGCTCGAGGGGCCGAGTGGCCGACTCCTGCTCCTATTTCCTATGTTCTTACAACAAATGTACTTTTTGTTTGAACAAATTACACTTTGTTTCCCAGGAGCCTGCTCCTGAGTTTTGCCGATGCCACTGTTGATGTGGCCACTGGAGGCCACACGAGTGAGTCGGGAGTGATTGTGCTGCAGATTATCGCTTTCCTGTCGACAAGCACCTGCTCCTTGATCATCCCCACCTCCATCCCCCCCCCCACCACCCAAACAGATTAAAGAAGAAAAAAGACTTGCATTTCTATAGCGCCTTGCACAACCTCAGGACATTCTAAAGCGCTTTACAGCCAATGAAGTACTTTTGAAGTGCAGTCACTGTCGTAATGTAAGTGGCAGCCAATTGTGCACAGCAAGCGCCCACAAACAGCAATGTGATAATGACCAGATAATCTGTTTTTAGTGATGTTGGTTGAGGGATAAATATTGGCCGGGACACCGGGGAGAACTCCCCCTGCTCTTCTTCAAAATAGTGCCCGAGGATTTTTACGTCCACCTGAGAGGCAGACGGGACCTCAGTTTACCGTCTCATCTGAAAGAGAATAGGGACTCAATAATCTAGGAATCACAGATCCAGCCCATGTCCTCCCATTCCAAGACATGGGTCAATGAAGCACCATCCGTCATTCTAATCTGGTATATATTTTCCACCTCTGACAGAGCCTGGCATGGAAGAGCTAAGAGTTGTTCTTAACCAATCCAAAATGTTTATTATCCCCAACGGGGAAACAATAGGGTTGAACACACTCACCTGGAGGGGTCTTCTTCGACAGAAAACGCTCCTTTCATCTCAATGATATTTCTCTTGTTCTCAAAGGTTCCATAACTTAAAGTAACCTGGAAATAATCATTTTGATTTTATTTCAATTTATTATCCTCTATTTTGCTCTCTGATGAATCCCACAAGATGTTGAATCTCCCCATGATTTAGCATCAGTAATAACTTGCACCTTCATTGCCTACCTCATCAACCTCAACTAAGTCTAACCAACCTCAACTCATCTCCAAGGTTAATCTGTCTCTAAGGTCCTTCATCACCAATCTCAACCCATCTCCAACCTCCAGAGTCCTACATCACCAACCTCAACCCACCTCCAGGGTCCTACATCTCCAACCCTAACCCAGCTCCAAGGTCCTTCATCCCAAACCTTAAACCACCACCAACCTCCAAAGTCCTACATCTCCAACCTCAACCCAGCTCCGGTCCTTCATCTCCAACCCTAACCCAGCTCCAAGGTCCTTCATCCCAAACCTTAACCCACCTCCAGCCTCCAGAGTCCTACATCTCCAACCTCAACCCACCTCCAGGGTATTCCATCCCCAACTTCAACCCATCTCCAGGGTCCTACATCCCCAACCTCAACCCACCTCCAAAGTCCTGCATCTCCAACCTCAACCCAGCTCCAAGGTCCTTGATCCCCAACCTCAACCCAGCTCAAAGGTTCCATGTCACCAGCCCAGATGTGCCTTCAAGATCCTGAGCTTGGTCAGTGCCGGTGCAATTCGGCTCGGAGAGCATCGGTGGGACATACCTGGCTTTGGATCTGGGATTTAGAAACTAGCTGTAAGTTCTCGAGGTGGGAGTGGAAGAGTGGGCTTCGAATCAGACTCACGCCCAGGAGGGCCTCAATGATGTAACCGATGGTGCAGTCGTCAGGGAGACGGATCCTCTCTGCTGTATTCATAAAATGTCCGTCGCTGGCCAAAAAAGAAATCGCAATGTTTTTTTTTTTAAATGTAAGTGTTCTACATTTTTACATACTTACTGTAGTAAAATGGTGACGAGTTACATCTTTAATGAAGCTGTGTTATGTAGCGGGTGTGAGGGGCCTGTTTCTTGGCCTCTCTCGCTCAGGCTAGCCCAACCGGTCAGTAAATTTCCACCCCTCCCCTCCCCTCCCCCGTTTGGATGGACCCTCCTCCGGGAGCAGTTTACACAGCACCCCTAAACTGTGGGCCTCCTTCCTTCCCTCAGTCCTTTCCTCCCACCTACAGCCTTTTAATACTCAATCTTAATGCCACATAGCGATTGGGTCGCCAACTCTGATTGGACGTCTTCCTGGAGGTTTTATCACCTGACCTCCTGCCTCCAATGGCCCCGTCCCCCCTCCACTCTCCCGCCATTGGTCGACCGGCCCGTCCACCCTCGCCGCGCCCCGCCTTCCCTCGGCCAATCGGAAAGCGAAAGGACTCTTCATTACCCGATTGGATGACCCTTGACCGTCAGTCAAACAGCCATTTCCCACCCCCAATCTCCAATATTTTCAGAACTAATAAATGGAAGTGCTCAAAAGGAAATGAAAAGAAACACACAATTTTTTTTAAACGGCCCCCACCATTTCTCTCCCGGGTGTTACCCGCAGCGAGTGTCCTGGAGACTGGTCTTTTATTCCTGGAGACTCCAGGGCAATCCCGGAGAGTAGGCGACCCTACCTAAAGACTGCTTCCTTCTCCTCTACCCCTTTTTAACCTTGGGGGGGTGGGGTCCTGCACTGGGGGCCTCGGCTCTTCACCTAGGTTTTCTCAATTTAAAGAAAAAAGAAAGGCTTGCATTTGTATAATGCCTTTCACGACCAACAGACATCCCAAAGCGCTTCGCAGCCAATGAAGTACTTTTTGAAGTGTAGTCACTGTTGTAATGTAGGAAACGCGGCAGCCAATCTGCGCACAGCAAGCTCCCACAAACATCAATGTGATAATGACCAGTTAATCTGCTTTAGTGATGTTGATTGAGGGATAAATATTGGCCCCAGGGAGAACTCCTGCTCTTCTTTGAATTAGTGCCATGGGATCGTTTACCTGAGAGAGCAGACACTTGGTTAAACATCTCAGCACTGCACTAGAGTATCAGCCTTGATTTTTCTGCTTAAGTCTCTGGAGTGGGACTTTGAACCCACAACCTTCATGACTCAGAGGTCAAGGGTGCTACCCACTGAGCCACAGCTGACATACGTGGGACTGGACTTGGATTGATCAGTAAGAGTTGTTAAAAAAAACAACATTAAACTGGGATCGTGCTATGTGTAGATCCAGGGGGTGGGGGTGGTACGGGGGGCTCAAACAGCGGGTAACAAAAAGTCCCCATCAAGAGAATTCAGTCCAGCTACATCCCCCAATAACAGGCGACTGTTACATTGAAACCTTTCACTCATTCTTTCGATTAATGGATGGCACACCTACCTTGCCCAAGGTGCCATCTTCAGTGCCAACCCACGGCTGATACAGAATCCAGCTCCGCCAGTGGCGAACCAAAAGTACACAGATTTCTGTAAAATGAAGGTCAAATCATTATCCACGGCCACCTTCGACCTGACGTTGTACTATGTGAATAAAAGCAAAGAAAGATTGCATTTCTATAGCGCCTTTCACGACCACCGGACGTCCCAAAGCACTTTACAGACAATGAGGTACTTTTTGAAGTGGAGTCACTGTTGTAATGTAGGAAACGCGGCAGCCAATTTGCGCACAGCAAGCTCCCACACACAGCAATGTGACAATGACCAGATCATCTGCTTTAGTGATGTTGATTGAGGGATCAATATTGGCCCCAGGACACTGGGGAGAAACTCCCCTGCTCTTCTTCGAAATAGTGGCCATGGGATCTTTTACATCCACCTGAGAGGGCAGACGGGGCCTCGGTTTAACGTCTTATCCGAAAGACGGCACCTCCGACAGTGCAGCGCTCCCTCAGTGCTGGACTGGAGCGTCAGCCTGGATATTTGTACTCAAGTCATGGTTAATCAAGTCAACTCAAGCATATTACTAACCGAGTGCTTAACATGTTGATATGAAATTCCTTTTATCTAATATTAAAGATTCCGATAAAAATTGCAGACAAAGAAATTTGTTATAAATATATTAGTGTCTGGATGCCAATATTCGCCCTGTCTTTTCAAGGCCTTTGTCTCCCTGAGTGAATTGACCTTTTTCCATGTGATAAGAGATCTTGAAGGTTTAAATCAAAAAATCTTAGAATTTTACAGCATAGAAGGCGGCCATTCGGCCCATCGTGGCTCTACTGGCTCTCTCAGGGAGCTATCCCCCTGCCCTTTCAAGTTTTTCCCTTTTAAAAGCTCCCAAACCCACGACCTCTACCACCTAGAAGGGCAAGGGCCGCAGGCGCAGGGGAACACCACCACCTCCAAGTTCCCCTCCAAGTCACACACCATCCCGACTTGGAAATATATCGGCCGATCCTTCATCGTCGCTGGGTCAAAATCCCGCAACTCCCTCCCTAACAGCACTGTGGGAGTACCTTCACCACACGGACTGCAGCAGTTCAAGAAGGCGGCTCACCACCACCTTCTCAAGGGCGATTAGGGATGGGCAATAAATGCTCGCCTTGCCAACGCCGCCCACATCCCAGGAATGAATAAAAAGAAAAAAAAATGGATTCCGATTCTCGCACCGTTTCTGGTTGGGCATTCCATGCCGACAACATTCCGCATAAACAAATTCTCCTAACCTCGCCCTTCATTCTTTTGGCGATGTTCTTAAATTTATGCCCTCGAGTCACAGAAAATAATGGAGATAGTGTTTCCTCGATTCACATCATCAGCACCCCTCCTCGTTCTGAGCATCGCGGTGGATCTCCCCTTAATGTTATTTGTTCTAAGGAAAAGAAGCCCCAGTTTCTGGGGAAAATGGCTGCAAGAATCATCCAAAGGCCCGATGAGTCGCGGCTCCAACGCAGTGAGGGGGCAGCCAAGTGGAACAAGGCGGTGGCAATTGGAGGAGCAAAGTACCACAGCAGCAACAGTAAAATATAGGACAACAGTAAAGGTTGCTGACGTAAGAAAACTACTAGACACTTGATCAGAGTATTAAACAAGGCTTTAATTGACTGTTTCACAACATGGAAGTCTAGTTATCCTTCACTAGTTCCTGTTTACAAAATGTCCCTGAGCAAGTTGGGCCCATGCCCGAGTATTTATACTCTCCCTGGATAGCGCCACCAGCAGGCCACCCAGTATATTTCATAAGTCATTTCTACATGAATGGCACGATTTATGTCAGTCGCGATGGTGATAATGACCAGATCATCTGTTCTTTGTGATGTTGATTGAAGGATAAATATTGGCCATGGCACTGAGCGAGAGGTTGGGCGTGAGCCATATCAACCCTTCAGACAACAAGCTTTATTCTTTATCCTGCCCAGGAGTGAGGGGTGTTAGAAAAACCCCCCTAGTCTTCCATGAACCTCTCTGCCTCTCTCTCCTCCTTTAAGACACTCCTTAAAGTGTTAGCCATGGCTCAGTGGGTAGCATTCTCCCCTCTAGAATCAGAAGGTTGTGGGTTCAAGTCCCACTCCAGGTACTTGTAGCACATAAAGCTAGGCTGACACTCCCAGTGCAGTGCTGAGGGAGTGCTGCATTGTCGGAGGTGCTGTCTTTCGGATGAGACATTAAACCAAGGCCCTGCCTGCTCTCTTAGGTGGGTGTAAAAGATCCTGTGGCACTATTTAGAACGTGTGCCCTGGCCAATATTTATCCTTCTACCAACATCACAAAAACAGATTATCTGGTCATTATCACATTGCTGTTTGTGGGAGCTTGCTGTGCGTAGATTGGCTTCAGCATTTCCTACATTACAACAGTGACTACACTCCAAAAGTATTTCATTGGCTGTAAAGCGCTTTGGGATGTCCTGAGGTCGTGAAAGGCTCTATAGAAATGCAAGTCTTTAATTTTTAAAAACCTACCTCTTTGACCAAGTTTTTGATCACCTGTCCTAATGGCCCAGAATTTCGGGTCACCACAGGTGAGTACGCACGGGGTACTCACCCGTAGGCCCAATGGAAGTGCCGGTTTCCTGCATGCACTGCGCGTGCGCGGGAAACCGGCACTTCCGTTCCCCTGAAAGAAGGGGTTCAGAGTTCGAACGGGTGCGCAGGAGAGACTGCGCGTGCGCATCGAACTTGCGGTTTTTTTGCAGGTTTTCCCGGGAGGGTAAGTCTCCAGAATTTACATATTTAAAAAGCAGGCGTAAGGCCTGCTTTTTACAAGGTAAGTGGTGAATTAATTAAAATTAAAACATTTTTTCCACAGGTTTATTATTTTTAAATACTTTAAAGAAAAGATAAGTTTATTTTTAGCCGTTAGAAAATAAAATTATACTTTTCAAAAATTTAAATTATTGTTTAAAATAGTTATTTCATGTAATTTATAGTTTATTTTTAAAATGTGATTTAAAAAAAAAATTATTTGAAGATTTAGTGATGTTTTGGGGCTCGTAGTATTTCTAAGTTTGACAGCACTTCCTGTCAAACTTATGAATGAAGCATTCCCTGCTACCATTGGCTCTCCATGGCCCACGTGATCCCAGGGGACGCTTCGAACTAACTGCGCCCCTGGGATATGCAAGCACTGCGCGCCGGCAGTTGGAGCAGGCCCAGGATCGGCGCGCTAGGTAAGTGCAGGTCGGGGGCTTACACCCGCGGGAAGACTCCGACCCGAATTTCTGGGCCAATATCTCCTTATATGGTGTCAAACTTAGTTTGATAACACTCCTGTGAAGCATCTTGGAGCATTTTACTATGTTAAAGGCGCTATATAAATGCAAGTTGTTTGGTTATTTATAATGTATTAAACTTGCGATGTGTGTCCCTCGCTTCTTATGTGGGTGCTGCTCTTCCATCATACCTCTAGGTGGTGCCCGGATGGGATTTTCCGATAAAGTGACCTGTCACCTGCAGCTACTCATTTCTATCACTGGATGGAGCTTCAGATACCCAGAGCAACACCTTCAGCATCACGAACGCACTGAGGGAACTCCGGCCTCTCTGTGTGGGCAAAGGCACACAGGAGATCCACCACAAGGGTTCAATTAAGAGGTTGAGCCGCTCTCAGGGGTAAGGTGGCTACAGTTTCCCACAATGGCCCTCTGCCGCCCGCGTTCCTAACCCGCACCAAGTCCCGTTCGCCCATCACCCCTGTGCTCGCTGACCTACATTGGCTCCCGGTTAAGCAGCGCCTCGATTTCAAAATTCTCATCCTTGTTTTCAAATCCATCCATGGCCTCGCCCCTCCCTATCTCTGTAATCTCCTCCAGCCCGACAACCCCACCCCCCCCCCCCCCCCCCGAGATATCTGCGCTCCTCTAATTCTGGCCTCTTGAGCATCCCTGATTATAATCGCTCCACCATTGGTGGCCGTGCCTTCTGCTGCCTGGGCCCTAAGCTCTGGAATTCCCTGCCTAAACCTCTCCGCCTCGCTACCTCTCTCTCCTTCTTTAAGACGCTCCTTAAAACCGACCTCTTTGACCAATCTTTAGGTCACCTGCCCTAATTTCTCCTTATGTGGCTCGGTGTCAAATTTTTTGTCTTTTAATACTCCTGTGAAGCACCCTTGCGACGTTTTACTACGTTACAGGCGCTATATAAATGCAAGTTGTTGTTGTTGACTAGGGACAGGAAAGTCAGGTTTCCACTCCTGGTCCCTGCACAGCGCCCCCTTCTGGAAGTGCCATGCCTGGTGGGGAGGGACAGGATTGGGCCGGAGGCTGGTGACCTCCATAGTCAGACAATGTGCTAACTCACTGGTCAAGGAACATCAACAGATGCCCAACGGACCGCCAGTGACCGCGGAACGGTACCCCAGTGAGGGACTTGCTAACCGATCTGTTAATGACCGAGGGAGAAATGTTGGCCACAGCACTAGGAAAACTTCCTGCTCTTCAAAGAGCGCGGCGGGATCCTTAACGTTCACCTGAAGATGAAAACAGGGCCTCGGCAGCACCTCCGATAGCGCAGCAGCCTCCTCAAAGCTGCACTGGAGCGTTCAGCCGAGATTATAGTGCTCAACTCACAGGAGCATAGAAACATAGAAAAATAGGAGCAGGAGTCGGCCAGGAGAATACCATATTCCCGCTCTCTCCCCATACCCCTTGATGCCTTTTGTGTCTAGAAATCTATCTATCTCCTTCTTAAATATATTTAGTGACTTGGCCTCCACAGCCCTCTGGGGTAGAGAATTCCACAGGTTCACCACCCTCTGAGTGAAGAAATGTCTCCTCATCTTAGTCCTAAATGTCCGACCCCATATCCTGAGACTGTGACCCCTCGTTCTAGACCCCCCCAGCCAGGGGAAACATCCTCCCTGCATCCAGTCTGTCTAGCCCTGTCAGAATTTTATACGTTTCAATGAGATCCCCTCTCATTCTTCTAAACTCTAGTGAATACAGGCTCAGTCGACCCAATCTCTCCTCTTATGACAGTCCTGCCATCCCAGGAATCAGTCTGGTGAACCTTCGCTGCACTCCCTCTATGGCAAGTATATCCTTTCTTAGGTAAGGAAACCAAAACTGCACACAGTGCTCCAGGTGTGGTCTCACCAAGGCCCTGTATAACTGTAGTAAGACATCCTTGCTCCTGTACTCAAATCCTCTTGCAATGAAGGCCAACATACCATTTGCCTTCCTAACTGCTAAAACCAAATTCAAGTTCTCAAACTGCCATGGTGGGATTTTGAATTCACGTTCTAGACTGTATTATCAATCCTAGCCTTTAGTCCAGTATCATAACCACTAGACTACCGTGCCTGCAAGGCTTGAAGTGACAACCTTCCAACTCAAGGCCAAGAGAGCTGCCAAGTGAACCCGGCCAAGGCTTATTGTAAATCATGGAGCGTTGGCAACCCTGACACCACCACCTGTGGGCACTGTCAGAACAAGGAAATGGCAGCCCAAACAAGAACGGGTATTCCTCATGCACCCTGCCCATCTATCCACCCCTTCCCCTGCCGCCCACTCATAGAATCATAGGATCACAGAAAGTTACAGCACGTAAGGAGGCCATTTCAGCCCATCGTGTCCGCACCAGCCAACAAAGAGCTATCCAGCCTAAACCCACTTCCCCAGCTCTTGGTCCGTAGCCCTGCAGGTTACAGCATCCCAAGTGAACATCCAAGTACTTTTTAAATGTGGTTAGGGTTCCTGCCTCTACCACCCTTTCAGGCAGTGAGTTCCAGACCCCCACAACCTTTTGGGTGAAGAAATTCCCCCTCAAATCCCCTCTAAACCTTCCACCAATTACTTTAAATCTGTGCCCCCTGGTTTTTGACCCCTCTGCTAAGGGAAATAGGTCCTTTCTATCCACTTTATCTAGGCCCCTCATAATTTTATATGCCTCAATAAGGTCTCCCCTCAGCCTCCTCTGTTCCAAGGGAAACAGACCCAGCCTATCCAGTCTTTCCTCATAGCGAAGATTCTCTACTCCCGGCAACATCCTTGTAAATTAACGGACTCAATTATGACCACCAGCGACAAAGCATCAATTCCTAAAGTGTGTCGAGAGTATACAAACACATCAGCAGACCCATTTTGTGATGCCCATCCTCTTCGTAGCGAGAGGGTTTGAGTACAGGAGCAAGGATGTCTTGCTGCAGTTGTACAGGGCCTTGGTGAGACCACACCTGGAGCACTGTGTGCAGTTTTGGTCGCCTTATCTGAGGAAGGATGTTCTTGCCATGGAGGGGGTGCAGCGAAGATTCACCAGACTGATACCTGGGATGGCAGGAATGACGTATGAGGAGAGATTGGGTCGATTGGACTTATGTTCGCTGGAGTTTAGAAGAATGAGAGGGGATCTCATTGAAACTTATAAAATTCTAACAGGACTAGACAGACTAGATGCAGGAAGGATGTTCCCAATGGCGGTGGAGTCCAGAACCAGGGGTCACAGTCTAAGGATAAGGGGTAAGCCATTTAGGACTGAGATGAGGAGGAATTTCTTCACCCAGAGAGTGGTGAACCTGTGGAATTCTCTACCACACAAGGCAGTTGAGGCCAATTCATTAAATATATTCAAGAAGGAGTTAGATATATTTCTTAAGGCTAAAGGGATCAAGGGATATGGGGAGAAAGCAGGGACAGGGTACTGAATTTGGATGATCAGCAATGATCTCATTAAATGGCGGAGCAGGCTCGAGGGGCCGAATGGCCTACTCCTGCTCCTATCTTCTATGTTTCTATGTAAATGCCAGGTAAGCAAAATGTCCAACAAGATTTAAATAATAAAAAGGGCCGGTGGAAGCAGAGGGCCCAGGTTTAAGGTAACTGGCAAAAGAACCAGAGGCGACATGAGGGAAAACAGATTTTTACGCAGTGAGTTATGAGGCCCTGCCTGGAAGGGCGGTGGAAGCAGATTCCAGGAAAACTTTCAATAGGGAATTGGATAAAAGAAGTGGAAAAATTTGCAGGGCTACGGGGAAGGAGCAGGGGATGTGGGACAAGGAGCCGGCACAGGCACGATGGGCCGAATGGCCTCCTCCTGTGCTGTATCATTCTAGGATTCTGTTCTATAACTATATATGTAAACCCAGAACAAAATTTCAATTCAAAAGGTTTTTTTTTTTTTAAAAGTCGCTCACTGTTTTATTGTTAGGCAGCTTTTCAGACGCCTCGATCGGCCGGTCCAGGCTGGGCTTTCCCACGTAGATGTCCTGCGTGGGAGGGAAGCTCGAGAGCAAGTCCAGCAGGGCGCGCACGTTGACATAATTATCATCATCGACGTGGCAAAACCACCTGGAGAATCAGAACAAAGAAGGCAGGGGTGAGAGGTGGACTCGTCATCTTCCGATTAGGCACTTTACAGCCTTACCTGACTCAATATCGAGTTCAACAATTTCAGATCATAACCTCGGCCCCTATTACATTTTTACTTATATTTTTTATCCACACCTTTGTTTTGTGCCCTTCCCCCTTTTTTTCTCTCCCACATGGCAGCTGTCTCCCATTCTGCCAGCGCATTTCACACCTAATCTAGAGCCGCCTTTTGTCTCCACTAGTCCGATCACCATCTCGTCTCGTTTTGAATACCTCTTAATGTCTCTTCACTTCTCTTTTGTTCTCTCATCCCCATTTCCCAGCCCCCAAACTGGCCTTTTAATCTGTTTCATTTCCTGTGCTTTTTCAGTCCTGACGAAGGGTTTCGACCTGAAACATTGGGGGAAAAATTCAGTATCGCCCTGTTTGGGTCGCCATTATCGGCCATGCACAAAGTTTAGCGCCTGGCGCTACCTATCACCTCCGACAGCAAACTTGGCTTTTATCGCCCCTGGAGGTGATTGGAGCGCTAAATCAGGCGCTTCACACCTATCTTAAGGCGCAAAGGCCGAGGAGCGAGGCGCTACCTCAGAGCGCTGGCGAAGCAAGGAAGGGCAAATCAAAATAAACCTGCAACGTGCTGCTCAGTACTCAAAACTCCTTCACACAGCGTTGAATCTCTCCAGAAGTCTCTCTCTCTCTCTCCGAATGCGTGGTGCAAAAATGTCACCGACAAAAAAAGGCAGGAAGCGGTCGCCTTTAAATAGCGCTCCCCCAGTCCCTTTCTGACAGCATAACGCTCCCCTCAACCTGTTGTTGCTAGCGGCAGGCGGTAAGGCAGGGGGCGCCACTCAATATCCGGTCCGGGGCGCTAACGGGCCGTTGCGCACTCGACTGATGTCACAATCTGCCGGCGCAGGAGATCGTGGCGGTAGTGTTTAACGCCGCCGTAAAATGTCTAGTTAATTTCGCGAGCGGCACAAACATCGCCGCGCCCGGGCGCTAGTTGCTTTGCGCCCCATTAGCGCCCTCTTAAGGCACTAACGGGAGGCGCAAACAACTGAATTTTTCCCCCATTGACTCTGTTTCTCTCTCCACCGATGTTGCCTGGCCTGCTGAGTTTTTCCAGCGTTTTCTGTTGTTATTTCGGATTTCCAGCCTCCGCAGTATTTTGCTATCATTAGAGGTGGACTACTGTTAACTGAGAAGATGCATGAAGGCACTAGGCGGGGTCAACTCGGGTGCAAGGCCTTGGACACCGTGGATGCCCCTGAATGTTTTGGGTGATCTCGGAGGTTGGCATTGCGCCCTGGACCTGGTGTTGCAGGTGTAGCTGGAGCATTCCAGAGCAAGGACGACGGCAACCTGTTCGAGAACAAAGGATTCGAACTGAAGGCCAGGGAAGCCTCGAGATCCCAACAACTGATGATAGAAACGTTAGCCGAAGCCCAGACTCAGAAATATAGGAAAGGGACAACTATGAAGAGTAAAAGTGCTGGTGGTTACATTGAGTGGGCTGTGGGAGGCGGTTAGTTGGACAGGGGGGATAAGGGATACCCGGTCTTGTTTAGGCTGCCATTGCCTTGTTCTTGCAGTGCCCGCAGGTGATGGTGCCAGTGTTGCCAATGCTCACGGCAAGCCCGGTTTTGCTCCTGGTCGTTGTTGAGCCGCGTCTCTTTTTACTTTTCGAGGTGGTTGCCAAGGCGATGCCTCTGGAATTGATGAGTTTAGTCAGTAATTCATTTGCTCTAATCTATTTTGGCGACCTCCGGCCTCTGAATGTGCCTCTGTGCCTGCCTTGAAGTTGCTCAGAGTTGGGTTTTTCCATTTGTCTTTGATATCTAATTGTGGTGGCAATGCCGGCTTGTTGTGTTGGTTGAGTTCTGGACCAAGGCCTTCGAGCCCTGGCTTCAAATCCCAACATTTATCCTTTCATCGGTAACTAAAATGAGTAGCAGATCTTAGTATGTGGGTGGAGGGCGAGAGATAGCAGGGACTGTGCACGGTTCAGACACTCCGAGTGTTGGCAATGGAAACATAAGCTAATAATGCCTCAAGCTGCCATCTGATGGAGATACATGTTCAATCTTTCGCTCCTTTCTTTCTTTCTCTCTTTTTGGTTAATAACAAGTGTTTATTTCCGTTTTTAAATATGGCAAGCCAACCTAAATTGTCGTCTCCATCCATCGAAGACTGCCGTACACAATCCGGTCCGAGCTGGCCACTGCCCTGCTCTCTTCCTTTGCTTCAGACATTGATCCAATTTTCCCTTAAAAGATGCGATGGTTTCTTCTACCCCTGGCATTCCCGGGGAGGGGGAGGAGGTTGTAGAGCTGCTGGAGGTTACCGGATAGGGAGGGCAAGGCCACGGAGGTATTTAAACGCAAGGATGAAATCACAAAATTAAACCTTCTTTTAAATCTCCTCTGGGCCTTCTCTCCTTTGTTAAAAATAGTCCCAGTAGCTGAAGTCTCTCCTCATAACTATAGTTCCTCATCACTGGGATTATCCTGGTCAATCTACATTTTCGATTGCTTTAGTATTATTTCTATAACGGGGTGGCGGAAACTGCACACACTGTACTCTAACCATTGCCTCGCACAGATTTATCATTACGTCCACTGCCACCCAACAATATAGGCTGGATTTTCCCAGCCCTGAGGAGGTGGGTTTGGAGGCGGGACTGCTGGGAAAATGGGAAAAATTGCGAGCGGGTCCCAACCCCGCTCCCAACCCGCCTCCGAACCTTCTTCCCAGGAGGCGGGTCCCCGGCTCACGCCGGCACCCGTCTCCTAGCGGCGGGGAGGGAATTGAAGCCAATTAACTGCCTGGTAACAGGTAATTAAGTGGCTTTTCCCCATTTTCCGCCTGCTGATGCGGCCTTCCCGATGGCGGGAAACCCCGCCAGGGTCAGCGAGGCGAGCTGTGGGTCTGCTGCAGTGTAAGTGTGCAAATGACAGCTGCAGAGGTAGTGTGATGGGTGCAATGGTGCACAGGCAAGTATGACAGGTGAGAGAACGTAGTGAGAAATATTTTTATTCTGTTTATATGTATCTGCAGGTGACAAGGTTTGATGTTTCTGTGAAGCCTCATCTGATCGGGAGAATTGACAGATGGCTTCTGCAATCTCACATGCATCTGCCATCTGTTTTCTCCTAAGGAGAGAGTCATTGGAGAGCATGGGTACAAGGGCTCACCTTTGGACAGTGATTGTCAGTGTTTGACAGCACCTCAATGCTGTCAAACACTGACAATTCATCCGTCAAAAAATGATGGTGCCTGTCCCTTTAACAAAACCAGCAGATGAAGCATGATGCATTGACGTCATCTGACACCGGCTTTCTCTTAATTGGCCGGCAAGCGCGCAGGGCGGGGCTTAACAAGGCCAATCAAGGGAAAATAGCGTCTGTTCGTCAGACGTCGCTGGGGGCGGGACTAGAACCCGGAAGGCAGCAGTCCCGCCCCCAACGCGTCTCCTCAGGTAAGATCCTGGCCTCTGTCTCAGCTCCAGCTCTCTCTCCTCCACCGTGTTTCCCATTATGACAAATAGCCACCTGTGGCCCCTTCAAAATGAGTTTGGCCATTGAGAGCCAGTTGACGATGAATGAGGGACAGGTTTGTGTTGTGGGCCCGTGCCCAGTAGGAACTGATTTCAGAGGTCACCGACACACCTCGCATTAACCCTTACAGCCAGCAGACAAAGGAGACCCTCATCCCATTGGTCGGGTGGCCATAGGGTAGAGAGCTGACGAGTCTGCTGCCATCCAGACCTCGGCTGCCCCGTGCCCTAACTCGCACCAAGTCCCGTTCACCCATCACCCACTGTGCTCGCTGGCCTACATTGGCTCCCAGTTTGGCAACACCTCGATTTTAAAGTTCTCACATCCATGTTTTCAAATCCCTCCATGGCCTCGCCCCCTCCCTATCTCTGTCACCTCCTCCAGCCCCACAACCCTCCGAGATATCTGCGCTCCTTCAATTCTGCCCTCTTGAGCATCCCCGATTTTAATCGCTCCACCATTGACGGCCATGCCTCCAGCTGCCGAGGCCCTAAGCTCTGGAATTCCCTCCCTAAACCTCTCCAACATGCTACCTCTCTCTCCTCAGCTATTTAGGACTGAGCTGAGGAGAAATCTCTTCACTCAGAGGGGGGTGAATCTTTGGAATTCTCTACCCCAGAGGGCTGTGGATGCTCAAAACAGAGATCGATAGTTTTTTGAACACTACAGGAATCGAGGGTTATGGGGATAGTGCAGGAAAGTGGAGTTGAGGTCGATGATCAGATTATTGAATGGCGGGGCAGGCTCGAAGGGCCGAATGGCCTACTCCTGCTCCTATTACTTATGTTCTCTTTTAAGAGGCTCCTTAAAACCTATCTCGTTGGCCAAGCTTTTGGTCACCTGTCCTAATATCTCCTTATGGGGCTCGGTGACAAATTCGGCCCGATTACGTTCCTGTGAAGCGCCCTGGGGCGTTTTACAATGTTAAAGGTGCTGTGTAAATGCTGTTGTTGTTGTTGCCATCAGATTGAATGGCATCGCGCTTGCTCTGCAATTCAAAGCTGTTCCTGCAGGGGGAGACAACACACAGCAGTCAGCGTGGAAAGGTCTTCATGTCGCTGTGCAGCGCAGGAAACAAAGTTCCACACACAAACCATCCACCTCACTGCATCAGCAGGACTCACATCGGGTCAGCTAACCTCAGGCGGGGTTAAACATAGAAACACAGAAGATAGGAGCAGGAGTAGGCCATTCGGCCCCTCGAGCCTGCTCCGCCATTCAATGAGATCATGGCTGATCATCCAAATTCAGTACCCTGTCCCTGCCTTCTCCCCATATCCCTTGATCCCTTTACCTTAAGAAATATATCCAACTCCTTCTTGAATATATTTAATGAATTGGCCTCCACTGCCTTCTGTGGTAGAGAATTCCACAGGTTCACCACTCTCTGGGTGAAGAAATTCCTCCTCATCTCTGTCCTAAATGGCTTACCCCTTATCCTTAGACTGTGACCCCTGGTTCTGGACTCCCCGACCATCGGGAACATCCTTCCTGCATCCAGTCTGTCCAGTCCTGTTAGAAAAAGACTTGCATTTCTATAGTGCCTTTCACGACCTCAGGACGTCCCAAAGCGCTTTACAGCCAATGAAGTACTTTTTGAAGTGCAGTCACTGTTGTAATGTGGGAAACACGGCAGCCAATTTGCGCACAGCAAGATCCCACAAACAGCAATGTGAGAATGACCAGATAATCTGTTTTAGTGATGTTGGTTGAGGGATAAATATCGGCCCAGGACACTGGGGAGAACTCCCCTGCTCTTCTTCGAAATAGTGCCGCGGGATCATTTATGTCCACCTGAGAGAGCAGACGGGGCCTCGGTTTAACGTCTCATCCGAAAGCAGCGCTCCCTCAGCACTGCACTCGAGTATCAGCTGAGATTTTTGTGCTCAAGTCTCTGGAGTGGGACTTGAACCCACAACCTTTTGTTGCAGTAACAATTATGGGCGGCTCGGATTTCAGTGCAGGTGGCGTACAGAGCAGGCTGGTGGTGAATGGCTGTTTTTCAGACCGGGGGGAGGCTATGCGATGATGTTCCCCAGGGTTCAGTACTAGGGCCACTGCTGTTTTTGATTTACATTAATGACTTGGACTTGGGGGGTGCAGGGCGCAATTTCGAAATATGCAGATGACACGAAACCTGGAAGTGTAGTAAATAGTGGGGAAGATAGTGATAGACTTCAAGAGGACATAGACAGGCTGGTGGAATGGGCAGAGACGTGGCAGATGAAATTCAACGCAGGAAGTGTGAGGTGATACGTTTTGGTAAGAAGAATGAGGAGAGACAGACACACTAAATGGTACAATTTTAAAGGGGGTGCAAGAACAGAGAGACCCGGGGGTGTTTGTGCACAAATCTTTGAAGGTGGCAGGGCAGGTTAACAAAGCGGATAATAAAGCAGATGGGATGCTGGGCTTCATAAATAAATAGAGGCACCGAGTACAAAAGCCAGGAAGTTATGTTAAACCAATATATAAAACACTAGTTCGTCCCCAGCTGGAGTATTGTGTCCAATTCTGGGCACCGCACTTTAGGAAGAACGTGGAGAGGGTACAGAAGAGAGTTACGAGAATGATTCCGGGGATGAGGGATTACAGTTACGTGGACAGACTGGAGAAGCTGGGGTTGTTCTCTTTGGAGCAGAGAAGGCTAAGAGGAGATTTGATAGAGGTGTTTAAAATCATCAAGGGTTTAGACGGAGTAAATAAAGAGAAACTGTTTGCAATGGCCAAGGGGTCGATAACCAGAGGGCACAGATTCAAGGTGATTGGCCAAAGAACCAGAGGCGACTTGAGGAAAAACTTATTTATGCAACGAGGGGTTAGGATTTGGAATGCGCTGCCTGATAGGGCGGTGGAGACAGATTCAATAGTAGCCTTCAAAAGGGAATTGGGTAAATACTTGAAGGAGAAAAAGTTGCAGGGATGTGGGGAAAGAGCGAGGGGAGTGGGACTGACTGGATTGCTCTTCGAAAGAGCTGGCGCAGACTCGATGGGCCGAATGGCCTCCTTTGGTGCTGTACTAATCTACAATTCTAGGGCTCATTGCATGGCCTGTTTTCTTGACCTCCTAGTCGAACATCCTCCCTGCTCATTCCCATGGCCTCACCAACACCGCTGCCACGTGTTGGCCCGATGACTTACTTCAGGCGTGACGCAATGAACACATCGTACTCTGCGGCCATCTTGCACGACAGGGCTTGCCGGCTGTGCGCTGATGAGCAGTTCGTATTGATCACTCGGTGGCCTGTGTGGAGACAAGTGAAGTATTAATACGATGGCCAAGCGGGCAGGTCGGATTGAAACACTGGCCTGTGACTGGCACAGACTCGCGGTGGGAGCTGATCAGTGCACAGGAAAACCCAACAACCAACAGCTGAATTCCAAGTCAGTTAATCAGGTGAACAAATTCTAGCAGCAGGAAAAGGCCATTCGGCCCGAGCTTAACCCATTTTGTCTCAACCCCACCCACCATCTTGTCCTACCAATCAATCCATTCACGGACTCTATGGCCGTGGTTTCCGGCTTCCAGTCCCGCCCCCAACTGCATCCGGCCCACATTTTACATTGGTTGACCTTGTTAAGCCCGCCCTGCGGGCTTGTCGGCCAATTAAGAGGAAGCTGGTCAGATGACATCATTTGATGATGCGTCATCTGCCGGTTTTCTTAAAGGGACCACGCACAATTTTTTTTTGACAGCTGAGTTCTCAGTGTTTGACAGCATTGAGGTGCTGCAAACACTGACAATCACTGTAAAAAAGTGAGCTCTTGCACCCAGGCTCTCCAATGACTCCCTCCATAGGCTGGAATAGATGGCAGCTGCAGGTGAGGTGACAGAAGCGATCTGTCACTAATGAGAGAGGTTCTCCCAATGAGGTGCCACTGGACATGGATTTCAAAACTTGTAACCTAAAGAAATGTATAAATGCATTAAAAAACCATTTCCCAACATTTTCTTACCTCTGAGACTCACCAGTGCAACATTGGATCCTTCACACCACTTCTGCAGCCGTCATCAATGCAGAAACATTACTGCAGACTCACAACACGCCACACTTACCTGGCAAGCTGTCCGGACGTCAGGCAGAAGCGGCAAAATTCAAAAACAGCCCGTCAACTACTGGCAACTACCTGTTAACGGGCAGGTAATTGCCCTTAATCCTCTTCCCGCCGCTATGTGTCGGGTCCATGCGCAACTTGGGGGACCTGACACTTGGGAAAATTGTTTGAAGGCGGGTTGACAGCGGGATCGCAACCCCCCCCCCGTCAATCAAAACAATTTTACCCTTTGACCCGCCTCCAAACCCGCCCTCTGAGCGCCGGCAAAATCCAGCCCAAAGACTCTATGACTGCGCTGTACTTCATTGGCTGTAAAGCGCTTTGGGGCGTTCGAAGGTCATGAAAGATGTTAAGGGCAAGCTCTTCCTTTTCTTTTCCAAGTGCAGGAAGTTTTTGCTAAATTTATATAAAACACCAGTTCCACCCCGGTCTGTTGAACCTATTTCAATTCAATGGCCGCTTCCTCGCGACACATTGCGACCTTTACCATTTGTTTTAAAATACTGGCCACTTGTTTGCCTGGCGTCCCTTTCAATGAACAGCCCCTGTCTCCGTACCCTCATGGCCACTCCCTCACATAACACCGGAGCTTTCATTCTATTCGTTCACGGGATGTGGGCGTTGCTGACAAAGCCAGCATTTATTGCCCATCCCTAGTTGCCCTTGAGAAGGTGGTGGTGAGCTGCCTTCTTGAACCACTGCAGTCTGTGTAGTGAAGGTGCTCCCACAGTGCTGTTCGGGAGGGAGTTCCAGGATTTTGACCCAGCGACGATGAAGGATCGGCGATATATTTCCAAGTCAGGATGGTGTGACTTGGAGGGGAACTTGGAGGTGGTGGTGCACACACTCTCAAGAATAATCTGCAATCTATGATGCATTGGCCTGAAGTTTACCGAGAGATTATTTGCACAGTGTACCATTCAAACTGCCACAGGTGGCACAAGCACGTGAGCCCCGTACCAGATGCAAGCTCTGCACAATGACTTGTAGCACCTTTAACGTTAAAAAAAATAAATGTCCCAAGGCAAAATACAAACAGATACAGGAATGGATGCTGAGCTCTGGAGGGAGAGGTTAGGAGGCGTGACCGAGAGTTGGGTTGGAAAGATGGGTGTTGAGAAGGTTCTTTAAAAGGAGAGGAGTGGAGAGGAGGAGACGTTCATGGAGGGAGTGTCACAGAGCAGGGCCCAGGCATCTGAAAACTTTCTCACCTATGAGGTGGGCCAACAAGAGGGAGGATACACAGAAGGCCAGAGTCAGAGGACTGGAGGCTGCAGGAGGTTCCAGAGATGGAGAGGGACTTGAAGATTAGGGTTAAAGGAATAGGAGGCTATCAAGGGGTATGGGGAGAGAGCGGGAATATGGTATTGAGATAGAGGATCAGCCATGATCATACTGAATGGCAGAGTAGGGTCGAAGGGCCGAATGGCCAACTCCTGCTCCTATTTTTCTATGTTTCTAGAAGGATATGCAGAGAAAGAAAGAAAGAAAGAATTGCATTTATATAGCGCCTTTCACGATCACCAGACATCTCAAAGCGCTTTACAGCCAATGAAGTACTTTTTTGAAGTGGTGTCACTGTTGTAATGTAGGAAACGCGGCAGTCAATT
Organism: Somniosus microcephalus; assembly: GCF_052327205.1. NCBI lineage: Eukaryota > Metazoa > Chordata > Chondrichthyes > Squaliformes > Somniosidae > Somniosus > Somniosus microcephalus. The sequence goes on along the minus strand of NC_141014.1, from coordinate 26,073,519 downwards.
TGCGCACAGCAAGCTCCCATACACAGCAATGTGACAATGACCAGCTACTCTGTTTTAATGATGTTGATTGAGGTAAATATTGGCCAGGACACCGGGGAGAGCTCCCCTGGTCTTCTGCGAAATAGGGATCTTTTGTCACCAGCTGAGAGAGCAGACAGAACCTCGGTTTAACATCTCATCCGAAAGGCGGCACCTCTGATAGTGCAGCACTCCCTCAGCACTGCACTGGAGCCCCCCAATGATTGAATAGTTTACTAAAATTTTAGGCTCGCACGTGAAGAGTGGGGCCTCGGAATAAATCCCAAACTGATCTGTTCTTATGAACCGGTTTAATTCTACTGCAATATACAGGGATCGAGTCAGTGCCTGAGTCAGTATTCCCACAAACAGGATACCTGTGTACCATGTACCAGTGGCCCATACCAGGGCCTGTGACATTTGGCTAATCGGCCCACGAAGCCCAGGCCACTCGGGTTCGAATTGAGCTTATAATTCTCACTCGTTAGTTTGCCCGCTTTAAATTCCGTGGGCTTGGAGGTTTGGGCTGTTCTTCACGCTGTCGCCTCACGAGTTGGTAAATCCTAAATCAGTACATCCAGATCTGTCAGTAGCAGTAACATTAATAAGGACATGGATCGAAACACTACTTATGGCCTTTGAGGCCTCATGCTATGAACCGAAGTGGTCCACACAGGCCAATACGTGGACACACACCCCCTCGTGGTACACCACGAATCAACTGATCTTCATCAAATAACAGACCGCCCTCACCTGTCCTGATCTTCAGCTCCTCATCCTCATCGTCCGTGAAGATGTATGTCTGGAAAAAAAGGAAAGAAAAACTATTAGGGACACTCTGTCTTCTGGTTTCAACCTAAGTTTAATCTAGCGCATGATAGACAATCAAAAATAGTCATCGGACCAATTACAACAACAACAACTTGTATTTATATAGCGCCTTTAACACAGTAAAACGTCCCAAGGCGCTGCACAGGGATATTTTAAGACAAAACAATTTGACACCGAGCCACATAAGGATAAATTAGGGCAGGTGACCAAAAGCTTGGTCAAAGAGGGAGGTTTTAAGGAGCGTCTTAAAGGAGGAAAGAGAGGTAGCGAGGTGGAGAGGTGTAGGGAGGGAATTCCAGAGCTTAGGGCCCGGGCAACAGAAGGCACGGCCACCAATGGTTGAGTGATTATAATCAGGGATCCTCAAGAGGGCAGAATTAGAGGAGCGCAGAGATCTCAGTGGGGGGGTTGTGGGGCTGAAGGAGATTACAAAGATAGGGAGGGGGCGAGGCCATGGAGGGATTTGAAAACAAGGATGAGAATTTTGAAATCAAGGCGCTGCTTAACCAAGAACCAATGTAGGTCAGCGAGCACAGGGGTGATGGGCGAACGGAGCTTGGTGCGAGTTAGGACACGGGCCAGCCAAGTTTTGGATGACCTCAAGTCTACATAGGGTGGAATGTGGGAGGCCAGCCAGGAGTGCATTGGAATAGTCAAGTCTAGAGGTAACAAAGGCATGGATGAGGGCTTCAGCAGCAGATGAGCTGAGGCAAGGGCGGAGACGGGCGATGTTACGGAGGTGGAAGTAGGCGGTCTTGGTTATGCTGCAGATATGTGGTCGGGAGCTCATTTCAGGGTCAAATATGACACCAATTGCTCGCCTCAATTACTGATCGGAGTGGCGCTGGTGTGCGCTATAAAGGTTTCGATAAGTGGCCGAGAGATTACAATCTCTTAACTACTGGTCCATTGGAAAAATTCAAAATTGAAAGAATTGATGCCACAGAATCATGCGCTATGTTCCAAGGACTGGACTACCTGGACTGTCTAGAGCACGTTGAAGAAAATTCGTGAAGAAAGCACGGCGGCAGAACATGAAGCATCTGGTACACTCCTTGAAATATTTGTATTTTTATTCACACTGACCGACTAAGTACAAATGCTGTCAGGTGCAACTCAAAGAGCTCTGGCGCCAACTAGCCAAGCGCTGGAGTAACTTCTCCTCCTTTTGTTTATGCCAGCTGTTGTTAAAGTTTCTCTGTAAGGGGAGAAGTTTGCAGGGCTATGGGAAAATATAGAAACATAGGAGATAGCAGCGGGAGTAGGCCATTCAGCCCCTCGAGCCTGCTCCGCCATTTAATGTGATCATGGCTGATCATCCAAATTCAGTACCCTGTTCCTGCTTTCTTCCCATATCCCTTGATCCCTTTAGCCTCAAGAAATATAGAAACATAGAAGAGCAGGGGGGAGTGGGACTAATTGGAGAGCTCTACTAAAGAGCCGGCACAGGCACGATGGGCCGAATGGCCTCCTTCTGCGCTGTATCATCCTAAGATTCTATAAATGGCTGATCAGTCCATTCTGCTGGTCTGACGTCAACGCTTCAACAGCTTCATTACCCTCCACCAGTTCCAAAAACTGCAAGCGAAATAGAAGCGGCCCAAGAAATGGGACCCCTGGCTTTGAGTTCTGGGGCTTGTTTTATTAATGGCACAGCCTGAGGCCTTTGCAACGGATTGAAGTCCCTGGAGATTTTTTTTTCCAATAGAAGGGTGTGGTAAACCACTGTTGTATTCCTGTTTGTCCTGTTTGTATTCCACTGTGTACATGCCTGGACATGCCTCGGCTGACTCCTCCCACAGGTCCTAGTATAAAGGTGACTGCTCCCCAGCCCTTGTATCCTGGACCGGTCGACCACTCAAGGCAGACCTCCATTCTGTTGTTAATAAAAGCCTTTAGTTACTCTTCTAACTCTCAGTCTTTTATGAGTAATTGATAGCGCATCAATTTTATTAACAACATTTTTATAATGGAGAAGATCCTCACACCAGCATGCCTGGACTTAGATCATCGGGAGGCGGACTCATCCACCAAGTTTACTCACTGGCTTAAGTGTTTCGAAAAATTCCTGAACGCCTCCGAAGCAATCAAATCGGACGAGGACAAACTGGATGTCCTGACCTCCAAAGTGAACCACCGAGTGTACTCGGTCATCCAAGACGCGACCTCGTACGCGGATGCTATCAAGCTCCTCAAGGACCAGTACACGCGCCCAGTGAACGAAGTGTACGCCAGGCACCTCCTGGGGAGTCGTAAACAACAACCTGGGGAATCGACCGTGGAATACCTTCAGGCACTGTCTGTGCTTGGCCGGGCCTGTGGTTGTAAGGATGTAAAGGCCGCCGTGTACACAGAGGAACTTATCCGGGACGCTTTTGTAGCGGGCCACAGATCCAATTACACACGACAGCGACTGTTGGAGCAGAGGAACCTCGACCTCAACAAGGCCTCTGAACTCGCACTATCGTTGGATGCAGCCTACCAGGGCATGGATGCCTACTCCTCTGCACCGTGGACGCCGCGGGGAATGACAGCCTGGGACACGGTAGGACCGCCTCATAGCGCCGTGCCACCCCAGCCACACCCCAACAACGGCCCAACTACCGCAGCAGTGTCCCAAGGCCAGACAGCAGTGCCCCAAGGCCAGAAATGCTACTTCTGTGGCCAGGCAAAACACCCCAGAGCGCGCTGCCCGGCGAAAAACGCGATCTGCTCGGGCTGCGGGAAGAAGGGACACTACGCTAGCGTCTGCAGGGCCAAAGCCACCCCGAACCCCAGCAGCGCCGCGTGTGGGCCATGCGGGCCGCCATTTTGGACCTCCCCGGCCGTGTGCGAATCACCGGTACAGCAGCCATTTTGGACGCCTCCAGCCACATGGGGATCATGGACGCCGCCATCTTGGACGACAGCCGGGACGCAGCAGGCCCCCGACACCGCCTCATCTGATACCCGCAGCGACACACCGACCCCTACGCTGGCATCCGTTACACTGGACCAAGCGAGACCGCACCAACTGGCCAGTTCCACAATGGACATTAAGGTAAATGGTCACGATACAATCTGCCTTTTTGACTCTGGGAGCACGGAGAGCTTCATCCACCCCGACACGGTGCGGCGTTGCTCTCTCCCAGTCCTGCCTGCGCACCAGCGGATTTCTATGGCCTCCGAGTCCCAGTCGGCGGACATCGGCGGCTACTGCGTGGTGACACTCGTAGTAGACGGGACCGTGTACGATCATTTTAAACTTCTGGTCCTGCCTGACCTCTGCGCTGCCGTCCTGCTGGGGTTAGATTTTCAGTGCCACCTTAAAAGTGTTACGATGGCGTACGGTGGACCCCTACCCCCACTCACAGTCCGCAGCCAGCAGCTTCCAAATTGCCCGCCGCGCACCAGGTGCAACCTCTCCACACTCAGAGTCACCCCCCCACCACTGTTTGCTAACCTCACCCCCGACTGTAAGCCCATCGCCACAAAGAGCAGGCGATACAGTGCCGGGGACAGGGTTTTCATTAAAACCGAAGTGGAGCGGCTCCTGAAAGAAGGGATTATTGAGGGCAGCACCAGCCCCTGGCGAGCCCAGGTTGTGGTCGTTAAGACCAGCGAGAAGCAGCGCCTGGTCATCGACTACAGCCAGACAATAAATCGCTACACCCTGCTGGACGCCTACCCACTCCCCCGTATAGCTGATATGGTCAATCAGATCGCGCAGTACCGCGTCTTCTCGACCATTGACCTGAAATCAGCGTACCACCAGCTCCCCATCCGCCCTGAGGACCGCCAGTACACTGCCTTTGAGGCAAACGGCCGCCTCTATCACTTCCTTAGGGTTCCCTTTGGCGTCACCAATGGGGTCTCCATCTTCCAAAGGGAGATGGACCGGATGGTAGATCAAAATGCGTTGCAGGCCACTTTCCCATATCTGGACAATGTGACCATCTGCGGCCGTGACTTGCAGGACCATGACGCAAACCTCGAAAAATTCCTCCGCACCGCCCAACTCCTAAACCTGACATATAACAAGGAGAAGTGCATATTCCGCACAAACCGCCTCGCCATCCTTGGCTGTGTTGTGGAACACGGAGTCATCGGCCCCGACCCCGACCGGATGCGTCCCCTTATGGAACTCCCACTGCCCCACTGCCTCAAGGCCCTGAAGAGGTGCCTAGGGTTTTTCTCCTATTACGCCCAGTGGGTCCCCTACTATGCGGACAAGGCCCGTCCGCTGATCAAGTCCACCTCTTTTCCCTTGATGGCAGAGGCCCACTTAGCCTTCCACCGTATCAAGGAGGACATTGCCAAAGCCACCATGCACGCAGTGGACGAATCCATCCCCTTCCAGGTGGAAAGCGACGCGTCCGACTTTGCCCTGGCCGCTACCCTCAATCAGGCGGGGAGACCCGTGGCCTTCTTTTCACGAACCCTCCAAGGCCCGGAGACCAGACACTCCGCTGTTGAGAAGGAGGCCCAGGCGATTGTGGAGGCTGTGCGTCATTGGAGGCACTACCTGGCCGGAAAACGATTTACCCTGCTCACTGACCAGCGTTCAGTTGCTTTTATGTTTAACAACAAGCAGAGGGGCAAAATCAAAAATGACAAGATCTTGAGGTGGAGAATCGAACTTTCCACCTACAACTACGAGATCTTGTACCGGCCAGGGAAGCTAAATGAACCCCCGGATGCGCTATCGCGTGGCACCTGCGCCAGCGCGCAGATCGATAGACTACGGGTCCTCCACAATGACCTCTGCCACCCGGGGGTCACCAGGTTCTTCCACCTCATCAAGGCCCGCAACCTGCCTTACTCTATTGAGGAGGTCAGGACCATGACCAGGAACTGCCAAGTCTGCGCTGAGTGCAAACCACACTTTTATAGACCAGACAGGGCCCACCTGATAAAAGCCACTCGCCCCTTCGAGCGCCTGAGCGTTGATTTTAAAGGGCCTCTCCCCTCCTCCGACCGCAATGTGTACTTCCTCAATATTATTGATGAGTACTCCCGTTTCCCGTTCGCCTTCCCCTGCCCGGACATGACCAGTGCCACGGTCATTAAATGTCTGAACAACCTCTTCACCCTGTTCGGCTTCCCCAGCTATATCCATAGCGACCGGGGCTCATCGTTTATGAGCGACGAACTCCATCAGTACCTGCTAACTAGGGGTATTGCCACAAGCAGGACCACCAGTTACAACCCCCGGGGGAACGGACAGGTGGAAAGAGAAAATGCGACAGTTTGGAAGGCCGTCCTGCTAGCCTTAAAGTCTAGGGGCCTTCCAACCTCCCGCTGGCAGGATGTGCTCCCCGATGCGCTCCACTCTATTCGGTCACTGCTCTGCACTGCCACTAACGCCACCCCCCATGAGAAAATGTTTGTCTTCCCAAGGAAGTCCACATCAGGGACATCGCTACCGCCATGGCTGACGTCCCCAGGGCCGGTCCTACTGAGAAGACACGTGAGGACCCATAAAACGGATCCCCTGGTCGAGAGGGTCGACCTCCTCCACGCCAACCCCCAGTATGCTTACATCGCATACCCAGACGGGCGGGAGGACACAGTCTCCATAAGAGACCTTGCACCCTCGGGGACCACAGTAACCCACTACCCACTACCACCCCCCCCCACGATCCGATATCCAGCCCCAGCAGACGGCAGGCCTGGGCCCTGCGACCCGCTCGACATCTACGAGGACGACACGCCTGTGCCACAGCCTACGCTGGACTCGACGCCGGAAGCTTCACTACCCCTGCCGTCGCCACGCCGATCACAGCGGCAGACAAGACCTCCGGAGAGACTCCAATACACTAACTTTTAATACACTTCACCCCGCCGGACTCAATTTTAAACAAGGGGTGAACGTGGTAAACCACTGTTTGTATTCCTGTTTGTCCTGTTTGTATTCCACTGTGTACATGCCTGGACATGCCTCGGCTGACTCCTCCCACAGGTCCTAGTATAAAGGTGACTGCTCCCCAGCCCTTGTATCCTGGACCGGTCGACCACTCGAGGCAGACCTCCATTCTGTTGTTAATAAAAGCCTTTAGTTACTCTTCTAACTCTCAGTCTTTTATGAGTAATTGATAGCGCATCAAAGGGTCAACATTTTTTTCAAGAACTTTATCCACCATTGACTTTGATCAAATAACATCATGGCTAATTTTAGGGTGAATTCTGGGATGGCGTTACCGCTTGGAGACCAGCGTCAGAATGGCCGACCGCACAATGCATGGAGAGAGAGAGAGAGAGAGAGGAGACAACGGGCGCGATTAATAAAACCGACTGTGGTTCGTTTCCAATTTCCCCGTCCCCGTCCCCTTCTCTCTCCTGATGCGATGGCAACTCATGGTGAGGTACGGTATCACAGACTCGATTTTAACTCTTCCTGTCTGGCGGAAACCAGGCCAGGGAGGAGGGGGGAGGTGGGGCAGTTAAAATAGAGCAGGGAGGGGAAACTGACCCACATCTTTCCCGTGCCAAACTGACCGACTGACGTTTTAAATTACAGGCGGCCAGGGCACCCATCCCAAGCCGGCGGGGTCCTTCTTTAAATATGCTTTGGTCGGGCTTTGATGGCGTCATCGGGGCCTGCTGTGCGATTTCGACCCGAGGCCTGGGCGGGGGAGCAATGGTGGCTTCCCAGTCAGGTCAAGCCTGCCGGGAGCTGGATCGAGAGCCACAGGAGGCCCAGCGAATTAATTCAAAAAAAATTATTTTTAAGTTTCCTTTTGTGCAGGAGTTCTCCTCTGGGCTCCGCACGGATACCTGGGGCCTACCTTGCCCTGGGGTTCCTTCCTCTTCCCCCGATCGCGGTCAGCTCTGGACCCCCCCCCTTAACTGATGGCCAGAATCCATTCCCACGTGTTCGCCGGCTGCGGCCTCCTGCTGCCCGAATTCCCGCCCCAGGCCCGTTCAGATGGGACTCGGGCCTTGAATGTCGAAAGAAGGCGACGGAGTCAAAAATTTCTCCGGGTCCTCGACATGCGGGTTTGTCGCTCGCCCCCGACCCCTTGCACAGAACGATCCCACAGTCTCAGGATAAGGGGTCGGCCATTTAAGACTGAGATGAGGAGGAAGTTCTTCACTCAGAGGGTTGTGAATCTTTGGAATTCTCTGCCCCAGAGGGCTGTGGATGCTGAGTCTTTGAATATATTCAAGGCTGAAATAGATAAATTTTTGGACTCTAGGGGATTCAAGGGATGTGGGGATCGGGCAGGAAAGCGGAGTTGAGGTCGATGTTCAGCCATGATCTTATTGAATGGTGGAGCAGGCTCGAGGGGCCGTATGGCCTACTCCTGTTCCTAATTCATAAGAACTTAAGAAACAGGAGCAGAAGTCGGCCATTCGGCCCCTCGAGTCTGCTCCGCCATTCAATGAGATCATGGCTGATCTTCTGCCTCAACTCCATTCACCGGCCCTCTCGCCATATCCCTTGATGCCCTTACTAGTCAGAAATCTATCAACTTCTGTTTTGAATATACCCAATGACTGAGCCTCCACAGCCCTCTGGGGTAGAGAATTCCAAAGATTCACCAGCCTCTGAGTGAAGAAATTTCTTCTCATCTCAGTCCTGAATGGCCTACCCTTTATCCTGAGGCTGTGGCCCCTGGTTCTGGACTCCCCAGCCAAGGGAAACATTCTCCCAGCATCCACCCTATCAAGCCCTGTAATAATTTTGAATGCTTCAATGAGATCCCCTCTCATTCTTCTGAATCCAAGAGAATACAGGCCTAGTTTACTCAATCTCTTCTCATACGACAGTCCCGCCATCCCAGGAATCAATCTCGTGAACCTTCGTTGCACTCCCTCTATGGCAAGTATATCCTTCCTTAGGTAAGGAGACCAAAATTGTTATGGTCTTATGTTGTTATAATCCCACTCCAACTTAAAATTGAGGCCTGAGAGTCTGGACAAGCGAGTGTCAGTCTACTTGGTGATGGAGGCGGCATCAAAGAGCAATAAATCAGGTTGTCATGTGACATTCGCAAACACAGACTTTGCAGCAGATGCCACTGGGTAGAGATCAGGGGCGGGAATCTTGGCTGAAACCTTTCCCTTTCTTGCCTCCCCAGCTGAACAGGGACCAAATTTGGGATCGCTGGTCTGTTGGGCTCAGTACCACACCTGTGGTGCATTCAGAGATTGAACCATCAGTGGAGGCCGCAGAACTACTATACAATCAAAAAGGGCGACAGTACAACCTCTGATCATTATGGTACAGTGTGTGACTCCGGTTGCGCTCAATGCAAGGTTCCTGTTTTTCAATAAAACAGGAAGATGGGCAGTAATAGCACACAAGACAACTGAAATATCTGTGGTGGTAAGCAAAGGTCACCCGTTTCCTCATTCCGCACTTTACTTTAAGACCGCCGTTTGCACAGCTAGACAGACTTCCTCAGTTCGTCGGACCAGCCTTTCGTCAGCTACAACAGCAGAGCAGAGACACAAGGCTTTCGACCACACCCCACCCCCTACCCCCGGCCCGACCTCTGCCTCACAGCCAACCGAGAGTAATCGCTCAATGCTTTCGAAAGAAAAGCAGAGCTGATCCTGTTAACGCTGTCGCCTGGGCCTCCTCCCGCTTACAATCAGCCAAACAGAAGGTCGCTCCACATGAATACACGGCGCTGGGTAACATTAACCAGCTGACCGGCTTTCTCTATGCCAACGACAGGCAGCTGGGCTGGCCTTGTTTAAGCAAGAGGCGATGAGCTAATTCAACAAGACTGCCACCTCAGCTCACTCCGCTCCTTGTTTAAATGCTTCTGCATTTTCCACACCAACAGGGTTTAGACCTTAAGAACTAAACTCTTGACAGGCAGCAGCAGAGATAGTGAGACAGGCCTGGAGAGGACATTTGTGGAGAAGCGCATTCAAAATGGCTCATCTGACGTGAGCTCGAGGTCCTTCTCTGCAAATACACATAACGGACTTAAAAAGAAAGAACTTGCATTTATGTAGCGCCTTTCATGAACTCAGAATGTCCCAAAGCACTTTAGAAGTGTAGTCACTGTGGTAATGTAGGGAACGAGCCAGCCAATTGGCACACAGCAAGGACCCTCAAAGAGCAATGATTTCAGCTGTTGTTTGAGGGATAAATATTGGCCCAGGACACCGGGGTGAACTCCCCTTGCTCTTCTTCGAAATAGTGGCCACGGGATCTTTTACGTTCATCTGAGAGGGCAGACGGGGCCTCGGTTTAAAGTCTCTATTCACAAGACGGCACCTCCGACAGTGCAGCGCTCCCTCCATACTGCATGGGGAGTGCCAGCCTGGAATTTTGTGCTCAAGTCTCTGGAGTGAAACTTGAATCCATGCCCTTCTGACTCAGAGGCGAGAGTGCGGCCCACTAGAAACATAGAAACATAGAAAAATAGGAGCAGGAGTCGGCCATTCGGCCCTTCGAGCCTGCTCCGCCATTCAATATGATCATGGCTGATCCTTTATCTCAATACCATATTCCCGCTCTCTCCCCATACCCCTTGATGCCATTTGCGTCTAGAAATCTATCTATCTCCTTCTTAAATAAATTCAGTGACTTGGCCTCCACAGTCTTCCGTGGTAGAGAATTCCACAGGTTCACCACCCTCTGAGTGAAGAAATGTCTCCTTATCTCAGTCCTAAATGTCCTACCCCGTATCCTGAGACTGTGACCCCTCGTTCTAGACCCCCCGAGCCAGGGGAAATATCCTCCCTGCATCCAGTCTGTCTAGCCCTATATGTTTCAACGAGATCCCCTCTCATTCTTCTAAACTCTAGAGAATATAGGCCTAGTCTACTCAATCTCTCCTCATAGGACAATCCTGCCATCCCAGGAATCAGTCTGGTGAACCTTCGCTGCACTCCCTCTATGGCAAGTATATCCTTCCTTGGGCAAGAAGCCACGGCTGACTTCTACAGCGTGTCCAAGGTAGTACTGGATCTGAGGTTCAAGATGAATTGCTTTGAAAACCTCAGTCGGATGCACGAGGAATAGCTGCCACTCCAGTGCAGCACTGAGGGAGTGCTGCACTGCCGGAGGTGCCGTCTTTCGGGATGAGACGTTAAACCAAGGCCCCGTCTGCTCTCTCAGGTGGCCATAAAAGATCCCAAGGCCACTATTTCAAAGAAGAGCAGGGGAGTTATCCCCGGTATCATGGGGCCAATATTTATCCCTCAACCAGTGGATGTGGTGTATTTGGACTTTCAGAAGGCTTTCAATAAGGTCCCACATAGGAGATTAGCATGCAAAGTTAAGCACATGGGATTGGGGGTAAGGTACTGACTTGGATAGAGAACTGGTTGGCAGACAGGAAGCAAAGAGTTGGAATAAACGGGTCTTTTTCCGAGTGGCAGGCAGTGACTAGTGGGGTACCGCAGGGATCGGTGCTAGGACCCCAGTTGTTCACAATATATATTAATGATCTAGACGAGGGAACTAGATGCAGTATAATGTGGATAAATGCGAGGTTACCCCACTTTGGTGGCAAAAACAGGAAGGCAGATTATCCGGTCATTATCACATTGCTGTTTGTGGGAGCTTGCTGTGCGCAAATTGGCTGCCGCATTTCCTACATTACAACAGTGACCACACTTCAAAAAGTACTTCATTGGCTGTGAAGTGCTTTGGGTCATCCTGAGGTCGAGAAAGGCGCTATATAAATGCATGTCTTTCTTTCTTGTGGGGATTAAATGAGTTTAGGTAGAATCAGATTAATCGGCAGCTGGTTCACTCACTTCAACGGAAAAGAAAACCAAACAGACCAATTCACTATCGCCCACATTGCACCAGCGCCAGAAATTAATTTCTACGCCATCCACGTTACTGAATCAGGAGCAGGTACAAGAAGATAATTGTAAGGAACCTGTGAGATAAAATGTGCTTCAGAAGCCGACTTGTTGATTTATGTGACAGTTTGCCACCAATTGCAGCGAGTATGGACCAGCAGGGGAACTCAATAAATTAACGGGGGAGAGGTGGGGGGAAGTGGAGACATATGGGGCCCGTCCCTGCTGTGACCAGCAAACTCAAAACGGGTCGTCACTGTCGAGTCGGTATTGCACAATACCACACTGAACATCGAGGGGCATTCAATTAACTCAGAACACAATTCTTTACTGTCGCTTACAAACTGTCATTGGTGTTGCCACAGGAACCTCCGAGCTGTGTCCAACTCCATCTCTGTGACCAACCGCAAGGAGTGGTTTCAAAGCTCAGCCCCTGTCCGACAGCAGTCACTAAACTCCTCTGTGGTTTTTCTGTCAAACTGACTCCACTCTCACTCCGGAAACAGCAGATAAGAACAAAACACCAGTTGCACGCAAAGGGCTGAAACATTTGAGGACTTTTCTTTTCAAAAATCTGTCTATCTCCACCTTAAATATATTCAATGACCCAGCCTCCACAGCTCTCTGGGGCAGAGAATTCCACAGATTCACGACCCTCTGAGAGAAGAAATTCCTCCTCATCTCCGATTTAAATGGGCGAACCCTTATTCTGAAACTATGCCCCCTAGTTCTGGATTCCCCCACAAGGGGAAACATCCTCTCTGCATCTACCCTGTCAAGCCCCTTCAGAATCTTATATGTTTCAGTAAGATCCTCTCTCATTCTTCTAAACTCCAATGAGTATAGGCCCAACCTGCTCAACCTTTCATCATAAGTCAACCCCCTCATCTCAGGAATCAACCTCGTGAACCTTCTCTGAACTGCCTCCAATGCAAGTATATCCCTCCTTAAATAAGGAGACCAAAACTGTACGCAGTACTCCAGGTGTGGTCTCGCCAATACCCTGTACAGTTGTAGCAGGACTTCCCTGCTTTTATACTCCAACCCCCTTGCAATTATGTGGTTCAGTATCAAATGTTGTTTGATAACGCTCCTGTGAACTCCCCTGCTCTTCTTCGAAATAGTGCCGTGGGATCTTTTACGTTCAGCTGAGAGGGAAGATGGGGCCTCGGTTTAATGTCTCTATCCACAAGACGGCACCTCCGACAGTGCAGCGCTCCCTCAGTACTGCAAATGGTATGCTGGCCTTCATTACATGAGGATTTGAGTACAGGAGTAAAGAAGTCTTACTCCAATTATATAGGGCCTTGGTGAGACCACACCTGGAGTACTGTGTACAATTTTGGTCTCCTTACCTAAGGAAGGATATACTTGCCATAGAGGGAGTGCAACGAAGATTCACGAGATTGATTCCTGGGATGGCGGGACTGTCGTATGAGAAGAGATTGAGTAAACTAGGCCTGTATTCTCTTGAATTCAGAAGAATGAGAGGAGATCTCATTGAAGCATACAAAATTATTACAGGGCTTGATAGGGTGGATGCTGGGAGAATGGTTCCCTTGGCTGGGGAGTCTAGAACCAGGGGCCACAGCCTCAGGATAAAGGGTAGGCCATTCAGGACTGAGATGAGAAGAAATTTCTTCACACAGAGGGTGGTGAATCTTTGGAATTCTCTACCCCAGAGGGCTGTGGAAGCTCAGTCATTGGGCATATTCAAAACAGAAGTTGATAGATTTCTGACTAGTAAGGGCATCAAGGGATATGGCGATAGGGCCGGTGAATGGAGTTGAGGCAGAAGATCAGCCATGATCTCATTGAATGGCGGAGCAGGCTCGAGGGGCCGAATGGCCGACTCCTGCTCCTATTTCTTATGTTCTTATGAAGTGCGTTGGGATGTATTGCTATGTTAAAGGCGCTAAATAAATACAAGTTGTTGTGTTCAATTCTGGTCACCTCACCACACAGCCTGGTGAGAGGGCAGAAAACAGCAAGTGTGAGGAAGCTGAACTACGAGGAAGCTTAAACTCCACAATCTGGAAAGGAGATGATCGAAGTATAGAAAATATTAACCAGTTTAGGTAAGATAAACCTGAAATATTACTTCAAATTAAACTTGGAAAATAGATCGGGAGGAAATTAAGCGAAATGATTGGGAGGTAAATTGAAAACAGATATTGAGAAGTTCTTATTTACTCAAACAGCGATATATGTTTGGAATAATCCAACCGATGAGGCTAGCTTGGCCTTTTATTCAACGTGCAGCCTAATATAATGGGGGAGTTACGGTACCAGAGGGCGGAACATCCAAGGGTCACACAGCCTTGACCTCTGTTATGTTCTCATATCCCTTTCCTGTGGCTTCTGACCCCATCTGAATGATACCGGGGCTTAAAGGGTTAAATTATAAGGTCAGGTTGCACAGACTAGGCCTGTATTCCCCTGAGTTTAGAAGATTAAGGGGTGAAATAATTGAGGTGTTTAAGATGATTCAAGGAGTTGAGAGGGTAGATGGAGAGAAACGATTTCCTCTGGTGGGGGGAGTCCAGAACAAGGGGGCATAACCTTAAAATTAGAGCCTGGCTGTTCAGGGGTGATGTCAGGAAGCACTTCTTCACATAAAGGGTAGTGGAAATCTGGAACTCTCCCCCAGGGGGTCAATTGAAAATTGCAATACTGAGATGTTTGTTAGGCAAGGGTATTACGGGTTATGGAACTAAGGCGGCTGGATGGAGTTATGATGCAGATCAGCCATGATCTCATTGAATGGCGGAACAGGCTCGAGGGGCTGAATGGCCTCCTCCTGTTCCTATGTTCATCCATCACCCTTCGGTTCAGACGATGGTAAGTCACATTAGACTGTGGATGTCACAAACGTCACTGCGTCAGTCTGTGACCAACACCCAGTGAGTATGCAGAGCTAACATCAGCCGCACCCCTTATGGGGGGTCCTGCACAGAGAGGCATGAGACTGCTCCAGAACCACCAGAGGTGGCTTGGTCCTAGGCTCTGGAATTCTCTCTCTAAACCTCTCAGCCTCTCTAACTCTCTCCCCTCTTTAGGAACATAGGACCAGGAGGAGGCCATTCAGCCCCTCCAGCCTATTCCGCCATTCAATGTGATCATGGCTGATCTGCGACCTAACTCCATATACCCGCCTTTGGCCCATATCCTTTAATACCTTTTGTTATGAATCTTACGATCCATGAAGAAAGACTCATGAAAGAACACTGGACGGCCAGCTGGTGGCGCCGTCCAAGGAGTATAAATACTCGGGCGTGGGCCCAGCTTGCCCAGGACATTTTGTAAACAGGAACTAGTGAAAGATAACTAGACCTCCATGTTTTGAAACAAGTTGATTAAAGCCTTGGTTTATACTCGAACCAAGTGCGTAGTGAGTTTTATTACATCACCTTTGGTTAACAAAAAGCTAGTAATCTCCTTTATAACACTCCTTAAAACCTACCTCTAATTAAGCTTTTGCTCACCTGTCCTAATATCTCCTTATGTGGCTCGGTGTCAAATTTTGTTTCATAACACTCCTGTGAAACACCTTGGGACATTTTACTAGGTTAAAGGCGCTATATAAATGCAAATTGTTGTTGTTGCTGACACATCATGTACTATTTATAAGCCAAGTTTCTCTCCGCCTCTCCTGAAGCTGTTGACTCCTCACTGGGCCACAGTTCCATGAGAACCATCAGTCCCCCCAGTAACCTGCCAGAGCGGCCGTTTGCCGAGTGATCCCGGACAGGGAGGGTCAGTAGGCTCTTTCTCAATAGGGAGGACAAGATAGACATCCCCACACACACTTTCTATCCGGGGTTGGGGGCGGGGGGGAGGGGAGGGGTGGCGGAGAGGTCACAAAACAGCAATTAGGAGCAAGAACCCTCCTGGTTTTACCCCTCCCTCGCCTGAGGTGCTCCCAGTTGGAATTAACTAACTCAGCACAAAGCAGGAACCAAGCCGGAGACCTGGCAGGACAAATTTGGGTAGCTCTTTCAAAGAGCTGGCACAGGCACGATGGGCCAAATGGCCTCCTGCTGTGCTGTATCAATCTATGATTCTATGAACTGCATATGAATTGGTCAGCCATTCGCTCAGTGGGCAGCACCCTTGCCTCTGAGGCAGAAGGTCATGGGTTCAAATCCCACTCCAGAGACTTGAGCACAAAAAGCTAGGCTGACACTCCCAGTGCAGCACTGAGGGAGTGCTGCACTGTCGGAGGTGCCGTCTTTCAGATGAGACTTTAAACCGAGGCCCCGTCTGCTCTCTCAGGTGGATGTAAAAGATCCCAGGGCACTATTTCGAAGAAGAGCAGGGGAGTTCTCCCCGGTGTCCTGGCCAATATTTATCCCTCAATCAACATCACTAAAAAGACAGATTATCTAGTCATTATCACATTGCTGTTTGTGGGAGCTTGCTGTGCGCAAATTGGCTGACGCGTTTCCTACATTACAACAGTGACTACACTTAAAGTATTTAATTGGCTGTAAAGCGCTTTGGGACGTCCTGAGGTCGTGAAAGGCGCTATAGAAATGCAAGTCTTTTTCTTTTTTTTTTACACACCACCTGGTGCCTGTAGCAACTGAGGCATCCAGACAGAGATCTTCTGCTTCAGTCGGCGTCAGGCACCTCGTGAGTCTGCCTCGGGCTCCCAGACAGTCTGCTTCAGGCACCAGGGGTGGCAGAGCGAAGTGCGTGACTGAGTCACTTCTGTAAAGAGAAGTGGCCCGGCAGTTTTGCACTGACATGGCAGCAGGAAACCAAGGCTGGTTCCGTACCCCGCACGCTTCCTGTTTCACAGTGACATTATAAACCTCCGGCATAAATTGGCTTCAAACATTATCACCATGTCAGGGGAGGTGGTGGGGCGGTCGGTGGGGGGCAGGTGTGATGGGGAACTTCTAACGCAGCCAGCGCTATCTATGAACAGCCCTACCCTGAAAACTTCACTGCTGGTTCTGCAATGCAGAACAAGTGTTTCTGAGTATTTTTTAAATTACTTCCACATTTTAACAAAATCGTGCATTTATATAGTGTCTTTCACTCTCGCCTCTGAGTCAGAAGGTCGTGGGTTCAAGCCCCACTCCAGAGACTTGAGCACAAAAATCTAGGCTGTCACTCCCAGGGCAGTACTGAGGGAGTGCTGCACTGTCTGAGGTGCCGTCTTTCGGATGAGACGTTAAACCGAGGCCCTGCCTGCTCTCTCAGGTGGACGTAAAAGATCCCACGGCACTATTTCAAAGAAGAGCAGGGGAGTTCTCCCCGGTGTCCTGGCCAATATTTATCCCTCAATTAACATCACTAAACCAGATTATTGCTGTTTGTGGGAGCTTGCTGTGCACAAATTGGCTGCTGTTTCCTACATTACAACAGTGACTGCACTTCAAAAAGTACTTCATTGGCTGTAAAGCACTTTGGGACGTTCTGTGGTCGTGAAAGGTGCTATCGAAATGCAAGTCTTTCTTTCTTGTGGGGATTAAATGTGTTACTTTAGCAGAGCGGTTAACCCATTTAAAATAAACACATGAACATTTAAATAAAACCGCAGCACGAAGAGGCCATTCGGCCCATCGTGTCGGTGCTGGCTCTTTGATAGTGCAGTGTAAATCTAAGCCCACTGCCCAGCTCTGCCCGATAAGAATAGTAAACGAATGAACGTTTTTAAAAAGCATTAAGCAGCCGCCCGTTAATATCACCACGGCAAATTTCAGGCTGTAATTTTTTAATAATAGGTGCGCTTACAGTGCATGCTCAACCCCATCACACAGTCACTCAGTCCCAGCTCCCTACAACCTGTCTTCTGTGATTCTGCTCAGTAACAAGGCCCACTAGTGACTGACAGCTCTACCGTGATTCTCACAGTCTCAGAATACGGGGTAGCACCTTTAGGACTGAGATGAGGAGAAATTTCTTCACTCAGAGGGTGGTGAACCTGTGGAATTCTCTACCACAGAAGGCTGTGGCGGCCAAGTCACTGAATATATTTAAGAAGGAGATAGATAGATTTCTAGACACAAAAGGCGTCAAGGGGTATGGGGAGAGAGCGGGAATATGGTCTTGAGATAGAGGATCAGCCATGATCACATTGAATGGCGGAGCAGACACGAAGGGCCGAATGGCCTACTCCTGCTCCTATTTTTCTGTTTTCTATGTAATCGTCTGAGTACTTGGCAGGGCTGGAGAAGGTGGAAGAAACATTCAGAGGGGTGGGCAAAGCCAATGGTCAAAAGGTTTCCAAGAAACCTTTGACGGCAGCAAGAGACAGAATCCCAAAAGGCAGCAGAATGACTACAGGGAACGAGCAGTAATCCGGTGTGGGAGGAGAGAGAGTATTGAACGAGCAGTAATCCGGTGTGGGAGGAGGGGGAGTATTGAACGAGCAGTAATCCGGTGTGGGGGGAGAGAGAGTATTGAACGAGCAGTAATCCGGTGTCAGTGAGGAAATGTACAGCATGGGAAGATCACTGATTCACTTCACACCGAACATCTGTTTTACGTCAGTGTGCAGCTTGTCCCAAACGCTCAGCACAGCCCCATCCCCTCCCCTACCATTGACTGTGCTCAGTCAGCCCCCAGCACACCGCTCGGCCATCATTGTATTAACTCACTCAGCCCCTGCAGAGCTGCCTGCCCACCAGTCTTCCCTCTCAGACCCATTGTGCCCATTGTCAGACAGTTTAACTGCAGTTCTCTCCACGCTTGATAAGCTCAAAACCCTCCTGAAGAAAGGCAGCCCAGCAGAGTGAAATGTCCTTTATAACTCGAGCCTTTAAGGTGCAATGGCTGTTGTCTCGTTCGACTGGTTAATGTACAGACTTGAATTATTTTCCACTGGTGTTTTTTGCTTCCTTCTGCCTCATTTTGTATTCCCCTCGCTCCCCTTCCAGGTCTCCATACACCATAGCTTGACCGAGAGCGCAGGGTGGGGTGAAAATCCCAAATCTAGTCGCGAACCAGAAGACATTAAAAAAAAGCATGAGCCTCCTGTCTCCATTCGTCCACTATTCTTTGCTGACAGAAGGACTTGACCATTCCTGACACACGAGCTGGAGAGTCACACAGTGACATACACGAGATAACAGATCGAGTGACCAGTGGCTCTGTGGTAGTGTTCCCACCGCAGAGTCAGAAAGGTCGGGTTTGAGTCCCACACTATTCAATTCAATTCAATTCAATTTTATTTGCCATATGTACTAGTACAATGGAATGCTCACTCCCCGTTGGGACACGTCAGCTATTTTTACAGCGCCGTGTTCAGAAAGTCAATTCTTTGACATCCAGTGTCAGTGGGAGCACGATGTCCCTCAGCCGCTCCGTCCTCCTCGTCCCTGCGGCCTCCTCCTCGCTGTTGCCGGCTCGGCTCCACGTGTGGTGGACTGCTTCTCCCGCTCACCCTCTGGCCACCATTCCCGGCTCCCCTCCTCCCAGTCGGACTGTGAGTCGTCATGGCTGCTGCTGCTGCTCGATGCGCTGCGCTGCCTCCGCCCGACTCGCCGAATACATCCTCCGGTCGCCGCGGCCTCCACCTCACCGTCGCCGGCTCCACGGTCCGACGGCCCGGGCCTGCTTCTCCCGCTTCCGGTCCGGCCTCTGGCCGCCATGCTCGGCTCCCCTCCTCCCAGTCGGACTGCGAGTCGACGTGGCTGCTGCTGCATCCTGATGCGCTGCGCTGCCTCCGCCCGACTCGCCGAACACCTCGCTCCGGTTGCGGGAGCGAGCAGCGAGAGCGGGCCGCCCAAAGCAGGGAGAGCATGCTAGCGCCGGACCGTCTTGTTCGCCATCTTGACTCCTTACTGGATATAGAGAGCTCTGTCAAGTGGAGACTAGAACATGGTCTCTAAACACTGGGTTGACGCCCAGCAGGATACTCGCGTCTGGACAGTGACCATAATATCCAGACTGACACTCCAGTGCCAGTGCTGAGGGAGCACTGCACTGTCAGAGGTGCCGTCTTTCGGACTGAGGCGTTCAACCGAGGCCCCGTCTGCCCTCTCAGGTGAACGTAAAAGATCACATGGCACTGTTTTGAAGAAGAGCAGGGGGGAGTTCTGAGGCCAATATTTATCCCTCAACCAACATCGCTAAAACAGATTATCCGGTCGTTATCAGGTTGCTGTTTGTGGGAGCTTGCTGTGCGCAAATTGGCTGCCGCGTTTCCTACATTACAACTGTGACTACACTTCAAAAAGTACTTCATTGGCTGTAAAGCACTTTGGGACGTCTTAGGCACATGAGAGGTGCTATAGAATCACAAGTCTTTCTTTCCTTTTATCGACTCAAGGCAGGATTTTCATTGGGCCGTGGAGGCGGGATTGGAGGCGTGCGGGGGGTTAAAATCCCAAAATCAGGGGGGCACGAACCCATCCCGTCCCCAACCCGCCTCCGTGCCAGTTTCAAAGGAGGCGAGTACCCGACCCGCACTGGGACCCGCCTCCCCGAGGCGGGAAGGGGATTAGTGCCAATTAACTGCCTGTTAACAAGCAGTTTTTAGCCTAATCCCTACTTTTATTGTTGAAGTGTGGGATTCCCGACGGCTCCAAACCACGCCAAGTTAGAGGAGGCGGACCGTCGGGATGAAGGGCTTGGAGGGGTCGAGATGTCCGGTGTTCAGGTGAGTGATGGGCACATGAGTGCAGAGGTAAGTGTGTTTGGTGTGTGTAAAGTGTTTAAAGAAGTTGTACTTACCTTTACAGCCTTCCTTCCTTCAGGTCTCGAGAGTCCCTCATCTCACCGGCACAGAAAGCAGAATGGCTGCGATCTGTCAAAAGTTCCAGCATTCAGCTTTCTGTTCCGGGGAGATCTCTAAATCAGCCTGATAGGAAGGAATTAACTTGGAGTACAGATTGTCAGTGTTTGGCAGCTTCAAACAGCTGTCGAATGCTGATATTTCATCTGTCAAAAGGTCTTGACAGATGAAATATCAATCTGTGACATCACCTGTTGCTGGGTGGCCATTAATTGGCCTGCTGAGCCCGCTGGGCGAGCTCAACAAGGTCAATCAAGTCAAAATCGCGTGGGTTGGCTAGAACTCGATGGAGGCGGGACGACAACCCCAAAAGTTGTAGTCCCGCCTCCTACCCGACTCCTCAATGAAAATCCAGCCCTCAACCTCTGAGTCGGACGGTTAAGGGTTCGAGCCCCACTCTAGAGAGCCCCGGCGAGTGGAGAACGGAGCGCTGGCTCCGAATACCGGATTGACGACCAGCGGAGGTACTTGTGTTCGATGGGTGTTGGTGGCCCCCTCCCCCTCCCTCATCGTGGGTGGGACTCTTTAGCCTTGGTTGCAGCCCTCCTATGAGAAGGTACTCTGAAGATAAAAAAAACCATGAGGAAGGCAATGAGAAACCACCTTAGCTACTCTTCCCTTGTCAGTGGCCCAAGAATTTTGTGTCCGAATTTAGAGCACAGGAACAGGCCATTTGGTCCACAACGGTGTAAATGCTCCACACGAGCCTCCTCTCACCCTGTCAGCATGTCCTTCTATTCCTTTCTCCCTCATGTGTTTATCTAGCTTCCCCTTAAATGCATCTCTGCTGTTCACCTCAACCACTCCCTGTGGTAGCGAGTTCCACATTCTCACCACTCTCTGGGTAAAGAAGTTTCTCCTGAATTCCCTATTTGATTTATTAGTGACTATCTTATATTGATGACCTCAAGTTTTTGGACACCCCCCCCCTCCCCCGCCACTTGAGCCTTGAGTTAAGACCTGCCCCGGGACAGAACACAACAGGCGGACGTGTAATGATCTGTGAAGTTCAAGGGGGGGTGAGCGAAAGCGCGGTCGGGAAAGTAGATGTTGAGGAAGCTTTTGAGAGTACGGAGAGAGGTAGCAAGGTAACGAGGTTCCGGAGAAAAGGCAAGTCTGCGGGGGACAAAGCTGTGCCCCCCACCCAAAGGAGGGGTGTCCGGAGTGGGGGGGGCCCGAACCCAAACCTTCGGACTCGGAGGCGAGTCAGTGGTCACTCTGGCCAGACGCGAGTGTCCACTCGTGCAGTTTTGTCCCTGCACCCTTGCAGGGACGGAACTAGGGTCGCCAGCTCTGATTGGATGCCGTGCTGGAGGTTTTGTCACATGACCTCCCGCCTCCGACCGCCCCACCCCCCCACTCGCCTGCCATTGGTCGCCCAAGCCGTCCAACCCCACGGCGCCCCGCCTTCCCACAGCCAATCCGAAAGCGAACAAACTCTCCATTACCCGATTGGACGATGGCCCTTTTTCCACCTCCCCCATCTCCAATACTTTTATAACTAATAAACGAAAGTGTTCAAAACAATATGAAAAGGAACCCACAATTTACTTAATGCCCCCTTTGATTTTTCTCCTGGGTTGCTCACAGCCCGGAGAACGATCTTTAATTCCTGGAGACTCCTGGAGGGATGGCGACCCTCGGTGGACATAGAGTCATGGAGTGATAGAGTCATAACGGCACAGAAGGAGGCCATTCGGCCCATCGAGTCCGTGCCGGCTCTCTGTAGAGCAATCCAGTCAGTCCCACTCCCCCGCTCTATCCCCAGAGCCCTGCAAGTTTATTTCCCTCAAGTGCCTATCCGGTCTCCCCTTGAAAACATCGAGTGTCTCCGCTTCCACCACTTCCGTCAGCAGCGAGTTCCAGGTCCTCACCACTCGCTGCGTAAAAACATTTTTCCTCACATCCCCCCTGTATCTCTTGCCCAAAATCTTAAATCTGTGTCCCCTAGTCCTTGTACCATCAACTAGTGGGAACAGCCTTTCCCCGTCTAGCCTATCCAAACCCATCATAATCATGTCCACCTCCATCAAATCACCCCTCAACCTCCATGAGTCACGTCACGGCTCTCAGGAGCTGTGAACGGCTGTCCACTTAAAAATAAACGGCAGCTGGCCTCGATTGTAAGGAAGGCAGTTGAGGCCAACTTATTAAATATATTCAAGAAGGAGTTGGATATATTTCTTAAGGCTAAAAGGATCAAGGGATATGGGGAGAAAGCAGAGACAGGGTACTGAATTTGGATGATCAGCAATGATCGCATTAAATGGCGGAACAGGCTCGAGGGGCCGAATGGCCTACTCCTGCTCCTATCTTCTAAGTGAGATAAGTGTGGGAGAGGAGAGGGTGGAGATTGCTGGGTCGCTGTTGGAGGACCATTCCCCCGGGACCCTTTATGACAAAGTGAAACCTTTGTGCAGCATCGATAAATCCTGGCGCCTCACACAAAGAGGCTGCTGATGATTTAGTGACCGGATGCATGAGTCATCAGCTGCTCTGGCTTTGTTTCTATGTGAGATCTGTGAAGATCTTCAAATGTTAAAAAAATCCACAATTAAATGGGGAAAAAAGCGACAACATTTATTTTCGAATTCAAATATTTATGGTGGGAGGCGGTTATCAACCAAACCTAATCTAGTCGACAAAGCAACTACATTGATCAACTTGCCCGCTTCTGACCTGTATAAAGTCAAGAGGCAGTGGAACTGAGGGAAGAAAAAAGGTCCATTTCTTGCAGAGAGCCGGCACGGGCTCGACGGGCCGATTGGCCTCCTTCTGTGCTGTAACCATTCTATGATTCTCTACACACTTCATACCAAACCAGGGAGGAAGCAGGGTGACTGCAGTCACCAGCTGCACGAACCAGGAAATGGGTTTAACCGAGGCCCCTGGTGTCGAGCAGCCTTAGGTTTTTGGACTCTGTACATTTGTTTCCAAGCCGCGACCGGGGCGGGTGGGTGGGTATTTTAACCCCAACCTTTGTAGCAAAATAGCCGGGATACTCGTCGCTTGCCTGGATGAGTGCAGCTCCAACAACACTATAGAAGCTCGACACCATCCAGGACAAAGCAGCCCGCTAGATTGGCACCCCATCCACCACCTTAAACATTCACTCCCTCCACCACCGGCGTACCGTGGCTGCAGTGTGTACCATCTACAAGATGCACTGCAGCAACTCACCAAGGCATCTTCGGCAGCACCTCCCAAATCCGCCACCTCTACCACCTAGAAGGACAAGGTCTGCAGGCACATAGGAACTCCACCACCTCCACATTCCCCTCCAAGTCACACACCATCCCGATATCGAAATATATCAACATTCCTTCATCGTCGCTGGGTCAAAATCCTGGAACTCCCGACCCAACAGCACTGTGGGAGCACCTTCACCACACGGACTGCAGCGGTTCAAGAAGGCGGCTCACCTCCACCTTCTCAAGGGCAATTAGGGATGGGCAATAAATGCTAGTGACGCCCACATCCCGAGAATGAACAAATTTTTAAAATCCATTAAAATGGTGCATAGGGGGTGTGGGCCGAGTCACCCTCTCCGTTCCCGCCTCGGTCTGACCGACCGCAATGTTAAATTGCAGGCGACAAGGAAAGCCGCCCCGAGCGGGCAGGGTCCTTCTTTAAATATGCAGATTGGGCTCCGATGACGTCACAGGGACTCAATCCGCCATTTTAATCCGAGGCCTGAGCAGGAGTGTTGGTTACCCTGCCTGGCCAAAGCTGATAGGAGCAGGAGCTGCGGACAGAAGAGGCCCAGTTTTTAATCACTTTGGGAGTCAGGAGGAACAGGAGCGCTGCTCCGGGCCCCACAAGGAACCTTTGGGCCTCCCCTGCTGCCCCAAGCTCCCACTCCAGAGACTTGAGCACAAAAATCTAGGCTGACACACTCAGTGCAGTGCTGAGGGAGCGCCACACTCTGAGGTGCCGTCTTTTGGATGAGACATTAAACTGAGTCCTTGTCTCCCCTCTTGAGTGGACGTAAAAGATACCATGGCAATATTTTGAAGAGCAGCAGATTCTCCCCAGTGTCCTGCCAATATTTATCATCCTTGCAATAAAGGCTAACATACCATTTCCTATTATTCACTTTGGTGGGAAGAACAGAAAAACAGAATATTTTTAAAATGATGAGAAACTATTAAATGTTGGTGTTCCGAGAGATTTAGGTGTCCTCGTACAGGAAACACGGAGAGTTAGCATGTAGGTACAGCAAGCAATTAGTAAGCCAAGTGGCATGTTGGCCTTTAGTGCAAAGGGGTTGGACTATAAGAGTAAGGAAGTCTTGCTACAATTGTACTGGGCCTTGGTGAGACCACACCTGGAGTAATGTGCACAATTTTGGTCTCCTTATCTATGATGAGGGATTGTGTAGATTGGGCCCATACTCTCTGGCGTTTAGAAGAATGAGAGGTGATCTCATTGAAACATACAAGATTCTGAGGGGGATTGACAGGGTAGATGCTGAGAGGTTGATTCCCCCTGGCTGGAGAGTCTAGAACTAGGGGGGCATAATCTCAGGATAAGGGGTCGGCCATTTAAGACTGAGATGAGGAGGAATTTCTTCACTCAGAGGGTGGTGAATCTTTGGAATTCTCCACCCCAGAGGGCTGTGGAGGCTCAGTCGTTGAGTATATTCAAGGCTGAGATCGATAGATTTTTGGACTCTGGGGGAAATCAAGGAATAAGGAGATGGGCGGGAAAGTGGAGTTGAGGTTGATGATCAGCCGTGATCTTATTGAATGGCGGAGCAGGCTCGAGGGGACGTATGGCCGACTCCTGCTCCTAATTCCTATGTTCTTATGTTCCTGCCTTCCTAATTGCTTGCTGTACCTGTGACATGTGACTGACAGTTGCGGGATAGACAGATATCAAAAAGTCATTTGATATACCCGACAGGATAAACATCATTTAATGAAAATTGTCTGATGTCTAGGAAAGCAAATGATATGTTAGCATTTATTACAAAAGGATTGGAGTATAAGAGTAAAGAAGTCTTACTGCAATTATACAGGGCCCTGGTGAGACCACACCTGGAGTATTGTGTACAGTTTTGGTCTCCTTACCTAAGGAAGGATATACTTGCCATAGAGGGAGTGCAACGAAGGTTCACCAGGCTGATTCCTGGGATGGGGGTATTGTCCTATGAGGAGAGATTGAGTAGACTAGGCCTATATTCTCTAGAGTTTAGAAGAATGAGAGGTGATCTCATTGAAAAATAAAATTTTTACAGGGCTTGACAGGGTAGATGCAGGGAGGATGTTTCCCCTGGCTGGGGAGTCTAGAACCAGGGGTCACAGTCTCAGAATAAGGGGTCGGCCATTTAGGACTGAGAGGAGGAGAAATTTCTTCACTCAGAGGGTGGTGAATCTTTGGAATTCTCTACCCCAGAGGGCTGTGGAGGCTCAGTCGTTGAGTATATTCAAGGCTGAGATCGATAGATTTTTGGATACTAAGGGAATCAAGGAATATGGGGATCGGGCGGGAAAGTGAAGTTGAGGTCGAAGATCAGCCATGATCTTATTGAATGGCGGAGCAGGCCCGAGGGGCCAAATGGCCGACTCCTGCTCCTAATTCTTATGTTCTTATGTCATCGACCTGAAACGTTAACTCTGTTTCTCTCTCCACGGATGCTGCCTGACCTGCTGAGTATTTCCAGCATTTTCAGTTCTTATTTCAGATTTTCAGCATCCGCAGTATTTTGCTTTTGATTGAATGAAATATGTGCTGTTACAAAAAGCTCTTTTAGCACTTGGCTGTGTCTTGGTGTATTAATAACCAGGAAGATATTTCAACAGGTCACTTGTCCGAACTCAAACTCAGAGATAAATAAAGAGCCTGCATCAACCAGAAAGTAAAAGGCTTGCATTTATATAGCGCCTTTCATGTCCTCAGGACCTCCCAATGCGCTTTACAGCCAATGAAGTACTTTTTTCTGAAGTGCAATCACTGTTGTAATGTAGGAAATGTGGCAGCCAATCTGCGCCCAGCAAGCTCCCACAAACAGCAATGTGATAATGACCGGGTAATCAGTTTTTAGTGATGTTGGTGGAGGGATAAATATTGGCCAGGACACCGGGGAGAACTCCGCTGCTCTTCTTCGAAATAGTGCCGCGGGATCATTTACGTCCACCTGAGAGTACAGACGGGGCCTGGGTTTAATGTCTCATCCGAAAGACGGCACCTCCGACAGTGCAGCACTCCCTTAGCGCTGCACTGGGAGTGTCAGCCTAGATTCTTGTGCTCAAGTCTCTGGAGTGGGATTTGAACCCACAACCTTCTGACTCAGAGGCGAGGAGTGCTACCCACTGTGCCACAGCAGCCAGCGGAGAAACTGGCACCATCAAAGGTTTGTGATAAATATTACGACTTCCCGCGGTTGCTCTCTCCTTTCCCCCTGACCCCCATTGCAAACAGATTGGAAAACAACCTCATAAATCCCGTGCCCCCTAGCTGAGGTTAGGATTTCCTGTGACTCACCGATCAGCTGCAGTGACAGACGCGGCCTCGAGACTCGACTGAAGTCTGCCTAAGGCGGGGGGGAGGCGGGCTCAGACTGCTGTCAGGCAGCAAGTTGCAGCTGCCATTTCTTCTGCTCGCCCACTCTCAAGATTGCCAACCCTGCCGGGGATAAGCTTGAGTGGTTTCTAAGCAAGGCCAGTCAACTCCGAGGCGAGCTGAGAGTCTGCGGGTATATCCTTTAGAATATATAGTGGGGAGGGGATGTCGGACTTGTTTGCCTGTTGCTTGTCATGGCGAACATGGACAGACTGGGTAATCCAGGCACATCTGGACTGGACAATCAGCAACTACTGTACATTCACTGAGTGATGATGTACAATTAATGGTTCAAAGTCTCAGTCAATAAATATGCAGGCACTTAGAATACATAACTTCTTTACCCAGGGAGTGGTTGGAATGTAGAACTCGCTACCACAAGGAGTAGTTGAGGCGAACAGCACAGATGCATTTAAGGGGAAGCTGGATAAACACATGAGAGAGAAAGGAATAGAAGGATACACTGATGCGAGATGAAGAGGAGTGGGAGGAGGCCCGTGTGGAGCATAAACACCGGCATGCACCAGTTGGGCCGAATGGCCTGTTTCTGTGCTGTACATAGAAACATAGAAAAATAGGAGCAGGAGTTGGCCATTCGGCCCTTTGAGCCTGCTCCGCCATTCAATATGATCATGGCTGATCCTCTATCTCAATACCATGTTCCGTACGTTCTATGCAATAACAGTCACAACCGTTCATTGCCAGAGGATGCTTCTACCCAATTCCCAGAGGTCAAGCAACACTCCACATTATCCATCCGACCTCACATCCTGCATTGTTCGCACTCGCTCGGTTGCGCAGCCATTAATCCGGTTTAAGACCACTAACACGCAGTTCTTCGCAGGAAGAGTGATCAACACGTTAAGAAAGAACTTGCATTTCCTCAGGACGTTGCCAAGATACTTTTCAGCCAATGAAGTGCATCTGAAGTGCAGTCACGGTTGTAGCCTAGCTAAGCGCGGCAGCCAATATGCGCACAGCAAGATCCCAGAAACAGCAGTGGCCAGTTTATCTGTTTTTTGGTGGCATTGATTAGGGATACATATTGATCGGGACACCAGAACTCCTTGTTCAAATATGCTGGCCCGAGAGCGCAGTTGGGGCCTTGGTTTAACATCTCATTCAAAAGACAACGTGCTATATTTTCAGTGGGGTTGGGTGGGTGGGGGGTAGGGTTCCCCAACTCCTGTCGTAAATTCAGCACCATGAGAAAAGGCCATTGGTGCCGTTTTTTCTGGGGTTTCTCCCGATCTTCCGCTGAGGGATCAGAGGAAACCCCCAGAAAATTCCCAGGCGAACTCTTGCACCACTCCCTCAGTGCTGGACGGAGGCCAGCATTAGGTCATCAAGTCCTGACGTGGGGGCTTGATCATGGAGTCATAGAGTCATAGGCCTAGAAATTGGGTTGGGGCGCCAAAGTGGCGCAAAAGTCGCCTGAGCGCAGGATTTAGCGCAGCGATCGGAGTGATACCGATCGCCAGAAATTCAGTTTCAGTGCCCCTCGAGGGACACGGGGCGAGGCTCGAGGCGCTCCGCGTCCCTCTTAGGGCGCTGAAACTGATTATCGCAGTGCAACGTGCCGCAGCGCCACATGCTGCGGCACGGCACGCTGCGATACTGCAGGCCTTCCTCCCACTGTTAAGGGGGAGGTGCCTGCAACAGCGCGATCCCTGCTCGCGAGTGCCGGCAAATGAGCCCGGCACCAAGGAGAAGTGCCGGGCTCTTGGGAAACAGCCGGCAATGCCGCGGGGGGGGGGGTTAAAAGGCCAGGGACAGAGGTGCTGGCAGGCGGCCGCCGAAGAAGCGGCCGCCCCGCACCTCCACCTTAACTTGCGCCGCTGCCGGCACAGTAAGGCCCCGTGAACCGGGCGCGGGTAGCGAACGGCACAACTGCGGCGTTCGCTACCAAATATCGCGAACGGGGCACGAACGGGGTGCTGCGCACACCGATGACGTCATCGGTGGCGGCGCAGCGCAAATGCCTAACGCCACCATTAGCGCCCCTACTGAATATCGCTGGAGATGCAGCCAGTGGCGCTACAGCCACTGACTGCCTCTTTAGGCGCTAACAGGTGGTGCTACTCACCCAATTTCTCCCCCATAGAGTTATACAGCACAGAAAGAGGCCCTTCGGCCCATCGTGTCCGCGCCGGCCATCAAGCCCCATCTATTCTAATCCCATTTTCCAGGACTTGGTCTGTAGCCTTGTATGCTGTGGCGTTTCAAGTGCTTCATAGCGAGAGGATTCGAGTACAGGAGCAAGGATGTCTTGCTGCAGTTGTACAGGGCCTTGGTGAGACCACAGCTTGAGTATTGTGTGCAGTTTTGGTCGCCTTATCTGAGGAAGGATGTTCTTGCCATGGAGGGAGTGCAGCGAAGATTCACCAGACTGATACCTGGGATGGCAGGAATGACGTATGAAGAGAGATTGGGTCGATTAGGCTTATATTCGCTAGAGTTTAGAAGAATGAGAGGGGTTCTCATTGAAACTTATAAAATTCTAACAGGACTAGACAGACTAGAAGGATGTTCCCAATGGCTGGCGAGTCCAGAACCAGGGGTCACAGCCTAAGGATAAGGGGGAAGTCATTTAGGACTGAGATGAGGAGGAATTTCTTCACCCAGAGAGTGGTGAACCTGTGGAATTCTCTACCACAGAAGACAGTTGAGGCCAATTCATTAAATATATTCAAGAAGGAGTTGGATATATTTCTTAAGGCTAAAGGGATCAAGGGATGTGGGGGGAAAGCAGGGACAGGGTACTGAATTTGGATGATCAGCCATGATCTCATTAAATGGCGGAGCAGGCTCGAGGGGCCGAATGGCCTACTCCTGCTCCTATCTTCTATGATTCTATGTTTCAAGTGCTCATCTAAATGCTTCTTGAATGTTGTGAGAGTTCCTGCCTCTACCACCCTTTCAGGCAGTGAGTTCCAGATTCCAACCACCCTCTGGGCGAAAAAGCTGTTCTTCAAATCCCCTCTAAACCTCCTGCCCCTTACCTTGAAACTATGCCCCCTGGTTATTGACCCCTCCACCAAGGGGAAAAGTTCCTTTCTATCTACCCTATTATCTGTGCCCCTGATAATTTTGTACACCTCAATCTGGTCCCCCCCTCAGCCTTCTCTGCTCTAAGGAAAACAACCCCAGCCTGTCCAGTCTCTCTTCATAGCTGAAACGCTCCAGCCCAGGTAACATTCTGGTGAATCTCCTCTGCACCCTCTCCAATGCAATCACATCCTTCCTATAGTGTGGCGACCAGAACTGCACACAGTATTCCAGCTGTGGCCTAACTAGCATTTTGTACAGCTCCATCATAACCTCCCTGCTCTTATATTCTATGCCTCGGCTAATGAAGGCAAGTATCCCATATGCCTTTTTAACCACCTTATCTACCTGTCCTGCTGCCTTCAGGGATCTATGTACATGCACACCAAGATCCCTCTGATCATCTGTCCTTCCTAGGGTCCTACCATTCATTGTGTATTCCCTTGCCTTGTTAGTCCTCCCAAAGATGTGCGGGTTAGGTTGATTGGCTATGATAAATTGACCCTTAGTGTTAGGGGGATTAAATATGTGGGGTTACAGGGATAGGGTGGGATATGTGTTGGTGTAGGGGTTACGGGGATCGGGTGGGATATGTGTCGGTGCAGGCTCGATGGGCCGAAATGGCCTCTATCTGCACTGTGGGGTTTCTGTGATTCTGTGATTCTGTGAAAATGCATCACCTCACACTTTTCAGGGTTAAATTCCATTTGCCACTGTTCTGCCCATCTGACCAACCCGTCTATATCGTCCTGTAGCCTGAGGCTTCCCTCCTCGCTATTTACCACTCCACCAATTTTCGTGTCATCTGCGAACTTACTGATCATACCTCCTACATTCATATCTAAATCGTTAATGTACACTACAAACAGCAAAGGACCCAGCACCGATCCCTGCGATACACCACTGGACACAGGCTTCCAGTCACAAAAACAACCTTCGACCATCGCCCTCTGCCTCCTGCCACTAAGTCAACTTTGGATCCAATGTGCCAAATTGCCCTGGATCCCATGGACTCTTACCTTCTTGACCAGTCTCCCATGCGAGACTTTGTCAAAAGCCTTACTGAAGTCCATGTAGACTACATCAACTGCACTACCCTCATCCACACGCCTAGTCACCCCCTCGAAAAATTCAATCAAATTGGTTAGACACGATCTCCCCCTGACAAAACCAAACTGATCCTACAACCTCTGACTGACGGGAGAGGCCTATCTCCAAGCCAAGGATGATGCACTGGATTGCTGGCTGGGGCGGTAGAACCAAAGGTCTTGGAGTCATAGAAGTGCCAGTTGGATGCTATAATAATGGGTGGGGTGGGGTGTTGGACTTTATAGAAACATAGAAGCTAGGAGCAGGAGTAGGCCATTCGGCCCTTCGAGCCTGCTCCGCCATTCAATGAGATCATGGCTGATCATCCAAATTCAGTACCCTGTCCCTGCCTTCTCCCCATATCCCTTGATCGCTTTAGCCTTAAGAAATATATCCAACTCTTTCTTGAATATATTTAATGAACTGGCCTCCACCGCCCTCTGTGGCAGAGAATTCCACAGGTTCACCACTCTCTGGGTGAAGAAATCCCTCCTCATTTCTGTCCTAAATGGCTTACCCCTTATCCTTTGACTATGACCCCTGGTTCTGGACTCCCCGGCCATCAGAAACATCCTTCCTGCATCTAGTCTGTCCAGGCCTGACAGAATTTTATAGGTTTCGATGAGATCCCCCCTCAATCTTCTAAACTCCAGTGAGTATAAGCCCAATCGACACAATCTCTCCTCGTACGTCATTTCTGCCATCCCAGGTATCAGCCTGGTGAATGCAGGAACTGAAATGGACCAACGCACCTTTGGATTCACATTTAATGTGTGATACATAGATACATAGAAGATAGGAGCAGGAGTAGGCCATTCGGCCCTTCGTGCCTGCTCCGCCATTCGATGAGATCATGGCTGATCCTTTAATTCAGTATCCCGTCCCCGCCTTCTCTCCATAACCCTTAACCCCTTTTGCCCGTAGAAATATATCTAATTCCCTCTTAAATATATTTAATGAGCTGGCGTACACTGCCCTCTGTGGCAATGAGTTCCACAGGTTCACCACTCTCTGAGTGAAGAAATTCCCCCTCATCTCTGTCCTAAATGGTTTAGCCCTTATCCTTAAATTATGTCCTCTAGTTCTGTTCTCACCCGCCAAGGGAAACATTCCTTCTGCATCCAGTCTGTCTAGACCTGTCAGAATTTTATACACTTCTATGAGGTCCCCTCTCAATCTTCTAAACTCCAGTGTGTACATCCCTAAACTACATAGTCTCTCCTCATAGGTCATTCCCGCCATTCCTGGTATCAGCCTGGTGAATCGCCGCTGCACCCCCTCCATGGCAAGAACATCCTTCCTCAGATGAGGCGACCAAAACTGTACACAGTACTCGAGGTGTGGTCTCACCAGTGCCCTGTACAGCTGCAGCAAGGTATCCCTGTTCCTGATCTTGTGAAGTGGGTGAAATAGTGCAGCTGCTATCGTTACCAGTAACAGGATGTAGCGCATACACAACTAAGAGTGGGCGTATCATGCTACAGATACTAATCTGCTCGTATGAAACACGATTGATAAGAGAAACAGAACATTTTCCATTTTGACGCCCGACTCACCTCTTCCATTACTCACTCGCTCCTCCAAACTTATATTTTAATAAACACATAAAAGGGAACATTTTCAAACAGCCGGGCTCAAGTAAGTCGTTCTCAAGCGCCCATTGTCACTAAACAGGGAAAATTGGCACCACCCAAGATTGAGGTTACTTTAACTCATTTTATTTTCTGCTGAACCTCCTATTGCATCAATGTAAAGTGCTCAAAATAATGATATGGTTGTCAATTGTTGTTTCTGGGGTGTGGTTGGGATATGGATTGACCATGTACGTTTACAGAGATAGGAACCAAGGGGACATTCAACAAGGTTCCTCTCTCAATGTGGAACCTCACTAGATGGGACCATAGGGTCAGAGACTCTGACATATTGGCCCAGAAATTCGGGTCGGGGGCTTCCCGCAGGTGCAAGCCCCCGACCTGCACTTACCCAGCGCGCCGGCCGTTGAGCTGTGGGCCCGTGTGGGATTCCGATCCTGGGCCTGCTCCAACTGCCGGCACGCAGTGCTTGCGTATCCCAGGGGCGCAGTTAGTTCGATGCGTCCCCTAGGATCACGTGGGCCATGGGGAGCCAATGGTAGCAGGGAATGCTTCATTCATAAGTTTGACAGGAAGAGCTGTCAAACCTATAAATACTACAAGCCCCAAAACATCACTAAATCTTCAAATAAATTAAAACAAAACCATCACATTTTTAAAATAAACTATAAATTACATGAAATAACTATTTTAAACAATAATTTAAATTTTTGAAAAAATTAATTACATTTTCTAACGGGGCTAAAAATAAACTTACCTTTCTTTAAAGTATTTAAAAATAATAAACCTGTGGAAAATATGTTTTAATTTTAATTAATTCACCACTTACCTTGTAAAAGGCAGGCCTTGCGACTGCTTTTTAAATGTCTAACTTCTGGAGACTTACCCTCCCAGGAAAACCTGCAAAAAAAACGTAAGTTCGATGCGCACGCGCAGCCTCTCCTGTGCACGCGTTCTACCTCTGAACTCCTGCTTTCAGGGGAACGGAAGTGCCGGTTTCCTGCGCATGCGCAGTGCATGCAGGAAACCGGCACTTCCATTGGGCCTACGGGTGAGTACCCCGTGTGTACTCACCCGTGGAGACCCAAATTTCTGGGCCATTATACAGAATGTGCAGCACAGAAACAGGCCATTCGGCCCAACTGGTCTCTGCCGGTGTTTATGCTCCACACGAACCTCCTCCCACCCTTCTTCCTCTAATCCTATCAGCATAACCCTCTATTCCTTTCTTCCTCATCTACATCCCCTTAAATGCATCTGTGTTATTCGCCTCAACCACTCCCTGCGGTAGCGAGTTCCACATTCTCACCACTCTCTGGGTAAAGAAATTTCTCCTGAATTGCCCACTGGATTTATTAGTGACTATCTTTTATTGATAGCCCCTAGTTTTGGTCTGCCCCACAGGTGGAAACATCTTCTGTACAGTCTCTAACCTGTGCTCCTGTCTGGTGTCGAGGTGGAACTGATCGATGCGGCATGGGTAGCAGAATTTGAATCTGATTCTCCTCTTCCTGGTGGAGTGCTTTTTTATTGGTTCCTGGGATCTGCTCATTATCACATAGAAACATAGAAGATAGGAGCAGGAGTAGGCCATTCGGCCCCTCGAGCCTGCTCCGCCATTCAATGAGATCATGGCTGATCATCCAAATTCAGTACCCGGTCCCTGCTTTCTCCCCATATCCCTCGATCACATCGCTGTTTGTGGGAGCTTGCTGTGCGCAAATTGGCTGCTGCGTTTCCTACATTACAACAGTGACTACACTTCAAAAAAGTACTTCATTGGCTGTGAAGCGCTTTGGGACGTCCTGAGGTCGTGAAAGGCGCTATAGAAATGCAAGTCTTTCTTTCTATTCGGACAGTTGACCAAAGACTTGGTGTACAGGATGTGGCAGGCCAAAAGCCCTGTGCCAATAAGTTGCCCTGGGGGCACTGCATTATTGCTATGTTTGCAAAGCAGGAGCTAAAAGTTAGATCAATGTACAAAGCAAATATCCCTGGGGGGATCCAGCAATCTCTCATTCCCCCACTCCCCGTTATCCAGCCGTGCATCCTTGCTGAAGACACAAGGAAATATATATATTTTTTAAAAACACAAGACCGCCCACCTGCTGCCAAGCTCTTGAGATCCAAGTTTCCTGCAGCAATTCCAGTCTGGATTTGTGGAATTTGCGGGTCGTCTTGAGAGCGATGAAGATGTCCCTCAACGCCAGCCTCTTTCGCCGAGGTTCACTCTTCGGAGGCATGCCTTTGGAGAGGTTGGTGGCACCTCCACCTGGCGGCTCTGGGCGGAGCGGTCCTCGTGGGTTGTCCAGCTCAGGGATGGCCACCAGCGTCCGCAAGTAACGTGCGAACGCCCGCAGCGGGTCTGCGAGTTTCCCGTCAGCGGGCGGCGAGTCCTCCCTGAAGGCTTGGCCGCTCGGGGCGACGGAAAATCGGTCAGCTTTCCTCCTGAGCCCGCTGCCGTCTTCTCGCCTCTGGTAATCCACAAAAGCAACCAACAGGAAAGTGACCGTGGCCCCAGATATTGTCAGAAAGATCTTCTTCAAGCAGAGGCGCATTTTGCTTTTCATTTTAAAATCCCAATTCTAAAAATCTCCAAAGAAAATACCCAACTCTGACTGGGATCCCATGAAAATCGCCTGGAGACATTGTTCTAATCAATACACTGAAAGGGAGATTTCACTGACAAGCCTCGATGTGTAAAGCAAGCTTTTTCCAACTTTATAAACTCGTCCTCCCCAGCAAATATAATTATTCTAGCAAACAATTCGGAGATGCAATAACCCCTGTTAATATTTTAATAAAATTCAAATTTTCCCTCTCAAATTTCATTTAGTTTTAAGCCCAAATCATATAATAAAAATTAAAATGAATCAGCAGCTTCTCTGATCAGTAAGTGTAAGTCAACCCTTCCATCCTCACCGCCACCTGTCGCCCCCAGCATGTCCCAACTTGTCACAACTTTGTAGCAGTCTTTTTGTGTCAATTTCGCGGAACCAGCGTGGGGGGGGGGGCGGGGTTACACCAATGATTGGCAGCCGCGATTCACCAATCGCGAAACAGCTCCGGGGAGGGGGCGGGGCCAAACTGTGGGACAAATGAATTTGAGGCGGTTGTTTTTTTTTAACTCTTTGAGGGCACTGACACCCGCACCAGCCCCGGTGCAGGACTCCTGGCCCTGATTATGTTTTGAGGGTTGAGTGGGTTCACAGTCCCACTCCAGGGCCTCGGTGAGACCGCACCTTGAGTATTGTGCGCAATTTTGGTCGTCTTATCTGAGGAAGGGTGTTCTTGCCATGGAGGGAGTGCAGCGAAGATTCACCAGACTGATACCTGGGATGGAAGGAATGACGTATGAGAAGAGATTGGGTCGATTGGGCTTATACTCGCTGGAGTTTAGAAGAATGAGAGGGGATCGCATTGAAACTTATAAAATTCTAACAGGACTAGACAGACTAGATGCAGGAAGGATGTTCCCGATGGCCGGGGAGTCCAGAACCAGGGGTCACAGTCTAAGGACAAGGGGTAAGCCATTTAGGACTGAGATGAGGAGGAATTTCTTCACCCAGAGAGTGGTGAACCTGTGGAATTCTCTACCACAGAGGGCAGTGGAGGCCAATTCATTAAATATATTCAAGAAGGAGTTGGATATATTTCTTAAGGCTAAAGGGATCAAGGGATATGGGGAGAAAGCAGGTACCGGATACTGAATTTGGATGATCAGCCATGATCGCATTAAATGGCGGAGCAGGCTCGAGGGGCCGAATGGCCTACTCCTGCTCCTATCTTCTATGTTTCTATGTTTGAGCACAAAAAGGCTAGGCTGACACTCCAGTGCAATGCTGAGGGAGTGCCGCACTGTCGGCGGTGCTGTCTTTCGGATGAGGCGACAAACATTGACTACATTTCAAAAAGTACTTCATTGGATGTAAAGCGGTTTGGGACATTTGAGGTTGTGAA
This sequence comes from Somniosus microcephalus, assembly GCF_052327205.1. Classification (NCBI taxonomy): domain Eukaryota; kingdom Metazoa; phylum Chordata; class Chondrichthyes; order Squaliformes; family Somniosidae; genus Somniosus; species Somniosus microcephalus. Next base: position 26,036,910 of record NC_141014.1, on the reverse strand, counting down.
AGGTGCTATAGAAATGCAAGTTCTTTCTTTCTCGGAGTAATGCAGCAGTTTCTTCACAAGTATCAATTCCTCGCCAAGGCTTCTTCGGCAGCACCTCCCAAACCTGCGACCTCTTCCACCTAGAAGGACAAGGGCAGCAGGCGCATGGGAACACCACCACCTCCAAGTTCCCCTCCAAGCCACACACCATCCTGACTTAAAAGTATATCGGCCGATCCTTCATCGTCGCTGGGTCAAAATCCTGGAACTCCCTCCCTAACAGCACTGTGGGAGTACCTTCACCACACGGACTGCAGCGGTTCAAGAAGGCGGCTCACCACCACCACCTTCCCAAGGGCAATTGAAGCATACAAAATTATTACAGGGCTTGATAGGGTGGACGCTGGGAGAATGTTTCCCGTGGCTGGGGAGTCTAGAACCAGGAGCCACAGCCTCAGGATAAAGGGTAGGCCATTCAGGACTGAGATGAGAAGAAATTTCTTCACACAGAGGGTGGTGAATCTTTGGAATTCTCTACCTCAGAGGGCTGCGGAGGCTCAGTCATTGGGGTATATTCAAAACAGAAGTCGATAGATTTCTGACTAGTCAGGGCATCAAGGGATATGGCGATAGGGCCGGTGAATGGAATTGAGGCAGAAGGTCAGCCATGATCTTATTGAATGGCGGAGCAGGCTCGAAGGGCCGAATGGCCTATTCCTGCTCCTATTTCTTAGTTAGGGATGGGCAATAAATGCTGGCCTTGCCAGCGACGCCCACATCCCATAAACGAATTTTTAAAAATTCCAAGTTTCCAATCAGAAATTAGGGATGGGAGCATATTGCTTGGATGAGAGAATTAAAAAGCTGGGGCTTTATTGACTGGAGAAGATGAGGTTACAGGAGGATCAGATTAGAGTATTCTAAACTCTGAATGGATTTGAAAGGTAAATAGTGAAAGATTACATCCACTGGTTGGTGAATCAGTAGCAAAGAGCATAAACTCTGGATTAACACTGGGAACAGTTGCCCCGCCTGCACTGCTACTGTTGCGAGATGTGTTGGATCAAGCAGCTATGGCAAGCCATTAATTCCACCAGACGATTGTGACTCTTTGTCCTCCTTGCCTAATGCATGCAGTCTCTCCTCTTGCAGTTCCACGCCAATGTCACTCTGAAAAGCAACGTCCCGCAATTTGCGGTCCTGATGACTGCCTTTGAAACGGAACGCAACTTCCGGATTTAGCACGCGCCCAGCCTAGCGCGGAAATCTTGGAGTTGCGATCTGTCATTCACTGGCCCTCCACAGGCTGCTCTGTGCCCCCCGCCCCCACAGAGGTGGCAATCAGTGAAATCTCTCAAATCAGGGAATCTGACGAAAACTTCAGCTCTTCCGCAGTAATTACACTGTTAAATTCCCCACTAAAAATTAGACCCAAAGGGATTAGGTGTAACTGGGGTTTTTAACAGCGTATTGACTGCTAAACAAAGGTTACAGCCCTGCAAAACTAGTTTTAATTTTGTGCGGTATCAAATTTATCCATTTTAATAAAAATTAAAAATTTTAAGAAACTTTTAAAGGAACATTTAAAAAAATTTTTAAAGTTTGTTCATCTTTATTTCAGGTTTGCCTTTTCCCCATGTGAGAGCCCCAATCATTGTTTTGCTCTCGCTAACCTTTTTAAAAAGTTAAAATTTTAACAGCTTACTCACTTCCTGGTTCGCTGTCTGTGGGAAATCTGCATTCTGATTGGCTGCTTAGACAGCTGGTTGACATCACAGCAGCTCGCGCTATGGGATTCCCACTATACTACGTTGATTTAAATTACACCTCGGAAAACCCAAACTTCTCGACATAGAGGTCGCGAGATCTTTGAGCGAAGCTGATTTCGGGGCCAGCGGTGAACACCTTTGCTTCACCGCTGACCGCAAACTCCGGGACAATGCTTCACTAATGCCAATGCACTATAGGTATTCCATAGACCTTCTCAGAAACCTATTCAACAGCATCACCTGAACCCGTTGAGACATCAGGAGTGTTATCACAAGCAAATCATTATCTAAATTATATGTAAACCTGGCACTACATTGGCCCCATGGCTCGGTAGGTAAGTGCACCACCTGGTGTGGTGTTCAGCCATACAGGCCAAGGAAGGTCCCAGCTTTGACGGTAATGTAAGAACATAAGAAATAGGAGCAGAAGTCGGCCATTCGGCCCCTCGAGCCTGCTCCGCCATTCAGTAAGATCATGGCTGATCTGCTACCTCATCTCCACTTTCCCGCACTATCCCCATATCCCTTGATTCCCTTAATATACAAAAATCTATTGATCTTTGTCTTGAATATACTCAACGACTGAGCCTCCACAGCCCTCTGGGGTAGAGAATTCCAAAGATGTACCACACTCTGAATGAAGACATTTCTCCTCATCTCAGTCCTAAATGGCCGACCCCTTATTCTGAGACTGTGACCCCTGGTTCTAGACTCTCCAGCCAGGGGAAACATCCTCCCTGCATCTACCCTGTCAAGCCCTGTAAGAATTTTGTATGTTTCAATGAGATCACCTCTGATTCTTCTAAACTCTAAGGACTATAGGCCTAGTCTACTCAATCTGACCTCATAGGACACGCCCCCCATCCCAGGAACCAGTCTGGTGAATCTTAGTTGCGCTCCCTCTATGTGTGTGTTTAATTAGCTCGGATGGTCTCTCAGAAAGTCAAGTTGACTTCCATACTGAGCTGAATGGAGAAAGCTAACCCTGGGGTTATTACCGATTGCCAATATTGGACACCATTAGCCTGAAATTCCGCTTTTTTGCGCTGGGCACATTTCGGGTGCTGCTTTCAGTAGTACTGGGAGGAGGGGGAAAATGAGGTCGGACTCAGTTCCTCCAGGATTCCGGCCCTTGGAGAGGAGGCCAGAAAATTCCGATGGGAATACCCATGTTACATATGCCTGAAGAAAAAAAGAAAGACTTGCATTTATATAGCGCCTTTCCCACCCTCAGGATGTCTTAAAGTGCTTTACAGCCAACGAAGTAGCTTTTAATGATAGCAAAATACTGCGGATGCTGGAAATCCAAAATAACAACAGAAAGCGCTGGAAATACTCAGCAGGCCAGGCAACATCCGTGGAGAGAGAAACAGAGTTAACGTTTCAGGTCGAAGACCCTTCTTCAGAACTAAGAAAAAGGCAGGAAATGAAACAGATTAAAAAGCAAGTTTGGGGGCTGGGAAATGGGGGAGGGGATGAAAGAACAAAAGGGAAGGTCTGGGAGAGGTGAGGAGACATTAAGAGATATTCAAGGCGAGACGAGATGGTAATAGGACAGGTAAAGAGACAAAGGATGGCTCTAGATGAAGTGTGAAATGCGCTGGCAGTTTTTGAGGTGCAGTCACTGTTGTAATGTAGGGAAATGCAACAGCCAATTTGCGCACAGCAAGCTCCGGCAAACAGCAATGAGTTAAAAGGCCAGATAATCTATTTTTAGTGATGTTGGTTGAGGGATAAATATTAGCCAGGACACCAGGGAGAACTCCCCCTGCTCTTTCCATAGAATTACATAGAATGTACAGCACAGGAACAGGCCATTCGACCCAACTGGTCCATGCCGGTGTTTATGCTCCACACGTAGCCTCCTCCCACCCATACTTATCTCACCCTTCAGAATTATCTTCTATTTCATTTTCCCTCGTGTACTTATCTGGCTTCCCCTTAAATGAATCTATATTTTTCGCCTCAACTATTCCACATGGTAGCAAGTTCCACATTCTAACCATTCTCTGGGTAAAGACATTTCTCCTCAGTTCTTTATTGGATTTATTAGTGACTATCTTATATTTATGGCCCTTAGTTTTAGTCGCCCCCAGAATTGGAAACATCGGGCTGGATTTTCCTAAGCCCCTGGAGTCGGGTTGGAGGCGTGCGGGCGATAAAAATCGGAGATCCGGGGGCCCCGACCCCAACCCGCCTCCATGTCAATTTCATAGGAGTCGGGTTGCCGACAAGTGCTGGAACCCGACTCCCAGAGGCGGGAAGGGATTAAAGGCAATTAAACTGCCAGTTAACAGGTAGTTTTTTGCCTATTCACGATTTTTATTGCTGGTTTGTGGGCTTCCTGACATCTCCAAACCACGAAAAGTTTTCGAGGTGGGACGTGGGTCTGAGGTCTTGGAGGGGTCAAGATGCCCAGTGTTCAGGTGAGTGAGGGGTGCAGGAGTGCAAAGGTAAGTGTTTTGCAAGTGTTTAAAGTGTTTAAATAAGTTTAACTTACTTTTACTTACCTTTACAGGAGTCCTGCATTCCGGTGTCGGGAGTCGGCTGCAAGAACCACAGAAGCTCCGATTTTTAAAAAAAAATCAGCTTCTTGGTTTCTGCAGCAAAATGATTTTAAAGTTATCCTGAGAAAGGACTGAGGCTGAATTAGCAGTTTTTCAGTGCTTGACAGCTTCAAACAGCTGTTAAACACTGATATTTCATCTGCCAAAAGCTTTTGACAGATGAAATGTCAATCTCTGACGTCACCTGTTGCTGGGTGGCCCTTAATTGGCCTGCTGAGCCCACAGGGCGGGCTCAACAAGGTCAATCAGAGGAAAATCCAGTGGGTTGGCCACATCTCCATGGAGGCGGGACAACAAGCCCGAATGTGGGTTTCCCACCTCCAACCCGCCCCCGTAGCAAAATCCAGCCCATCTTCTCTCCGCCAACCCTATCAGACCCCTTCATAATTTGAAAGAGCTCTATTAGGTCACCCCTGAGCCTTCACTTTCTCTAGAGAAAAGAGCCCCAGCCTGTTCAGTATTTCCTGATAGTTATAACCTCTCAGTTCTGGTATCATCCTTCTAAATCTTCTTTCAAATCGTGCTGTGGGATCTTTCGCGTCCACCTGAGAGGGCAGACGGGGCCTCGGTTTAACGTCTCATGTGAAAGACGGCACCCCCGACGGTGCAGCGCTCCCTCGGCACTGCCCTGGTGCGTCAGCCTAAGAAGCATCTGTGGTGCTGCTGTGACCTGTGGGGTGGCGAGCAGGCATTGTCATGGCCATGTGCCTAGTTGTCCTCTGCACTCCCAATGTCCCAGACGCATCTGTATATAGAGAGTAAGAGACAAGTGTAAAGTTACCAGTATAAGAACATAAGAAACTTTATAAAAAACCACAGGAAAAAGGCTCGACTAAGCTGATCCCATTTTAATAGGTCAACCTCACCTCCCTCACCATATCTCCCAATCCTTTCTTTTTCCGTTCAATTACTTATTGTTACACTGTCTACATCAGCGGTCTTGTCTGGCAGCCCTGGGTCAGAAGTTTCTGCTTGACTTCCTTTCTTATTCGGAACTTTTAATCTTTAACTTCAGTCCCCTGGTATTTGAAACGTTCGCCACAGTGAACAACTCGATTGGAGTGATTCCCTCTGTAGCTTGAAACCTTCAACTGGGTCACCTCAAATACTTCTCTCTTCCAAAGATAGCAAACCCAACTTCCTTAATCTTTCCTCAGGGCTTGATGTACCCCTAGTGTAAAAGCTCATTCTCTCTGCTTAAAGCAATCGATGACTGCTGCAGCACAGGAACTGAATCGTGAAGACTGGCCATGTGAGGGATCATCTTTCATAAACTGCAATTATGGACCCAGCGAGGGGGGGGGGGGATAATGTACTTAACAATGTACCACTATTACAATGTGAACAAATGTCATTAAATAACCAGAATCGGAGGAAGTGTCCACACACTTCACTTCACCTGACACTTCAAAGACCTCCACAGAGAGCTGGCATGTATCTATGCCATTATTCCTCTTCTCCATGGCAACCTGTCCAACATCATTGAGACATTAATGAATGCGCTTGGCGGAACACCTCCGGTCAGTCCGTAAGGGTGACCCCGAGCTTCCGGTCGCCTGTCATTTTAATTCACCGCCCCATTCCCACTCAGACCTCACTGTACTCGGGCTCTTGCATTGTTCCACGGAAGCTCAGCGTAAGCTCTGTAGTGTATGTACCTTTAAGAGAGACCTACTTTTACTGCTCCTGTATACTGTAGTACCGGCAGTGAACACACCTGTATATAAGCCTTGAGCATGCCTCTGTACTGTTAGTCTTTAGACTACCCTCCTCCAGTAAACACCCGTTGATTGTTAATTTACAGCCTCCGTCTAGTTATTGGAAAACATCATACTTTAAGAATCAACGGATTCAATAATGGCGACGAGGTCGATTTGAATCTACCTGCAACTCTGCATTTCCTTTCAAGGATTCGCTCCGGGAGGACGGTGGAAGAAAGTTGAGGCCAGAAGCACGGGCGTCGACCACGAGCAACCGCCCAGTCATCCGGCAGAGAGTGAACATCGCAGGGGAGGCTGTTGAGGACTGGGTTTGGTTCTCCAGCCACGACGATCCAGCAACAGACTGGCAACAGGTACAGCGCAGACCCTTCCCAGACAGCGGCGGCTGGAGCCGACCACGGGGTAAGAGAGAGGGTGAAGCGCACAGGGCGCAGCCAGGGGGGTTGAAGACTGAGCGGCGTCGACGGAAAACAAAGAGAGAGAGGGTAAAGCACACGAGAATGCGCAGAGCACAGCCAGGGCTCAAGGGCTGAACAGCATCCAAGGGGAAAAAAAAGGAAGCGCGGGAGACGCCATTTAGCCGCGGAGAAGAAGGGAGAGCGCGGGAGACGCCATTTTAGAAGCCGCAGCGGAGAAGAAGGGCGAGCGCGGGAAGAAAGGAAAGCATGGGAGATGCCATTTTGTGCCAGTGGAGAAGAAGGGAGAGCGCGGGAGACGCCATTTTAGACAGTTTAATCACACCCAGGGATGTCGAAGAGTGGCAGTATCACTGCGTTCGACAATGGAGTCAAAGATTGGGCGACATATGGGGAACGCATTGAGGTGTACTGCAAGGCGAATGAAGTGCCAGATGCTAGGAAAGCACTGGTTTTGTTAAATTCCATGGGTGCAAAAACTTATGGCTTACTGCGAAACCCAATAACCCCAGAGAAGCCAGTGGATAAGAATTTCAAAAGCATAGTGGAAATCCTACAGGATCACTTAAACCCCACACCGCTGCTGATAGCAGAAAGATTTAAGTTCCACAAAAGGAACCAGCATAAAGACGAAAGTAATGCTGAGTACTTAACGGAACTGCGCAAGCTATCGAAACACTGCCAGTTTGGATTGGGACTAGCAGATACGTTAAGTGACAAGTTTGTGGGTGGGCTTCAAAGTGAAGGAACCCAGAAACGGCTTCTATCAGAAAAGGATCTTACGCTGAACAAGGCTTTCAGCATGGCAGTATCACACGAAGCAGCCGCATGGGGCGCTGCAGAGATACAACGGAGACCGCAAGAATATGGCACCAATGAAATGTCATATGGAGCAGGGAAGTGTTATCGCTGCGGCAGAACAACACACGACCAGAAGGATTGTTGGTTCAAGGACCAAGTGTGCAGACAGTGTGGAAAAGCAGGACACATAGCAAGAGTCTGCAGGTCAGGGAAGAAAACCAGCAGCAAGAAATCTCCACAGGAGAAGTACAAAAAGGTACATAAGGTGATGGAGAGTAGTTCAGATGAACAGAAAAGTGATACAGACTCCGGAAGCAAGGAGCTGGGTTGTCTGAAACTACATAAGGTAATCAAAATGGAGGATCACCAGACTATCTGGGTCACGCTCAAGATAGACGGAGTCCAAGTGGAAATGGAATTGGACACAGGATCAGCCCTAACAGTCATAAACCAAAGGGACTACAAGCGGCTATTCTCACATATACCCTTGAAAGCTACAGAGATTGTCTTGAAGACGTACACGGGGCAAAAAGTCTACCCCAAAGGAAAAATAAGGGTGAACGTGATATACAAAGGCCAGGAAATATCCAAAATGGACCTATATGTATTGCCAGATGGAGGACCACCACTACTAGGACATGAATGGATCCGGAAGATACAATTAGATTGGCATTCCATACAGGCACTGAAGGTTGAGGCCAAAAAGGATGACGACGTCACACCTGGACGACTGTCAAAAATGCTAACTGACGCACAAGAAGTGTTCCAGGAGGGACTCGGAACATTAAAAGGCATAACAGCGATGATTAAAATAGAGGAAAATGCAAGCCCAAAGTTTTTTAAGGCCAGACCGGTACCTTATGCGATCCAACCAGCCATCGAAGCAGAGCTGGAAGGGTTGGAACGTTCAGGAGCACTGTCCAAAGTGGACTGGAGCAAGTGGGCATCGTTCCTGTAATGAAGAGGTCGTTGAGTAATACGCCTGGGGAACCAAAGAAGGTCCGCATCTGTGGGGATTTTAAGGTGACAGTGAACCCAGTCCTTCACACGGTACAATATCCACTTCCACGGATTGAGGATATTTTCGCCTCGCTATCTGGAGGTAAACGCTTCACCAAGATTGATCTGGCCCAGGCATACCTGCAAATGGAGGTGGAAGAAGCCTCGAAACAATACCTCACGATCAACACTCATAAAGGACTCTACCAATACAACCGGCTGGTGTTCGGGGTAGCATCGGCTCCGGCTATTTGGCAAAGGGCAATGGATCAAGTCCTGCAACGGATTCCAGGGACCCAGTGTTATTTGGACGACATCCTGGTCACGGGTGAAAATGACAGTGATCACCTCGCCAACCTGGAGAAGGTGTTCACTAGATTAAAGGAATATGGGCTACGAGCTAATCGCCACAAGTGCAAGTTTTTCCAGAAGCAGATCTCGTATTGTGGCCACGTTATTGATGAAGAGGGGTTACATAAGTCCCCTGAAAAGATTGAGGCAGTAGTCAAGGCTCCAGCACCGGAAAATGTGTCACAACTGAGGTCGTTCCTCGGGCTGGTGAACTACTACCATAAGTTCTTACCAAATTTGTCTACAGTACGACACCCACTGAACTCCCTACTGCAAACGTGGGTGTAATGATCAATAACATGTCATTCTATAGTGGACACTAGGTGGAGCCGTAGAGCTGTGTAGAGCTGTATATAGCTGTATGTATAAGCCTACACTACCCAGCTGTATGTATATTAAGACTACATTACCCATGAGGCAATAGGCTACCCACAAGGCAGCAGTCAAGATGGAAGCCTCTACAGATACTGTACCTAGTCCACATGTGCTCAATAAAAGTGTCTAGCAAAAGCTAGCTGTGTTCATAATAAGAATGTCTATTCATTAATGAACATAAGAGGGGGTACCATGGAAGTGGAATGACGAATGTAAACGAGCTTTCCAGAAGTGCAAAGAATTGATCACATCAAAAGAGGTGTTGGCCCATTTCAACCCAGCACTACCAATTCAGTTGGCGTGTGATGCATCACCCTATGGTATTGGAGCGGTGCTGTCGCACAAATTCCCAGACGGGTTGGAGAGGCCAGTAGCCTTTGCGTCTCGGTCACTAACCTCAGCCGAGCACAACTACGCCCAGATTGACAGGGAGGCCCTGAGCCTAGTATGGGGAGTAAAAAAATTCAACCACTATCTGCATGGGCAGAAGTTCACTTTGCTGACTGACCACCAACCACTTGTTTCCATCTTTAATCCAAAGAAGAGCGTTCCGGTGATGACTGCACAATGGCTACAATGATGGTCCCTTTTTCTCGGGGCGAACCAATATGAAATAGAGTACAAGGGCACGAAACAGCATGGAAACGCTGATGGGCTATCACGCCTGCCGCTGCCTACTGTGGAGGAAGCACCAGCAGTGGACCCTATCAAAATATTATATTCGTCGATAATTGAACGATTGCCAGTAACTAACGCGGATATAGAGAAGGAGACCCGCAATGATCCGACACTGTCTCGGGTATATGATTTGACGGTGAAGGGATGGCCAACACATGGCGACTCACTGTTGCCAGCATGCTCATCCAGAAGAGAACAGCTGTCAGTATGCCAGGGGACAGTGATGTGTGGATCCCGAGTGGTAATTCCACCCAAGTTAAGGGAGAGAGTGCTCAATGAGCTTCACGAAGGCCATCTGGGAGGGGTGAAAATGAAAAGCCTTGCCAGGGCTTATGTGTGGTGGCCGGGGATCGATCAACAAATCGAGGACCTAACAAAGAGCTGCTCAGGATGCCAGAAGGTCCAAAATGCACCCGCACATGCCCCTCTACACCCATGGGAGTGGCCCTCCTCTCCATGGCAATGGGTGCATATTGATTTTGCTGGTCCATTCATGGACTCAATTTTCTTAATAGCAGTGGATGCGCACTCGAAATGGCCTGAGGTGATCAAAATGTCCTCCACCACTACAGAGAAAACGATTGCAGTCCTATGGACCATATTTGCCAGGAACGGCTTGCCAGAGCAGATTTGCTTTGATAACGGACCACAGTTTGTGTCCGAAGAGTTTCGAAAATTTATGAAAAGGAATGGGGTGAGGCATTACACATCCACCCCGTATCATCCAGCCACAAATGGATTGGCTGAGAGGTTCGTACAAACCTTTAAGAAGGCGATAAGGGCCATGTGCGATGATGAAATTCCACTACAGCATAAGGTGGACAATTTCCTGTTAGCCTACAGAAATGCGACACATGCAGTTACCAACCAGACCCCGGCCATGATGTTCTTTAACCGAAGGTTGAGATCTCGTCTGGATTTGCTCAGACCAAATGTGCGAAGGAATGTTGAGGATAAGCAATTCCAGCACATTAATGAGAAGCCAACAAGGAGCTTAAATGTAGGACAACCAGTCTTGGCCCGCGACTACCGAACAGAGAAATGGCAACCCGGAACGATATGCACACGGCAGGGGCCACTAATGTACACAGTGGATGTCGGGGAGAACATTGTGAGACGCCACGTCGACCAGATCCTGGCATCACAGGAACGAGTCAACCCCATGAGTCGCGTACCTGGGGATGAACCCGGCATACCGGTAGCATCTACCCCAGAAACAGTAGCAGCGGAAACTGATGAACTAACCGACGAAAAGGAGCCAGAATCGCCTCCGCACCAAGAATAAGAACCTCAGGAAAGGCGCTATCCAGATAGGATCAGGAAGCCGCCCCAAAGATTGAATCTATAAGTGGACTATTTCAGTTTAATGTGCATGTTAAAGTGTTAACTGTTATTTGAATGTTATGGGTACTGTTAATCTAAAAGGGGAGGAATTGTAGTGTATGTACCTTTAAGAGAGAACTACTTTTACTGCTCCTGTATACTGTAGTACCGGCAGTGACCACACCTGTATATAAGCCTTGAGCATGCCACTGTACTGTTAGTCTTTAGACTACCCTCCTCCAGTAAACACCTGTTGATTGTTAATTTACAGCCTCCGTCTAGTTATTGGAAAACATCATACTTTAAGAATCAACGGATTCAATAAGCTCGAGGAACAGCACCTCATCTTCCGATTAGGCACTTTACAGCCTTCCGGACTCAATATCGAGTTCAACAATTTCAGATCATAACCTCGGCCCCATTACATTTTTATTTATTTTTTATCCACACCTTTGTTTTGTGCCCTTCCCCCTTTTTTTCTCTCCCACATGGCAGCTGTCTCCCATTCTGCCAGCGCATTTCACACCTAATCTAGAGCCGTCTTTTGTCTCCACTAGTCCTATCACCATCTCGTCTCGTTTTGAATACCTCTTAATGTCTCTTCACTTCTCTTTTGTTCTCTCCCAGCCTGGTCTTCAGTCTTGACAAAGGGTTTGACCCAAACGTTGACTCTATTTTCTCTCCACGGATGTTGCCTGGCCTGCTGAGTTTTTCCAGCATTTTCTGTTGTTATTAATGGATGTGCTTGCTCTGGTGGATCAGGAGTGTTGGAGCTGCAGCCAGTGGACCACTTGCAACCCCTGAGCCATGGCAACTGAAAGACCGGCACCTCAAAGCCCTGGCAACTCGAAGCCATGGCAATGAAGCCCTGGCAACCCAAGCCCCGGCAACTCAAAGCCTGACAATTTGCAGCCCACAACTCGAAGCCATGGCAACGAAACCCTGGCAACCCAAACCCCGGCAACTTGAGGCCCACAACTCGAAGCCATTGCAACGAAGCCCTGGCAACCCAAACCCCGGCAACACAAAGCCCCGGCAACCCAAACCCCGGCAACTTGAGGCCCACAACCCGAAGCCATGGCAACAAAGCCCTGGCAGCCTGTTTAGACAGCCAGGCCCACTTCTCCAGATTCTTCCAACCCAGGACGGGCGTTCTCTGGGAGAATAGTCTCTCTTTTATCCAAAATTTATGGCTGCTTGCTGAGTTGGCGCCTCATTCAAAATGAAACTCCTCTCTGAATGGGGCCATCTGAGATTTTCCCTCCGCTTCCCAATTGTGTTCTTGATTCCCCAGCAATAGCACGGAATGGAAAAGTCAAGGGCTGGGAATTGCCATTCAGCCCACTGAAGCTCGTGCCTATTGTCTACTATCTCTCCCAGCCGAGCAACCAGCTGCAGAGGGGCCATGCTACAAAACTCCAGCTGAATTATTCTGGTAATTACACATTGATTGTTAATGGCCTCGCAAATCCTGAAAAGGCAGCATATGTCTTGAAAGTGGCTTCTCACTGGAGCCTTTCCAGTGAAGATAAACCCAATAGTACTCACTGACGTAAGAAAACTACTAGGCACTTGGTCTAAGCGTTAAACAAAGCTTTAATCAACTGTTTTACAACATGGAGGTCTAGTTGTGTCCTTCACTAGTTCCTGTTAAGAATATCCTGCACAAGCTGGGCCCGTGCCCGAGTATTTATACTCTCCCTGGACAGCGCCACCCGCAGGCCGCTCAGTATTATTTCATAAGTTTTTCTTTCATGAATGACTGATTCATGTCACTTACTGTCTCTGCTAGTGACATCTATTGACAATACCACACCAGTCCTTATTTTAGATATAGTGGCAGTGGGTGCGGGGGTGGGGGAGTGGTTATAACTTGAACACACAGAATCCTTTCTGTAATATGTGGCTAGATCACCAACTAACCATTGAACGTATGACTAGACCCGTCACTGATATTCCTACTGTCTTGTTAATCATTGACAACCTCTAACATGATTCCAATTCTTACCTCAGAGTTTCTGTCACGGTTGACTGTACTACACTCGGTGGGGGGAAGAACACCTCAGAGGGTGACTCATGGGCATCTCTGTTACACAACGCTCCCTCTCCACAGCAACGCTTGAGGTCATCTAAAACTCTGCCGCCAGTAACTCACACCAAGTCCCGCTTACCCATCTCTGCTGTGCTTGCTGACCTACATTGGCTCTCAGTTAAACATTGCCTCGATTTTAAAAATTCTCATCCTTCTTTTCAAATTCCTCCATGGCCACCTTATCTCTGTGATCTGCTCCAGCCCTATAATTCCCCCTGGACCTCTGCGTTCTGCCAATTCTGGCCTTTGGAACATCCCCGATTTTAAATGCTGCATCTTTGCCGGTCGTGTCTTCAGCTGCCTAGGTCCGAAGCTCTGGAGTTCCCTCCCTAAATACCTCCGTCTCTCCACTTCTCTCTCCTCCTTTAAGACGCTGCTTAAAACCTACCTCTTCAACCAAGCTTTTGGTCACCTGCCCTAACATATGTCAAATTTGTTTTTTTTTGATAACACTCCTATGAAGCGCCTTGGGACATTTTATATATTCAAGAAGGAGTTAGATATATTTCTTAAGGCTAAAGGAATCAAGGGATATGGGGAGAAGGCAGGGACCGGGTACTGAGCTTGGATGATCAGCCATGATCTCATTGAATGGCAGAGCAGGCTCGAGGGGCCGAATGGCCTACTCCTGCTCCTATCTTCTATGTTTCTATGTCTATGTTTCTATTATGTTCAAAGAACTATATAAATATATAAATTGCTGTTGTTGTTGTTGAATGGTAGGTCATGAGCTCCCTTGAAGGCTCCGTTAGTCAACACTGTGCGACTGAGCTATCCCAAGGAGGACGATCGCTGGTTCTATCCTTGGTGTCTGCACAGTTAGCTGACCTCCGCTGAGGCAGCAATAGGAGCATATAGTTGGCCTCAAGACTAATGGAGAGGAAAAAAATCAACCAAGGTTCCATTCCTGGCTGTTCCCCAAAGGCCTGTCCTAGAAAGTGCATGTGTGGGAACAGAATTGGATGTAGCTGCGATAACTCAGCACCGTTAAATATGATCAACAACTTGCATTTATATAGATGAACCTGTATAAAACACTGGTTCGGCCTCAGCTGGAGTACTGTGTCTGATTCTGGGCACCGCACTTTAGGAAGGATGTGAAGGCGGTAGAGAGGGTGCAGAAAAGATTTATAAGAATGGTTCCAGGGATGAGGGACTTCAGTTACGTGGACAGACTGGAGAAGCTGAGGTTGTTCTCCTTGGAGCAGGGAAGGGTGAGAGGAGATTTGATAGAGTGTTCAAAATCATGAGGGGTCTAGACAGAGTAGATAGAGAGAAACTGTTCCCATTGGCGGGAGGGTCGAGAACCAGAGGACACAGATTTAAGGTGATTGGTGAACGAACCAAAGGCGACATGAGGAAAAACTTTTTTACACAGCGAGTGGTTAGGATCTGGAATGCACTGCCTGAAAGGGTGGTGGAGGCAGATTCAATCGTGGTTTTCAAAAGGGAATTGGATAAGTACCTGAAGGAAAAAAATTGCAGGGCTACGGGGAAAGGGCAGGGGGAGTGGGGCTAGCTGAAGTGCTCTTGCAGAGAGCCTGCACGGGCTCGACGGGCTGAATGGCCTCCTTCTGTGCTGTAACCGTTCCATGATTCTATGATTCCATAGCACGTTCAACATAGAAAAACGTCCCAATGCATTTCTAAAATGGTCGGTGAGCCAAAGCAAATATTAGATGGGGTGGGTTTTAAGGAGATTCTTACAGGAGAAGATGAGGGCCTCGGGAGTCAGGGGTAGAGAGGAAGATTGGAGAATGGGATTGGAAGGGGAAACTGGGGGCTCGGGGGAAGAGTGGGGCAATGGGGATCGGTGGACGGGGAGACTGGGGAATGGGGGTCAGAGAGAGAGATTGGGAGAATGGGGGGTCAGAGAAAGAGGAAAAATGGGGGTCAGGGAGAGGGTAATGGGGTCAGAGAGAGAGAGGGGGAATAGGGGTCAGGAAGAAGGGAATGTGGTTTGGAGAGAGGGGGAGCCTCAGAGGGTTGTGAATGCTCAGTCAATGAGTCTATTCAAGACTGAGATCGATAGGCTGTTGGGCACGAAGGGCATCAAGGGATATGGGGATAGGGCAGGAAAGTGTAGTTGGTGTAGAAGGTCAGCCATGATCTTACTCCGGCTTCTATTTCTTATGCCCTTTCATTCTTATGAAGAGGGAGGTAGAGTGGCGGAGGGGATTATGGAGGAAGGTAGCCGAAGGCAAGGATGGCGGTAATGGTGAGCCAAAGGGGTGGGATGTATAAGAAACCAGAGTCAGAGGAATGGAGGGTTGGGTGAGAGGGGACGCTGTAGGGCTGCAGGACGGTAGAGGGGCCAGGCCAGGTGGGGAGTTAAACACGAGGAAGCAAATTTTAAATTTGAAGCTTTGGGAGCCAATGTAGGTCAGCGAGGACAGGGACGATGGGTGAGCGGGAGTTAGTGCGGGATATGATACAGGCAGCGGATCTTTCGATGAGCTGAAGATTACGGAGAGTGCACGATGGGAATCCAGGCTGGAGAGCCTTGGAATGGCCGAGTGTGGAATTGGCAAAGGCACGGACGAGGGCCTCAGTGGCAGATGGACTGAGGCAGGCACAGGGGCAGTGGGCTTGAACCCACGGGCCTTGCGACTCAGTGCTTAGAGTAACGCTAACTGAGCCAAGCTGACATTGCCAATGAGCCAAGCCCATGGACCCGGCCCCAGAGTGCTTCAGCACTTTGGGTAGATAAGGAGAGAAGACAGACCACAGGTTAGCACTTGGAGCATTTCCCTGTAAATACTCGCATCAAATTAAACCCGTGCTTACCTCCAAACCCAAAATCCCTCTTTAAAAGCGTGTAAAACAGCAGTTTTAAGGATACTGCCTCCTGGTTCTAGTCCAAATGGTACTATTATGTTTTTTTGAGAAGGGAGAATGCAAACAGGAAGTTAATGATCCATTCGGGTTCTTTTTGCACTCTGTCCAAACCCGGCCCTGGGAACTGATGCCTTTACCTGACTAGAATTCCTTCAAAATTAATTAAAGCGAGGTTAATGTTTTACTTTGAATTGGGTTCAGTTTTTGGGTTTTTCACTTTAACCTTGTTTTCTTTAGCTTCACCATCACCTCAGGGTTACATCGTGTGTCTCTGTGCCTCTGCCTGAGATCCGACGACAGCTCATCGGCCTGAAACGTTGACTCTGTTTTCTCGCTCCACAGATGCTGCCTGACCCGCCGGGCAATGCTAGCTCATCCAGCGCCAGCAACAGGCAAGCGGTCTGTGCAGGACCTCGAGACTGACGCGCGCTCGTGTGGCCACTTACCTTCGGGCGAACATCGCTGCTGCGTGTTGTCCCGGCAATTTTTTTGATTTCAGATTTCCAGCACCTGCAGTATTTTGTTTTTGTAACCTTGTACTGAGATGCATTTCAAGGTCATTTGAGAAACAGATCAAAACCGAGTTATTCCTACATTCTATATGCAGAGAGCCGGCATGGGCTCGACGGGCCGAATGGCCTTCTTCCGTGCTGTAACAATTCTATCTATCTATCTATCTATCTATCTATATATATAAATCGGTCGATCTGTCTGTCTGTCCTTCTGTTTATCTGTCTGTCTGTCTGCAGGTGTGCGCCTGGGCAGCTATGCGCTCGAAAGTTACAGGGCGTACCTACGCATGCGTTACGTCGAAAGAAAGCTTACCTTTCCAAAACGGTTTTAAGCGTATTTACATTTCGGCCGGGCTAAAATCGCGCCCGCGGTATCCGAAAAACCTTAACGTTCCGCTCATTAGCATCTCATTATCCGCTCATTAGCGACAGAGTGACCTCGAGCTCGACCAATCGTACACCGGGTTGCTGGCGTGTGCCGCCGGCAATCGGTGCGTGTGTGGGCTGGGGCCTTATCGTTCTGAACCGAGGTGAGTCGCCGCCATCTTGATCCAAACTTTTCCTTTCTTTTTCCCGCTTTCTGCGTCTTTAAAAAAAACGTTGCTTTTAAAAACACATATCGTTTTTAAAAAAAATGATTTAGAAAGTAATTAACTTATCTAACTCATTAATTTTCCTACCTTTCCCGTTTTTCCAGGTAGGCCTCGAAGCCTCGGCCTCTCCTCCGCACCCACGCCCGAGCTAGCACCTCCCGGCCCCACTCAAAGGCTGGAGGGGCGGGCCTCAGCCCAGCGCCGCTACCTTACTAAAGGGTGCGCGCAAGTGCGCAGCAGGAGCAGCTGAGACGCAGCGTCTCTCTCTCTGGCTCGGCCGGGGGGCGGGCTTGGTGAGCGTCAAGGGTTACCCTGGCAACCCGGCCCGCCGGCCATCTCGCACAGCCGCAATCGGCGGACTTCAAGCCGGCTCGGCCGGGGCTCCTGAGCGGGGCTCTCGGGAGTGCAGGGCGGGGCTCGGAGAGCGGGGCTCTCGGGAGTGGAGTGCGGGGCGGGGCAACGCGGCCAGTGCTCGGGAGGACGGGGGCTCGGAAGGGGGGGAAGGGTTACCCCGGCAACCGGGCGTGGCCGTCTCTCAGCCTCAAGCCGGCTCACGCCTGTTCTCGGGGCTTGGCTCCATTTGCGGCCACGGGCCACTCGCCCTCTCTCCTTCCCTCTGTCTCTCTCACCCCCCTCCCTCACCCTCCCTCCCCCATTCCCCCTCCCCGACCTGCCCTCCCCCCTCCCTCTCCCCCCCTCCTCCCCCTCCCCCTCCTCCTCCCCCTCCCCTCCTCCTCCCCCCTCCCTCCCCGCCCTCTCCCTCCCCGCCCTCTCTTCCCCCCAGTCGCTCTCTCTCTTCCCCCCAGTCGCTCTCTCTCTTCCCCCCAGTCGCTCTCTCTCTTCCCCCCAGTCGCTCTCTCTCTTCTCCCCCCAGTCGCTCTCTCTCTCTCTTCCAACAACAACATGCCCTCGAAAAAGCCTCGGCACCGCCGG